>NC_133519.1:27267945-27892945 GCF_049354715.1 Callithrix jacchus
AGTGTAGGCTCAAGAATTCTGGACCTGTAGCTGGGTGCAATGGCAACTACCTGTAATTCCAGCTATTTGAGATCGCTTGAGGCCAATAGTCTGAGACCAACCTGGGTGAGACCCGGTCTCAATAACAATAACAAAATAATAATAATAATAATAATAATTCTGGACCAAAAAGGATTTGGAAACAACTGGTTAGCCTAGGAAAGCTGTTTCTGACCCCTGCACCTTTGAGGTTCACTACTATAGCCACTAGCCACAGGCGGCTTTGAGCACCTGAAATGGGACTTTTCCTGAGATGCGCTGTAAGTATGAAATGCACACCAGATTTCAAAAACTTGGTATGAGCCAACGGAATGTAAAATATCTCATTATTAATATTTTATATTGATTACATATTAAAGTTATATGTAGGATAATATTGGGTTAAATAAACATTATTATCAAAATCCCTTTTACTTGTTTTTTGAAACGTTTTTCCTGCTTAAACTAGAAACTAAAATTACAAACATGGGTCTCATTATATTTTTATTGCACAGCACGCTCAGCCCTTTCGGTGCCCAGATGGTTACAGGCTGAGGGGAAAGCATTTTATTGTAGAGTCTACCCCCTCCCCTGCCATTCTGAGTGGGGTCACAGGATTCCCAGGACCCCTGGAGCATGGGCTTGACCCACAGGGAGAGAACAGTGGGAGAGAAACAGGGAATGAGTGAGGGAAATGAAGCCAAAAAGGATGACTCTGGTTCTTGGGTCTATCTGGTTGGTTAATTGCAGAATCCAAAAGCACTATTCTAGAAAGAGATGAGGGAAATGCAGTAGCTCACAGTCAGGTAAAAGTGGGTGAAGCTGAGGCATCTTAAATGAGCATCTGTAGGAAGTGATCAAAAAGCACTGCCATAGAGTCTGGGGGTCCTCAGTGAGGAAGAAGCTTCTCTACTAGAAGGCGGGGTCTGGAGAGAGCCAGGATGCTGAAATCAGAGGGAAAGAAGAGAAGACGGACTCGTATTTTTTCAAGAGCCCCTTTTATTCATTTAAGCCTCAGAAGACCATCATGTTTGGTGCTACTGCCCCCAATTGTGGATGAGGAAAACTGAGGCTTAGACAGCCCAAATAACTTGTCTAAGGTCAAGAGCCACTACCTCCCAGGAGATGAGCTGTTTGCTGGGCTCTGCTACTTGCTAACTGTGTGGCTTTAGAAAACATGCGGAGCTGTGCTGAGCCTGTCTCCACCTCTCAACAGGCTATTGTGAAGACCAGATGAGATGAATCATGGAAAATTCTTCATAAATGGGAACTGTAATGACCTCATGTCAGCTCACAAAAGATGCTCGCCATGCTGACGGACTGTTCCCACATGTAGATCTCTAGCCTGGCCATCTCCAGTTGGATCTTTAACAGGCGTCTTCTTAAACTCAATGCACCCAGAATTCAACTCTTGATATTCCCCTCCAAATCTGCTCCACATTCTAAGTTGCCAAATCCATAGAAATATGTTTGACTTTTTTTTTTTTTGAGACAGAGTTTTGCTCTTGTTACCCAGGCTGGAGTGCAATGGCATGATCTCGGCTCACCGCAACCTCTTCCTCCTGGGTTCAAGCAATTCTCCTGCCTCAGCCTCCCGAGTAGCTGGGACTACAGGCATGCGCCACCATGCCCAGCTATTTTTTTGTATTTTTATTAGAGATGGGGTTTCACCATGTTGACCAGGAAAGTCTAGATCTCTTGACCTGGTGATCCACCTGCCTCGGCCTCCCAAAGTGCTGGGATTACAGGCATGAGCCACAGTGCCTGGCTGTTTGACTCTTTTTTAAAAGTGCACCTCTATATCTAAGCCACCAGCAAATGTTATTGGCTCCTACTTTCAAAATATATCCAGAATCCAAGTGCCACTACCACCATGACCTGAGCCACCACCCACTCTCCCCTGGCCCTCTGGCCAAGCCTCCCAATTCGTCCTCCTGCTCCCACCCTTGCCCCCATACAGTCAGTACTCCACTTGGCAGCCAGAGTAACCTTTTTAAAAATAAGTCTGATCACAAGCCTCCTTAAACAATCCAGCAGCCCCCACTGCACTCAGAGTAACAGCCAAAGTCATTGTGTCAGCCCACAGACCTGCAGAATCTGACCTCTCACCTCCTCCCCTCCCTCCCCTCCTGCCTTCACTCAGATTCAGCCTTGCTGCTTCTCACTATGGCAGCACCTGCATGCCTCAGGACCTTTGCACTTGCTGCTCTTGCTTCCTGGGCTGCTCTGCCCTCAGAAGCCTGCATGGCTTGGCTTGAGCTTTCACCTCCTTCACCACCAACTCCCATCCCAGGACTCCCTAGCCTCTGTCTGCTTTATTTTCCTTCAGAAAACTCGCAACTGCCAATATATTATATAAATTACTTGTTTAACCCCTCTGCAATTCCTCTACTCCCTCATAATATTTAAGAATTTTGTCTTTGTCTCTGATTTTTAGAACAATGTGTAGAATACAGTAGGCTTTTAAAAAATGCTTGGTGAATGAATGAATGAATGTGGAATGATTGACTGGGTCACCTCACCTCTACCTGCACTCCAGACCTGCTAGGGGGTAAAAGAAGACACTGCAGTCCCAGGAAGGGGGTGGGCTACAGTGGAGACTCAGCACTTTGTTGCTTAAACCCAGAGGCCTTTTCCTCTCATTGTTTATCATGAAAACACATCTCTTCCCTTCCAGCACAGTCTGTTCAAAATCAGTAAAATAGAGCCTGTCTCTGGCTCTGTGTAAAAGCCCCACTGCTTTGCCATGTCTCCCTCAAGGCAGGACAGTTCTGTAGCCTTGGTCAAGGCTGGAGATTCAGCAGACCAGGATGTTTTCCTGTTTCAGGTGGAGCAGGGAGCAGAGGTGAGGTGTCTGCCTTCTGGCAGGGGCCGTCGGAGCTGCTTTGTCTACATGGGAGGACTCTGGAGAGGATGGCTTGGGAAAGGCAGCAGAGGTGGCTGCTCACAGTCCTCAGGACCGCTCAGAGAGAGAGGTGCAGGCAGGTGGGACAGGGGGACGATGAGGTATCTCCTTCAGACAGGTTAGGAGGCAATAAATTGGGACTATCTGTGCCATTATTAGACATTCTAAGTAGAGCTAAGCTCCAAGAACAAAGAAAACAGCCCTTCAGAGAGAGTGAGTGAGAAATAGAGAGAGAGAGAGAGAGAAAAGCAAACCACAAACACAACAGCCAGTGATCTCCTCATGCACACAACCCCTCATGTAATCATAAAGACATGTTCCAAACAGGTTCCAGAGCTGTCCATGGGAGGGGTGTTTGAAATATATACCTATCCCTGATACATCCCTGAGATGTTAACTGTCAGATCTCCCAGGAAATGGCTCTGCCTAAACAGACTTTCCTGGACTCGCATTTCATGAATGCTGAAAACAGAATTTTTATGAGACAAAGCCAAACAGAACCCGTGACAATTGTTCTTGAAATCACTTTCCATTCTCTTCCCCCGTATTCTCCCTCCCCCACACCATCATCCCCACGCCAGCCACACCTCCCTCGCTCCCCAGCTCCCCAGAGACCACCCATGGCTCTTCTGGAGGCTCAGCTGTTGTTTTTGTTATGTGGTGGTGCCAGGCATATAAGGAGAGGCAAGTAAATGTGGGGACAGACCCAACCTTGGGGATAGTGGTGAAAGACAGACATTAGAGCCCAAAAAGCTGTGATTGGGAAGGCCTAGTGCCTCCAGGGCTGGTGAGCTTGTCACTCTTCTGTCCTCAGTCTTCTCATCTGCATGATGGAATAATGGCAATCCCTGCCCATGGCTCTGGTGAGGATTTGAGGAGGTAATGGATGTAAAATAGGTAGCATGTCATTAGGTCCTTGAGGCGGGCTTTGAGGACCCTTTTCTTGCTGAATTTGGAGGCAACCTCAGAAGGCTTCCTCACCAGCCTCTTGTACCTGGGCTGCATTGCCCTAGGATCACCGCTATTCTCGTCTTTGAAATGTTTTATTTCTCCCAACTTCTTGACAAAAAAAAAAAAAAAAAAAAAAAAGGTGGGCTTTAATTAGGTAAGAAAGGAGAGAAGGGAATGAAATAAGGGAGTTTGCTGCAGTTGACAGGGAAGAAAGGGACAGAAAACAGACATGTATTAAGAGGTTTCTCTGTGTGAGACACTGAGTGAGATACTTTATGAAATTTCACCCAACTCACCCAAACTCCCTGCAGGAGATGGGTACTCTTAGCCTGTATTATAGAAGGGAAGCCAAGGCTCAGAGTTGAAATACCTTGCCTAGAATTATGGTGCTGGGACTGAATCCAGATGTATCTCCTCTTGGCCCTTCTCTCATATCTGCACAGGAGGGTTGACACATTTGGATTCTAGTCCCTTCTCTTCTGCTGATTTGCTGTGTAACCTCAGGTGAATTGTCTCATGTCTCTGGGCTTTGGTCTTCTCACCTGTGCAATGAGCAGTATGGACCAGAGGACCCCAGTAATAGGGCTTAATCATGAGGCAGATTGTGTTATTCTCAAGACATTTGAAGAAAAATTATACGTCCTGTCCTACTGACAGCAGGCTTGCCTGTGTAACTTGCTTTAGCTAAAACAATGTGAACGGAAGTGACATGGACTTGGTTCAAGCAGAAGCTTGAGAGCCATCCGGTTGGCTCTTCCTCCATCAGATGGGGACTTCTCAGTTCTGGGATTAAGAGGATGTGGAACAGGCTTTGCCCACCGGCCATGCACATGAATATGAGCAAGAAATAGCTCTTGGTTATTGTAAGCCACTGAGATTTGGCGTCATTTGTTACCATTGCTGAACTTAGCTTAGGTTGACTGGGACAATGATTTTGTGAGAAAAGGGGAAGGAGGAAAGGGAGGATAATGCCCCAAGGAATGAACCACCTGGGAAGAAAATGGCTCACTGAACTACCTGAATGTCTGAAGTCCTAGCAATCTTCCAAACAGGGTGCCCAAAGAATGCAGGCAGTCTGAGAGCACAGGGGCAGTGGGGGGAACCCAGAGGGTAGTGATGGTGGTGAGGAGCACTAACATCTGAGGACAAGGGAGCACTGTGGCAGGAAGTTTGGGAGACAGCAGATCACGCATGGGAAGAGTACAGAGAGAAATACGGGATATAAGTACTCAGGAAGATTTTGCAAGATGTTTCTTTTGTTTCTACCAGAAAACAGTGTTTGTAGGGTAGGAGAGACTCTTAAAGCTCATTAAGGACAGTCTTCTTCATTGACGGGTGAGAGAATTGAGGATCTGAGAAGGTAGACACCTGATTGAACTGAAGGTCGCACTGCAAGTTAGTGCCAGGGTTGGGACTCGGGCCCAGGCTTAAGGAAGGCAAATATTGCACCTTTCTGTTTCTCTTTAGTGGGAAGAGTAAAACCTTTTTTGGAAGAATGAGCAGGTTGTTTGGTTTGAAGGACATCAAGCAAGGTGGGCACTGGGGCCTTCTGGGAAAAAAAGCAGGCGAAGTTCCTCAAGTCATGAGAAAACAGGTGAGGGAGACAGGCACCCGGTAATGGTGGGCAGGTGAGCCTGAGGGTTTAGCCAGAGACGTGGGCTTCCTGGTAAGGGAAAGGAGGCAACCAATACACAGCAATTCAGCTTCTTCTGTTGAGGCCTCACGTGCACAGGCTTCGTGTTTCCCACTGGCTATAATTTATCTCATACCAGTCCTGGGAAAGGAGGCTACCAATACACAGCAATTCAGCTTCTTCTGTTGAGGCCTCACGTGCACAGGCTTCGTGTTTCCCACTGGCTATAATTTATCTCATACCAGTCCTGGGAAAGGAGGCTACCAATACACAGCAATTCAACTTCTTCTGTTGAGGCCTCACGTGCACAGGCTTCGTGTTTCCCACTGGCTATAATTTATCTCATACCAGTCCTGGGAAAGGAGGCTACCAATACACAGTCCTATGACGCAGCTTTCTAAGTCCCATTTAACATATGAGTCAATAGAGGATCAGGAAAGTTAAACAATTTGCCAAGATATCACAGTTTATCAGCGACGGAGGTGGGATTTGAACCACGTCAGTGTGACTCCAAAGTTCCTGCTAAGGGAAGGAGGCGGAGAGCAGGTGGAAGCAGAGGAAATAGTTGCTTAGGGCCAGGCCTCCTAGGCCCCTGTCGCCCTGACTCAGTGTGGTTGCCAGAGCTTTCTGCCAGCAGTTTTCCAAGCAAGGGCCCCTGGAGCTCACAAGCCCATGGCCAGGCCTGCTTGGGGACCCTTTGTCACATTAGCTTGTGTTGCCAACTCTCCCCAGTGGTGTCCTCCCTGCTTGTACCAGCTAAGGAATGAGTCAAGGTTGCCAGTATGTTCTTGGCTGCCTGGATTTCTGTATCTCCTGGGCCATCTTCTCGTGATGAACCCCAGCCTGCAGATCACTGGTCCAGGAGTTCTAGAGAGAGGGCCTGGACAGAGGGAGGGCTCCACAGGACCTGGCGGTGGCCCAAATACACGTTTGTGGCTGGGCATTTCCTCCCAACTAATAAACAAACAATCATTATTTTTCTGTGGCCAAATGGAAGCTGGCCTCAGAGCTCTCAGCACAAGAGCAATAATAGGGGCTTATCGACAGACAGGGAGGGCTTAATAGGCCACAGACCGATGAGGATCGAGATGGATGAAGGCTGCGCTATCGATCGCCAGAACCCCTCCAGCCCTCCCAGAGGGGCCCCCCGCCCCCGTTCTGTCTCATGGGCACGCAATTAGCTGGACTGTGGGGAGGGCTGTGCCCATCCACCCAAATTCCAAGGGGACAGAGCATATTTGTAATTGGAAGAAACATAATAGACTATGAAAAGTACGTGACTTTAGCTACAAAACTTGGTACAAAAGTTGTGGTTCTATTTTCCTTCTATACCAGTATAAAAATAGCAGATTTTTCATCAAGGTAGAAAGCAAGACTACCACAAAAGTAGTTCCCTCATTCTTTTTTTTTTTTGAGATGGAGTTTCGCTCTTGTTACCCAGGCTGGAGTGCAATGGCACGATCTCGGCTCACCACAGCCTCCGCCTCCTGGGTTCAGGCATTTCTCCTGCCTCAGCCTCCCGAGTAGCTGGGCTTACAGGCACGCGCCACCATGCCCAGCTAATTTTCTTTTGTATTTTTAGTAGAGACGGGGTTTCACCATGTTGACCAGGATGGTCTCGATCTGTTGACCTCGTGATCCACCCGCCTTGGCCTCCCAAAGTGCTGGGATTACAGGCTTGAGCCACCATGCCCAGCCATTCCCTCATTCTTATCCCTTTATAGGCAGAGTCAAATAGTGGCAAGGAAACTCCCTTTGGTCAGGTTGAGCTCAGGGTCCCCGAAGCCCCTATTACCAGAAGCTGGGGCAAAAGAAGGCAGGTAACCACTGACTGGCCATGTCTACAGTGCGTGGACAGAGAACGGAATGACAGTGCACCAGGAACCGAGGAGGCCAGCCCAGCCCTGTGGCTCTGGGACCACCAGATCCCTGAGGGTCACAACACACTTAAAGTTGTGGGCAACATATTATATGAGTGGCCCATAGCATTGATGAGATTGGCAGAGGGGTGAGCACACACAAAGTACCTGGATCTTGTGCACCAGCCTCCCCTTTTCTGGTGTAGAGTGGGGGCTCCTGTTGGTACTTGTCAGCACACCTGTGAGAAGAGGCCCCTGCATCTCACTTGCCCTCACCTTCCTTTGGCCTCCAGTGCCAGTGAGCAGCCCTGTGTCCCGTTTCTTGAATGCAGGAGCACATTTTGCTGAACTGATGAGCCTGTGGAATCTGCTGGGCCCTGACCTCCAGACCCTCCTGGGGAGACGACCCCAGCCCCACCCATTCGCAATCCCCAGCACACGTAAAGGGACTGGCCTTGCAAGAGCAGCTCCTCCCTGCCAGTGTGACCTCATTTACAGTGCATCGGGATGCCACACGAGTGGCCCAGGTCTCATTCTCACTGTGGACAGGATGGGCAGGGTGGCCTGTAGGCAGTGTTCCTGCCTAAGGAACTGCCTAGTGGCTTTGATGATGCTGAGGATTAATTGGTCTTCACTCAAGCCTCCTTGAGGGAGTCACATACCGGGTTGAAGTAGGACTTTCTGAAGTCTTCAGAGGCTGGATGATTGGGTGATGGGGACACCTGGAAATGGTCCCAGGGTGAAGTAAAGAAGCTGGAATTAGCCTGAAGAGGGGGAGGTGGCAGGGTGCTGAATAGATGAGGGTTTTCTAGAGTATGAGTGGCTGCCACTGGCCAGATGTGTCTTCTGCCACGAAAGCTTTGAGTTTGACAATAAAGTTTGGAAGCCAGGAATTCCTGAGGGAGATGTTTGCTTCTAGGCGGGGTCAATGAGGTGACTTGCAGTCACCGTTTGGGGGCCACCTTTACCCAGGCGAGAGCAGCACTGCACTAGAACTGTGTGTGTGCAGGCCTCGTGGCCTGGGGCATGGACAGGGTGACCTCTTAAGTCTTCTGTCAGTCTACAGGTGAGCTTTCCTGCTGGGCTCAGGGGTCAGGTGGCAGCTGCAGATGTGGTCCCTGGTAACAGATATGAGGGTTGCCACATAGTATGAGGTCACTATGTGGCAGCTGCAGGAACCGAGAAAGCCAGAAGGACAAACCCTGGCCTTTTCATGGGGAGAATAGGAGGAATGAGTTGAAAGCATGAAGCTAGACACATGTTACACATCTTCAGCTGAACTGAGGATCCAGGGACAGGAGAAGTAGGGAGTCAGGTACCGCCAGGATTGGAGCTGACTGTGGAAGAGGCTAGTTTTGCTGAAGGCCTCCTGGGGATAACAGACAAAGTAGAGGAACAAGCCAGCCTTAGGAACTGGGAGGCCTGAGCTCTCACCCAGCCCAGCCACTTCATAGTTCAGTGGCTTTGGGCATGCTTCTTCTTCTTCCAGAGCCTCAGTTTCTTAGCTACAAAGTGGGGGGAACTACTATGTCATTGAGGGGAACGTAAAGCCTATAGCACCCTGTCTGTTATTCAGGAAGCACTCAATAAAGGACAAGACTCCAAGGTCAAGGCACCCCTCTTCCATCATGGTCTTCTCAGGCCTCAAACATACCACTTCCCAGTGTACTGGGTCAGCGCCTGCATCCAGTTATCCTTGGTGCAGAAGCAGATTGGCTGGGCCATCACACACCCATAGGGGAGCAGTGAGGCCAGGAAGGTAGAGGGGAAAGGTGGTCTGGTGCCAACTCAAGTTGGGTAGTTGTGGGAAAGGAGATCTGACTCACAGCATCTGAGTTGGTGGAATAAGGCGATGCTGTAACAGGGACCTGAGTCTGGCCTTATGCTGGGATATTTTTTTTCCTGTTGATGGAAATGTTTATTAGATTTAGATCTATCCATCTGTACTCTGTTGGCTAATCCTGATTTTGTTATCAGCACCCACAATGCTACCATCTAACATGTGTCTCTTCTCCCTCAGGCCCGGGTGGGGTGGGACCCCCTCCGGAGAGGTGTATGCACCTCCCTAGAGCTTACCCAGCCGGGTGCCTGTTCCTTGATGAGAATCCACATGGTGTTGACCTCAGGCTTCTTCATGGTTCACTCTGTGGCTGGTGGCATTGGATCTGCATCAAGGTGGTCTCGAGGATGGTCTTCTGAAGGAACTTAGGTGTCTTGGGTCCTGGAAGATGGGTGACACACGGATCTATTTTTTTCCTATGGTTATAGACCCTTTCAGCACAACCTTTGTGGCCTTCAGAGCTTTTGTCTTGGTTTCAGTTTTGGGAAGGGCTGGGGCTTCCTTCTTGCTTTCAGCACCATATTTGCAGAAGGGAGTGTCTATCTGACGGCCTGGTGTAGCAGTGCCATCAGGAGCTGGTCTTCAGTGGAGAAAATGTACTGCCAAGGCTGAAGAGACTTCCATGGAAACAGGAGCAGAAGGGAGAAGGCTTCACGATACTGTTTCAGACCCTGTTTCCCTGGCCCAGCCCACACCTAAGGCGATGGAAAGGAGTCTGCAGCAGAAACAGAAGTTGCTGTTTTCCAGGAAGCTCCGTGAGGAGGAGGCAAAAGCATCCTCAAAGGCATCACTTCATAGCAGTGGCCAGCAAGGCCTCGTGCTCCACTGGCTTCGGTTGGTTGACAATGGAGGGTGGTGTGGGACAGCATGAGAAGGCACTGCACAAGCTCCTGTGAGACTTCGCAGGGGCCTCCAGAATAAACTGACGAAAGACTTTGTGAAAAAAAAGGGTCTGGGGAGGCTGCAAGTGCAGGCGGAGCCCCAGCCAGTGAATCCCAGATGACTGCAGGGAATGCGGCTACACTGGTGCCACCAGCTTGTGAGTGCTGGGGATCTCCAAGGGGCGTGTCACATTAGGGTCCTCTCTCTGTTTCATATCTAAAGACCAAATGAGGCCCAATGGCCACTCCAGGGGAGATGCCAATTCATGACTTTCTTTGTAGTCTACACTAGAGAAGTTCATTAACTGGTCACTTCTATTTTTAGACTGTGCTTCAATCCCTGCCATTAATTGTCATGAATGAGTTATAAAGGTGGTTGAACTTGACAATTCTGATGGTTTATCCCAGAAAACCAAGCCACAGGCAACACTTAGATTTGTAGACTCTTCTGAGTTAGACCAGCAGGTCTCCTTGCCCTGACCCAGAGTCCTTCTTATGGCTCTTTGCCTGGAAGTGTCAGCAGTAGAATCCTTGCCTGCTCCAAATTGCACCAGTGGTATGCTCCATCCAGAGTGCTTTTCTGGCTAGACATCCCCTGCCAACCTCTTACCAAAACCTGAGGTCTAATACATGATTCAAGAAACAGACAAAGGGGCCTGGAGGCTGGTCAAGGCTCAGTCATCCTTCCAGATGCCCAGTGCCTGCCTAGACTCTTGCCCTAATTCCTGGAATCCACCTGGAATCTTTGGCAGGTGATCTGCTCCAATGTGGATCAGGTTTCTCTGATAGGGAATGACAGACTGCTGGTGGCTTCAGGAACAACCACTCACATCAGGCATCAACAAAAGCACACACTGAACATTTAAGCTTTGGGGACCAAATTACAAATAAAAGAATAATTAGCACACTTCTAATTGCTCTTTCCTGCTGTGAACAACAGGCAGAGACATAAAGTGCCTCTACCGTACACGTAAGCCTCACTCTGAAGCAGGAGAGGGGAGGCTTCTCCCTCCAGGAGCCAGCAGAGCACCCCATGTTTATAAATCAAGTCAGGAAAAAAGGAAAGAGCTGTGACCAAATCTAACCGACTTAACATTTCCAGCATGTCTCTCTTTGTGGTTATTGTCTTATCGAAGATTTATATCTGTCTCACAAGTATCTTTAAATCCTCGTGAGGCCTAAACCCAGGAATTGACATTCTTTAATGTAAATAGAAAATATTACAGAATGAGTTGAGGTTGGTGTTTTTAAAAAATTGCTTTCTCGACTTTTAACCCTGCAGTCTTGCTGACTATTTAATTCTACTTGCACTTGCTCAGGAATAAGCCTGTGATTTCTTCACTATGATACAGATTTAAACACAAACCACTCACCACTCCAAATAGCGGCTCAGGTCAGGTCCGCTGATGACAGGTCACAAAGCAGACCCCAAAGTTACTAGGCGGGTAAAAGATGGGTCAGTGACAGTCACACGGATGTAGAGAGTCCCCAGTGAATCTGCAAATGAAACCTATTCACAACTCTAGTTTCCGGATCTTTCCCAGGGAAGGAGTTAGTAATGGGTATTGGGTCTCCGGGCCAGTCCCTCAGAACATATTAAACCCACAGTGTCTTCAGGCTAGTTCTGCTGTGGCTCTATATATGGAACAGTGATACTGTACCTGCCCTTTTAGAAGCAGCCTGAGGGTCTGGCTGAGGTCACAGAGCTCTACCCATGAGGACAGCTCTAGTAGTTTTACCTGGAGAACAAGGCCCATCCCACACCCTGGCTTTTACACCTGCGGTGTGGCGCTGGACTCCAGCAGGTGGAGACCGAGTGTTGGGTTGGTGTGTGGCAGAGGTGTGGGGCTGGAGGGAGGAGGAGGATGAGGGGACAGGGGACTGTGGAGATGGGATGGAGACGGGAAGTGAGGACCATTTACCTTCTTATTCTCTTTAGTTTTTCCCTCCTTATCCCACACTTCCTTGTCCCTTCTCCCTCCCTTTCTCTCTGGCCTCCTCCCCGTCCTACAGTTGCTGACCCACCTTCTGGGAGGCTGGGGGATGGAAAGGCATTAGGGCAGGAGGGGTCTGAAGGGAGTGAGGAGGACCTCCAGAATGGCGGTGGCCCTCCACCGCCAGCTCACAGGGAACCATCCAGAATGTGCAGACTGTGAGGCCCAGGCCTGGAGTGGTGGCTGCTAGAAACTCATAGCAAACCTTTTAGGCTGATGAGACAGATAAAGAGTGTGTGTATGTATGTGTGTGTGTGTGTACAGGCATAATCAGTTCCATCACAGACAAACTCACCCAAGGTTACCTTAAATATGGAGCTCTCCCGGCACATTAAAAACATCGCTCACACAGTAGATGTTCAATTTGCACACCTATTTGCAAAGAGGCTGCACAAAGTGAGAAACACCAACAGACAAGATAACTGAAGAAATAACATCTGTTTCTTCGCTTTTCTGGGAATTCCCTCCCCATCACCCCTTTTCTCTTCAGGCTCCATTTTTCTAAATAGTAAGGGATTCAGGTTTCTATGCCTCACTGGAATATTGCCTGTAGACTCTGAGCTCCCTGAGGGCGGGGCTGCGTCTGCCTTTACACTGTCCATCCAGTGTCCAGGACATTGCCCAGCCTCGAGTGGGAGCTCAGAAAGTTGTTAATGAAGACTGAAATCATTTCCCTTTCATCTCACCTTGTCTTCTTCCTTCCCTGCCCCTGACCCCAGTCCCGCAGTCCCCCAGTCCTCCAGTTCCCCAGTCCCCCAGTCCCCCAATTCCCCAATTCCCCAGTCTCTCAGTCCCCCAGCCCCCCAGTATCCCAGTTCCCCAGGCCCCTGTCCCCCTTTCATCCTGCAAGCTTCCAGATCATGATTTTATCATCTGTCTTTTGTCTTCTTGGTTCATACACTCAGGCTCCACAATACAACTGTGAAGTGAGGTGGCCTTTGGGGATACAAAGAGGAAGGAGGACAGAGAGAGGTGGGGCTCTCCTGTTTCTTCTCAGTGTCCAGGGTGCTTTGGGCTCCAGGTGGGCCTCAGGAGCCGGTATCTGGAAGCTTAGAGGGCTACTGAGAGGAGGGACTATTTCTGGATCAGAGGAGAGAGAGCTGCTAAGGCTGGTTGGGAGGGTATTTATAGAGCCAACCTTGGAGAGCAGGGATGCTCATATCCCTGGAACCTGCCCCCACGTAGAAGTTTCTAAAGATAGATCAGCGTGGCATCTGGTATGAGACAAGGTATACTAATTCCTTTTAAATTCACCAAGAACTTTCTTCTAATAAATGCCAGCCTATTTTCTCAGTGCTACTTCTTCCCTCTCCCCTCAGTATCCACCCTGTCCTGTCAGAATCTTGGTTACTGGTAGGTAATAGCTCACTTCCAGGGGCACTGAGGGAGCAAGCCAGGGAGCGACTTGTTTAGGGTGACCCAGCGTCTCTGTGATGGCCCCCAACCAAGGCTAGAATCAGCAGCAGGTGGAAGAAAGGGGAGGGCAACTCATGTTTTTGAAAGCCTGTCATATGCCAGCACTGTGCTAGGTGACTTATGCACCATGTCATTGAATCCGTGCACCACTTCTGTGAAGCTGGTGTTATAATGTCCGTTTTACAGATAAAGAAAGGAACACTCAGTGGTTTGTCTAAGACTGCTCTAAAATGATGGAGATAAGATGCTACTCACCCAACTCAGCCTAAGGGACTGGGAGAAAGGGAGGAGAATGGTGGTATTTATTCCCAAATTTCAGATATGCATTTAGAATCATTATCCAAAAAGCTAATGGGTGCTAAGATATTTGGTGCCTGCTGTTACTGCTTTTCTCGCTCCCCTTTTGCCATGAAATGAGAATAATTTCTACAAATCAGGCAGAGCTTCTGGGGTGTGGGGACAGATGCATTTCTTACACCAAATGCAGCCCTTTCTTAGCCATCCTATGAAATGCTCCTCCTACTACCTATCCATCGCCTTGGCTGAATGAGGAATTAAATGAATGGGAGGGTACTTGTTGAGCACCTATCATGTGTTGGCCACCATCTCCATGTCATGGGATAGATGCATTGTTCTATCTCATCGTACCACCAAGGCAACTCCATGAGATCAGTGTTTTCTCTTCTGTCCGCAGACGAAACTTGGGCTTGGAGAATTAAGTAAGTTGCTCAGTGCCCCACCGAAAGTAAGATCAAGCTGAGATCACACCCCCTGGAACGTGTGTGCCGATAGCACCTGTTGACTTCTGGCTCTGGCTGCAGCTGGACGCAGTGATCAAATCCAGTGGAAGCCTGTTTGGTCTGGTGTTTTCACTGCTTGTCCATTGACTGTTCTACATCCAACACATCACCTGTGCAGTAGGTAATAGGATTTGATGGTTAAGGTGACTTCAGCTCTGTCAAGCCACAGGCCATTCGCCCCATCCCAGAGCACATGCTGCACATCATGGTCCTCAGTGTTG
Source organism: Callithrix jacchus (assembly GCF_049354715.1). Lineage (NCBI taxonomy): Eukaryota > Metazoa > Chordata > Mammalia > Primates > Cebidae > Callithrix > Callithrix jacchus. Next base: position 27,282,464 of record NC_133519.1, read on the forward strand.
GAACGTGAATGGGGTGGCCAGGGCTGCTGGAGGCCTGCTCCTCTCCAAGCCTGCAGAGCTCCTCTTGAGGCCTTGGCAACTCTACCTCCAGGCCCTGATGGGCAGATCTTGGCACTTTTCCTGGGAAGGTAGGAGCAAGAGATCAGGGTGGTAAAACCAGCTCATGAGAAAGGGAACATAGTCTGCAGTGTCCCAGCTGAGAACCTTCTAACCTGTCCTTTCTGATAAATTTAGCTCTATTCATCAGTAAAGACCTGAGTCCTCTTTCTTCTGGAAAACTAATTTCTTTCTTTCTCAACCTACCAGTACACTTGTGTGCTCTACACACTACAATGGAACTACAATGACCTTTAGAGCACACAGTCCAACCTCCTGGCTAATTCTGGAATTCCTTCTCCATCTTCCCCACCATATTCATCCTCTGCTTGGTTCCCTAACCTTCAAAGAAGCCCATTCCTTGATGAGATAGCTCTAAGCATTTGAAAAGCTTTCCTCTTTTTGAGCAAAAATATGCATCTGGACTTTGTTCATGAGAAGTCTTCAGATCTTTAAAGAGAACCATGAGGGCTCCTTGGGGTCTCCCCCTCTCCAAACAAAACCAGAGGAACCTCAAGTAACATGGTCCCTAGACCTTTCACCGTCCCTAGAATGGCTTCTTCATGTCCCTGTAAGTGGTTCCCAGACCTTAATATAAACCACAGTTGACTGGGGCGCTTGGTAAAAATACTGATTTCAGGGGCCTCATCCTGGAGGGAGGTGGGGAACGTGTGTGCTTTTTCAGCAAGTGGAGAAAGCAAACTCCAAACACTGTGTTTCTTAGATGCTGTGCCTTCAGAAGACAGTACCAAATGGGGCTGTTTGCAGTTGTATTAGGGAATGTATGTTCAAAAGGTTTAAACAACATCATTTTAGCAGTAAGTCATAGAACACTAGGATGGTCTCCATTATCCTTGAAAAAATGACCAAGGCTCATTAAATTCAAATTTAAGCTAGAAAACATACAAATTAACCAACCATGGTTTTAAAACACTTCTCTTGCTAACATGTTACATCTGCTAGGCTGGAGGCTTGGTATTACCAGATGAGGCATGTGCAGAATCACAGCGATCTGCCCCACAGCTCAGGCTGAGATCTAAATGAAGACCCCTGCAAAGCTACCCAAAGGTCAGGTAGCATGGCAGGAGACATCCTGGCCTTCTGGGGAGAAGCAGGTGGCAGGGGGATTTGGGAGCCCCACCTGGGGCTGCCTGCATTTATGTACGGTGTCACAATTAACCCTCAGAGCAGCACTGAGAGAGTTATTATTCCCATTCTATAAGGGAGGAAACTGGGGCTCAGTAAGATTAAGACACTTGATTACAGAAGGTCTTGCAGTAAACGTTCCAAACACATGCTCCTTTCCTTCCACCACAATGCATTGTTATTCATTCTCTTTTTGTTTTAGGTATGAAAATCCTAGGTCTCCAGGAAATTGTGTGATAATGAGGCTTAGACCATGCGTCTGACCCCTCCCACCTCACCCTGTGGGGTACCCACAGGCAGGGTGGGCCATCCAGTGGCACTCAGGAAAGTGTGCTGAAGTGAATTGCATTAGTTCCTAGCACTGTGTGATTCACCAGGGTGTGTGGAAAGAGAAAGTGAGGATGATGCTTTATGACTCCTCTTGCTGTTTCTGGCTACAAATACCTGCCCCCTGCCCAGCTGCCCCTGCCTATTCCTCCCGGCTGTTCAGGGAAGGGTCTCTAAAGAAAGGTACTAGATATTGTACCAGCATTATTATAATTGTTATTAAAAGCCACTGGTTTTACTGGGGCCCTATTTTTACTCAGAAAGAGTCTCTCAACCTAGCCCTGGCTTTCGACCTTCAACTCCTTCATATCCCAGTGCCCTTTGCTTGTGGAAATGAGTCAGATGGTTGAGCTTTTGCACAGGATTATGATCAAACTTTATGTTAGGAAGCAGGTTTAGCAGTCAGCTCTATTTTACTTTGTGTGGAGTTTCTTATCTTGTCTGTGTCCTCAAGTGTCACCACTGTGACCACTCTAGTCGTGCGTTTGCTATGATGTGGAGAAGAAAACGGATGATAGGAGAGAGTCCAGTGGTTTTGCATCTGCCTCAGCAGAGCTAGGGCTAGAACCTGCCATACAACTGTCACCATGGTCCCAGTGGAGCAACACAGGGCTCAGTAGGGGTGAGCCCAACTTCAGGAAGTTAAGTCTTGCAATTGAAGGAGGATGGGCAGGGGTCAGGGGCTCTGAAAACCTAACAGTCTAGAGCAGTGACTCCCAGACCTTAGCATAAATCACAGTCGACTGGGGTGCTTGGTAAAAGTACTGATTTTAGGGGCCTCATCATAGAAATCCTGCCAATGACAAGAACATATGCTGTGTGCTGCTTGCTACACCAAGGATGATGCTAAGAGCACCACAAGTACCAACTCACTTGGTCTTCACAACCACCCCCATTGTTACTCAGCAAGCACTCCTCTTTCCATCATTCATGTGAAGATACTTGAGGATACGGAGAGATACGGCATGTGAGGAGGCAGAGCCAGGACCCGAAAAGTCCCTGTTCTTCCCTCTCTTCCTGGGCTGGAGGTTTGCGAAGGGCCTGGGAAGCTGCATCTTCTAAGCTAGTACAGGCAGTCTGGAGAGTCTGGAGAGTCTGTGTGCTGAGGCTGGGGATGCTCATCACAGCCCACTTGTCCTGACATACCAGAGAGGTGTCCGTTTAGTGATTTAATCTCCTCTGTACAATGCCCCAGGGGCCCCAGTCTCCTTGGGATCCTAATCTTCTCAGTGACACAGTAGAGGCTGTAGAGAAAAGCAAATTCACAAGGGTCACGCTGGGTTAGTCTGACGGGCATCGCTCACACTCGGCACTGTGGGAAGACCACCATCGTCTTTGTCTGCATTGGCAAACTTCGGGTAAGCCACGGAGTGCTGAATTCTACTGGACACTGAGGACACAGAAAGGATGAGACTGCGTCTTTGCATTTATGTGGGGGCATCAGGGGATGCTCAGTAATGAAACCCACTCAAGTGTTTTGTCTCAGGCAGCAGAAACTCTCGGCCTGGCCTGTGAAGTCTATTCTTTGTCTTTTAACCTCTGTGGTCTCAGCCTCCGACTCCTTGATTCATGCCTTGTATGTTAGTCCGGGTTTTCTCAAATGTTAGTCTTTTGGATATCATCTTAAAGAGACTTTCTATGATATGAGTACCACCTGCACAATTATTAACTGAATATGTTTAAAACTGACTTATGCTTTTTGACTTAAAATTAATTATTTTAAAAGGAAATTTTTGTGTTATATATTTTTTTCTAGTGAACAGAACAATGGTTCTCAAGCATAGAATCCAGCCAGGGGTGAAATCTTATGACTCAAATGTCCCTATAACCCCACTGGAACAAAGGGAACAAAGGGAGGGTTCGCCAGAGTGGGATCCCAATGGAGGGAAATTGGAATTGAAGGAGAGGAGGGGCATCCTGGTACCAGCCAGATTCATCTCAAGTCCGTGTTCCATGCTTTCGGGAACGCTGCCCGGGCCATGCACCCCAGCCTGTGCTTTCTGAAACAAGCTATGCCATTCTGCTCCTCTGAGTGTTCACTCACCCTGTTTGCTCCTCCTGGAGGTCCTTACCCGTGCAAGAGACTGGGAGAAAAGAGCATCATTGTCCATGGTACCACCCCTTCCCAACAGCACTTCTCTCCACCTGCCTTTCTCCTGCTCATGTGCAACTTCTCATTCTGCCTAAAGAATATCCACTCTTCTTTGAGGTTTTGCTCCATTGTGGACTCCTGGTGATACCATTCTGGTCACTCCCAGGCAGAGTTGCTCTGCCTGCCCCACTCCCACAGCACTTTGTGCATCTCTCCATGCTCTATTATGAAGCAGGGACCGGACAGAGGTGCTTGTGGGCATCTCTGTATTTCTGGTACCTAGCAGAGCTGATTTTTTTAATGACGATCATGTGACAGAGTTTGTGCTAAGAGCTTTATGTATATTACCTCATGCAGTCCTGCAGCAACATGTGTCCCCATTTTACAGGTAAGGAAATTGAAGCTCAGAGAGTTTAAAGTTGCCTGACATCATACAGAAAGTACAGAGTGGAGATTCACACCCAGGTCTGTCGGATTTCAGGGCCTCTGTACGTCTTAACACTACACCATTCAGCCATGGTCATTGGAGGACAACATGTGTTTGGAGTATAAATAAATGGTACAAATGAATGAATGAGTGAGTGAAAGAACACAGAATGGTGTTTGCTGGGGCTGTACACATCCAGCCTGAGCTGGCCCGGATTCATTCGGTGGGAGGTGATTGTAAAACGTGTTGAGAATGAACAATAACATGCTCTGGTTTTGGAACACCAAGAACAAAGCCCAGAATTTGTGGGCCAGTGGAAGTGAGAAAGGAACCAACATTGAAGGCGGCATTTTGCTTCTTGTGTCTCGGCTGCCTCCAAAGGATTAACTTCTTGAGAGCAGGGCCTGCTTTGCGTCCTCAGTTTATAATCCTGCTCCTGGCAAAAAGTGGGTGTTCAGTGGATGCCCACGCAACTCAGCCATTAAATCTGAGCCTATTCCTTTTATTCATTGGTTCATGGTAGGCCTGGTTCGGTGCTTCGTTTCACTCTCTGCTTCTTTACAGGGCTTCATGCTGCCAGCACTCCATGGAGAAACATGGGCCCCGGCACAGTGGACCCTATGATTTGCAAATATAGGAGCCAGCCAGGGGCAAAATCCTGCCACTCAAATGTCCCTGTAACCCCAGTGGAATGAAGGGAACAAAGGGAGGGGTCACCATAGTGGGATCCCAATGGAAGGAAATTGGAATTGAAGGAGAGAAGGAGGGGCATCCTGGTACTAGCCAGATTCATCTCAAGTCCACGTTCCATGCTTTCTCCATTCTGGGCCTTGGTTCCCTCTACTATATAAACTCTAACTCAATAGACTGGATTCTTGGAAGTCCTTCCTGATGTGACATTTGCCAGCCTAGGATCCAGCCAGAAGTGAGGCTTGCAGACCCGGCTCCCTGAGACACAATGGCAGGTCTTCCTGAATGGGGCTGGGGCCATTAAAAACACTGTCCTCATGCCCCCTGCATCCAGCAGGTTACTCCTGGCACAGCTGGGAGAGTGAGCTGCTTCTTCTGCTCAGAAAGCAGGACTTGGAAATTATTCAGGAATAATAAACAGGCCAGAAACATTTGCATATGGAATCACGCAGAACAATACATGTTATTTAAACCATCTCTGGTTGGCAACAGAAGCAAAAAGCAGCTGAGATAAATCTGCAATGCAAATCAGCCTTATTTGGAGCGGAGCCTCAGCTTGTTTTGGGGGTGGGGGCGCTGCAAGAGGCGGGGAGAAGAAAAGGCATCATTGTTTCTATGTACCCCCCTTTCCAACAACACTTTTCTCTGCCTGCCTTTCTCCTGCTCACGTACATTTTCTCATTTCTCTCCTTCCCTCCCTTCTTTAGAGATTAATGGAAACAATTTGTCTTCTAATGTGACTGCAGCTTATGAATTCTTTGTCTCACTCTAATCCTTTAAATTATCCACATAATAAAATATGTATCCAGTGATTTCAGGTCATAATTTGATCTTCTAGGGAGAGTGGGGAGGGGGAGGTGAGCTGAATCGAGCCCTTCTCACAATTTGTTTCTCTCCATTTGTCTTTATTTGTCATCGTTTCTGCTTAATGATCTTCCCCTTCCTCCTCTGGCTCTTGTGCTCACCACACTTCCTTAGTGTGCCTGGGGCCTTGGGGTACGGGAAGGGCGCCTTGCAGAACCTGGGAGGTGAGAGGCAGCTCCCACCCCAGGAATGGGGCCCTCTCCTGCTCCCCTTTCTGACCTGCTCCACGAGGGATGGTAGCTTCCTTCCTGATTGATTCCACCTCTGCATGGGCAACCAATTCTGGAGCACTAGGCTGAAGGCTACTCCAACTGCTTAAGCTCTAAAGGGCCTTTAAATCCCCTGGGCTCCTTCTGTAGGTATTAAGGGGGTGATAATTCAATATTCACTAATCTGGATGTCACCCATCATCTGCAAGACACCCCACCAATATCCAAGATCCCCAGTGCGGACTGCCCTCAAAGCCAGTTAGGGGTTGACTTTCCTACTGCCTTTCTGGAGAGAGGTGCTCCAGGAACTGCCAACCCTGGTGGCCGTGCATGAAGTCCTCCCTGAAGTCCATATGGAGGATGGACAAGGCACCCCTCAGGGCCACAGTGTACAATATGCATTTGTGACTCACAAGGTGCTGAGCCAAGGCAGGAGACAGAAGGGCTGAAGCATGTACTGAACCATGGGCCTTCTGGCCTCACCTGCCTGGGGGGAAGCCTTGTTACAGTTTGCACAGTAGCATTTTATAATTTGCACAAAAGCTTGCCTTTGCCCTCGTCACTATTCTGATTGCAGGTTGTGTCCTGGGCCCGGAAATTGCCTTGCCAATGTTCCCGTGACCCAGGACATCCTGGTGAAAACTGCTCCTTCAGTATCCACTCTCGGGCCTCGTGCAGCGGGTGTAGGACACACACTTGCCCACCAAACAGGCAGTGATCAGGATGAACACCTGAGACAGAGAGCAGCTCTGCCCCGCCCTTCCCACAATGCAAAGCACTTTTCTCGGTCTCTAGCAACTCCTCTATCTGAACCAACAGCCTGTACTTCACCTCACCGTAAACAGAAACTCTCATGTCACAGAGGTAGGATACTGTCCAGCTTTGTATCCGGAGAAATCTGTAAAATGAAAGGCCCCATTGATGGGTCCGGGAGACCCAGGTGCACCTGGTGCATGGGAGAAGCTGCTGAGGGCAGTGCGAGGAGCTTGGTGTTCTTCAGGGTGGTCTAAAAGGTCTTGGAGCAGAGGGTGACAGGAATGGAAGAGTGGGCTGCAGGGGCCCAGTGGGTGACCGCAGGCATGTCTGTGGACTGGAGGTGACAACTAGGAAGTGAATGGGTAATAGCCCAGGTATAAGAGAAGGCCAGGACTGAGTCCAGCCCTGACTGTTTTATCCGCAGGTTTGAAATACAAAACCAGAAAGTGGAGTCTTTGTGTAACTCATTGAAAGGCAAAGCCTGCCCTGAACTGAGGCTATTTATAGTCTGTTATTTATCCCGCTTGGTGTGAATATTCATGCTTCTCTCTGCAGAGGTATTAAGGTACCTGATTGCAAGGAGTTGCCCAGCAAGGGCTGGGATGGGAGGAATGGGGAGTTATGGCTTAATGGATACAGAGTTTTTGTTTAGGGTGGTGAAAAGTTTTGGCATAGATAGTGGTGATGGTTATACAGCATTGTGAATGTGATTAATGCCACTGAATTGTGTACTTCAAAAGGTTAAAATGACAAATTTTATGTTGTATATATTTTAACACAATTTTTAAAAATGAGACTGTAATATACCAAAACCCATTGAATTATATGCTTTCAGTGGATGAATTATATTGCAATACACTGTTACAAAAAAGAAAAGGAAGAGAGAAGAGAAAGGGTCTGGTGAGGAGGGTTAGAGAACCCTCCCATGAGCACCTGTCTTCCTTCACACCTGAGACCACTGCTGTTTCAGCTTTTACGCGTTTACGGCCTTGAGAGTGGCCCTACACTTTGTCCTCAGGCAACCGACGTGAGGTGGGCATTGAGAAATCGTTATTTGCGCTTTCAGATGAGAAACTAAGGCCCTGAAAGGCTGAGTGGCTTTCTCAGGTGTTGATTTTGAATTTTTCACTCTCTGGGGTCTTTTCAGGGACCACAGTTCTCAAACGTGAGCACCTGTGAGATTCACTCTGTGCTTGTTTGGAAAATCAGTGTCTGATCCTTTGTTCGGGACTTCTCTGAGCAGATGGGGCCCAGCACCTGTGGTTGAGTGGGTTGCATGTTGGAAAACAAGGCTGCAGACAATGCCCTTTTAAGAACTAGGATGAAATTCTTCCCAAGAGTCCTCTGCCTCGCTATCCTACACAGCCTTGGCACCCCTGAACCTTTCCCAGCTAGAGTGCACTGTGAGGCAGGGGCAGGGATGCTGCAGAGAGGCCAGAAAGTGTCCAGACATAGAGTCACATCCGTGGAATACTTCGGTCCTTGGTCCCCTCACAGTGCAGTGAGTTCCCCAGGAGGCTGTTCCTTTCTCTGCCTCCCCCGAGGGACAGGCAGTACCCTGCTGCCAGGATGCAAAAGCTTTTAAAAAACTTTTCCCCAAAGAATACTCCAGAGTTGCGTTGGAGCTTAGGATCTTACAGAACATGCAAACATCCAGTCCAATCCCTTCACTTTATGGGAAGAGAACCTGATGCAAAGCAAGGGAAAGTGGCCCAGACCTGACTTCCAGGCTCCTTCTCTCCTCTAAATTTGGTATCACCGCTCCTCACCAGCCTCCATCATCGCCTCCCGCTCCTCATTCCAGGCTAAAAAAAATTCTCTTTCCTGAGGACTCACACGTTTTAAATATTTGGAGACTGTTGTCATGTCACCCTGTGGCTGTTGCTTAGCCCAGCAATCCAGCAATGGATATTTAAAGCTGTGATTTTTTTTGTTGTTGTTGTTTTGTTTTCTTGTCTAAGGAAACTTCCCTGCCTGCCTCCTCCCTTCCTCCCATCTTGGGGTTGCTGTGCGTCAGCTTCTCATTCTGCTGGTTCCTGTCCTCCCCCTTCAGGAGGCTGGTGTGGCTGGAAGTTTCTGAGATGAAGGGTGGGGGCTCCTCAGGGGTGCCGGCCACAGGGAGGGGCCTCTTGCTACCTAGAAGTGGACCCGGAGCCACCCCCTCCATACCCTGAGCCTGGACGCTGAGTGTGGGCCATCCAGGCGTCCCTGAAGCCCCTTCATACCACTGAAGAAGTTGGTAGTCAATGGATCCAGGCTACAGGCAATGGAGTCCAGCTCTTGTATGATCCTGGGCCTCAGTTTCCCCATCTGTACACCATGATAACAATGTCCATCTTAAAGGGAGGTCAGAGCTAGGACCTCCACCGTTACCCTGACCTTGTGTACAGGTGGTATTTTCTTATCTCCAAAGTAGAATGAGTGCGACAAAGCAATTTAGGGGGACAATGAGGGAGATTATTTGAAATTGAATTTTTCTTGAAAAGTCCATAATGTATAGTTTGGTTTTTGTTTCCCTTGGTGAAAAAGGATATCTAATTATAATTATTAACCAACAAAAGCAATTTTCACTTATTTAGCATGTAATAGTTCATAAACTGTATTTTCATTTAATTCCCACATGTATTAAGGCAAGTATTATTAATACTCTTATTATTCCTGAGATCCCCATTTTACAGATAAGAAAATGAAGCTTGGAAAGGTTAATTGACTTTACCTAGGTAATCTAGTGGGCAGAACTAGGGCTAAATCTCCAAGCCTTATCTTTAAAACAAGTTAAGGCTTTCCCCATATTATTCTATCTTAAGGAAGAGGTTACTTTCATACCTACCAAACCCATTGCCTTGTGAAGATTTCATGCTTTCCAATCAGAATTAGCATGATGAATAAATTATAGTATACTCATGTGATGGAGTAATATATAATAGTACAAATCAATACACTAAAGCTACATATATCAACATGGATAAGATGGAGGGAACATGTTGAGTGAGAGAAGTGAGTTGCAGAAGAATATACACACAGGATATCATTTTATGTTTAAAAGAGGAAAATCAGTACCATATTTTAAAAATAATAGTATGTGAGCCAGGTGTAGTGGCTCATGCCTGTAATCCTAGCACTTTGGGAGGCTGGGGTCGTCAGGTTGCTTGAGCCCAGGAGTTCGAGGCCAGCCTGGGCAACATAGTGAGTTCCCAGCTCTACAAAAAATAGGAAAAATAGCCAGGCATGGTGGTACATGTCTGTGGTCCCTGCTACTTGGGAGGCTGAGGTGAGAGGATTGCATAAGCTGGGGAGGTGGAGGTTGCAATGAGCAGTGATAGGGCCACTGCACTCCAGCCGAGGCGACAGACTGAAACCCTGTTTCTACAATTAAACGAATAATAATAATAGTCCGTGCTTACCAATAGAACCCAGCAATTGCAGTCTTGACCATGCACTCCAGAGGAATGAAACCTTATATTTACACGAAACCGCCACTCAGAGGTTCATGGTAGCTTATTTGTAATAGCCTTAAACTGGAAACAACTCAGATGTCCTTCGACAGGTGAATGCTTTAAACTGTAGTCATCAATATAGTGGAATAGTGGAATAGAGCAATATAAAAAGAACAAACTGTTGATACATGCAACAAGTTAGGTGAACCTCAAGACTATTATGCAGAGTGTAAAAAGCCAGTCTCAAAAGATGATATACTGTGTGATTCCATTTGTATGAGTTGGAGTGGCAAAATCACAGAAATGGAGAATAGGTCAGTGGTTTCCTAGGACTGGGGAGGGAGAGAGAAAAGAAGGTGGCACTGTCTGTAAAAGGGATCCTTGTCACAGAACTGTTCTATACCTTGGCTGTGGTGGTGGTCACACGAATCTACATGAGATAAAACTGCATAGAACAAAATACAAAATGCAAGAACTGGCGAAATCTGAATAAGCTCAGTGGGTTGTATCAAGCCAATTTTCCAGTTGCGATATTGCGCTGTAGTTTTGCGAGATCTTTCCCTTGTGTGAAACTGGGTGCAGGGTATATGGGCTCTATGTTTTTTTCTTACATCTGCATGTGAATGTATAATTATCTCAAGATAGAAGGTTAAAAATAATGTGAAGTATAAAGACACACGAGGCCTGGCCCAGTGGTTCACATTTGTAATCCCAGCACTTTGGGAGGCCGAGGCAGGAAGATCACTTGAGCCCAGGAGTTTGAGATCAGCCTGGGCAACATCAACCCTGTAAGAAATCAGCTGGGCATGGTGGTGCACACCTGTAGTCCCAGCTACTCAGGAGGCTGAGGTGGGAGGATAGCTTCAGCCCAGGAGTTAGAAGCTGCAGTGAGCTATGATGGTGCCACTGCACTCCAGCCTGGGTAACAGAGTGAGACCCTGTCTCTAAACACGCACACACACACACTCACACACTCTCTCTCTCTCTCTCTCTCTCTCTCTCTCTCTCTCTCTCTCTCTGAAGTAGGGTAGAAGAAAAGAAAATGGAATTGGCTTACACTGGTAGTTTTCAACACATTTGGTAATACTTCATTTTTTAAGTTGGGTGGTAGATACACAGTTGTTCATTATATTATGTGTTATTTCTTTTGATACGTCTGAATTATTCCATAATTGAAATAACAATTATTAAATAAAAAGAAAACCAAAACTCTATGTTAGGAAAGAGAACTAAAGCAGAGTGAAGAGGTTTCAGATCTGTTTGTGAGTTTATCTTGTGTCTGGTGTAAAACCTTTTTGAGTGAAGTTGCCAGTTCTTTTGCTATTTGGCTGACAATATTGAAGCAGCCCAGGAACTCGGTAAAATTAAAATGGTGGATCCATATGTGGCAGCCCTTTCACCAATCGGCATAATTAGAGCCACGGGAGGATGCTCTTGCGGAACAGGTGATGTGGTTTTAAGCAGCATAAATCAGGGCCTGCACACCGTCTGGTCAGCTTCTCACAGGGCTCTGGGAGCATCCCTCATCTCCCCGTCTGGTCAGCTTCTCAGAGGGCTCTGGGAGCATCCCTCATCTCCCCGTCTGGTCAGCTTCTCAGAGGGCTCTGGGAGCATCCCTCATCTCCCCGTCTGGTCAGCTTCTCAGAGGGCTCTGGGAGCATCCCTCATCTCCCCGTCTGGTCAGCTTCTCAGAGGGCTCTGGGAGCATCCCTCATCTCCCCGTCTGGTCAGCTTCTCAGAGGGCTCTGGGAGCATCCCTCATCTCCCCGTCTGGTCAGCTTCTCAGAGGGCTCTGGGAGCATCCCTCATCTCCCCGTCTGGTCAGCTTCTCACAGGGCTCTGGGAGCATCCCTCATCTCCCCGTCTGGTCAGCTTCTCAGAGGGCTCTGGGAGCATCCCTCATCTCCCCAGCTGAAGCAGGGAGGAGAAATCAGGCAGGGAAGGGTTAGGAGGGGAGGAGGGGCTGGAGGGCAGGACTTCATTCAGCTGGGGATTGTCGGCAATCAGTGAGGACCAGCTGAGCAAAGCCTGGGAAGAGATGGAGCGTTTCCCAGAAGCCCAAGGATTGGAACAGCAAGGTTTGTTTGGAAATTGCAAGGATTTGGTGTCTGTCAAGTGTCATTAGTGCATTGGGAGCTGGAGCGGCCTTGAGAACTAGGCTTTGCCCCTGCCTTGCAGTCTCATCCAATAGAATGACTTGGGGATTGAGATTCAACAACACTTGAATCAAAATAGCAGCAGCAGCCTCCCAACGTTTTTTGCTTAGGCTTTCCTGAGAGTAAAGAACCTGTGATCCCCTAACATCCTTTTTCTACCGGATAGACACTTTTTAGCCCACCCAGGCCCCCAAGCACCCATGCTGGAGAGCCCAGGCCCAGGGCCAGGGGCAGAAATCAAACCACTGGTCCTAAAAAATGTTGACACCAGAGATTTAAGTAAACCTTGTGAGGGAGGAAAGAAAGGCAGTGGCCAGTCCTCGGTTTTGCCCGTGCTGCCTTCCTGGCTGGCTGTACCACTTAGACTCTCTATCAGTGGGGTAACTTAAAGGGGGAAAGAACAAGTGAAAGGAAAGTCAGCTGAGAGGCAGAGTCATAAGGGATACCTGGAGTAGTTTGTGTCTGTCCGAGATAAGGGGCAGACCCTCAGCAGGCCTCATGTATGGTGGTGCAATATGTGGACTGCCCAAACCCAGGAGGTAACAATGTGTTGCGGAGTTGGGCAGTGCATGGTTGTGTGTGGGCAGGTTTGAGAGGGGTCCTAATGAAGTAACACATAATTAACATCTGTTAAGCAGCCATTTGGCATCAGGCATTATGAGAAGGAATTTCTGTATGCAATTTGATCCTCACAGCCATTTGGCAAGTAGGATTTTTTTCCCCACAGTAAAATGCACCGGGGAAGATACCAAGTCTTTACTTCTCATATAAAGGGTCCTTGCTTTCCATCAACTTCAAGGGCAAGTTTCTGACAGTTACAAAAGTGTGAGTTCTGCTTGTTTTAGGTCATGTCTGATGTGTGCACACATGTATGGCAGAGAAAGGTGGAACCAGCCACAGTCTGAGTCTGAATTTGTATTGGGTGTTGTCTCGGAGAACCCCAGGTCCTCACCCAAGCCTGATTCCTTTTCTGTCCATCTTTCTCTATACCTGAGCTTCCTGCTTCTTTCCCTATCCAAATAGAGCTGTGAAGCCAGTGAGCTCACTTATAACAGTGATGACTGTGTTTCTTGGAGTCAGGGCGAGAAGCCCATAGAACGTGGTGTCATGTTGGCAGTTTTCCGGCGTGGTCATCCACATCCAGGGAAGAGAAACATCTCCACTGCTGTAGGTTGGTTCTCTCTCTGGCTCAGCCTCTGAGAGCTAACCTCATGGGGCCGTGGGGCTGCATATGCTGGCTCAGGCTCTCTGATTGCCTGCACCATGGCTGCGTTTCCTGAGACAGCTAGCTTTCTGGAGGGAGGCATCAGGAATCCCATTTTATAGCTAAGGTGGCAAAGGCTCAGTAAAGTTAAGCAGCTTGCATGAGAATATCTAACGAGTATGTGCCAGAAATTGGACCAAACCTGGATTTGACTCAGTTCAAACCCTTTATTGCCTCCCTGCTGGCGGCTCTAACCCCAAGCTGGAAAGACAGAGGGGCCAGCCCTTCACTGTGACTGAGTGACCCTCAGTCCCCGGAGCCACCATCCTAGGACTTGAGAACGCCCCTCCTCAGAGTCACTACCTGCCTCCACCTGCCCCCAAAGCCAGGCCCTTGTTTACAACACTCGCGGGAGGTGCTGAGTGCGGTATACGCATCTAACATGGGCTAAGCAGCTATGTGTGTCAGGCAGTGTGGAAAGAGTTTGAGGAACATTCTTTAATCCTCACAGCAATTCTTCAGGTAGGGATTTTACTCACTGAATAGATGTAGCTAGGAAGATGCCAAGGGTTTGCTTCCCACATGAAGAGCCCACCAAGACTCCTGCTGCCTTGGCACGTCTGACAACTCTTAAGATAGCAGGGGACGGCAGGGATGCTGTAGCTTAAGAAAGTCACAGATCCTTAAAGATCTGCCACTCGCCAGCAGCTAGCAACTAAAATTCCGTTGTCCTGGAACATCATAAAAGCCCGTGAGAAACCTAGAATGACCTTGAACCAGAACCAGAGGGTTTCTGCACTAGCTAGAGGTTCCATTCACTGGGGGAACCCAGAAGCAAAGAGAGGTTCCCCTCTGCAGAGCAGGCCCCTGGACTACCACCTTATTCTCAAGCTCCTCTTCGGGACTGAGGGACCCCAAGTGCTATCCTCTGAGGCAGCTATATGCAAAGCAGGAAATGATGATGGGTCAGGGAGTCTTAGAAAACAGGCCATAGCCAAACTCCTAGCAAAAGGCAGGTATGCAGCACTGTGGTCTCCGATTTGGCCCAGTTCAGTCCCGTCTGCTGTCCCTCTGTAAACCTCCAGGGTTTATCCTCCAGGCTGGCAGGGCTGGCTCTCAGGGTTCTTGAGAAGTCCAAGGTACTTTCTACCTACACTCCAGTAAAATCCTGTATTTCAGCCCCAAACGCCTGCTTTCTGTTTCCTAGATGCTCCCACCCCTCAAATTCTAGCAGTAGCTCTTCTAAGCGGGCATGTTTGTTTCTACAAAAATAACACCCTAACCATGAACAGGGAATGTTTCTTCATTTGTTCGTGTCCTCTCTTATTTTGTTCCTGGTTCCACTGCTCCTTCCAATGCCTTATTTTGGATTTCGGACATGGCAGGATGTCTGTTTCCATCATTTGGTTTTCAATTAATTTATGGGTTAGTTTCTGCCTCACGATGTATTAGTGTTTCCCAACTCCTCAGGACAGCAGTGTCTTCACGGTCACTTGCAATTCTTTCTTTTAAAGAAGCCAGGCTGGGTACAGTGGCTCACGCCTGTAATGCCAACACTTTGGGAGGCCAAAGACAGGAGAATCCCTTGAGGCCAGGGTTCAAGATCAGCCAGGGCAAAATAGTGAGACCCTGTCTCTATAAAAAACTTAAAAATTAGCCAGGCATGGTGGCATGTGCCCGTGGAGGCTGACGTGGCAGGATCACTTGAGCCCAGGAGTTGGAGGCTGCAGTGAGCCATGATGATGCCACTGCACTCCAGCCTGTGTGAGTGAGATGCTAAAACAAATAGTTGAAACACGTTCAGGCGTAGAACCTCTAACTTCCTTCTGTGAGCTGGGGAGGGACAGGGAGGAAGGATGTAGGGAAGAATTCTATTTCACAGCATTGCTTGCCAAAGCATTAGTCAGTTATTTGACTCCAGACAACATGGTAATTAATAATGTAATAAGGTGCAGTTTATAGGCACTTATGCCTGAAGGCCTTGGGTCCCAAGGCCCTTGGTAAAAAGCAAAATTAAAAGCATTCATAATCTCAAAGAAGACAGCACCACCAGAACTCCTGAGACTGAGGATAACTGAGGCTGCTGTGCTCCACGCTCAATGGACAGCAGTTCAGACTCTCGGCTCCCAAGAGAATCCCCACATCCCCTATTTAGACTCAGCAGGGTAGGAAGTCGACCACATGCATCTGACTGTAACATCTCCCCAACAGACTCACAACAGACTTTCTAAGAAAAGCCTGTATTTAAAGCTACTCTTTATCTCTGCTATTAAACGATGGTGAAGACATAGACAGGCATAAGGTGGAATCCCAGATCTGCTATTTAATGGCTACTGACCTTGAATGTCTTTCTACACCTCAGTTTCCACTTGTCAGGATTGTCATGTATGAGAATGAGAACAGCCGCAAAGCCCTTTTGAGTTTACAAAGTGCGTTTTGGCACGCATTATCTCCTAAAATTCTTTAACAACTCTCCAGAGTTTTGGAGCATAGACTATGTACCCAATATCCTCATTTGCTTTGTTTCTAAGACTCCCCATTTTATTCCGGGTGACAATGTGCAAAACTAAAAGACATTTCCCAACCTTCCTTACAGTGAGACAGGTCATTGTAATGTAAGCAAGAGTTGTTGAGGGTAAAAGGAAGCCCCAGGAAAATTCTTCAGGGAGGCTAACTCACCTAAGAGTATGCCCTTTCCCCCCATCCTTTCTTCCTTCTAATTCCTATCTAGAACTCAGACATGATGGTTGGTATACTTGAAATTGAAAACCATGTATCAAGGATGGTAAAACAGAACACTAGAAAGAGTCTAGAGTCTCCAAATGACTCTGGAGCTGTTGTAACAGCTTGGAACAGTCTATCTGTCAATTCTCTTTACATTTACATATTTATAAGATAATAAACCTCTATCTTGTTTAAGCCAATGCAATATATCTTATACTGATATGTATGATTATTCTGTGTTTCGAATGGAGAAATTGTGGCTCAGCACAGTTAAGCAACTTGCCCAAACCCACTTCTTTAGTAAAAGAAGAGGTTGCAGTTACATTCCTGAGAGAGAGCACTGCCTTTCCACATTCCCAGTTCTCCTTTGGTTAACATTATGTATCAGGTGACGTTCTTCTTTTGCCTGAAGATCAGAGCAGCTTGCTGCCTTTGGGCACCAGAGCTCTTTTCTCTCAAGGACTCTTTTCATCTGTCTGGCTTACCTTTTCTTTCTCCCTTCTCTCCACCCTTGGCTCTTCTGCCATTCAGTGCTGCCCACAACCATTTTACCTACTGGTGGGACAGACTGTTTGGCAACCCTGAGTCCCAGGTCAGGCATGGGAAGCAGAGGACAGGTTACTGCCCCTGTTTTGCACGTCCCTGGTAGAACCAAGACAGAACAATTCTAGCCCACTTGGGTGGAGCTAGGAACTTGGGTTCCTCAGCTCTGGCTTCTGAATGTTGCCAGGCTGTGGGAGTTCCAGTGCTGTCCTTCCAGCCCTCAATCAGCCTGCTTCCACCCACTTGAATGACTACGACGTGGGCAGGTGCGTTGTGCTGTGAACTTCGTGGAAGTCTGTGAGAGGTTGGCAGTGGGATGATAGATTCAGTCTGTCCCAGGTGGGTGAACTGGAGTAAATCGGCCACCCCTAATCCTGGACCTTTGTGCCGGACAGAGAAGCAGGATTTCCATGTCCTGGGAACATGAAAAATTTAAGAAGGAAACACAAATCTCCACAGTGAAAAATGAAGTTTTAGAATGGACCTGTGCCTTTTTCCATCCTCTGATCCATCCAGTGCCTAAAAATCTGAGTGCGGATTTCTGGTTTGGCAGGATGGAGTCAAGAATGCTGAGTTAGACAGAGGTGACCTAAGAGAGCCCCTGAGAGCAAAGCTGGCAGTCCACTACATGTGAGGGAGCAATCACAGTCCTGGGCCCGATTAGAGTTCTAATAGCCATGTGGACTGGGAGGGAGTCATGGAGATGTCCTCAAGAACTAGAGACTCAAAATATAATACAGACTTTTTTTGATCTTATATGCAAATTATTTTAAAGGGTGAAAAGAGGTCCATATTGAGTTTTCCAATCCTCGCTCAATCCAAATGCAGAAGAGCCCAGGAAAATGCTTCTCTTTCCCACTGATCCACCAGCTGATTGAAGCAAATAATGATAATAGCCAATACTTATATACTGTTTACTATGCCAGGCACTGGGTTAAGTTGTCACATATATTAACTCATTTAATCTGCACCATAACTATCTGCTTTAGGTACTATTACTGTGCTCATTTCATGAAGGAGAACGCTGAGAAACAGAGCAGGATGGCAACTTGCTCAAGGTCACAGAGCTGGAGAGTGGTGGAGCCCCCAGCTTAGGTGGTCTGGCTGTGGAGTTTGTGCTCTTAGTCATTACAGGCACTGCTTCTTAAAGGATGCTGGACTTAGGGGTCACTGGAAAAGTGTGGAGACAGGATTATTTTGGTTTAATCGCTAGCTTTGCCATTTACTAGGATTGTTTTATCATCAAGATAATTAGGACATAAATTACCTATTTTCCTGTGAGGGATATAGGTAAAATGCCTGGACCCTCCTGCTGCGTGATAATCCTGTACTTTTGCATACAGTCTCTTTTCTCCAAACATATCACATTCCCCATTCAATATGTTCCTCTGAACGTCACAACCCTCAGTGAGAGCAAGTCTGGGTACAATTGTCCTCATTTTATATAGGAGAAAAGTGATGCCTAGCAATGCTTCCTGGACTTCTTCCAGAACATCCCACTAGCTCTCTTTCTTGTTCTTTAGATATCTTTAAAATTTTTAACCTATTTTTGATGGACAAATAAAATTGCACATATTTATTATGCACAACATAATGTTTTGAAATATACATGCACTATGGAATGGTTAGATTGAGTTCCCCCCCGCCCCAGATGGAGTCTTGCTCTTTGCCAGGCTGGAGAGCAGTGGTGTGATCTTGGTTCACTGCAACCTCTGCCTCTTGGGTTCAAGTGATTCTTCTGCCTCAGCCTCCCAAGTAGCTGGGACTACTGGCAAGCGACACCATGCCCAGCTAATTTTTGATTTTTAGTAGAAATGGGGTTTCACTATGTTGGCCATGATGGTCTCAATCTCTTGACCCTCCTTAGTCTCCCAATGTGCTGGGATTATAGGCATGAGCCACCACACCCTGGCAAATAGAGCTAATTAATATATGCACTACCTCACATACTTAATACATTTTGTGGTGAGAACACTTAAAATCTATTCTCTTAGCTATTTTAAAGAATACAGTTGACCGAGTGCAGTGGCTCACGCCTGTAATCCCAGCACTCTGGGAGGCCAAGAAGGGCAAATTGCTAGAGCCCAGGAGTTTGAGACCAGTCTGGGCAACATGGTAAAATCCCATCTCTACAAAAAATATAAAAATTAGCCAGGTGTGGTGGCACACGCCTGCAGTCCCAGCTACTAGGGAGGCTGAGGTGGGAGGATCCCTTGAACCCAGGAGGTAGAGGCTCAAGTGAGCCAAGATTCCACCACTGCCCTCCAGCCTAGCTGACAAAGTGAGATACTTAAAAAAAAAAAAAAATGCAATACATTAACTAGGGTTGCTGTGTTTTACGATGGCCATCTTGAATTTACTCCTCCTATCTAAATAAAATGTTTGTCCTTTCACCAACATCTCCTCCAGCCCCCACAACTCCCTCTCATCCCTTTCAGCGCCTGGTAATCATTGTTCTACTCTCTATTTTCAGGAGTTCACCTGTTTTATATTCCACATATAAGTGAGATCATGTGGCATAAATGTCGTGTTTTAAATGATTCAAACAGTACAGAGGGATATAGAGTGGCTTTCCCACACTTTTCCTTGGTGTCCACCAGTACTGGTATTTTGTACTGTTCTTCCAGTGTTTTCGGTAGGCGCAGTGCATACACAGTGTTTAAGGAGCATGCATGGGATTGCGTTGTATTCATTGTCTGCCTTGTGTGCCTCACAATATGTTACCCGCTAGAG
Source organism: Callithrix jacchus (assembly GCF_049354715.1). Taxonomy (NCBI): domain Eukaryota; kingdom Metazoa; phylum Chordata; class Mammalia; order Primates; family Cebidae; genus Callithrix; species Callithrix jacchus. The sequence continues at coordinate 27,301,868 of NC_133519.1, forward strand.
GTTTACTCCATTTTTTTAATGGTGTCATGATATTCTATAGAATGTTGGTATTTATTTATTCCCTCTGCTATTATTGGGCATTTAGGTTGGTTCCATTTTTTGTGATTATAGTAAATGCTGTAATGATTACCCTTATTCATACGTTTCAGTGCACACATGCAACAATTTTCATAGAATGGATTTCTAGAAATATAATTATGGGCCTGATAGTGTGGTTATTTAAAAATTTTAAGTACTACCAGCTGGGTGCATTGGCTCACACCTGAGTTTGAGACCAGCCTGGGCCACATGGTGAAACCCCATCTCTACAAAAAATACAGGAAGTTTCTGGGCGTGGTAGTGTGCACCTGTAGTCCCAGCTACGCAGGAGGCTGAGGTAGGAGGATCACTTGAGCCTGGGAGGTCAAGGCTGCACTGAGGTGCATTCATACCACGACACTCCAGCCTGGGTGGCAAAGTGAGACTCTGCCTCAAACAAAACAAACAAACAAACAAATAGAAAGTACTACCAAATTGTAATCTGATACAGTTTGGACATTTGTTCCTGCTTGTATCTCATGGTGAATTATAATCCCCAGTGCTGGAGGTGGGGCCTGGTGGGAGGTGTTTGGGTCAGATCCCTCATGGCTTGGTGCTGTCTTTGAATAGTGAGTTCTTGTGTGATCTGGTCATTTAAAAGTGTGTGGCACCTCCTCCCCCACTTACCTGCTCCTATTCTCTCCATGTGATGGGCCTGCTGCCCCTTTGCTTTCTGCCAGAGTAAAGGTTCCCTGAGGCCAGAAGCAGAGCAGATGTCGGTGCCACGCGTCCTGTACAGCCTGCAGAAGCATGCAGCAGTCAAACCTCTTTTCTTTATAAACTCTTTTCTTTACAAATTATGCAGTCCCAGGCATTTCCTTGTAGGAATGCAAGACGGCCTAACTCATAATCCGAACCAGGTTTGCCTCCCTTATAGGAGGAGGAAGTTCAAATGACATATCTACCAACAGCGTCCAAGAGGGGCCATTCCCCCACAATCTTGGCAGTACTGTGTATTTCCAATTTTCTGAATTTTTACTTCTCTAGTGAATAAAAAATGACGCCCTATTTTTGGTCTAAATTAAATTTCCCTGATTACATGGTTGGGCATTTAAAATATGTATTAGGCATTTGTAGTTCTTCTATAAAATTTCCTTCATATTCTTTGCTGCTTCTCCACTGGGTTTTGGCTTTTCTCTATTGATGTACGGCTACTCTCTATATTCTAGTTATTGACTTTGTTTCTGTTACATGTTTAGCAAGAGTTTTCCCACTGGTTTTTCTCTCCTGTCTTTTAAGTTGGTTTGTGGTATATTTTAATGTATAGAAGTTTTAAATTTCTATGTAAGTATAGCCTCTCTTTATTTTTCAAATTATGGAAGGTTCCAAACGAATAGGCAAATATAAAGACTAACGTAAAATCTGTGTACTCACGACCAGCTTGACAGAATTTTAACATCTTGCTTTATTTAAACACCCCCCCATCTTACAATTTTCCATTTGGACTTTTAATTTTACCTTTTAGAAAACAAACACAAATATTTATCTTTTTACAGTAAATTGCATTTACTGCCATGTTTTGTAAATTTCTGTGTTTGCTTCTTGTGATCTTCTCTCTGGCTTTATTTTATTTCTAAATAGAATGCATTCTTGCTAGTGCTTTTAGTGAGGGTCTTTTAGTGGAGGTTAAACACTTTTAGTATTTTTATATTTAAAAATGATTTTATTTTGTCCTCATTCTTAAATAATAGCGGTGGCAGTGACTGCTAGTTACCTACTCCATGTCTTTATCCTCCTGCTTCCTTAGAAGCAAGATTGGAATGCTGGTTTTATTTGGGGACAGTCATGTGCTCAGCAGAAAGACCACGATTTCCCAGACTCTCTCCCAGCTATGAGTGGCCAATGAGATGTAAGAAGAAAACACCAAGTGCAGGGAACCTCCTTAAAAGGGGCTGACTTAGCTAAGAGGGTCGCACTTTTGCCCTCATCCATCTTTCCTTGAACACAGAAGCCTACACAAGTCAGTGAAGAGAGAAGCTACTAGCCAAGGGAGGCAGAGTACAGCAAAGGCAAGGGGACCCTTCGCGCTCTGTGATGCTTCATGCCACACCTGGGCAGCCACTTCCACACCCTCTGGGTGGGAGATAATGAAGCCTTTATTTAATTTGTTTTAGTTTCTGTTATTAAGCCTTTGCTGCTAATAGCAAAACTCAATCTAGGTTAATATTTATTTTCTTTTCACACTTTGAAGGGATATGCTATTGTCCTTTGGCAGCTGGTATTGTGAGAGGTCTGCTGGTACCATCTTGGTGTTTGGGTAATTTTAAAGATTTCCCCAGGATCCTTAGTATTCCTTAATGTGTCTGTGAGTGGATTTATTTTTCTTTAACTTGCTAGATAGTTAGCATCCACTTTCCATTGAAAGACATGTCTTTATCCAATTTTGGAAAAGTTTCAGCAATTTTCTCTTCAAATATTGATTTTCTGCCATTGCTTTCATTCTCTCTTTTCCTGGAATTAGATGAGTGTTAAAATCGCTCTCTCAATTACTCCTTCTTGTCTCTTAACTGCATTCTAAATGTATATGTGTGTGTCTATATATACACATACATATATATTGTTATATCTAAACACAAACATGCAGCTATACATGATACATGTATGTATCTATACATGCACACACATATTCACACACACAGAAGATTCTAGGTGAATTTCTTGGTTTCATCTTCTAGATATGAAATCTTTAACAGTGTTCAATTTCAAGTTTGTGGAGTTTTTTATCAAGTATTGAATTTTTAAAATTTAATAATTTTTGTTAATCCCTAGGATTTCTAGTGGGTTTTATTTCTTATCTCACTGTTTGTATTTTATTGCTGCATGATTTAATAATTTCTTATTTTCAATTTGGAAGTTGGAAGTTATGGCTTCATTTTTCTCTAAGAACATATTAAAGACACCCTACTTTAAAGTCTGTCTAGGCCAGATGCACTCTTTCATAACTATAATCCCAGTGCTTTGAGAGGCTGAGGTGGGAGAATTACTTGAGGCCAGGAGTTCAAGACTATCCTGGGCAGCATAGAGAGACTCTGTCTCTGCAAAAAACAAAAAATAAAAAAAGTTGGTCAGATGTGGTGGCATGCTCCTGTTAGTCCTAGCTACTTGAGAGGCTGAGGTCGGGGGATTCCTTGAGCCCAGCAGTTTGATATTACAGTGAGCTGGCATGGGTAACAGAGCAAGACCTTGTTTCTTAAAATCAAAAATAAAAATTAAAAAGTCTGTCCAACAGTTGTACAAACTTGTTTTCACCAAGAATGAGTCTATATTCAACTTCTTTGCTGACTGTCTGAATTAGCTCTTAATTTCTGCATGTATGCTGGAATTTTGGGGTAAAGGCTTATTTTGAGGGAAGTTTTTGTTTCTTTGTTTTTTTCTGTCTTCTCTCTATCTAGCTGTCTTGTGACTGTCTCTGCCTGACTCGAGTTGCCACAGAAAATACAAGATGTCTACTAAATTTAAACTTCAATCAAACAACAAATATATATATATATATATATATTTTGAGATGGAGTCTTGCTCTGTTGCCAGGCTGGAGTGCAGTGGTGTGATCTCAGTTCACTGCAACCTCCACCTCCCAGGTTCAAGCGATTCTCCTGCCTTAGCCTCCCAAGTAGCTGGGACTACAGGCATGTGTCACCACACTAAGCTAATTATTGTATTTTTAATAGAGATGGGGTTTCACCGTGTTGGCCAGGATCATCCTGATCTCTTGACCTGATCTGCCTGCCTCGGCCTCCCAAAGAACAAATAATTTTTAATGTAAGTATGTCTCAAATATCAAATGAGATGCACTTATGCAATTATTTGAATTTAAATAGATATTCTGCAATTTTATTTGCAAAATGTAGCAACCCTATATCTGACCCTCCATAATTCTATATAAAACCATATCTTATGGGGATTTGGGTTATTACTCCATAATGATATTTAGGTTATCAACAAAAATAAAATAAAAGCAATGTAAAAAGCAAAGTAAAAGCTGCCTTTTCAGGGCAGTAGAAAAGGTTCTTGCTATCTGAAATTCTCTCTTCTGGGACAGGAACTTCCCTACTTCTTGCAAAATGTGGAAGACCAATACTGGAGGCTTAGCCCTTCAGCTCTCCCTGCTGCCTCAGAGCAGCTCTTTCCCTCTGACTATCACCACGCACCTCATTTGTAAGTCAACTCAGTCAGTAGAGCACTAAATTTGTCTTGCACACAGGTCAAGACTGCTAGATGTTATGAAACCATGATTCACAAAAGAAAGGGAAGAGGCAGTTTCTGTCCCCAAAGAGCTTATAATCTAGTTTGAAGTCAGAACAAATGCAAGAAGAAAGAGGGAAGGAAATATACAAGACAAAGCAAGAGTCAGCCAATTAGACTAAGGCTGATATGGATGGAGGTAAGTAGTTAATTGAGATGGTGTCCCAGAAAAGGAAGCTACTATTTATTGAGTATCTATTATGAGCCATGTAGATGATGTCACTTCATCCTCATTACAGTTTTATGAGGCAAGATTTATCATCCTGATTTTATAGAGAAGGAAATTGGGGCTCAGAACGATTAAATGTCTTGCCTTATGTCATGTGATTAATAAACAGGTCTTCTAATCCCACATTGTTCTGACAAATTTGTGGATCAATGATGGCTGGTTATCACTGAAAAGTGGTGGGAAAGGAAGTCAAGGAATAGTGGTCTCATTTTAAGACCTTAAAATGCAAAGTTAGAAAACACCACGGCAATTATTCTAAAAGGACTGTCCTGCAACATTTTCCATAATCTTTTCCTGTACTTTTCTAGAAACAGAACTTGGACAGATCAAAATGTATTGACCAAGATATTGACAAAAAGGAAGGACTTTAGAACTATGGCTATTGATATTTGTGTTAGTCTGTTTAGATGTCTATCTCCTTCGCATTCCAGACTAACCCTGGGTTGGGGTGGGTGTAGGTATAGCCATTTGAATCACCACACTCAATGCTGTTATGAAATAAATGGTGGCTGAGCTTTGATGAATTCCCCTGGGAAGTGGGTTATTGTGCCCTGAGAGGGAGTTGGGTGCTATCAAGTTTTATATCCCCGAGTTGGAAATGACTGTAACTGTAAATGGCAGAGATGCCAGTAACTTATTTCTGTCTTTTCAAATATGTGACAGTGACGTTTATGGCATCATACACCATCAGCCTGTACTCAGGCAGAGCTCTGCCCGGACACCTTCTCAACCTTGTCCACAGAATTTGGGGAGCACAAGGCAGGGGCAGTATTTGCCATGAATTGAGCTTGCAGACTGACTGCAAGTAAGATGGAAATGTCACTGTGCTGCCAGTGTAGAAAATGGCAATATTTATGGGAGGTTACTCTGAGCACTGAATTGGGGGAAATGATTAATTGCACTGGAAACAAGCTGGGAATCCTAACAACTGAGTTAGTGGACCTGGACTAAAAATATAGGAGAAACTGGAGAGGAGGGAAATGCGACCCCCTCCAAACATCCTTGGGAAAAGCAATAGAGAGAATTGAGCCAGGAGAGGGCAGACTTTAAATTATCCATACTGCTGTTCCCAGGGTAGTAAATAGGATTGGGCAATAGGACTGAATCTAATCATCATCTTCATAACATAACCTCATGTTTGTGTTTGCATTATAATTTTCCATTTCCATACATTCATTCTCTTATACATGCATTTATTCAGTGCTTATTGAGTGCCTACTATGTACCACACAGGTAATCGAGCCCTGGGAAGCAATGACTAAATGCCATTATGGTCCTTACCCTGATGGAGCTTACAGTTCAATGTGAGAGACAGACAGGAGTCAGACCGTCAAAAACTACCATGAGCTGGGGATAGTGGCTCACGCCTGTAATCCTATCACTTTGGGAGGCCGAAGTGGGAGGATCACTTGAGCCCAGGTCAAAGCTGTAGTCAGTCTTGGTCATGCACATGTATTCCAGCCTGGTAGCAAGACCCTGTCTCAAAAAAAGTGAGAAAAAAACCCCACTATATTATTACCAAAAAGAATTTATGGCTGAGTATGTCTGTGGTCCCAGTTACTTGGGAGTCTGAGGAGGGAGGATTCTTGAGCCCAGGAGCTCAAGGCTGCAGTGAGCTTTGCCTGTGAATAGCCACTGCACTCCAGCCGTGGCAACGCAGACAGAACGCATCTCTAAAAAAGTAACTCAAGGTATTCTGAATATATACTTTATGTGGCAACTACTGGTCCAGGAGCTGAGGATATAGCAGTAAAAGGGCAAAATCCTACTCTCTTGAAACGTATCTCCTGGCACAGGAGACAAAACTCAAGTGAATATATAATTTCAAAATAAACATATGCTGTAGTAACAAGTGTTAGGATAAAAATAAAACCGAGTAACTGATTAGAGTGTGCCTGGGTGGCCGCGTTGGCTAGGATGGCCCCTCCGAACGGATGACTCTTGAGAACTAGAAAAACTGACAGGATCCTGCAGATTTCTGGGGGAGACAGTTCCAGACCTAGAGAAAAGCACGTGCAGATGCTCTGAGGCTGGCACATCCTTGGCTGCTGTGTGCAATCAGACCATGGGCGGGCAGGTGTGGAGACAGTGAGGCCAGCAGGAGGCTGTGGCAGGAGCCCAGAGGAGCGATGATGCAGGCTTGGACATTAGCCGGGTTGGTGGCAGTGGAGGAGGTATGACATGGTGGGCTTTGGTTTCCACCAGGAGAGGGTTTGATCTAGTTAGGAAGGTCTGGACAGCCTTTCCTGAGCAAGTAACATTTGCACTGAGATCTGAAGGCTTCGTAGAAGCAACCAGGTGAAGATAGAAGGGAAGGCTATTCCAGCACGTAACCAAGCAGGCTCTCTGGGGGAGCAAGTCAAGTATGAAGCATTGAAACAGATCTGTGTGCCAAGGCAAAAATGAAGAGTGAGGTGAAGCTGGAAAGATGGGCAGCATCCAGACCATGTGGGGCTTTGGGAGCCATGGTAAGGAGCTTGGGCTTTTTTCTAAGTGCCGTGGTGAGTACAGAAAGGGTTTTCGGTAGAAGTGACATAGTTGGATATGAGTCTTGGAAAGGCCTCTGGACGCAGAGTGGAGAAAGCTCCATTTTTCTATTTCACATTCACCTTCAGAGAGAAGTTCTTCTATCCACATTTTCCAGACCAGGAAGCTGAGTCTCAGCGGGTTGATGCCGCTTGACCAGCATACATAGCATGGCTGACTCCTCACTCTGGAGTCTAGATCCATAGCCCTTTGGACCCTCTCACCCCTACTGCCCTCAGGGTTTCCCCCTCTCTCCTCAGCAACCCCGACTGCCTCCCCACTTAACTAGAGCACCCAAAAGTGACCAATACAATCACGAGTGTTTGATCTGCTCCTTCTCAGACTGCAGGCCACAGGCTCTTCCCTCTTTCCATCTTTGCAGGGTTTTGACTTCTCCTCTGGGTTGGAAAGTTCCAAGGATGCAGGTGTGGTCTTCATTTTCCTATCCCTTTTAGCATTTTTGAATTAAGCATGGTCTCTTCATGGGGCCCTGGAGAGGTAACATACTGTTACTAACATTCATTCATTCATTCATTCCTGCCAACATACCCCTCTCTCCCTCCTTCAACAAATAAGCCAACCTTCTTTTCCTTCCTTCCTTCCTTCTTTCCTTCTTTCCTCCCTGCCTCCCTTCCTCCCCTTCCCTCCCTCCCCCTCCCTCTTTCCCTCTCTACCTCCCTTCTCTCTTTCCCCTTTCCCTCCCTCCCTCCCTCCCTCCCCCCCTTTCTTTCTCCTTCTCTACTCCTCCCTTTCCCTCCCTCCCTCCTTAGAGTGTGCCTTGGTGGCCGCTTTGGCTGTGATAGCCCCTCTGAAGGTATGACTCCTCAGACTTACTGGGCCCTACCTAGGCTCCAGGATCCAGGGTTACAGAAAAGATCCTTGACCAGCCTGAAGAAAAAGATATGAAAACCAGGTAGCACAGTTTAATTGGGTAACGGCGTTTGAGGAAGTTGGTAAAATGTATTCGTCTTGCTGAAGATCCAGGGGAAATAAGGGGTAGTACAGAGGAAGGAAGAGACTGGGTTTTGAAGAGGAAAAGGATGGAAAAAAGCTTCCCGAAGGAACTCGAAAATTCACTGCAATCCAATCCAGCAGGAGACAGTGAGTAGAAAAGTCTCTGTTTAAAAGTGTTTGTGGACCTTCTAGTCCTCACAGATGGTGATGGCGAGGAAGATGTGTGCTGACAGAGTATGAAATTTTCAGCAGCTCTGGAATAAGAGGCTCAGAAATGGGGGCTAGTGCTCTTCAAAACACCGAGGGAGAGAGATCCTTTGAACAACAGGAATTCTGGAGGCTCTGAGTCCTGGCCTGTCTCTCCTCCTTGCCCCTACCCCTCCCAGCACAAATTTCAAATTGTGCTATGGGGCAAGGAAGGCTGTTTAGGTGTTATTTATTGTTTTGGTGGCTGAGGGTTATGTTTATTTACTTATTAATTTTGCCAGTCAAACTCAGGTTTATTGACAGGACTGAGCCTGCCCCTGGGCACTTCCACCCAGCCTACCGCAGTGTACAGAGAAATAATTAGTTGCTGAGGTATCAGGAACAGATGTTGAACTGACATCTTCCGTTTGCTAGTGTCAAATTCAGCAGTTTTCCTGCCTCCCAGTAAATTATCAGCTACTCGCTGCCTTCCTGCCTCCCTCCTGCCTACCTGGTGGGGCTTTCCTCTCTCATTAAGAGCAGAGAAAACACCTCCATGCTGACCTCAGCCTCTAACGTAATCCCCTTCTTCCCCACTTTTGCCTTTTAAATCTTATTTATGACTTCTTGATGGACATAGCAGGAGGAGAGTGGCTTGGTCCCCACTCTCCTAAGAGAAGCTCTAATGTACTGTGGTGCTCAGAGAACAGGGAGCCCCCAGGAGCCTCAGGCAGGCGTAAGCCATTAATTGCTTCATACTGGGGCAGTGACCTTTGTCTCCATGGGGCATCCTGAGGCTTTTTTGCAGATGCCATCAAAGTCAGCTGCACTTTCAAAAGCCATGCCCAGTTTCTGAACAGTATACAATTTATCTGCTCTGAATCCTCTAGGAAAGACAGAGTGGGGTCTTGGGGATATTTAGGGAAATGACACAAGGGAAGGTCTAGGGAGATTAAGGAGAACATTTCAGAAAACAGGTGTAACAGGCATTGTGCTTTCGAGAAGCTGTCAATTTGGGCTGACATGTGGGATAATATCAGCGCTGGCAGGAAATTCATTTATTTGCCACTCAACTCATATTCATGGTGTTTTTCATGTGCCAGGCATGGTGCTAGGCCCTGAGCATGCTGGGATGAGCTATTCATGTTTTGCATTCTTAAGGAATCTACGGGTGACCTTTACCATAAAGGCGCTGGGGAGCCTCTGAACAATTTTAATCAAGGGAGTGATGTGATCTGATTTGCATTTTAAAAAGATCACTCTGGAGCCTGAGTGGGTGATGGACAGGGTGTGGGACAGTGAACACCACCAGAGATCTTATTAGGGAGCTTGAGGAGGAGTATGGCTGATAAATGGCTAGGGTCTGCTGAGGCAGTAGGTATGGAGAGAGAAGATTTCAGAGGTAGAGTTAGCAGGACTTAGAGATTGGGGTTAAAAAAGATGTAAACCCATGTAAACCCATTCTCTTATAGTCCAGAGAAAGTGAAAGGATCAATTTCAGATCATGCAACCTATAAGACTTGGCAGAACCAAGATGTGACTTCAACTCCCTGACTTCCTTTTGAGAGTTCTGTTCACTCAGAAACAGCTTCTTCTCCCTCCAGATGAAGACCTGGAAGCTGCCCCATGCCACCTAATCTGACAGAACTTTCAGAGTGGAAGTTCTAAACATGGTCTTGTCCAACAATTTACATTGTTACCAGCTCCATCTATGTTCTTCCCACCAAAGACATCCAGCACCTGGACACAGGGAACTTACACCTCCTGACCCCACCCACCCAATTCTTGGAGGGCTTCTTCTCGAATATACCTAAATCAGCCAATGACAGATTCTGCCCCGTGTTTAGTTCTACTCTAAGAGATCAGAAAAGCAAAACAAATCAAATTGCACAGCCGATTGCAAAGCTCCTGATAGTGAATTTTCATCCCAGAAACAAAACCTAGTTAGGAGAGAGAGATGAGCTCAGATGTTTGCTGAGCACTAAAATGCCAGCACCAAACTGGTGGGAATGACTGAGTCACACTTCTCACACCTGCCAAGCTGACTGAGCTACTCTTGTCACTGGGTGAGGGAACTCTTCATATGGGCAGGGCAGAAAACTTGGTCATAAAATTTTACCCTCTGAACCCTGGATTTCCAGATTGCATGCCCGTTATCTCCCATCTCCTGCTTCCTGTGATGTACACAGCAATCTAACAGGACCTTGTCTGTTCTTAGTAATAACGAGGAGTTAGCCCTAGTGAGGTCTGTGCCCTTGAGCTGTTCACGAAACCTGGGCAACTAACCTAATTACCTGATGTATCAGCTTAGATACAAGCAATAGCGAGGCTCCATTTCTAACTTTTAATTGGCTGTAGTGTGTGATCATGACCTCTTACTAAACTCTTTCCATTAAGTTCTCATGTTTACATAACACCGTGAGTTTGGCTCATCAGTCCTCCAGATATTTCCCTGATTTCTGCCCTTTCTGTGAAGCCAATTATCTTCCTGTGTTTGTCTTGCAGATTTTTTTTGAAGGCTGAGACATTCCTGAACCACATAGTGTGTGTCTGTCCTTCTCCGTTTCTCTACCCAACCTGGAGATCCTCCGTGTCTCCCCTTCTTCCCCAAAATTCTGGTTGGAATGACCCTCTGGTTTCCTCTTTTCGAGGCATCTCTAGGTCAGTTAACCCTTCTCCTCCTTAGTCGCCTTTGACTTACCTCTTGGACCTTTTCTCAGCCAGGCAAGGGCACATTTCAGTATCGTTTGAAGGTTCTTGTGCTCCCCTCCCTCCTAAAGGAACCCGAAATTGATTAATACAAGTTTCGCAGCAGCAGCTAAAAAAGAAAAAAAGCATTGTGAAAGCCTTGGACAAACATAAAGAGTGACAGAAATGAAACAAAATGCAAACAAGTCAGGTTTCAAGAAAGAAAAAATTCAACCAGAAAAAAAGTGAAAGAAGATCTAAGGATTAATGATAATAATAATAATAATAATAATAATAAAAAGTAGGTAGAGACTTTAGTTGCATAATAGATGTTATATAAAAATTGAATACTGTTAGAAATGAAAAAAGACTAGAATTGACACTGAAACAACAAATTAGTGAGACTGAAGAGGAGTTAGCAAACCAAACAAAAACAGAATAATTAAATAGATAAATAATTGTAGTGCATGAAAAAACCCAAACAAAATATTTATTCTATGAAAAATAGAAAGCAGGAAAGTTTAACAAATACGGAAAGAGTAAATAAAGACATAATAGTAGAAAGTGCCCTGGAGCTTTTTATAATAAATAATATGTATAGAGTTCCTTTCAGAATTAATTGCCAGAGAAAGATGATCAGAAAATACTTTGGTAAATAGTATTAAAGCTTTAACAACAAAGGCATATCTCAAGTAAATATAAAGAAGAGAAATACGATTTCTCAGATAATTTCAACTAGCTGAGATATGGCAACTAAATAATAAAATGGGGATTAGTACAAAGATAAGATCTTTAATTACCAAATACATATGTATACTCCTACAAGGGAAAAGGAAAACCTACTGCTCAGTAACAAGGCTAAGTATTGTAGACGGCAGTGTTTTCCAAGTTATCTTACAGATTTGATCCTATTAACAGCAAAACTACTCCATGAGGTAAATAGATGTTATTGTAAATTATACTAAGTAGAAATAAAAATAATTTGGGGCTGGGCATGGTGGCTTTTGCCTGTAATCCCAGCACTTTGGGAGGCTGAGGCAGTCAGATCCCCTGAGACCAGGAGTTTAAGACCAGCCTGGCTAACATAGTGAAACCCCATCTCTACTAAAAATACAGAATTAGCTGGGCATGGTAGGCACCTGTAATCCTAGCTACACAAGAGGCTGAGGCAGGAGAATCGCTTGACCCGTGAGGCAGAGGTTGCAGTGAGCTGAGATTGTGCCACTGCACTCCAGCCTGGGTAAAAAGAACAAAATTCTCTCTCAAAAAAAAAAAAAAGAAAGAAAAGAAATAAAGATAATTTTGTAGATCATTGTACATCCCTTCTATAAACCTTAAATAAGACTATTCTGTATGCCAGGTACTGGTTGGCTTGCCAGAAACTTGCTCTAGCAAGTATTTTTTGTTTTATAGTGACAATTATTAAGATGCTGTAGAACTGGCTTAAAAACAGAATATAGGTCATTGGGAGATAATAGAGATTCCAGAAATAGACTCTAAAGAAAGAAATATTTTAAAAATATGTGACAGTGAAGTATAAGGAACCACAGGGAAACAGATAATTGTATGCTTGCTGGGATCACTGGAAGGGCTGTGGAGAAAAATCCAGATCTACAACTTACACTGATAGCATTGTACATCTGGGGGATCAGGGACTACAATGTTAAAAAGAAAGGAAAAGGAAACAATCTTACTCTTACGAGACTGTGGAGGAAAGTTAGTTTCTTCCTTGCTTGAATCATAACATTTTTAGTAATAACGATGACAGGTTAAGATCCATACAGATTTAAAACTTCATAAAAAACAATAAAACCCAGATATAAAGAAAATAAATGGAAAATCCATATCACAGATAAGCTAGAGAAAAGAATGAATTCAAAATACATCAATAGGCTATACACATCTACAAGGGACAAAACCGTGTGTCTACTGAACCTATCGCTGGATAATGTGAACAACAGCAAATATAATAGAAAATAGAATATGATAGAAAAGCTGGTGAGGAAGATGATCAGCTCATGGGTAATTCATTTAATTTAATTTAAAGGTAAAGCAACCGTGAGCTCCCACTTTTTATCTATTAGCAAAAACAAGCCGAAATAGTACATTTCTCTGCAGACAGGAATTCTCACACATCACTTATGTCAATGTTAATCTCCATAAGACAGACCATGAAACTCACACCTGAGTGCATACTTCAAGCCAATGTTTCCTTTTCTGGGACAGTAAAAAAAATATTGCATATAAGTTGTAATATACTTTTATAGAAATGTCTATGGTAGCATTGTTCATTATACTGAAGATCAACATACTGAATAAGTAATCTGAATCTTATTCATTCAAAGTGAGTGAATCTTCACTTTGAATCTTATTCATTCACTCAGAAACCACTACCCCCAAATATGGCATTTTGACATACTGAAATGAAGAAACCTCAGGGTCTCTCTGACCTCGCCCCTACCCCAACATTTCTCCCAAAGATATTGAAGTTCCTTTATCTCCCTAAGATCCAAACCCACCGAGGAGCACAATTGCTCTTTCTTCTCCTCCTTGTTATCTCATCATTTACTGCAGAAAAGAAGACCAAGATGTGGCCATATCTGACTGTCTCTTTAGGAGTATAATGACTGTCTTTAGGGATCATTTAAATTCCAAAGAAAACGATATTGTGGGCGCAAGTAGCTGGGCCAGCTTTGTGGGCAGTAAAAGAATCTACCAAAACAGTTGTGGGTAAAGGAAGGCAGATTATTAGAGAAAGCATAAAGATATGTTGCAAGACTTCAGCGGGCAGCATGGCAGAAAAGGGGCTGTCTGCAAAGAGGCAGGAGTGAGGGAAGTTTTATGGAGTTGTGTTGGAGGGGCTATGTGCCAAATGAGGTATTTGGGAACAGGAGGCTGTGCAGGTGGGTTGTTTGTAGTAGGCCATTTTTCAGAACAATTGTTCTCCCCCACCTGAGGCCCCTTCCTCAATGTTGCTGACTTATTAGGAATTTACAAACTATTTTCAAGTTGATTTCTGTTCCTCATCCAGTCATTTTCCCTAGTAATCATTTATTGCCCCTCAATACCATTCCTCTTCCCCCCACCCCTACGACCCACTTTACCAGAATCCAAGGCCCCATTCTTTCTGTAACTTCATGGTATATAGGCTCGTATAACTGATTGAGAAGTTGGCTGTTCATTCTGAAGGCTCCTGTGTATACACATTACATAAAGGTGTGTCTGCCTTTTCTCCTATTAACCAATGCGCCTCACACCATCAATTTTCTTCAGCAAACCTTTAGGGGGCCAATGACCATAGCCCTTACCAAAGGCATATTACAAAACCATTTACTCATCAATTGAAAGTTCTTCAGATACATGGAAAAGTATACAAAGTGTGTTTAAGAGAAAAGCACAAAATGTAAGATCCATTGAGCATAACTAATCAGAAATAATATGTATTATTGAAAATTACAGGAGAGTCTCTAAGAAATGGTGATAGTTGTGTTAATGGAAAAACAAACCTCTGTAAAATATTTCAAAAGATTTGTTTTAGCAAGTATGAGTGACCATGACCTGGGGAACAGTCTCAAGAGGTCCTTACAAAGTATGCCTGAGGTGGTTGGGTTACAGTTTGGTTTCATGTATTTTAGGAACACAGGAATTGTAGGTAAAATTATAAATCAATACATGGAAGGTATACAATGATTACATCTGAAGAGGTAGGATTCCTTGAAGTGAGGGTGACCTACAGGTCATAGGTGGATTCAGTGATTTTCTGGCTGCCTATTGGTTGAAAAGTTAAACTTTGTCTAAAGGCTTGAAGTCAGTGGAAAGAAATGTTTGAGTTAAGATAAGGGGGTATATGGAGGCCAAGGTTCTTGTTATGTAGGTGAAGCTTCAAGGGTAGCAGCCTTCAGAAAGAATAGATAGTAAATGCCTCTTTTCAGACCTAAAGGGTGTCAGACTCTCAGTTAGTCTCTTCTAGATCCAGGAAAATGCCCTATTGGGAAGGTCTTGCAGCATTAATAGAGATTCTTTACATATGCAAATTCTTCCCACAAAAGAGGGCTTTGCAGGGCCATTTCAATTTGTTGGCCCTGTGGTAGCCATTTCAAAAGATGCCCCCAAAAATGTATTTGGGGGTAAAATATTTTGATTTCCTTCTGGGTATGATATCTGATATTTGATGCCATATCACAGTCAGGTTAAAAAGTCAGCCACATTATGCAGGATTAATAAGAACTCATCTAATGAGATATTATGGTTTGTAGGTGTAACTTAACCCCTGCCTTGCAAGGCCTTAGGTCTTGTTAATAATTTGACATCTTATTGCCACAAAGAGATTATATGTTTTACCAGTCATATAATCTCTATTTTAACATAGAGTCCGAAAGATGGTGTTGTTGGTGTGACTGGCCCTATTGTGGGTGGTACAAGAATTTGAGACAGTTGTGGGTAGAGAAGGCAGATTTATTAGGAAAAGTACAAAGATATGTTGCAAGAAAGCCGTGGGCCACACAGCAGAGAAGTGAATGTCTGCGGAGTGGCAGGAGCTGGAGGGAAATGTGACAGGGTGGTGCTGGAGGGAAGCTGTGCAGATAGTTGCGCTGCTGGGGCTACATGCAGAACAAGGTCTTTGGGAACACGTTGTTGTGCCAGTGGGTTGTCTGTAATTAGCTGTCTCCCAGAACAGTTGTGGTCCCCTACCTGGGACCCCTTGTTGCTGCTTACTTATCAGGACTCCACGGATAGGGGTATAACTAGGTGTGTCAGACCTCCCTTCTCAACATGGCCCGTATTTCCATTTTCAGGTTTCTCTGGGGTTACCTTAGCCAAGAGGGGGGTCTGTTCAGTTGGTAGGAGGCTTAGGAGTTTATTTTTGTTTGCAGTTGTGATGATAATCAAGGCCAGTTTTCATTAAGCCTTCATTTTTGCCATCCCTTGTGTTATGTCTTTTACGAAAATTATCTTATTGAATCTCAACAACATAGCAATGGGTATGAACTCTAGAGGAAAAATGGATGCACACAGTTAAGTGACTTGTCCAAGGCCACACAGCTCATAAATTGTAAAGCTGAGATTTGAACTCCAGGGTCCATTACTACTTCATACAACCTGTTACTTCTTGAGGCCTACTTTTTTTTTTTTGCGTTTTAGGTTTTGGGGTACATGTGAAGAACATGCAAGATAGTTGCATAGGTACACATGTGGCAGTGTGATTTGCTGCCTTCCTCCCCATCACCTATAGCTGGCATTTCTCCCCATGCTATCCCTCCCAAACTCCCCACCCCCACTGTCCCTA
Organism: Callithrix jacchus; assembly: GCF_049354715.1. Lineage (NCBI taxonomy): Eukaryota > Metazoa > Chordata > Mammalia > Primates > Cebidae > Callithrix > Callithrix jacchus. The sequence goes on from NC_133519.1 coordinate 27,318,058, forward strand.
CTCTATTCCCTCCAACTGACCCCACTGTGTAGTGCTCCCCTCCCTGTGTCCATGTGTTCTCATTGTTTAACACTTACCTATGAATGAGAACATGCGGTATTTCATTTTCTGTTCTTGTGTCAGTTTGCTGAGAATGATGGTTTCCAGGTTCATCCATGTCCCTACAAAGGATATAAACTCATTGTTTTTGATTGCTGCATAATATTCCATGGTGTATATGTGCCACATTTTCCCTGCCAGTCTATCATCAATGGGCATTTGGGTTAGTTCCAGGTCTTTGCTATTGTAAACTGTGCTGCAATGAACATTCGTGTGCATGTGTCCTTATAGTAGAACAATTTATAGTCCTTTGGATATATACCCAGAAATGGGATTGCTGGGTCAAATGGAATTTCTGTTTCTAGGTCCTTGAGGAATCGCCACACTGTCTTCCTCAATGGTTGAACTAATTTACACTCCCACCAGCAGTGTAAAAGTGTTCCTGTTTCTCCACATCCTCTCCAGCATCTGTTGTCTCCAGATTTTTTAATGATCACCATTCTAACTGGCGTGAAATGGTATCTCAGTGTAGTTTTGATTTGCATTTCTCTAATGACCACTGATGATGAGCATTTTTTCATGTTTGTTGGCCTCATGTATGTCTTCTTTTGTAAAGTGTCTGTTCATATCCTTTGCCCCACTTTTGAATGAGCTTGTTTGTTTTTTTCTTGTAAAGCTGTTTTAGTTCTTTGAAAATTCTGGATATCAGCCCTTTGTCAGGTGGGTAAACTGCAAAAATTTTTTCCCATTCTGTTGGTTGCCGATTCACTCTAGTGACTGTTTCTTTTGCCGTGCAGAAGCTGTGGAGTTTGAATAGGTCCCATTTGTCTATTTTGGCTTTTGTTGCCAATGCTTTTGGTGTTTTGGTCATGAAGTCCTTGCCTACTTCTATGTCCTGAATGATTTTGCCTAGTTTTTCTTCTAGGGTTTTTATGGTGTTAGGTCTTATGTTTAAGTCTTTAATCCATCTGGAGTTAATTTTAGTGTAAGGTGTCAGGAAGGGATCCAGTTTCTGCTTTCTGCACATGGCTAGCCAGTTTTCCCAACACCATTTATTAAACAGGGAATCCTTTCCCCATTGCTTGTTTTTGTCAGGTTTATCAAAGATTGTATGGTTGTAGATATGTTATGTTGTGAGGCCTACATTTTACCTGTTTTCCTAGAGCAGGCCCAGCTGACGTATTTTGGTGAGCTGGGAGACTTCTTCAGAATGCACTGGTCATTCCCTCTCCTTCTCTAGGTAAAATGTCTCAGCTAAAGACTTTTCTCATCAGAGGAAACCCACCTCGTAATTCCTGCTGCAGCCCTTATGGTCCAGGTCTAAAAGGAATAATGTCCCCAGCGCTCCCTTCTGTGACATGAACGTACAAGAACTCCACACTGACAACCATGGAGTTACATATGTGATGTTTATTTTCTCATCTCCACCTTTCCAGTGAGGCCACTTCTGAAAGGTTGGGCTCTGTATCATTCCCTTCTAACCCACTTTTCTCTCACACACATCTCTTTCCCTATGAATATTTAGCACCAATGTACTTAAAGATTATTCTAAAAGCATTATTTTATAATCAGGATTTCTGTCTGAATCAAATTTCCCTTTGGAGGGCTTTTACTTCCCTACCTTGCTTCCTGCATACTTACATCACATTCCACCAGGAAGAATAGAAGAACTTTGAACATTTATATGTGGTTTTCTCGATGGAATCTTGTGTTTGGGGTCTGGTGGCAAGAAAGCCTGAGTGGCGAGGGAAATCTCCCAGGAGTGGTTTGTTGGCCACCCTCAGTGTGCAGGAAGATCCTCCTGTGCATATAATGCAGTCCTATTCCCAGGACACAGTGCATAGAAAGACTGGGTGATGGAGCTGTTAGGATCCCCTGCAGGGGTGGCAAGCTCTACAGTCTGCTGCCTGTTCTTATATGACCTGCTAGCTGAGGATGGATTTTACATTTTCAAGTGGCTGAAGAAAATCAAAATAATCTTTTTTTTTGGTGACATGTGACAATAATATGAAATCAAATTTCAGTGTCTATAAATAAAATTTAATAGGAACACAATTCACTCATTTTGTGTTCCCAAGGGCAATAAAGTTGAGCAGTCGCAGCAAAGAACCCATGGCCCTCCCTCAAAACTTAAAATATTTACCATCTGGCCCTTTGGAGAAAGGCTGCTCACTTCTAGTCTAAAGGGATGTCTCTTCTCCTTGAAGGCTGCTCCACCCTGAATGGAAACTGCTTTCCTCCTATTTGAACCTTACACAAAAGACCTTCTGTAAACCAGAAATAAAACCATAAGCCTCCCACCTGACTAATGGACCCACCCTGTGGCCATGGACATTCCAAAGTTAACCTGAAAAACTATTTCAGACTGTGATAAGAAGAGGGGGTCTGACATGCCTCATAACCCCCTCCCTTTTGGAATTCAGGCACAGCTGATTATCATTAACATCAACACAAACATCTTAAGACTGATAGACTCTTAAAGCCTGATAAGAAACGTTTCCAATCTATTCTCTCTGAAGCCTGCTACCTGGTCTCCATGACTGCTTATCTTAACCTAGGCATTCCTTTCTACTGATTCCTCTTTCTTTGATTCGAGCTTTCAAAGCAGTCTTTGAATCTGCATGTGATCTGGAAGCAGGTCTTCAATTGTCCTGCCTTTCTGAATGGAACCAATGTATATCTTACATGTATTGATTGATGTTTTATGTCTCCCTAAAATGTATAGAACCAAGCTGTAGCCTGACCACTTTGGACACATGATCTCAGTATTGATGTCACCATACTGGGGGTATGATTTTTTTTTCCTCTGGGGCTGTGTCATGGGCCATTGGTCACTCATATTTGGCTCAGAATAAATCTCTTCAAATGTTTTACAGAGTTTGACTCTTTTTGTTGACATCTCTCTCCCATAACCATGATATATATATGGTTATAATAATAAACTCCATTATATATATATATATATATATATATATATATATATATATATATATATATAGTTTTTTTGAGACAGAGTTTCACTCTTGTTACCCAGGCTGTAGTGCAATGGCATAATCTCGGCTCACTGCAACCTCCTCCTCCTGGGTTCAAGCAATTCTCCTGCCTCAACCTCCTGAGTAGCTGGGATTACAGGCACGAGCCACCATGCCCAGCTAATTTTTTGTATTTTTAGTAGAGACAGGGTTTCACCATGTTGACCAGGATGGTCTCGATCTTTTGACCTTGTGATCCACCTGCCTTGGCCTCCCAAAGTGCTGGGATTACAGGCGTGAGCCACCGCGCCTGGCAACCATGATATTATATATGGCATTTATTTTCCTGTAACTACCTTTTCCATTTCAAGCCCACAGACTGGATCTCTGCAGAAGAAAAATAATCTGTGACTATACAGTCACTTATCTGTGACCCAGAGAGGGAGCTAGGGCTGGATGGAGAGGTGATTTCGAAGGGCTTAAATATCCCCACTGGTAGAAGCAAAATGGTTCTAGCATGTTCCCAGCACCAGAGATAGGTGCTTGGTCCAATGGGAGTTGGGTTTTAATCAGCAGAGTACAGTAAGCCCAATTTCTTTCTCATGAATGTTTCTGGTTCCATCTATTGATGTCACCATACTGGGGGTATGATTTTTTTTTCTTTTTAAAAAATGTCTATCTCCCAACCCTTTCCTTAGTACTTTCTGGAAGGTATTTTAACTTAAAAAAAAAAACGTTAGGCCCTGCTCTGAGCCCAGAGTTTGTCTTACAAGGATGTCTCAGCGAGAGAATAGAGAAAGAGTATGAGTCATTGTAATAAAGAAGATATTGTGACAAGAAAGATGCTAACATCTTAATGAAAACTCTAAGGGGAAATTTGCATAAAACAATCTCTTTGTTGCTTAAAAAGAGCCACTGATGCCTCATTTTAAAAAAATCAAACCCCAATTCTGTTAAATATTCAGTATGGGAATGATTTGATGTGTTTTCCTTATCTCCTCTGAGTTTTTTCCTTATCAGAATCACAGATGCTGAGAGTTGAAGAGGCCCATCTTTCCTCAGCATCCCCTCCTGGCAGGCACTGTGGCAGGAACACTGTCTTGCTCCTTCTGGGTCCCTGAAGCTTTTTGAAGTTGGAGTAAAACTAGAAGATGGGCCAGCTCCTAGGACTGGGAACTTTGACAGAGCAAGAAACCCCTTGCTCAAGTCTCTGTACTCCTACATCCATCCGCTTCTTCAACTCCATTTAAAAAAGGCTCAACAGGTGTTTAAGCTTCTTGAAATTTATTTTTCATTTGAAGTTTGTCCAACATTTTGACAGACTGTTACTTATATGCTACAAGTGACAGGGAGATCACTACTTCTTGAAGCAGGATGTGCCGCAGTGGGCTGGACTCTGCCTCTCAATAACCTCTCCCACTGGTCCTAGTTCTTCCTCTGGGATTACTAAGTGACCCATTCACTTCTCTTTGTGGCAGCCCTTCACATGGTTGTAGACAACTGCAGGTCTTTATGGATTCTTTTGTTGCAATCAAACAGCAACATAGAAAAGTTTTGCTTAGCTCAACTTACTGGTTGGTTCCCTGCGAAAACACAGGGAAGATCTTCAGCATGGGGCTATCTCCATCCTTAGAAGCCAGATCAATCCCTCTTGCCTCTCCAGAAGGAAAAGCTGGAAGAAGCAGAGGCCAGACCAATTTTCTTCCCAGGGTTTGAGGCAAATCCCCTCAGAGAAGAACGCTTCAGCTGCAGTGGTGTTGGCTCTTTCTTCTGTGAATTGACAGCCTGCATCCCACTGGGACGTATGTCAGGTTCTTGGGTAGCCAGACTCTGCAGCTTCAGCCAGTGGCAGGTACAACAGGAAGTCTGAGGGAAATGTTGAAACAGAAGGACCAACCTGACTTGGCCTGTCAAACTTGGTTGCTTTTAGTCATTCACTTCTAGTTGATTTTAAAACTTACATAGCTAAAAGTCATGTAGCTAGGCAAAATCTAATTAAATTTCCACTCACTAGCTTTCTTATAGATAACAGCTCTGATGTACAGTCACCATGGTAACAGTTACCTAAGTTGTTTTTCAGGAACTTAGGGTCAGTTTTTGTCCAGTTCAAATCAGCTGAGACCACCAACCCTCCAACTGAGCATGCATGAGCATCCTATGGATGACCTTTTGATGTAAGAGGACCAAAAACTCCACTCTCAGATCATGAAAATGAGACATGAAGGCTGGTTGATTCCCTATTTTAAGATGGTCTGAATGAAAAGGATAAAAGCCCCTTATTCCAGCTTTAGCTTATTAAAAAAATTTTTTTTTTAATTTTTTGAGATGGAGTTTAGCTCTTGTTGCCTAGGGTAGAGTGCAATGGTGTGATCTCGGCCCACTGCAACCTTTGCCTCCCAGGTTCAAGCGATTCTTCTGCCTCAGCCTTCTGAATAGCTGGGATTAGAGGCACGCACCACCACGCCCAGCTAATTTTGTATTTTTAGTAGAGACAGTGTTTCTCCATTTGGTCAGGGTGGTCTCGAACTCCTGACCTCAGGTGATCCACCTGCTTTGGCCTCTCAAAGTGCTGGAATTATTGGTGTGAGCCACGGCACCCAGCCGCTTTAGCTTATCTAACTCTCACCCAGTCAGAAAAAAAAGACCCAAGACACTGTTAACTGCAAGGTTTTATTTTGAGGACCAGGGGCTTCCTGGGAGCCCCACATGTGCATCAGATTTAAAGTCAAAATTAAAGTTACACTTCCCTCTTTTTAATGCTAAAATTCATGCCTGAGTGGAGATTTAAAATGCTAGTGCTACGTATGATATATGAAGAAACATGTTGAGTCACTACACAAGTGCCACCTAAAACTCCCTTTATTTCTACGCCTGGTGATTGCTCTTGATTTCATTCCTGGGAAACTGCAAGAATCTGGGGCACTGACAACACCAACACCATCATACGAAAAGCCATGAAGTCTGACTATCCTTGTGCAGATCACTGGTTCTCACTTTTCCTCACCTCCAGTCGCCTTTCCCCATGCTTCAGACCACCCAGTTTTGTCATCCCATAAATATCCCTAAACTGTCTGTGGGGAGGCAAATCTGAGAACCCTTCTCCCATCTCCTCACTTGATAGCTTCTGTGCTGTAAAAGTCGTCTTCTCATTGATTGACACACTGTGCAACAAGCAAACCAAGACTGGCTCACTAGCAATATGTGTATCCTCCTGTGTATATGCTACCCAGGAAGGAGGCTTTGCTGAATGCCAGGGGTAAGGAGAGCAGAGTAGCCTTGCCAGGGAACAAGGACATTGGAATCATTGGGTGCTCACTAAAAAGGAAGAGGAGGGGAGGGTCTGAAACAAAACAAGTCAGGTTATTGGTCATGCCCAAAGTCAGGAGGCAGCTCAGAACCTTCCTCCTTCATCCACCTGGTCACACCCCCACCCCAGTCTTAGGAAGTCTTAAATAAAATGTATAGGAGGCCATTTGTTTGGACTGAGCTAATGTGCTAAGCCCAAGAGACCAAACCAGGATGTAGTCATTCACACTAAAGTTCCATGCTACTAAGCTAAAACTAAGTTGTTTATCCTTCCAAGACATGAGGAGAGAGAGAGAGAGACAGGGAGGGCAGGGAAGGGAGAAGAGAGAGACAGATGATAGCCAAATCTCTAAATAGCCTAATAGGCCAGTTTTAGCCAACATAAGGAAGTCCCCTCTGTTTTAAGCTTTACAAAGAAAATAACTGAAATTACCAGTCTACATTTTGTTTTCTGTTTCTGCTTTATTCAGCCCTTTTTGTCCATAAAGCCAATCTCCTCTGCTCAGCTCATTGGAACACTAATTGTTTTTTATAGAATGAGGTATTGCCAGAATCTAGAGTTGCAAATAAAAGGCAATTAAGATTTTTAGACTAAATTTGTTGTAATTTTGCCTTTTGACAGAAGTCTATTTGCCAGCTCCACAAACCCAGAATGTTGTTTTCAGCAGAACACTGGCAGCACAAGCAGCAGTCTGCCCGGTGGCGTCATGGTCACCCAGAGTCACTGCTTCATTTGCTGCCTGCCTTTGCTGCAGCAGCCCAGCGTCCTAGCCCTGCTACTTTCGTGATTCTTTGCAGTGATTCTAGTAGAAACAAGAAATAGACAAAAACAGGCTGGGCACAGTGGCTCATGCCTGGAATCCTAGCACTTTGGGAAGCTAAGGTGGGAGGATTGCTTGAGTCCAGGTGTTCAAGACCAACCCGGCCAACATAGCAAGACCCCTGATATGTTTTAGCTGTGTCCCCACCCAAATCTCATCTTGAATCCCCACCTGTTGTGGAAAATACCGAGTGAGAAGTAATTGAATCATGAAGGCAGGTTTTTTCTGTGCTGTTTTCATGATAGCGAGTTTCATAAGATCTGATGGTATTATAAGAAGGAATTTCCCTGTATGAGCTCCTCTCTTTGCCTGCTACCATTCACATAAGATGTGACTTGCTCCTCCTTGCCTTCTTCCATGATTGTGGAGTTGCCCCAGGCATGTGAAACTACAAATCCAATAAACCTCTTTCTTTTGTAAATTGCCCCATCTCAGATATGACTTTATCAGCAGCATGAAAATGAACTAATATAGTAAAGTAGTACCAGTAGAGTGGGGTGCTGCTGAAAATAGACCTGAAAATTTGGAAGTGACTTTGGAACTGGTTAACAGGCAGAGGTTGGAACAGTTTGGAGGGCTCAGAAGAAAACAGGAAAATGTGGGAAAGTTTGGAATTTCCTAGAGTCTTGTTCAATAGCTTTAACCAAAATGCTGATAATAATATGGACAATGAAATCTGGACTGAGGTGGTCTCAGATGGAGTTGAGGAACTTCTTGGGAGCTGGAGCAAAGGTAGCTCTTGTTATGTTTTAGCAAAGAGACTGGCAGCATTTTGCCCCTGCCAAAGAGATTCATGGATCTTTGAACTTAAGAGAGATAATTTAGGGTATCTAAATAACCGCAGAAGAAATTTCTAAGCAGCAAAGTACTCAGGAAGTGATTTGGTTGCAGTTAAGGGCATTCAGTTTTAAAAGGGAAACAGCATAAAAGTTTGGAAAATTTGCAGCCTGACAGTGCAATAGAAAATAAAATCCCATTTTCTGAGAAGAAATTCAAGTCGGCTACAGAAATTTGCGTAGGTAATGATGAGCCTAATGCTAATCCTCAAGACAGAGGGGAAACTGTCTCCAGGGCATGTCAGAGACCTTTGCAGCAGCCTGTCCCATCACAGGCCTGGAGGCTTAGGAGGAAAAAATCATTTCAAGGGCTGGGCCCAGGGTCCCTCTGTTGTGTGCAGTATAGGGGCTTGGTACCTTATGTCCCAGCTGCTCCAGCAGTGACTAAATGGGGTGAAATACAGCTTGGACTGTTGCTTCAGAGGGTGGAAATCTCAAGCCTTGGCAGCTTCCACATGGTGTTGAGCCTGTGGATACACAGAAGTCAAGAATGAGGTTTGGGAACCTCTGCCTAGATTTCAGAAGATGTATGGAAATGCCTGCATGTTCAGGCAAAAGTTTGCTGCAGAGGCAGGGTCCTCATGGAGGACCTTTGCTAGGGCAGTGCAGAAGGAAAATGTGGGACTGGAGCCCCACATCGAGTCCCTCGTGGGGCAGCACCTAGTAAAGCTGTGAGAAGAGGGCCACTGTCCTCCAGACCCCAGAATGGAAGATCCATTGGCAGTTTGTACCATGCACCTGGAAAAGCCCCAGACACTCAACACTAGCCCATGAAAGCAGCCAGGAGGGGGGGCTATACCCTGCAAAGCCACAGAGGTGGAGCTGCCCAAGACTATAAGAACCTACCTCTTGCATCAGTGTGACCTGGATGTGAGATGTGGAGTCTAAGGAAATCATTTTGGAGCTTCTAGATTTGACAGATTTGACCCTCCTGCAGGATTTTGCACTTGCATGGGGCTGGTAGCCCCACTCTTTTGGCCAGTTTCTCCCATTTGTAATGGCTGTATTAACCCAATGCCTGTACCCCCATTGTATCTAGGAATTAACTAATTTGCTTTTCATTGCACAGGCTCATAGGCAGAAGGGACTTGCCTTGTCTCAGATGAGACTTTGGACTGTGAACTTTTGAGTTAATGCTGAAATGAGTTAAGACTTTGGGGGACTGCTGAGAAGGCATGATTGGTTTTGAAATGTGAAGACATGATGTCTAGAGGGAGCAAGGGTGGAATGATATCTTTTGGCTGTGTCCTCACCCAAATCTCATCTTGAATTCCCATGTGTTGTGGAAGGAACCCGTGGAGGTAATTGAATAATGGATGCAGGTCTTTCCTGTGCTATTCTCATGACAGTGAATAAGTCTCATGAGATCTGATGGTATTATAAAGGGTAAGTTTTTTACACAAGCTTCTCTCTTTGCCTGCTGCCATCCATATAAGATGTGGCTTTGCTCCTCTTTGCCTTCTGCCATGATTGTGAGGCCTCCACAGCCATGTGGAACTGTAAGTCTAATAGACCTCTTTCTATTGTAAATTGCCCAGTCTTGGATATGTCTTATTCAGCAGCATGAAAACAGACTAATACAACCCCTGTCTTTTATGAAAACCTGTGGCCAGGTTTCTTTCTTTTATTTTTATTTTATTTTCGTATTGCATTTTAGGTTTTGGGGTATATGTGAAGATTGTTGCATAGGTACAGACATGGCAGTGTGATTTGCTGCCTTCCTCCCCATCACCTATAGCTGGCATTTCTCCCCATGCTATCTCTTCCAAACTCTCCACCCCCACTGTCCCTCCCCATTCCCCCCAACAGACCCCAGTGTGTGATGCTCCCTTCCCTATGTCCATGTGTTCTCATTGTTGAAAACCCACCTATGAGTGAGAACATGTGGTGGTTGATTTTCTGTTCTTGTGTCAGTTTGCTGAGAATGATGGTTTCCAGGTTCATCCATGTCCCTATGAAGGACACAAACTCATCGTTTTTGATGGCTGCATAATATTCCATGGTGTATATGTGCCACATTTTCCCTGTCTAGTCTATCATTGATGGGCATTTGGGTTAGTTCCAGGTCTTTGCTATTGTAAACTGTGCTGCAATGAACATTTGTATGCATGTGTCCTTATAGTAGAACGATTTATAGTCCTTTGGATATATACCCAGTAATGGCATTGCTGGGTCAAATGGAATTTCTATTTCTAGGTCCTTGAGGAATCGCCACACTGTCTTCTACAATGGTTGAACTAATTTACACTCCCACCAGCAGTTAAAAGTGTTCCTATTTCTCCACATCCTCTCCAGCATGTGTTGTCTCCAGATTTTAAAATGATCACCATTCTAACTGGCGTGAGATGGTATCTCAATGTAGTTTTGATTTGTATTTATCTAATGACCAGTGATGATGAGCATTTCTTCATATGTTTGTTGGCCTCATGTATGTCTTCTTTTGTAAAGAGTCTGTTCATATCCTTCACCCACTTTTGAATGGGCTTGTTTTTTTCTTGTAAATCTGTTTTAGTTCTTTGAAAATTCTGGATATCAGCCCTTTGTCAGATGGGTAGACTGCAAAATTTTTTTCCCATTCTGTTGGTTGCTGAATTGGCTCTAATGACTCTTTCTTTTGCCATGCAGAATCTACAGAGTTTGATTAGGTCCCATTTGTCTATTTTGGCTTTTGTTGCCAATGCTTTTGGTGTTTTGGTCATGAAGTCCTTGCCTACGCCTATGTCCTGAATAGTTTTGCCTAGATTTTCTTCTAGGGTTTTTATGGTGTTAGGTCTTATGTTTAAGTCTTTAATCCATCTGGAGTTAATTTTAGTGTAAGGTGTCAGGAAGGGGTCCAGTTTCTGCTTTCTGCACATGGCTAGCCAGTTTTCCCAACACCATTTATTAAACAGGGAATTCTTTCCCCATTGCTTATTTTTGTTAGGTTTGTCAAAGATTGGATGGTTGTAGATGTGTTATATTGCCTCCGAGGACTCTGTTCTTTTCCATTGGTCTATGTCTCTGTTTTGGTACCAGTACCATGTTGTTTTGATTACTGTCTCATTGTAGCAAAGTTTGAAGTCCAGTAGTGTGATACCTCTTGCCTTGTTCTTTTTGCTTAGAATTGACTTGGCTATGTGGGCTCTCTTTTGGTTCCATATGAAGTTTAAGGTGGTTTTCTCCAGTTCTGTGAAGAAGGTCATTGGTAGCTTGATGGGGATAGCATTGCATCTGTAAATTACTTTGGGCAGTATGGCCATTTTCATGATATTGGTTCTTCCTACCCATGAACATGTAATGTTTCTCCATCTGTTTGTGTCCTCTCTTATTTTGTTGAGCAGTGGTTTGTAGTTCTCCTTGAAGAGGTCCTTTATGTTCTTTGTTAGTTGTATTCCTAGGTATTTTATTATCTTTGTAGCAATTGTGAATGACAGTTCATTCTTGATTTGACTCTCTTTAAGTCTGTTATTGCTGTATAGAAATGCTTGTGATTTTTGCACATGGATTTTGTATCCTGAGACTATGCTGAATTTGCTTATCAGTTTCAGGAGATTTTGGGCTGAGATGATGGAGTCTTCTAGATATACAAGAGATTATTACAAACAATAATATATCTTATAATATCTCTGTATATCTTCATGTCATCTGCAAATGGAGACAATTTGACTTCCTCCTTTCCTATTTGAATACTCTTTATTTCTTTTTCTTGCCTGGTTGTTCTTGCTAGAACTTCCAGTACTGTATTGAATAGGAGTGGTGAGAGAGGGCATCCTTGTCTAGTGCCAGATTTCAAAGGGAATGCTTCCAGTTTTTGCCCATTCAGTATGATATTGGCTGTTGGTTTGTCATAAATAGCTTTTATTATTTTGAGATGCATTCCACCAATACCTAGTTTATTGAGGGTTTTTAGCATAAAGGGCTGTTGAATTTTGTCAAAGGCCTTCTCTGCCTTTGACAACTGAGATAATCATGTGGTTTTTGTCTTTGGTTCTGTTTATGTGGTGAATTATGTTTATGGACTTGTGTATGTTGAACCAGTCTTGCATCCCCAGGATGAATCCTACTTGATCGTGGTGGATAAACTTTTTTATTTGCTGTTGCAATTGGTTTGCCTATATTTTATTGAAGATTTTTGCATCTTTGTTCATCATGGATATTGGCCTGAAGTTTTCCTTTCTTGCTGAGTCTCTGCCGGGTTTTGGTATCAGGATGATGTTGGTCTCATAAATTGATTTGGGAAGGATTGCCTCTTTTTGTATTGTTTGGAATAGTATCAGAAGGAATGGTACCAGCTGCTCTTTGTGTGTCTGGTAGAATTCGGCTGTGAACCCGTCTGGACCGGGGCTTTTGTTTGTGTGGCAGGCTCTTAATTGCTGCCTCGACTTCTGACCTTGTTATTGGTCTATTCAGGGTTTTGACTTCTTCCTGGTTTAGGCTTGAGAGGATGCAAGTGTCCAGGAATTTATCCATTTCTTCCAGGTTTACTAGTTTATGTGCATAGAGTTGTTTGTAATAATCTCTGATGATGGTTTGAATTTCTGTGGAGTCTCTGGTGATATTCCCTTTATCGTTTTTTATTATATCTATTTGATTATTCTCTCTTTTCTTTTTTATTAATCTGGCTAGTGGTCTATTTTGTTGATCTTTTTGAAAAACCAGCTCCTGGATTTATTAATTTTTTGAAGGGTTTTTTGTGTCTTTATCTCCTTCAGTTCTGCTCTGATCTTAGTTATTTCTTGTCTTCTGCTAGGTTTTGAGTTTTTTTGATCTTCCTCCTCTAGCTCTTTCAATTTTAATGATAGGCTGTCAATTTTGGATCTCTCCTTGCTTCTCATGTGGGCATTTATGGCTATATATATTCCTCTAAAGACTGCTTTAAATGTGTCCCAGAGATTCTGGTATGTTTTGTCTTCATTCTTGTTGGTTTTGAATAACTTCTTTATTTCTGCCTTCATTTCATTGTTTATCCAGTCCACATTCAAGAGCCAATTGTTCAGTTTCCATGAAGCTGTGTGGTTCTGAGTTAGTTTCTGAATTCTGAGTTCTAACTTGATTGCACTGTGGTCTGAGAGACTGTTTGTTATGATTTCCGTTCTCTTGCATTTGCTGAGGAGTGATTTAATTCCAATTATGTGGTCAGTTTTAGAGTAGGTATGATGTGGTGCTGAGAAGAATGTATATTCTGTGGATTTGGGGTGCAGAGTTCTGTAAATGTCTATCAGGTTTGCTTGTTCCAGGTCTGAGTTCAAGTCTTGGATATCTGTTAATTTTCTGTATTGTTGATCTGTCTAATATTGACAATGAGGTGTTAAAGTCTTCCACCATTATTGTGTGGGAGTCTAGGTCTCTTTGTAAATCATTAAGAACTTGTCTTATGTATCTGGGTGCTCCTGTATGGGTGCGTATATATTTAGGATCATTAGTTCTTCTTGTTGCCTTGATCCTTTTACCATTATATAATGTCCTCTTTGTCTCTTTTGGTCTTTGTTGGTTTAAAGTCTATTTTATCAGAGATTAGAATTGCAACTTCTGCTTTTTTTTCCTCTCCATTTGCTTGGTAAGTCTTCCTCCATCCCTTTATTCTGAGCCTTTGTGTATTCTTGCATGTGAGATAGGTTTCCTGGATACAGCACACTGATGGGTTTTGACTTTTTATCCAATTTGCCAGTCTGTCTTTTGATTGGGGCATTTAGCCAATTTATATTTAGGGTTAATATTGTTATGTGTGAATTGGATCCTGTCATTTTGATGCTAGCTGGCTGTTTTGCCCATTAGTTGATGCAGTTTCTTCATTTTGTTGATGCTCTTTACCATTTGGTATGTTTTTGGAGTGGCTGGTAATTGTTCCTTTCTATGTGTAGAGCCTCTTTCAGAAGCTCTTGTAAAGCAGGCCTGGTGGTGACAAAATCTCTGAGTACCTGCTTGTTTGCAAAGGATTTTATTTTTTCTTCACTTATGAAGTTCAGTTTGGCTGGATATGAAATTCTGGGTTGAAAGTTATTTTCTTTAAGGATGTTGAACATTGGCCCCCACTCTCTTCTGGCTTATAGGGTTTCTGTTGAGAGATCTGCTGTGAGTCTGATGGGCTTCCCTTTGTGGGTAACCTGACCTTTCTCTCTGGCTGCCCTTAGCATTTTTTCCTTCATTTCAACCCTGGGATATCTGACGATTATGTGCCTTGGGGTTGCTCTTCTTGAGGAATATCTTTGTGGTGTTCTCTGTATTTCCTGGATTTGAATATTGGCCTGCCTTGCTGGGTTGGGGAAGTTTTCCTGGATAATATCCTGAAGAGTATTTTCCAGCTTGGATTCATTCTCTTCGTCACATTCAGGTACACCTATAAAACGTGTATTAGGTCTTTTCACACAGTCCCATATTTCTTAGAGACTTTGTTAATTCCTTTTTACCCTTTTTAATCTAATCTTGCCTTCTCTTTTTATTTCATTGAGTTGATCTTTGACCTGTGGTATCCTTTCTTCTGCTTGGTCAATTTGGCTGTTGAAACTTGTGCATGCTTCATGAAGCTCTCATGTTGTGTTTTTCAGCTCCATCAAGTCACTTATATTCCTCTCTAAGTTGTCTGTTCTCATTAGCATTTTGTAAAATCTTTTTTTCAGGTTCTTAGTTTCTTTGATTTGGGTTAGAACGTGTTCTGTTAGCTCACAGAAGTTTCTCATTAGCCACCTTCTGAAGCCTGATTCTGTCATTTCATCACACTCATTCTCCATCCAGCCTTGTTCTCTTGCTGGTGAGGAGTTGTGATCCATTGTAGGAGGAGAGGCGTTCTGGTTTCAGGTGTTTTCATCCTTTTTGCACTGGTTTCTTCCCATCTTTGTGTATTTATCCACCTGTCGTCTTTGTAGTTGTTGACTTTCAGATTGGGTCTCTAAGTGGACATCCAGTTTGTTGATGATGAAGTTATTTCTTTCTGTTTCTTAGTTTTCCTTCTAACGTCTGGCCCCTCTGCTGTAGGACTGCTAAGGTCCACTCCAGGCCCTGCTTGCCTGGGGATCACCTGTAGCAGCTGCAGAACAGTAAGGGTTGCTGCTGGTTTCTTCTTCTTGGTCCCAGAAGGATACCAGCTAGATGTCAGTCTGAGCTCTGAGCTCTTTTGTATGAGGTGACTCTTTGGATATATGGGGGTCAGGGAGCTGCTTGAGGAGACAGTCTGTCCTTTATAGAAGCTCAAGTGCTGAGCTGTGAGCTCTGTTGTTCATTCAGAGCTGCTGCGCAGGTATGTTTAAGTCTGCTTCAGCAGAACTCATAAACCCCCTTTTTTATTTTTTATTTTCCCAGGTGCTCTGTCCCAGGGAGTTAGGGCTTTATTTATGAGTTTCTGATGTGCTGCTTTTTTCAGAGCTGCCCTGCCCAGTGAGGAGGCAGCCTAGTCACTGTCTGCCTGCAGAGGCTTTGTTGAGCTGCTGTGAGCTCTGCCCAGCTGTTGTGTGAACTTCCCTGCAGTCCTGTTTACACGGGTGTGGTTAGAACTGCCTCAGCAATGGTGGCCCACCTCTATAATGGCAGACTGTCTCTGTAATGGCGGGCTGTCTTGGCAATGGCAAACTACCTCCACAGTGGTGGAGTGCCTCTGTATTGGCAGACGCCCCTCCCCACAGAGCTGGACCATCTTGGGTTCAGCTGTGCTTGCTGTGAAACTCTCAATCCAGAGAGTTTCCAATTGCTATTTTTTTGTGGGGGTGGGACCGGCTGAGCCTGATCTCCTGGGTCCTTGCCTCAAAGTCTTTTTTTTTTTTTTCTTCAGTTGAAAGGTCGACTCTCTCCCAGGTGTTCCAGTAGCCTGTTGAAAAGGTGCTGGGATCTGTGCAATTTCTCGTTCGGTGACCCACTGTGCCTGCGCCTATGCCAGCTGAAACAGCTGAGCTGAGATTCGTGGTGGTTTTATCCCCGGAATCTCCTGGCCTGGCTCCCTGTTTCAGTCCCCTTTTAGTCAGTTGAATGGGCACCTCTGTTTGGTGTTTTATCTCCAATTGCCAGATAAAACGGTGCCCGGACCCGAGAATTTTGTATGGAGAACCACTGCGCCGGGGCACCAGCCAAACAGCTGTGCTGGCCAAAATAGTCACGCCAGTGAAAACAGCCACGCTGGCCAAAACAGCCGCACCAGCCATGCTGTGACCTGTGGGGCTCCTCTGCCTGGGAATGTCCTGGTCTGTGGGCAATAAAAATCCATCTGGAAATGCAGCATCCACTCACCCTCCATGCTTTCACTGGGAGCTGCAATCCTGGAGCCTGCAATTGGCCAGCTTGCATTCCATCCCTGTGGCCAGGTTTCTAAGGTAAGCCATCTAAATATAGTTCTTCCAGAGCAGATCTGTTGTGGGGTGAGGGCCTGGCTCCTGGGGCAGTTGGAGGCCCAGGCTGAGTGAAGACCATAAAGGAAAGATGACCTCCTGCCGGAATATTTGGAGCTTCCTTTTATTTCAAACCAGAAAACAGTCTCAATGTGACTTTGTAGACAAAGGAAAGAAAATGCTGCAAAAATGCTTCTATGTTTTTCTCCCATTTCAGTTTCTTACTTGGTTCACTATACTGCATGGTGTGGTGGTCAGAATTTGCCCTTTACACTTCCTTTCCTTTCCTTCTTATTCTTTACTAAAGGAGCACTCAGGGCACACAGAGCATTGAAAAATAAGCGCTGACTACTATGGCTCTAGCGCCTGAAGGGATGTAAGACCTAGACCAACTGTAAAGGTCACTTATCCAACCCTCCGGTTTTTTCAAAGGAAAAATGTGAGACTCCAAGGAGTTGAGGAGTTGAGGGGTCATGAGATGAGCCTCTCAGATGTTAACAGACCAGGGTCACTTCAGTTTTTTGAGGTACCTTGTATATTAAAATGAAAGAAACAATTTAAAAAATGAGAATCATAAGAATTGTGAAATTTTTCAGTGTTTACAAGTTAAAACTTTTTGCGAAAAAAATGCAATGTAGTGCATTTTAATAGTCACAAAATCTGGAAAAATATTAATTCACAGTCATCCCATACTACAGGCAGTGTTGGATAGTCACAGAGCTCAGGGATTAAGGTTGGATAATGAATATTGCCTTCCTTCACTCCTCAATCTTTAGGATGGTTTGAGAGATTTCATTTGGGGATTAAGTTAAAAGTCTAATCTGAGACCATGGTGAAGGTAGAGGCCAGCTGGCTCTCCTGCCCTTCTTGTCTCTTCTGGGCTCTTCCAGAAACCATCCATGTGATCTTGACCACTCATACCTTCATAAGGGTAGAAAATCTAACTTAATGTCTTTGGCTATCTTTGATTTACTCTCTTTCTAAAGGTCTCCTTGTTTAAAACACATAAAAAATCAAAACTGTGATTTCATGGTGGAACCATCAGTGAATCAAATTTTGGGGCAGAGCAAAGATCCTGTTCACAGCAACCTGTTGGTGTTACGGTGGCCACCTTTAAGATGGCCCCCAGATATATTCACTTACCCATATATTGAATGCATCCTACAGTGAAAGCAGCTGATCTTGTAACCAAAATAATATTGTGAAAATGAGGAAGTGTGACTTTCAAGGCCATACAGACAAGGCTTTGTAGATTCTGACTTTGCGTAGAGGAGAAAAAGTAATTTCTCTTTCTTCTCCCATCACAAGGCTCATGACTGAGGACTGGTAATAAAAAGACAAATCAATGATAGAAAAGCATACAAAATTATTGATTTACTTTTCATTTTTTAGTTTTTTGAGACAGAGTCTCACTTTGTCACTCAGGTTGAAGTACAGTGAAAATGATCTTGGCTCACTGCAACCTCCTGGGGGCCTCCTGGGTTCAACGATTCTTCTGTCTCAGCCTCCCAAGTCAGTGGACTACAGGTGCATGCCACCACTCCTGTATCATTTTTTAATTTTTTGTAGAGACAGAGTTTTGCCATGTTGGCCGGGCTGATCTCTAATTCCTGGCCTCAAGTGGTCCACCCACCCTAGCCTCCCAAAGTGCAGGGATTTCAGGCATGAGCCACTGTGCACAGCCTATTTATTCTTATTGATACATATTGGATGTACATATTTTTGAGGCACATGTGATAATTTGATACACTCATGTAATTAAATCAGGGTAATTGGAATATCCATCAATCTAAATATTCATCTTTTTTGTATGCTAAGAACATTCAAATCATTCTCTTCCAGCTATTTTGAAAAGTACAGTAGATTAATGTTAACTATACTTACCCCACTGATCAACTGAACACTAGGTCTTATTTCTTCTAAGTGTATATTTGTAACCCTTAATCAATCTTTCTTCATTGCCCTCTACCCCCACCTTTCAATTTATTTAACATAAGGTTTTTTTAAAAAATTAACGTGACATGGGAGCCTTTGGAAATGAAGTCCCAAAGAAATATTGTGCATTTTTAAAACCAAATTTGATGAAGTAGAGAATTGTGGATAATTATGATTGGAGAACAAAAGGGTGAGCTACTAGCAATCAACTGGGAGGAACTTAGCAAAACCTGTTTGTTCAGAGTCTTCTTGGCATTTCCGTGTCTTTGAAGATAAGTATGTTCCTTTCCTCTGGTTATAGGGAGGGTATCTCTGGAATGAGGATATCTCCGGAGTAAGGGTCTTATGACCTACTCCAGAGAGGAAGGTCAGATAATTCTTTTATGGCCACCTTCAGGGAGAAGGTCAAAGGGGAAAGTCAGAGAGACCTTCCTGCTTCTGCTATTTTCTCAAATGGTAAGGTGCCATATTTGAAGGTAGTGTGTCCTGAACCCCATCACTTACTATCTCTTGGATCACTCTGAGTGAAGCTAGTCCCCATGGCCTGAGACACTCAAGTAGTCCATGGGGAGGTCCAAATAGGAAGGATCTATATCTCCTACCAACAACTGGCAGCCTGAGCTAGAACCATTCAGCTAAGCCACTTTCAAGTCCTGACGCGTAGAAACTGTGCAATAATAAATGTTTACTGTTCTTGGGAGCTGCTAAGTTTGGGAGTGTCTGATGTGCAACAATAAAGGACGAATATTGTCATTTTGTATAACATATATAACAAATGGCTAACCTGGTCTCCCAGGTTACTGTCTACAGTTATTCATCAACTTCTCCTCACCTGGCCATGTGTCTAAAATTCTGCACTTGAAGCTCATTCTTTTCTGGACATCAATTTTCAGTATCATCATCTTGAAAGTCAAACACCACTGTATGTGCTTTATCTCAACCCTTATGCTGCAATAAGTTAACCCCTAAATGGACATAAGTTCATAGCCAGTTGATAGGAGAGTACCCCTGGGAGATAGGACTTGTGGTTAACAGATGGGAAAAGACTTTGGCTGTTGATTAGAAAATAACTGAGTATAGATTTAGAGTCAGGAAACCGAGCTAGGCTTCTTGTTTCACCTAAGAGCCTGTGATCATGTGCACAGCATGTGACTTGATGAACTTTAGTTTCCTCATCTGTACAATGCAAATAGTAAAAGTATCTAACTCACAGTCCCATCTGCCACTCCTGCCCCTCCATATACACTCTCCGTCATCCCCAGTCCCTGTGATGATAAACAGTGGTAAAACACGTGAAAACACTTTATACACGAAGAAAGTTCACACAAAAGTTAGCTTACTTAACAAAAAAGTCAGTCCGCTGGGGTGGAGATAGGTGGGCTCTGCCCTCCTATATTAAGTGCCTTTTCTGTGTCATTCATTATTAAGAGCAGAAACAAAAATGATTAAGTTTCCTATCCTCAAGGGGTTCACCATACTGGCAGTGATAAATAAGAAAAGAGGCAATTACTTTAAGTGTAAAAAGTGCTAAGCACAGGATAATCGATGCATTTCTTCATCAAACATAGAGTGCATTGCCCCACAAGGAAAAGTGCTGGGTGCTGTTGATACACGAAGAGTTGATTAGAAAGCCCACTGAGACAGCTGCCAGCAGGAGGTATCACTGAGCTGAGTCATAATGTCTGGGTAGGAGAGAGTACAGTGAAGTTTAAGGCTAAGAGTACCACAGGCAGGATGCATAAGGCATGGAGGCTAGCACCAGCATGGTGACATAGGGCCATTTCCCTCAATTCAGCGATGATCAACACCCTTGAGAAAAACTCTCCCTGAGGATGACTGGAGAGTATGGGGGCCTGGCTGATCCAGAGCCCTGTTTAGCTGGATTACACCAGGTTAGTGGTGTGCCTGATGTTCTCGGTGGGAATGCCTGCCAACTCCCAGTTACCCATCAGTGTGATCTCAGCCCCAGACCTCTTGACTCTGCATGCTCATGGGCCTTTTTGCACTATGAATAACTTAGAGAATACCAACTAACTTAAATATTAGTATAACTGATAATTAAGTTAATTAAGCTAATAATTAGGAGGATGGATTTATTGCGCAAGAAGTCATCCAGGGTATGTATGCCAAGGCAATTTAAGTTAAAATTAAAATTAATTGCCATTTGGGGTTCCCTGTATCTCTGACCCTGCTATTGGCTCAGACCGTCCATCCTTGACTGTGCCCATTAAGGAAGACCTTTTTCCTTCATGCTCATGTCTGTTGCTCAGAGCTTACAGCTGCTGAGACGGTAAAGACAGAGCAGGTATCCTTTGGGGTCACAAGCCTATTATCTGATGCAAAGAAATGTCTCATTGCCTTCAATGAGCAAAGTAAAAGATCAGCTGATTTTATTTCCTCATTAAGATGGATGATTTCCGGGTGAAACTGAACTTGATGATTAAAACTCATTTCCTTGCAAAACGCAGCCCTGTCAGTGTCGTCTTCCTTGGCTGCTGTACTCAGCCCTTGGTGACATGTGACATGAGCTCAGTGTGAATGGGCATTAAATTTGATATCCAGGATAATGTATCCCCCAAAAGTGCAGAATCCCCTAAAGAAATAAAATGGGCTTATGATTCACTGGGTAGTTATCCAGACACCCTTGGATACAAGATGGGGCAGAAACCAGACAAATAAACAGATATTAGTCTCATTTTGCCCAAATGAGACTCACTTTTTTGAAGGATCAATCTTCTGGGCAAGGAGCTGGAGGATTTTGTGTCACTCCTGCTGATCTTTTACCACAGATTTCTTCCAGTTATGGTTCTGGCTGACCTGCTGGGCTCCAGGTAAGTTCTGCTTAGGAGAATAAAAGGAATATGAATCTTTATGCAGATGGTGGGAGAAGATGTTAACTTGTCTCTTTGGGTTGGTCCCTTTCGGTCCTTGTTGTAAACTGCGTGTGGGACTTGCCCTAGCCCAGCTCTGGGTCTCTGTCTCAGGCCCAGATCAGCTTGTCCTACTGTCCTCTTTCTTCATTAGAGGTCCAGGAACTCAGCTGCCCAAAACCAGCCCTAGAGGTCTTGATCCCAGGGAGACCACTCTTGCTCTGGTGGTCTTCATGTCCCTGGAACTCATTGGGAAAAGCAGTGTTGCCATCTCAGTTTCCTCCTTCCCTTTTGCTCCCAGAATGACAATTTCCCAGGACCCCTTTGGTTTCAGTCATTTGCTGCCAGTCCTGAGCTTTGGCCCTCAGGTTTCATTCCAAAGGTGTGACTCACCAACCCCAAGACGTTTGGCTTTCTCACTGCTAAATGATTCACACAGAATAAGCAGTCCCATACCATATGTGGTTGAGATTTGTACCTCTGCAAAATTACGCATCTTCACATCATGAAAGTCTTTGGGGCTGTTGTTGAACGGTGCAGTTGATAACATTACTTTCTTAGATATTAAGGGTTTATTGAATCAGAGTCGGGCCACAAGGTATAGATAGGAAATAAGGATTTAGTGGGGAATGGCTGCCAGTATTGTTTCACTATATAGAGGATAACAAGCACAACCAGGTATCAGTCCTAGAAACTTTCCCCTGTGTGTTCTCTGCCCTTGCAGTGATGCCCTCACCTCTTGGGCAGCCAGCAGTGCTTCAAGCCCCCTTGTTTTTGCATCCAAATCTTCCATTACACTTAATGGCATGAGGCACACACTTGTCAGATGGCTGTTTTGATTTATGGGGACTTCGTATGTGGATTTAGTGTAACTTAACTGGTAGAACCAATTGTTGGTCTGTAGGAAAAAGAAGGAAATGTTACTTACCTGTTGGGAGATCTTTGTGTGGAAACTGAACATGTGAGACCAAATACAGGGGGATAAGGTGAAAGGCTGTGGTAAAGCCATGTGAGAGACAGCCAAGGCTTGAAATAGGGCAGTAGTAGTGGAGGCTGAGAGGAGCAAATGGTTAGGAGAGAAGCTTAGTTAGTTAAGTAATCAGAAGCTGGACAAGGTATTTGAAGGAGATTTCATGGCCTCTGGCTGAGACAATTGAGTACAGTGGTATATTTTTAGCTAATAGAGATCTAAGAAGGATGAGGTGTGGTTGGGGCAGTGTTAAGAAGTCTCTAGGTGTAGTGGAGCTGGAAGTTACAGGGGTTCTGATTAATAGTCTTTTAATTTTTACATATATGTTTTATCTGTCCATTTTGCTAGATTTCTTTCTGATGTGATTAATACATTCAGTCTTGGATATGTTTGAGTATCTTTGTTGGCACTTGAGAAATAGAAACCTGGGCTGGGAATGTTTGGGAACTATCCATGATTAGAAATAGTTAAAGGCCTGAATCTGAGCAAGATCACTTAGGAGAAGCATGAGTCTGGAGAAGAGAAGTGACAAGACTGAAGAAGGGATCCTGGGAGAGGAGAATGAGCAATTGAAAAAAAGCAGTACAGGAAAAAAAATAAAGAAAAGAAAAACCATGCTGTCCTGGAAGATGAGGGAAGGGAAGTTTTAAGGGGCCAAAGGCTGAGTGTTGAATGGTGGGGGAAAAATTAACGTCAAAGTGAAAAAATTTCCTTTGTATTTGATGTTTGTGAAATTGGAGAGATCATCAAAAGCGGTTTTAGGGATAGCAAGAAGAGAAGCAGAAGTGCATTGGGTTGGCTGAGAATAGCCAAGACAATCTTGAATGAGAAAAATAAATATTTTCAATAAACAACACTGGGTCAATTGAATAATCATGTAAAGATTAATTCTGGATTGTCTGTACCCAATTTAAAAAATCAATTACAGATATATAGTAGAGAAAGCAATAAGGCTTTTTGAAGACAATGTATCATCATATTCTCATGATCTTGGTGTAGGCAGGTATTTCTTAAAGAGAGCACAAAAATGACTAAATTAAAAAAATACATTGAATTGCATTAAAATCAAAGCCTTTCTGTATCAAAGGATATTCTTAACAGAGTGGAAAAACAGCCACAGAGTAAGAGAACATATTAATCATACTCATGTCCAGTAAAGAACTCAGCTCTCATGTATATGCATCAGTAAGAAAAAGACAAAGAGCACAATAAATAAATAAGCAAATACCTTGAGAAGACACTCTACAAAAGGGGAGAGCCAAATAGCTCTGCAAACATGAATAGGTGCTTAACGTTAAGTACTCATTGAGGGATTGGAAATCAAAGCCATAGTGAGTGTTTATCACTATAAACACTCACTAAAATGGCTAAAATTAAACACACTAAAAATATCAAGTATTGGCAAGGATGTGGAGGAAATGAAATTCCCTTATCCTGCAGGTAGAATTTTTGTTTGTTTGTTTTATTGTGACAGAGTTTTACTCTGTCACCCGGGCTGGAATGCAGTGGCACAATCTTGGCTAACTGTGACCTCCACTTCTGGGGTTCAAGCGACTCTCGTGCCACAGCCAGGTTAATTTTTGTATTTTTAGTAGAGACAAGATTTCTCCATGCTGGCCAGGCTGATCTTGTACTCCTGGTCTCAAGTGATCCACCTACCTCAGCCTCCCAAAATACTGGGATTATAGGTGTGAGCCACTGAGCCCCACCAGAAGTGTATTTAATGCAACCACTTTGGAAAACTGCTTACAGTATATTCTAAAGTGGAATGGTGAAAGAAGTAAGGTTGAATGTGGATACAGATATGTTTGCAGCTGTGGTGGGACAGGAAGATGAAATGGTTATGATTAATGGTCTTTTCATTTTTGCATATAAGTTTTATTGGATTAATTCAAGGGACTTCTTTTTTACTAACTTGAAAAGTTTTTCAGTTAACTCTTGGATTTTCTGGATAAAGACTCATATTATCTACAGATAAGTGAAACTTAGTATTCTACCAGCCAATATTTATACTCTTAATTCTTTTTCTTGTCTTACTGCATTGGCAAGGATGTGAAAATAATCTTGCACTGAAGCATTATTAATGAGCATTTTATGGCTGAGTGTGGTGCCTCATACCTGTAATCCCAGTACTTTGGGAGACCAAGGCAGGAGGATTGCTTGAGCCTCAGAGTTCAAGACAAGCCTGGGAAACATAGTGGGACCCTGTCCCTACAAAAAATTATTTTTAAAAATCTTTTTTAAAATAAGCATTTTAGTTTTTTCTTGACTTGAGTGGGAAAGCTTAATTAATTTCCCTTATTTTAACCCCTGATGCCCACAATTTTAATACTTCTCAGGTACCAATGAAAAATCTGCATTTTTAAAAAAAGAGCTTGCTTTTTCTTCCTGATGAATTTGTGGCTTCCTTAATTTTGTGGGCTTTGTTACCCTTTATAACTTTCAGAAAATTCTTCTGGTTATGGAGTGCTAGTTGGATCCTCTCTTGATTTTCCAACAGTGCTATGGATTTGTTTTTAAGTTTGTTGTGTGTGTGTGTGTGTGTGTGTGTGTGTATGTGTGTGTTAGTGTGTGAGAGAGTGAGTGTGTGTGAGTGTGTGTGTGTGTAATTTTAGTGATTACAGAAGAGGGGCAATGTTGTATGTTTAGTCTGTTAATGTTTATTGAGCACTTAGTACATGCCAGCTCCTTTTCTATAAGCTCTATACCCATCAAATCATTAACCCAACTTATGAGAAAGGTGTTATTATTACCTTATTTTGTAGATGAGAGAACCAAGGCCCAAGACAGGTTAATTAACTCACCCAAGGTAATGAAGCTGCTGCATGATAGAGAGAGGATTCAAACCTAGGAAGGCTGGCTCAAAAAGAGTAACTGATTTTACCCACTACACATACCTCCTCTCTGATCACAATGCCTAGTCTGGAGCACTTTGAAGAAGGATGGGACAGAGAACCAGAAGAATGTTAAATGTTTAGAATAACTGTCATAATAAAGAGAAAAAGAAAGCTCTTTGGGGATAAGGGACGAGATTGCCACCACACTGAGAATGGAGATGAGGCTGGAGAGTAGGGGTTAGTTGCATAATTGAGTCTCCCAATTCAGAGACCTCAAGGCTGACCGTATTTCTAGAAGGTGGGTGAAGCACAGTCTCCCTAGCTGCTCTCTTCTTTGCAGTCCTTAAAATAGACCTACAGACCTTGCTTTGAGAGTTCTATTTTTGTTTTGTTTGAATTCCCAATATTTAAGAAAGGGCAAGGAAAAGAGAGTTGGAGTTTTTTGTTTTGTTTTAAAAACAAACTTGTGAGGAGTAAAGAGATTCTGGAACCCAACAGCATTCTTATAGAAAATTCTTCTGTTTCTGACTCTTTTTTCTCTTTTAGTAGCTGGAAGCCCTGATTGTTCTCTGTTTTTAGTTCTTTTTTAATTCCGAAGGATAGAACTTCTGAAAACTTCTGTCTCCCTTAGTCTGCTGGCTCCCTTAAGCTAGCAATTAAAAAATGTCAGGAGCATAAGTTTTTCTTCCAGGCAAATTACAATTTTCCTTTTTTTTAGAGATGGCATCTCACTATCACCCAGGCTGGAGTGAAGTGGCACACTCAGCTCACTGCAGCCTCTAGCTCCTGGGCTCAAGCAATCCTCTCATTTCAGCCTCCTGAGAAGCTGGGACTACCATACTTGGCTAATTAAAAAAATGTTTTTTTAGAGATAAGGTCTCACTGTGTCACTCCGGCTGGAGTGCAGTGGTGCCATCATAGCTCGTGTAACCTCAAACACCTGGGCTAAAGTGATCCTCCTACCTCAGCCTCCTGAACAGGTAGGACTGCAGGCACTCACCAGGATGTCCAGCTAAATGTTTTTCCTACTTATTCCTTTTCCTAATTATTACAAAGTCAAAGAGGCTAGTGAGGCTATTTTGATAAATACAAAAACTGGAAATCATGATTGTGGCCGACAATGGCAGTCTTATACAAATCTCAACGTCCAATTTATTTCTATAATCTCTTTTGGACACACAATATCAAGAAAATCCTGATTCAAACAGATAAGTAGCTTACCTTACAGGCTCAAGATTCTCTTCAATCAAACTGATCTCAAATCATTGAAGAGGATTTGCAGAATTTTTTTGTTTCAAAGTTATATGGCCACAATATATAACAACTAGCTCACTCCCTTATTACAAATGCAAAAGCCAGTCAATAAACATCTCATACTTACTATAAGCAAAGCTTATCAATTTTATGTCACTAATTCTAAGAAATGTGTTTTGATTTTCCTTGTCATTGCATGTGAATTATAGCTCAATACAGGCTGAATAAATGTACCTGAACTTCATTTGTGGCTATATACGAGTGCCTAGAGAAGAGCCTACCATGTTATAGTCATAAAATAAATGTCAAATGAATGAATGAATGGACAAACCAACCTTGCCTGGTATCTCATTAAGAATTAAATTATACCTACATTTTTATTTTTACTTTTTGAATTTTACTTGTGCACTTTTTGAATTTTAAAAAGATCAGTGCAAAGCTCTACACATCATAATCAATGACTCATTTATAAGACTTTCAAATATATCCACAGATCTGGCAGTAGAAGCTTTTCTCCAAGGTCTGCCTGAAAACTGTTAACAAGGCAGTATTGGTTGCCTTCAGTATATCAAATTTAGCATAGAGCACACTTCAGATTGTGTTGATTCTTATTATAGCTTTGAAAATTATATGAGAAACTTGAATCAAAACAGTTGTGGAACCCAAAGCATGCCATGGAACTCAGGGTACTCTTGAGTTCCAAGGACAGCTGGAAATCCCACCCAAAGTTTATGCAGGCCACTTCATTCACAGAGGTCTTGTCTTCAGCATGCATCTCTGAAAAACATAATGGGCACTCACTAGTGACGTACCCTCCCTGGTTTGACGAAGTTGCCCATAGCTCCCTAAAACCACAAAAATTTTCATGATGAATTTTTTTCTTTACCTCGCTCTAATGTACTATGTACTGTCTAAGAAATTTACATGTATTTGTTCACTTAGTTCTTAAAAAAAAAAACCCTACTCAGCAGATATTATCATTGTTTTCATTTCCATTCCACAGTTGAAGGAGTTGAGATAGAGAAGTCACAAAGATGGGGCATGGCAGAGCAGAGGTTTGCCCTATGCTGATTAACTCCAAAGCCTGCCCACATTGAGAGATGATGGGGGCTTCCTGAAGCCAGCTTGGTGGGCTTAATAGTAAAAAGGTGCAGCCTGAGATTCACTTTTATATTTTTTTCTTTATTTTGACTTCAACAGTCATAAAGACAAAACTGTATTTAAGCATATTGTTCAAATGATACTAGTAAATTCAGGATTGTGTTTTCCAGTTCCAGCCAATCAGATTTCCACCTTGATAACAACTGCCAGCAGGCCAACCTCAAATGCCAGTTTTAATAAGACATGATTTAAACATTCTTTAAAGGCACCTTATGTACTTTAAGAAAGGATTAGTATTGCAGATTTTATTTAATGCAGATATATTAAATGCACTATTGTGGGAGGATAGAAGTGATGACTATAATTTTATTCAATGTACGTGACATGGAAACTTTTGTTCACATAGTGGCTTGACATAATTTAGACTTCAACTGACACAGGACAGACAGGAGCATGAAACCCCAATCTTATTATATTACTTAATGATGAGATGACTTCAGTATATGATTTCATTATTTTTCCAGGTTATGTTTAAAACAAAAACTCAAAATTAAAAGAAAATTATGCAGTGAAATTGGGGACCACTGAGAATATATCCAAGAATAGCCCCACATCACAGGTCCTGGGTTCTGCTATGAGAGATTCATACAACAGTATTTTCTCATGTCTCAGCTTTCTGGCGTGGACTGATTCCAGCTCCATAGAAAGAGAAGACAAAATAGTCTTGTAATAAAACACTGCGTCTTAGCCTCTTTTATAGAGAGGGCAGTCCCATCAGTCAGCCATACTGAGGTTCATCTTCACATAAGGAAGGAGAGTCAGACATGAGCCGGGAGGTGAGGGCTGGTGTTGTGGAGGGTTCTGTGGAGCCATCTGCTACCTGCAATGGCAAAAAAGGCTGTTGCCTCTGCAGCTGCACGGGTGAAGTGGGTGTCTTCACTCGCCACATCCATTTTAAAATGTGGTGAATCCCTCATCACTCAGCTTGCTGACATTTGCCAAGCTAGTTTCATGTCTGCCTCTCCCCGCCAGCCATATTTTGACATAATTAAAACATCAAAGCCATTATCCCAACTAACAAAAGAATAATAATTTTATAATACAATCTAGTGCTCAGACCATGTTTGCAGAGGCAGTGGAGAAGCACTTGAACTTTATTATATTTGTTTTTTTTTTTAATTGCCATTTTTTTCTGAACTGAACTGGAAGTGGTACTTCCATCTGATCACCCTGGAAGCCTCTAATGAATGTGCACTCAGCACCACACACTCCTCTATGGCATCTCTGATTAAAGTTTGCTGTTTATACTGCCCTTGGCCCAGTGGCTTACACCTGAGCAGTACCTCGGCTTCCTTGCCTTTAACTGAGAAGTGTTACCCTGGAGGCCCTTTAAGTGGAGCTGAGCCAGAATGCAGGGAAAAGCACAGCAGTTCCCTGCCCACCTCCTCCAAACCCCGTAGCCTTCCAGTTGCTGCTGACCCCTGGCTTCAGGACTCCACTCCCCATGCCTGACCCAGGCTCTTTTCTGGCTTTTGTCCTCTCTCACCTTGCTCAGTCTCAGCTCTGAAAGATCCCCTCAATTTCAGGTCCTGCCTCTGGCAAATAAATACCACCACTGCTGTGTGGTGATTTCCTAAGGCAACTCTTCTATATCTTTGGTCTTCCTCTCCCTCTGATGGAGTGTTCTTTTTCCCTCTTTCCATCGAACCAACACAGCTCCAAGAAGCCTACCTGGTATTTCCACTTCCCATCCTGAGGCTGGGTTGGGTCTCTTTACTCCATGTTCTGTAACACCATCTTGGGTAACCATCATCGTCTTAGACATCTGCCCCTCCCACTCAGCTTTGAGCTTCATTTCATCCTTAGCAGCCAGCACAGTGCCTGGCGTGAAGTAGCAGGTGCTCAGTAAGTGTATGTATGTATGTATGAATGAATGAATGAATGAATGAGTGAGTGAATGAATGAATTAATTCAGTCCTGGCCCAGGAGGTCTCACCTTCCTGGCCATATCTCTCAAACCAGGAGAGGGGAATCCAATCCTGCTCTGATCTGTTTGATCATCTCCTCTTCATGAAACACCAGGGCCCATCACCACGCTTACTTTTAAGAGGACATTTTCAGGATCCATTTATCTTCACTCTCCCATAACTAAATACATTGGAATGAGTATGATGTTGATGATAATGATGATGAAAATGACTAATAAAATAAGGATCCCCTCCATTCGTATAGGATTTCATATTTTGTAATGTGAATTGCCTTATTTATTGCTACAGGCTTATTTAATGCCTATTTAGTTTAAATAGGTTGGTAGTTACCAATTATCCTGTCTTCACAGAGGAGGAATTGTCTAAGGTCCTGGGAGGGTAAAGTAAGTGATGTGGTTCATACTGAAAACTATGTTTTGTCACTTGTTATATTTTTTTCCTATGACATCACACCAAGTTGACATACTGGAGATATGCTCTTAACTTTCTGTCACCTATTGTGAATTACTTATTTGGATCATTTTTATAAGAGTGATTCCCAACTATCTTTTTAAATCACCTTTTCCTGCTTTGAGAATTGATAATAGCAATTTTGACACAAAACAAAGAAGTAGAGAGAACATGATGAATCCCTCATCACTCAGCTTGCTAACATATGCCAAGCTAGTTTCATGTCTGCCTCTACCCCCAGCTATATTTTGACGTAATTAAAACATCAAAACCATTATCCCAACTCTAACAAATAGTAATAATTTAATAATATCTAGTAATCATCTAAATAGTAATAATTTAATAATACCATCTAGTGCTCAGACCATGTTTAATTTTCCCAGTTGCCTCAACAGCATCCTTGTTTGAGGATCCAGTCAAGGTCCACACATTGCAATTGGCTGATGTTTTTCTTTAAACCTGTAACATTCTCTTTTGAAACGTTACTTGCTTGTTGAGGAAATAGGCTCATTTCTCTGGTAGAATTTCCCACATTCTGAATTTGGCTGACTGCATCCCCCTGGTATCATTTGATATGTTTTTCAAACCCTCAGTTTTCAGAAACACTTTCCCAACATCAGGACTTTTGCAATTTTCTTCTTCTCTATGCCTGGCGCAGAAATTACAAACATCAGTGGCTGCTTGTGTGTCTCTCTGTGTGTCTATGAAAGAATTTAAAATTACAAAAAGCCACTGTCAATTTAATAATGCTATAATCTAAAATAGAATATTATTAATCACAATAGTATTATCTAGTTTAAAAACAGTAGTGCAAAAACATACATAATTTCTTTTTAAGTTTAGGGGTACATGTGCAGGTTTATCATACAGGAAAACTTGTGTCGTGGTTTGTGGTACAGATTATTTTTCCCTCCAGGTATTTTGTCTAATGTCCACTAGTTATTTTTCTTGATCCTCTCCCTCCACCCTCCGATAAACTCCAGTGTGTGTTGTTCCCTTCTATGTGTTCATGTGTTCTCATAATTTAACTCCCAATTATAAGTGAGAATATGTGGTATTTGGTTTTCTGTTTCTGCATTAGTTTGCTAAGGATAATGGCCTCCAGTTCCATTTATGTTCCTGAAAATAACATTATTATGGCTGCATAGTATTCCATGGTGTATATGTACCACATTTCTTTATCCAGTCTATCATTGATGGGCATTTAGGTTGATTCCATGTCTTTGCTATTGTAAATAGTGCAACAATTAACATATGTGTGGATGTATCTTTATAATAGAATGAGTTATATTCCTTTGGGTATATACCCAGTAGTGGGATTGCTGAGTTGAATTGTATTTCTGTTTTTAGGCCTTTGAGGAATCACCACAGTGTTTTTCACAATGGTTGAACTAATTTACACTCCCACCAATAGTGTGTAAGCATTTGTTTTCCTCCACAATCTTGCCAGCATTTACTACTTTTTGACTTTTTAATAATAGCTATTCTGATTGGTGTGAGGTGGTGTCTCATTGTGGTTTTGATTTGCATTTCTCCAATGATCAGTCATGTTGAACTTTTTTTCCATATGATTGTTGGCTGCATGTATGTCGTCTCTTGAAAAGTGTCTGTTCATGTCCTTTGCCCACTTTTCAATGTTTTTTTTTTTTTCTTTTAAATTTGTTTAAATTCCTTAGAGATGCTGGATATTAGACCTTTGTCACATGCCTAGCAAAAATGTTCTCCAATTCTGTAGGTTGTCTGTTCTCTTTATTGGTAGTTTCCTTTGCTGTGCAGAAGCTCTGTAGTTTAATTGGATCCCATTTGTCAATTTTTGCTTTTTGTTGCAATTGCCCTTGGCATTTTGGGGATGAAATCTTTGCCTATTCCTGTGTCCAGAATGGTATTGCCCACATGGTCTTCCAGGATTTTTATGGTTTGGGTTTTACATTTAAGTCTTTAATCCATCTTGAGTTAATTTTTATATATGATGTAAGAGAGGGATATGGTCTTCTGCATGCGGTTATTCAGTTATCCCAGCACCGTTTATTGAATAGGGAATCCTTTCCCCATTGCTTGTTTTTGTCAGGTTTGTCAAACCTCAGATAGTTGTAAGTATGTGGCCTTATTTCTGGGCTCTCTATTCTGTTCCATTGGTCTATGCATCTGCTTTTGTGCCAGTACCATTTGTTCTGGTTACTGTAGACCTGTAGTATAATTTGAAATTGGGTAGCATGATGCCTCTAGCTTTGTTCTTTTTGCTTAGAATTGCCTTGGCTATTTGGGCGTTTTCTTTCTTTTCTTTTTTTTTTTGTTCCCCATGAATTTTAAAATAGCTTTTTTCTAGTGCTGTGAAGAATGTAAATGATAGTTTAATATGAATAGCATTTAATCTACAAATTGTTTTGGATAATATGGCCATTTTAATGATATCAATTCTTCCTATCCATGAGCATGGGATGTTTTTCCATTTGTTTGTGTCATCTCTGATTTCTTTAAGCAGTAAAAACATATGTATTTCTTATTTAGCCTTTAGACAATATCCATGCTACAGGCAAAGCCAGGGGTCCCTGGGGTCAGTTAATGCCTCTTTTCCCAACCCTCTTGTGTAGTCAGTAGCCTTAGGACAGGTTGGTCACCACTATCATAAAATGACAATTACTGATAATGTGCTGCTCCTCTTACAGGTGTTTATATCTAACAGGAGGAAAATGCTTTAATCCATAAGAGGGTCTTTGGTTTGGGTCCAATTCTTGGGAATTCCTAACTGTTCTTCCTCTATGATGAATTTAAGCAATGGTGTACTGGAACCTGTTGGCATGGGCTCATGGGACCCTATTGTTAAATTTTCACGATACTGTATATCAGTAGCTTGAATAGAGCGTTATAGTAGTATTTATAGCAGGAAAATTAGTAACGGCAATAAGTAAGCCCTCACACTCATACTCCAGAGTGCCAGTTTTAAAGTATTTATTAACATACTACTGGATTTAGACATTAAATATGGGAATTATATGAAGACAGTCTGAAGTATGTTCTTCCCTCTCTGCCCTTACGGAATTCTTTTCAGTATCAAAATAAAATAAGACGAATGTGTTATTGTTGGCCTGAGAGAGACCAAGAAAATGGAACTTCCCTTTACAAACCTTTCTTCATCCCTTACTCTGTCAAGCCTATCAGAAAAGCCCTAACCTAGAAACTATTTCTCTTTTCACCATTTCACAAAAAATGTCTAGGTTTTCTAGCCAGGAAACCATAGGTAAGTGTGTCTGGTCTGCCAAATGGGGTTAGTTCATTAGTAGCCCTGTGGAATAGTATGAAGTAAAGGACTTTCAGCTTGTGGCCTAGCAGGTGTTGTGTCAAGGAGAAGACCAGGCTCTAGCTTTGGGGTGAGAGATGGACCTGGCTTGGGCTTGATCCTTTGCCATGGCTTTCAGCTGGAGTTGTCTTGTTTGTGAGATGGGGGTAGTAATAACTGTCTAATGGTGTTGCGTATACCTAATGACATAATGCATACAGAGTGCCTTCCATCAGTGCTCAATAATTGAGAGGAATTGGTTTTAGTAATTCTTTCTAAGGACAAGTGTTTCAGGTATTTCACTCCATGACTTAGGGTTCATCTTCAGGTTGCCACTTGCTAGTTCCTCACCTGGATATATTCCTAAATAAACACCTAGACTAAGGTAAAAGTCAGGAGGAGGCCACTCGAGTGGAGCTTCCAAACAGGGCAGCTGAAGTATTGATTTCCTTGGGCTATGGGACAGCCACAGCCCTAGGCCTGTTGCTTCTGGTTGCAAATGCCTCCCAGTAAGCCCAGTGTGCTGTGTCAATATTGGTCATTTAATTTATGGACCTTTTCTGAAAAAGTTGGGGGATGGGGCCCTGAGGAAAACCCATGCTTGAGAAGGGGTTGCTGGTGCCCTGAGAAGTTGTTGCTCTGGATTTTCCTGGAGGACAGGATAGAGTGTCTGGCATATGGGACACTGATAGGATTCATGCCTTCCTGATTCAGCCAAGCTGTTGTTCTTGTGTATGAAGAGGGGAGGTTTACTGATCTCTTGCCATTTTTCTCATAGAAAGTTGAGGATGCAGGTTGAAAGCTTTTATTGGAAGAATGTTGCAGGAACATAGAGGGCTATCTGTTAGTATCCACATTGGCCCAAGGCAATAATACAAGGAGTTATTTTCTGAACTTTTCAGTTGAGGGATGGGTAAGACTCACTGTTTCATTGGTGAGAGCAGCACTGATCTGTGGGAAGACAGTGAGAATCGGCCTGCTGCTGTTCTCCTTGTACCTTATTTATCCATGGTACCTAGAAACTCTCCTTCGGACTCACCATGAGGAA
Source organism: Callithrix jacchus (assembly GCF_049354715.1). Lineage (NCBI taxonomy): Eukaryota > Metazoa > Chordata > Mammalia > Primates > Cebidae > Callithrix > Callithrix jacchus. The sequence goes on from NC_133519.1 coordinate 27,352,053, forward strand.
TTTTGAAAGAGTCACTGGAGCAGTTCCATGGTGCTGAGATACACAATTTGAAGTGGGAATAAGAGAGTAGGTAGATAGACAGAGGTGCAGTGGGCTTTGTTAGCACAGGAGGTGAACTGATCCATATGAGGTTGGTCTAAAGATTACAGTTGTTAGAGGGAACTCTATGGAGAGAAATTTTGTATCCTCCCTGAATTTAACACCACTAATCAGAAGATTAAAAAAGCCTGCGGATGTTTTACCATGGCTTTAGGAACTATTTATTTATTTGGTGTGTGTGTGCACACATTGTGCTGTCTTTTGAAACGCCAACCAAAAAAATGTACATTCTAGAAATGGGCTATTGAAAAGACTTGTTTTGCAAAACAGCTTGGGATGAAGGTCATTCCATAAAGGAGTTCTGGCTTTTCTTTTTTAATGGAAATTAGCAATTTATCTTAAGAAAGTTATTGAAAAGCCAGTTCATTTATTTGCATAATGATAAAATGTGCCAGAATTTCCCTTCACTGCTATTATCAACAAATGGAGACACACAAAACCTCAGTAAAAAGACATAAAAGGCACCCAAGTGTTCTTTGGATCTCTTTATGAAACAGTCAGCTCCACCGAATGAGACTGGCACTTCTGTAAAAACATATTTCTGTAAAAATCTCATGTAATCAATCAATGCCTGTTTAAAGGCATACTAGGCAATGTGCTACTTCCTTCTTCTTGTGTGGCATCTGCTGATGATGTTATCTTACATAGAAACACACTCCTCTCTTCCCCCAATACTCACATTAAACTACTCCATAAACAGAACAACATTGTCACAGGAAATGGAAGCAGTTCCTAAAATCTTATTGAATACGGGAGTTGAGGAAAGGGAGAAGTCCAGGATGAGTCCTCATTTCTGGTCTTAGAGACAGAAAGTACATTCATTGAGATGGGAGAAACACCCTAAGCTCAATTGCCTTTTGAAGTTAAACCCCTTCAACACAGGGCAGAATCTCTATGATTGCCTTTAAGATCTTTTGTCAGACTGAGCTAAAATAATTTGTTAATATTTTCTAAAGCCCGGACACAGTAGAAAGAACTGACCTTCAATTATAATGCTAAGTTAGTCTCAGGTGAGCTTCCCTGGTTGGCAACACTTCACACTGTGTTGTCACTCATTGTTCCCGGGAGAATTAAACTGGCCCTCCTGCGGCTCCTCGGGGAGAGGACAGCTGGAAGCTTGTGCCTGATTTGTCTTGGAGTTCTTCCCATGAACATTATTCTTTTACTGATTTTAATCTGTATCCTTTTGCTGTCATAAACTGGAAGCGTGACTGTAACTGGTTTTCTCAGTCCTGTGAGTTTTTCTAGTTACTTGTTGAGCCTCAAGGTTGTCTTGGGGACCCATGACACAAAACCTCAGATGTAAAACTTTGGATGGAAAAGGCAGATTGTAATAAACTTGAGAGTTTCCAGAGAACTCTGAATTATGTAGGAACACAAAGAAGGTTACAATAGCTCTAGATATTGAACAAGTTCTTTTGGAGTATATCCCCAGTTTCTCATGAGAGAACGAATTGCACTCTAATTTGGTCCTGTAGCAAAGAAAGAATGAATCCATTGGAGGCTGCAGAGACAGAGCCTTTAAAACCTTTAGGCTGCGTTCAGGAGTAGATCCTGATACAGATGTAACTTTGTGAATGATCATCTTTGTGAATGATTTTGAGCCAGAAATAAGAAATCTGAAATGTAAGCAAAGACTGAAAAGGGAAATAGCTCATGGCCATATCTCCAACACCTTGCTGAACATTTTCAAAGAGCCTTAGGACAAAAGCAGAATTAAGATAAATGCCTTAAAGGTAAAACAACTTAATACTTCCACCCTAGTCAATAGAATTAGGTAAAGGACCTCTTATTTTACATGTCCATAGATATTATAAGCAAAAAGGACATGGGACAAACAAGTGTCCTCTGCTAGCTAAGAAACTGAGGGAAAAATAATAAATAATAAGTCCTTAGCTTCAGCTTTGAACATCTCCAAAAGAATTTCATATTACCCTTCACAATGGCTTTGAATATGACCATTGTTTGCATCTTCTCAGAAGGAACCAATTCTCTTCCTCGCCAAAGAATTATGGCTCTGAAGGCAGAGGAAAAAATTGCCTGATTTTGCATTCCTACCCTGGGGAATTCTAATTTATTTCTCTGGTAAAAGGGACACTCATTTACTGGGACTGCCATTAAACAGCTTTGTGAAGCCTTTTTACCTACCCAGAGACTTTACTATCCATATTACTCCCAAATCTTTGGAAAAACTTAAAAAAAAAAAAAAAAAAAGGAATTCTGAACTAAGATTAGCAAAACTCAGAGACCTCTTGAACTTCCTTGGACTAAGGTATTGCTCCTGGTTTTAATGACAATAAGATCTGCCCCTAGGGTTCTTCAGTGCTCCTTTATAAGTTAGTTAAAACCTGACTCCTGTGTCTAGAAATATCATTTCTGATCTCAGACTCCGCTCTGTTTGAAGCAAACATGGCCAATACAAGAGACTCATGTATTGCACCCATTTTTAGCATCAACAGGTATGAGCAGCTTTCCTCAACATCCTTCTAAACAATCCTTTCATGATCTGAACCCTGGGAACACAGTTTTCTGAAAGAGACATCAGAGAAAGACAGACTTCAAACACCATTGAAAATAACCTTAGATACTGTTAAGAAATAAAGTACACAGCAGTAAAACGCCAAGGGGTTGATCCTTGGATTTTTGCCTCTGACATAAAGAGACACAAGCCACCCTCAGATCATGGTCCCTGCTGGACACCTTAGCTGAGGATTCTGACAGTCTTCAGAAAGGAGACAGCTTCTACCAATAGCTGGATCAAGTAGACAACTGAGTAATTTGGTCCCACAAACTTCCACCTAAGACCCTCAAAATCCAGATTTCCAGAGTGATAGGTGGTCATGCTTCATTTTATATATCTTGTCCTGTATTTTATTAGCTAGTTACTTTTTCTCTCTGCTAGTTAAAAAGTTTGCTAGCAGACACTTGTTAACCCTTAACTACAGTATCCGTAAGGACCTTATTTTTATTATTGGTCTTTGCATCCCTAGTCACAGCTTGGCAAGAGTCCAATATCTTGCTATGATTTGCTCACAGTTTGGCTAAAACACACAATAACAATGGGTTGGCTTTAGACTTATTTTTCATTTCTCAGCATCCAGCTCTTTTCAATAACAGTCATGAATATCAGTTGGTTTCCTCAACCACCTGGTGACTTTTTAGATGGCAAACACCAAAAAAGGCCTGAAAGCTAAAAATATAAAGCTTGCTATTGTGTCATACCTAGAATGGAAATTTTCTGTTTCCACCGAAAAGCACCTAGGGACCTTTTATAGGAACTAGTCTTTCTAACTAAGTGTTCCCATAGATAGAACTCGGAAAGCGACTCTGAAACATCTGGGCCATGCGACTGTGAACATCTGGGAGGTGCCTCACTTTGATAGACCTCATCACTACTTAGCTCAGCTTCATACACTTTTGCTCTAAATCTGCCTAATGATCTCTGTTCCACAAATCTCACTAGCTGGTGCCAACCTCTTTGTCAAGCAGCGCCAAAACCAGAGAACACTACTTGACAGCTTAGTAGAGATATTTGGTCTTGCTTCTGATCATTGCACATCCCCAATCACTGGAATGGGATTTGTGTTCAAGAAGCCTACCAGTCACACACAAGCCAGGGATTTGCTGTCTTAAAAAATGGATTCCTGCTATCAAATAGTCTTTGCTATCACCCAGAATTTGCTTTGGCCCATTCATTTATCCTCTCAGAAGAAGAGATTTTAGATAACTAAGGAAACTGGGCCTTCATTTGATATCCCACATCTTAATTATTAAGGAGAATTCAGAACTACTTTCTTCTCTTGAAGCCTCTTTATTTCATGGCTGAAGTAAAAACGCTGAAAGTCTGAAAATCTGGTTTTTTAATGTCTTAGTCATTGACAGAGTTATACAATGCTACTAAGATTACAGAACTGACTGGGGAAGTTTATAAGATTGGGCAGATGGTGATTCAAAATAGTGCAGACCTATAGATATAATGTAGGCCTTTCAAGGTGGAACATGTATTTTCTTAGGCAGAGAATGCTGTACTTGAATTTTAATTTTTTTTTTTTGAGATGGAGTTTTGCTTTTGTTGCCCAGGCTGGAGTGTAAGGGCATGATCACGGCTCACTGCAACCTCCGCCTCCTGGGTTCAAACGATTCTCCTGCATCAGCCTCCTGAGTATCTGGGATTACAAGCATGCATCACAAATGCCTGGCTAACTTAGTATTTTTTTTAGTAAAGACAGGGTTTCTCTATGTTGGTCAGGCTGGTCTTGAACTCCCAACCTCAGGTGATCCGCCCGCCTCAGCCTCCCAAATTGCTAGGATTATAGGCGTGAGCCACCGTGCCTGGCAGAATTTAAATTTTTTAGATAATTTTTAAAAATTGAGACAGGGTTTCGCTTTGTGGTTCAGGCTGGTCTCAAACTCCTGGGCTCAAAGGATGCCCTGCCTCTGCCTTCTAAAGTGCTACAACGGTGAGCCACTGCACTGGCCTGTACTTAGGTTTCTGCAGATCTGGGAAACCAATGAAGAAATCAGGAAATTAGCTAATTTAACTAATATGCCCATATGTGGTTCTGCAGACTGTTCTCACTAGAAAGAGCTTTTTTTTTCTCTTGGACATACGTGGTTCATAGGTTAGAAGAGGACTACAGACGCTAACCTTATCCCCTCTCTCCGTATTTGCCATGCTGCGGTGCTCATATATCGGTGTGTAGTTGTCATTTGATCAACAGCCAACACATCATGAGCTAGCAATAAGAGCAGTGTATCCATTTTCTATTATGGCATAATAAATTACCACCAGTTAGTGTCTTAGAACAACACGATTTTATTATGGCACAGTTGTGTAGGTCAGAAGTCTGGCTTGGTTTGACTGCTTCTCCTATCTGATTTTATTTTCTTTCTTTTTTTTCCCCCCCAAATGTTATTTATTTATTTAATTTATGACAAGGTCTGGCTCTGTCATTCAGGCTGGAGTGTAGGGGCTCAATCTTGGCTCACTGCAACGACTGCCTCCTGGGCTCAAGCAATCCTCCCATTTCATACTTCTGAGTAGCAGGGACTACAGGCACATACCACTATACCTTGCTAAATTTTTATATGTTTTATAGAGACAGGATTTTGCCATGTTGCCCAGGCTGGTCTTGAACTCCTGAGCTCAAGCAATCTACCACCTTGGCCTCCCAAAGTGCTGGGATTACAGGTGTGAGCCACCATGCCCAGCCTCCTGTCTGATTTTCAGAAGGCTGCAGTGAAGGTGTTGGCAACTGGGTTCTTATTGAGAAGCTGTGAGAAGACTGATTTCAAGCACATTCAGGTTGTTGGCAATATAAAACAGTTCCTGGCAGCTACAGAATGAAGGTTCCTGCTTCCTTGCTGTCAGCTGGGGACCACCCTTAGCTCCCAGGGGCCTCTCTTTGGTTCCTGGACATGAGCCCTCACATCTCAGAGCCAGCAGAGGCCCGTCAAGTCCTTGTCACATTTGGAGTCTTTCTGACTTGTCATTTTGCTTCATCTCTTCTGCTTCTAGCTGAAGAAGGTCCTCATTTTCTAGGTCCCTTGTGATTAGATTAGGCTACCAGATAATCCAGCAAACTCTCCCTATTTTAAGGTCTGTCACCTTCATTACACTTGCAAAGCTCTCTTTGTCATTGAATGTAACATATTTACAGGTTCTGAGAATTAGGATATGGACATTTTTGAAGGGCCATTATTATGTCTCCCACAAACAGGAAAACCTGACATTTATAGAGGTAGAAACAACTACCGTCAGAACCCGATACATGATCATGACACCTCAAACATCAGTGCAGATGTGGGATAATTGCAATCCTAGAAGGTAATGATTTATTCTCTAGTTCATGCTGAAGACTGGCCACAAGTGGGGACTGGGAATTGAGACTGCCATGGACAAGATAATCTTACTGTTTGCCAACCAATTTATTCAGACAAGCAGCTTTCTTATATGGACAAATAGCTCCCTTATCAGAATGATAATTTGCTTGCCTAAAAAATTTTTGCTTATAAACAAGAGTTTGCATATCAAGACCCTTTCTTTGCTGTGTCCACTAAACTTTACTATGTCAGAACTTTCTCCAATTCCAACTAGGTCTTTACCTTAAAAAATCCACCCAAAACTTTTTGAGCTCGGAGTCAAAACACTAAAAATAGCCTTCCTTGTTATCCTTTTGAAGCACCACTAAGATGCCGACAAGATGGTGTTTCCTTTTTCTACAGTAAGTTTAATGAACTCAGTTTTGCTCCTTGGACACGTTTATCTGATGGGCTCTGTGGGATGGTTGACACCTCCCTGTAGGCAGCCCATCTTTCCTTGATTCCTGAGAAGCAGGGGTGAGGTGGGGAAAGAGGACACAGCAGAGATTCCTGCACGTTCCCGCAGTATCAATAGGTTTCACATGTGTCACTGATGAGACAGAGTGCCCGAGGTGCTGTGTCTGCATCACTGTTAAAGCTCTGTCATCATATGACAAGTCTGCACAACACTCTCAGAATCCATCTTATCAGAACCGTACCACACACTCTAGCCCAGGGCCTCCTTGTGTTGCCCCAGAATGGTGTTGCATAGATGTGTCTTTCAGGCATGTGGGTGCTGCTCAAGCTGCCTTTCCTGCAAAGCTGGCTGAGTCTAAGAGAAAGGAATGAGGAAAAAAGTCCCATCTTTGACCCTTTAATCCAGGACTGTACCCAATTGCAAGGGATTGGAAGGGAGTTCTTCCCTGAGTTACAAAAATTTGCAAGTTAGAGAGCACTAGTGATTGCCAACCTCACTTCTGCAGGGAAATATATGAGGAGTTCAGGGAGCGAGTCAGAGTCTTCGAATAGGGCTTGAGAACTTCCTAGAAGTCTGCATTAAGGTGAAGGTGATGACTGATGGAACGGAGAACTTCTCCTGGCCTCTCAGGACAGGGCTCCTGGGTCCTTGGGACAGGGTGCTGTATCTCTCTCTCTCTAATGTTCAGGTGTTGTGGAAAAGAAACAAATGGAGAAAGGAAATGAGAAAGTTGTAATGGAGGAAAAGAAGATCAGAATGTTCAGGTCTTGGGAGCAGGGAAGATGGATGTGTGGGGAAGAAGGCTGGGGATGGTTAGGACTTGCCTTCTGTTGGTGGACTAGTGACTAATCTTTGGAAAAGAGGAAACTTGATTTCTCTAGTGGCCCATCACTGAGGAAACCCATTCCTATCAGCCTTTATTAGATGGAGATTCTGGTTCCTGGTTCTAGGGGTCACAGGCAGCTTCCCTGCTGGACAGTCTGAGGCAGGTGCCATGTGGTGCCTATTCTTTGGGCCTGTCCTGAGCGGGGAGGACTGCTGACATGGCACCTAAGTCACAGCTGTTGTGGAGATAGCTTCTGCCATATTGCTGGCTCTGCCCACCACCGTCTTTGTTACTCCTTGATTCCAAAATAATTTGACCAGTGAAGAAGAAGGAAAAGGACAGTGAGGACTGAGGTATTCAGTGATCCTGAAGCTTCAGGGCTGCTGTGGGCTGAATTCCCTCCAAAAAGTACAGGTTTAAGTTCTAACCCTCTGTACCTCAGAAGGTGAATGTATTTGCAGATGGCATCTTTAAAGAAATAATGAAGTTAAAATGAGGTCATTAGCCTGGGCCCTAATTCAATATGATGGATGTTCTCTTGAGAAGAGGAAAATTTGAACACTAGTACACACAGAGGAATGACAGTATGAACACACAGGGAGGACACGGCCGCCTACAAACCCAGGAGAGGCCTTAGGAGAAACCAGCCTGATGATACTCTCATGCCAGACTTCCAGCCTCCGGAATTGTGAGAAATCCGTATCTGCTGGCTGGGTCCTCCAGTCTGCGGCACTTTGTTATGGCGGTCCCAACGAACGAATGCAAGAGCCATGTGCCCCTGAGGCTGTGGGTTTGGGAGAACTGAGGGGGTTATCAGACTATCAGTTACTACTCTGTTTGGGGACTTTTTTTCTCCGGTTGAGGTTTTTTCTCCCCGCTGACTCCTATTTCCTTTTTCTTATTTCTCTCCTACCCTCCTTTTATCATTAATGTTTCTACTTTCAGATTTGAGTATACGACAAGTTCTGACTGACATGCAGAGAACTGATGTGTTCTTTATGAGTCTGAGTAAATGCAAAAGCAAAAAAAAAAACGGAACGGAAAGGAAGAAGAAAGGGAAAAGGCCACGTATCATAAAAATTAAACTGAAAACAACATGAAACTTCCTTTTGCTTGTTATCATGGGTCTGCCACCTTGAATGGGGGTTAAGAGGCGAGGCATAATAAATATTCAGATTGGAGAAAGGGCAGCATTTCCTAAGTATTAAAGGATAATTTTGCTGGAGAAAATCTTAAACCAATCGGATTGGACTTTCTTGCACCTGAACTGAATTGTTAAAAGGATTCCCATCTGGTGGTTGACTGAATCTTCCTTTGTCATGCCCAGTTTGCTTACAGCAGTATTGTTTGGACTTTGGAGTTTGGTGTTTGGAGGTGCCAAGCCAGGCTGGCTGTAGAGACGTTCCAGCCAATCACAGCAGGGTTTACGCTTCATCCCTACCTCACCCCCCCAACTTTTTTCTGCTTTCTTCCTCCATTGTTGATACGCTTATGGTGTATCAGAGAAAGGTACAGAAAGGGATCAGAGGATTTGGTTCACCTAAGGGTGAGGGTCCCGTTTTGCTATTTCTGCATCAGATGGGAACAGGACAAATAAGATGCAGTGTTCCGGGGAGGCTGAGGGTTCCTTCAGTTGACTCGTCGATGGGAACCAGCCACACTACCTTTGAGGACACCACTCTCCTTTAGTCAAATCTGATCCCAAATGACCAAATCAGACCCGTTTCTAACCAAGATGGGGTAGGCAGCTGAAGAATGCTGATTTGAGATCACACTTCACTTGAGTCTACTCTGTGTCACTTCTCTAGGCCCACATTAACTACACCATATCAAAGATGAACAATCTTTACACCTAGGAACTCTCTGTACTCCCTCTTGGCCTTAATTATTTTTCTTAGTTAATATCACCTGAAATTTTATGTGTTAGGTTATTTGTGTGAGGACCAGGTGGCTCCATCCCTGGAAGCTAAGTTCCATGAGGACAGAATCTTTGTTTTATGTACTGTGACATCCCAGCTATGTGCTTGGGAAATATGTCCTGAATGAAGTCATAAAACTGGAACTTTTTTAGGTTATTATTTTGTTCAGCCAACCCTATGGTCAGATAACCCGAAGATGTATGAAGCCTTGAAAACCCGCATTTTGGAACTCCATTTCCTCACTACCCAATCTTTTTATGCATGTGAAATCAGGTGAATTTAATTGTAACAATAATATGTACATATCTGTTTTAAACATTCAAACATTTTCTTTCAGTATAGAATGTTATTAACTCTAGTTCTCATGCTGAAAATCTCTAGATTTTTACATGCTACATAGCTCTAACTTGGTATCCTTTGATCTCTGCCTCTCCATTTCTCCCTTCCCACTTCTGTCCACCACTTTTCTACTCCTCATTTCTATGTCTGTTATTGTGTTCTGTTTTTCTTGATTATATTTAAGATTCCATAAACAAGCAAAATTTTGAGCAGTATTTTTCTTTCTGTATCTGACTTATTTCATTTAGCATAATGTTCTCTAGTTTCAACCATGGCATTGCAAATGACAGGGTCTCCTTTTTAAAGGCTAAATAGTATTCTATTGTAGATATAACACAAGTTTGTTATCCATTCATTAGTCAATGGACATTTAAACTGTTTCCATATTTTGGCCACCATGAAATGCTGCAAAGAACACAGGAGTGCAGACATTTGTATGAAGTGGTGATTTCATTTCCTTTGGGTAGATATCCAGAAGAGGATTGCTGGGTCATATGGCAGTTCTACTTTTAATTTCTTTAGAAACCTCTGCACTGTTTTCCACAATGGCTGCACCCATCTACATTCCTACCAATAGTGTAGAAGGACTCCCTCTTCTCCACATCCTCACAAACACTTGTTACCTCTTGTTTCATTCATATTTTTTTTCTTTGATAGTAGCCACTCCAGTAGTTGTGAAGTGATATCTCACTGTGGTTTTGATTTGCATTTCTCTGATGATTTGTAACTTTGAACGCATTTTCATATATCTGTTGGACATTTTTATGTTTTCTTTAGAGAAATGTCTATTCAGGTTCTGGGCTCATTTCTTAATCAAGTTTTTGTTTGCTTTGCTGTTGAATTGTTTGCATTTCTTATATATTTTGATATTAATATCTCATCAAGTATATGAGTTGTAAATATTTTTTTCCTCTTCATTGGCTGATTTTTAATTTGTTGATTGTTTCCTTTGCTGCAAAAAGCCTTTTAGTTTATAGTCTCATTTGTTTATTTTTACTTTTGCCTGCACTTTTAGTGTGATATCCAAGGAGGTTTTCTCCTGTGATTTTTGTTAAAAGTTTTACAGTTTTAGGTGTTTCAGTTTCATAGCTTTAACCCATTTTGAGCTGATTTTTGTATATGGTGTAAGACAGGGTACAGTTTTATTTTTTGCATGTGGATATCCAGTTTCCTTAACACCAGTTATTTAAGAGACTACTCTTAGCTCATTGTGTGTTCTTGGTAGCTTTGTTGAAAATTAGCTTACCATGTATACTTGAGTTTATTTCTGGGCTTTCTATTCTGTTTCATTGGTCTATGTGTCTGTTTTTGTGCCAGTGCCATGCTGTTTTAATTAATATAGCTTTGTAATATAATTTGAAATCAGAAAGTGTAATGTCTCAAACTTTGTTTTTCTTTCTCAGTAGTGTTTTGGCTACTTTTTCAAGATTCTTTTGGGTCTTTTCTGGTTCCATACAAATTTTAGGATTTTTTTTTCTGTTTCTGTGAAAAAATGCAATTGAAATTTTGATAGGGATTGCAGTGAAAGTGTGTATTAACTTGGGAAGTGTGAACATTTTAACCACATCAATTCTTCCAATCTATGAACATGGGAGATCTTTCCATTTATTTGTGTCTTATCCAATTTCTTTCATCAATGTTTTAAACTTTTCAGTATGAGGATTTCTCACTTCCTTGGTTAAATTTATTCCCAAGTAATTTATTCTTTTTGATGATATCACAAATGGGATTGTTTTCTTGATTTCTTTTTCAGATAGATGGTTATTGGTGTTAAAAAAAGATTTTTAAAAAATTCTTCTTCACTGGCTCTCCTTGCATCTTAGTTTCAGCCTTCGCACCCCACGGAGGGAATTTACCGAGTCATAGGACTAACAAAAGGCAGCATCAAGATTGGACCCCCTTCTTCTGCCTCCTGCTTCAGTCAGTGCTCTTGCCACCATGTGTTATGATCCCTGCAGTGTAGAGGTCAGAAGATGCTGTAACTCCTTTCCTGCCCCAGTCTTTACATTCTGGTGAGCCTTGGGATCTGGGAAAAGCATCACTTATTTTCACAAAATACTTTTGAGCTTGTGCTCCAGACATAGCTATTTTAAAACTGTTTCTTTATCTTTAAAATGTGGGAAATAATTCCTGCCACACAGAGTTTTAAGAATAAAACAAGATAATATATGTGGAAGTATCCTGTAAGCTCCAAATAACCAATCTCTGACATTTTAATCATTACAAGATATTCAGAAACCCAGTAGGATAGAGAGTATGAATAAGAGCCTTAGAAGTAGGTGAACAATAAATTCAGAGGGAGTTCTGTGAAAGGAAGTATAAGTAGAACTCAAACAGGAGAAAAGGCAAATGTTAGTTTTCCTTCCCTCATTGTAGGGCATAGGTAGAGAAGAGGTCGTGGAACTGGGGACTTGAGCCAAGCTTGGAAGAATGGATAGAATTTAGAGAGGCAGAGAGGAGGAAAGGAGACATTCCTGGCTATGGAATAGCATGAGCACCACATTGAGACTGCCAGGAGCAGAGTGTGTTTGGGGAAAGCTGGGGGCATAGACTGGTTGGGGCAGATAGGTGCTCTTGAAGAACAAGAGATCAGTAAGGAGAAATATGTTGGGGCCAGACTGTGGAAGGCTCTGTGTATCAGGTAAGGCACTCAGTCCATAAGTGATTGGTAACAGAGAGCCCTTAGAGTTTGGGGATACAAGAGTGACACTAAGAAAGTGATATTTGAGCAATCTGGAAGCGGAGCTTAAGATGGAATTGAAAGAGACAGAGATTATGTTTTAGGATCTCAGTTGTACAGTCTAGGAGTGAAACAGTGAAGGTTCAGATGACCTTAGTTGATCAAACTGGAATGAAAAGGGAAGTAAGAAGAGACAGGACAAAGAAGGAATAGGAGGACTTAGCAAATGGCTCAATTTGGTAGCCAAGGAGAGCCAGGAAGAATGAGAGGGAGCTAAAGCCAAAACAATAAAAGATTTAAAATCTGAGTAAGTGAATAATGATGTCATTTATAGAAACAGAGAAACCACTAGATGGCACTGATTTTGGAGGTCAAGTAATAAAATCCCAAACTAGGCATTTTGAGTTTTAATTTACTGTTGGACCATCCAAGTGGAAGGGTCACCTAGGCAATTGGAGGAGTGCTAGGAGGAAGATCAACCCTGCAACTAGAGAGCTGGGCAGCTTTCCCATGAAAGGCAGTGATGTGAGAGTCTGAATACCTTCCCCCAACCCCTCCAGAATCTAGCCTGGAAGTTGCGCCCCTATGAGGGGTCCCATAGGGAAGAGACAGCCTTCCAGATGGTCATTCAGGCTTCCAGCCAAAGGGATTTGTGTGAATAAGCATTTGCCCCCAATATCAAAGTTGCTGGGTGGGGGTGGGGAGGTGAGGAGTGATTTTTTTTTTTTTTTTGAGACGGAGTTTCGCTCTTGTTACCTAGGCTGGAGTGCAATGGCGCGATCTTGGCTCACCGCAACCTCCGCCTCCTGGGTTCAGGCAATTCTCCTGCCTCAGCCTCCTGAGTAGCTGGGATTACAGGCCCGCGCCACCATGCCCAGCTAATTTTTTGTGTTTTTAGTAGAGACGGGGTTTCACCATGTCGACCAAGATGGTCTCGATCTCTTGACCTCGTGATCCACCCGCCTCGGCCTCCCAAAGTGCAGGAGAGATCTTAACTTGGGACAGAAGAAGGAGGAAACATCAAAATGGATTGAAGTGGGGGCTTTTAAAACAATACATATGCCCTCAAGATTTGAATATGCCCTTCTGTCTGTGGAGAATCCTTCCATGGTGAGCTACTGTTTCTGAATCAAGAGGGTGTGTCTGTCCAGTGTTCCGGGGCAGGATAAGATTGGCAACCGCTAGAGGCCTAAAGTCTGAACAGTGAGTGCTGGGAAGGGAAAAAGAAGAGAATCAAAGGACTTGGAGAAGGAACTATTTAGAGAAGGGCTCAGGGACACAGAAGAAAACCCAGAATGGTATGGAGGGAAGGGGAAATTTCACAGAAGATGATACGGCTGGAAGTGTTGATGTTGCAAAGAAGATGAGAATGAAGCTCTGTCTTGATGTAAAAAAACAAAAAAAACCCTTTGGATTGTCTGCCCCTCAGTGGTTATGCAATCACTTAAAAAATTCACTTTTTGGAGAATGAGAAGCATTATAGTTCATTTATTTTAAGAATGGGTTGTGCAGGAGTCAGTCGTAAAGAGGGTTAATGCATTTGACTGTAAAGTGGTAAATTTAATGACAATGTGTAGCTGTGTCCTCAATGAACAGAAAAAAGAATCAATGGGACAAAAATGAACTATTTTCCATTCATTGATTCTGTTGCCCTTCAGAGCTGCATCTGCTCACTCAGTCCCTTTTTACATGTTTTGGACTTCTCATGGGGAGTCCTGCCAACTCTGAGGGAACTTCTGAGACACCAACAGCCAGGGCATCTTCCCCAGAGAAGGCTCTAACGCGTCCCCTGGGTAAATGGATACATTGCCTACAGGCTGTCTGTCTACGTCTCTGAGGAGAATGAGGCACCCCCAGTGGACCACTGGCTCCAGCGCCATCCCTGACCTTGCTGCTTGTCTGCCCTGTCTCATCGTCTCTCCCTAAAGCCCCATCTCCCATCACCCCTGGCTGGGCATGTTTCCTCTTCCAGGCTCAGTGTAGCCTTGGGCAACTACAGGTCCCTGCTCCTTGCTTTCAACTGGGTCCTCGCTGCAATATTTGACACTTCTTTTCCTCTCTTGTAAGCTGATTCCCTCACACATGACTCTCAGTGGTGTTTTAATATTTTTTCCTTTTTCTTAAGCCCCAGTTCTATTATATTTCTGGGGTCTTGGCCTCCCTTTTCCTAAGAAAATTAAGACTGTGTTGTGACTGTATTTACCTTCCTTCCTCTTCATCTACACATCTCCTCTCCACATTTCAGAGGACAAGAAAACTCTGGCATAGTAGTTGCAAAAATGCCCTCAAGTCTTTTTCTCCTCTCACAATGTGACTTTGTGTCTTCTCCAATTGCGAGGTAGATTCTCTCCTACTCCCCTTGAATCTGGAGTGGCCTTCTGACTGGCTTAGAACAGGAACATGAACAGAGGTGATGGTGAACCTGTTCCGAGAGCTCTTATGGGCATTTGCTCTTTCTCAGAGCCCCTTCATAGCATGAGAACAAGCCCAGGCTGGCCTGCTGGAAGATGGGAGACAGCAGAGAGGAGAGCTGAGGCCCCAGCAGGGCCATCCCAGGCCAGCCAAACCCCCAGCCAACTCAGCAGCTTTGTAAAGATGCACGAAGAAATCTAGATGATCTTAGTCCAGCCTGGTCCAAAACACAGAACTGCTCAATTTACACAGATACTTATGGTAAAAAATTAAAGGTACTTGTGGGCAATTTTATGTGCCAGCTTGGCCAAGCCATAGTTCCCAAGTATTTGATATTCCCATCTGGATGTTGCTGTGAAAATATTTTTAATTAACATTTAAATTATTAGACAGAGTAAAGTAGATTCCACTCCATCATGTGGATGAGCCTCATCCAACCAATTGAAGGCCTTAAGGAAAAGACTGACTTCAGGCTGGGTGCAGAGGCTTATGCCTGCAATTCCAGCACTTTGGGAGGCTGAGGCAGGAGGATCACTTGAGCTCAGGAGTTCAAGACTAGCCTGGGCAACATAGTGAAACCTTGTCTCTACAAAAAATAAAATAATTAGCTGAGCATGGTGATCCATGCCTATAGTTCCATCTGCTCGGGAGGCTGAAGTGGAAGGATTGCTTGAGTCCAGGAGTTCAAGACCAGCCTGGTCAATATAGTGAGACCTCACCTCTCCAAAAAAATTTAAAAATTAGCTGAGCATGGTGGTATGTACCAGTAGTCCCACTACATAAGGGGCTGAGGCTGAAGGATTACTTGAATCCAGAAAGTTAAGGCTACAGTGAGCTGAGATCACAACCACTGCACTCTAGCCTGGGCAACAGAGGGAGACCCTGTATCAAAGAAAAAAAAATAATAATTTTTAAAAGAAAGAAAAAGACTGACTTTCCTAAGGGAGAGGGATTCTGCCTGCAGCTTGCCTTCAGACTCAAGCATCAACGCCAGCTCCTCACTGGGTCTCCAGCCTGCTGTCTTACCCAGCAGATTTTGGACTTGCCAGCTTCCACAATTGCATGAGCCAATTTCTTAAAATAAATCTCTCTCTCTTTTTCCACAAACATAGACACTCTGCTGGTTCCATTTCTCTGGATAACCTTGACTAACAATAATGTTTTAAACCTTTGAGTTTTGGGGTGATTTTTCATGCAGTAACAGATAACTGATACAGAGACTTTTCCTTTCTGGAGTTAATTTATCTTCAGTCAACGTCTCTGTCTCTAAAAGCCTTTCCCCCACTGGCTGCCTCCTCTGCACGTGCCTCTAGGGTAATGATCCCACCCTTTTACAATTTTGCATTCCTTCATTTCTTCTTGTTATTACCAAATGTGGTGAAGTAGTGGGGGTTTTTTCTGCCAGATTCTCTCCCTGACGTCTATCAGATTGAGTGTTCTCTTGAAGTTGCTTTTCAGAAAGGCCCCCAGGGGCCGTTGATCAGGCTACTTTCTCCCCATAGGATCTACCAAGATCTCTTTTGGAGTCAGGGTTTGAGGGCCTCTCTGCAGCTGCCGACGCTGTCTGCGACCCTCGCGTGGCCCCACAGCACTGCCTTCTCCTCGCTCTCATCCTTCTTCCCTAGCTGTGCCCTGTTCTCTGATGCCGCCATTCCCTCCACTTCTGTAATTGCAGACATCTCTAATTTTCTATCACATACTTCCTCCTGCAATTTAATTTACTTTAGGCCAATGACTCACAGAGTCTTAAGATCTGGCCTTAAATCTCATCCTCTAATTTTGATGACCTAATTAGACACTTCCACTTGGCCATCTGTCTGTCACCTCAGACTCAGCACTTCTGAAGATGATCTCATCTTCTCCTTTAAACTACGCCGCCTTTGTGATTTCTACCACTTCCATGTTTTATCTAGCAGTTAACTTAACATCTTTACTTTGTTTCCTCCTCTAGGCCTTGTATCTCAACCTTGTTGAGGGAGCCTCACACAGTCCTATTTTTTCCACCGTCAGCACAGCCACCTGTCTCATTCAGGGGTCCATGACTTCTTGTCTTATAATCACAGGTGCCAACCAGCACTCCCTACATTGAGTCGTTTCAGCAGCAACTCACGCTGACCTCTGCCCATGTTGTCCTTCTGGAACATCTCTTTCATCATTTCAGCACTCCAATAGCTTCTATTTGTTCTTCTCCACCTGATTTCCCAAGGACAGCACCTTGGAGAGCTATTTAGAGGTAGGCTATTGGGGTCCACCTACCTGGGGGTACAGGAAGATATCAGCTGCTCCAGCCCCTCCCTTATTCAGGGTCAAGTACTAAAGCTTTCTTCCTATCAAGCTATCCCTGGAAGCAGTATCTACTGTGAGTGCCTCCTTGATGGTCTCTGAGCTACAGACCCTGCCCCTTCCTGATGTCCTTCTCTGATAATGAGACTTCAACCCAGGGGCTCCCATATAGCCCACTTTATCTGGACCCTTGTGTAACGCCTGCCTCTCTGTCTCTAATCTGCCTGGCCAGTATCCCAACCCTTGGGATCTAGATCAGATTTCCTCCAGCTGCTATTGCATGCCCTGTGGAACTGCAGTGCCTACATCACAATTTCCCTCCTTTCCCAGCATATGTGATTTCTCTGACCGCCTGCCTCTGAAGACTGGGCTCATCTCATGGACGGTCACACTGTCCCATGGCATCAGCTGTGTCTCTTCTGTCTCACGTTGACCCAGATTGGAAACTCACCTATTTTCTTTGATTTGTGATCTTTGAGTGTAAAGCTGACGTGAATGTTGATTTGGAATGGGGATGGGGAGGGGACTGTTTACACTGCAGCAATCCTATAACTTCAAACTCAACATTAGATATTTCTGTTCTGAAAAGCTCGTTGACTACCTGCCCCTGAGGCTACTTCGGGGGTTCCTTTGCCTCTGTGTTGTGCTCATTTCTCCCCTCACTCTAGGATGGGCCCCTGGACCTTGACCTCTTCCTGCTATTTAGACAGAGCCAGATAGAAGGTGCTAGGGAAGGAGGCCCCTCCCACGTTAGTTTATCCATATCCATCAGATGCTCAGCAGAACCGAGAGCTTTTATTTAATCAGACACATCCTCCTTAGAAAACCGCGGCATGTAAATATCCCTCCATTGCCCATCTCACTATACAGAGGCTCTTTCCTAGGTCTGGGGTATCTTCTGCTTCTTCCAGCCTCTTCTCTTCTACCCTCACTCTTGATTACTCCAGCCCGGCTGCCACTATGGCTGAGAGTTCTCTCTTGCTGGGATTCCCTACTGCTGCCAACTGTGAGAACACTGTTGACGTTCAAAACTGTGTACACCTGGGAACTTGGCCTCCTTAACCTGTCCCTGCTCTTGGGCCCTGTGCCTTTCTGAAGCAAGCTTGCTGGGACAGGGACATGCATCTCTAGGTGCAGTTCCCCTAGAATCTTGTATTGCAGGCTGGTAGCAGCTTGGCTCTCTGCCTCTGGAACCTAACAGTGGCAGTGGGCTCAGACCATTTCTCACATCTGTGTCCTTGGAAGTGACTTTCCCTAAAAGACACAGTGACCAGGGCCCTTTGTGGGTCCTGGGAACCTAGTGGACTGACTTCTGTCAGAGGGTTCTCATGACATAAGCCTACGTGTTTGTCTTGGATTCAAAACAGTCATTTACTAGGATGAGTTCATTCAGAAGAACATCACCTTTTGAAGGCAAGCAGTAATTTAGCCATTCATTGAGGATATTATAATGGTGGCAGAGTATGAGCCAATGGGGTCTGCAGTATTTTCCCTGTCTGAAGTGACTGCAGAAACTTGGCCATAAAATGAACATTTCCGGGCAGCTTAAACTTAAGAAACTCTTGGTGGCTTTGCAAAATGGAGGTTCAGCAAACTGCAAAAACCAGAGAGCAAGCTGCAAGTCTAACCTACAGGCTGCAGGCAGATAGTGGCCTTAGCATGTAGCTGGGAGCCAGTGAGGGGGACTCTGAACCCTTCCTTCCTTTTTCTTAGCTCACCAGTGCTGGCGGGGACCCCAAACAGATCAAATGTCATTACACACAGCCACGCTGTCCACACCATGAAATGGATGCAGGTCTTCCCTCATCCAGACCCTCATGGATAGCTCTACATTTTGTGCCTTGTCTTACCTTTTGGAGTCCTTGATGCTTTTCATGAAACTAAGGAAAAATTGCCAGTGGGCTGGGAGGAGGTACATAGTGGGATCTTTTTGTGTGTGTCTCTTCAAAGACAGCCCCTTGGACAATGAAGTAATGAGAAATGGTGTCTGAAATCAGGGACCTTACTACCTAGTTAAGATGATGAGACTAACACAGCTGACACATCCTTCTCTTTGAGTTTATTCAATAAAATAACAGCACCAGGCACTTGGGCACACCAAGTTAAATGGAAAATGGACCCTGTCCTCAGGAGTTCAGATATAAATGGGGGGCACAGGTGTGTAAGGAGCTCTTTACCATATAATGTGGTAAGTGTGATGAATGAACCACCTGTGCCTGGGTTGAAGTTTGTAGGCAGATGTCATAGAACCAGTGAACTTTAGTTGAATTTTTCAGGATAAAATGAGTTTTGCTAGCAGAGAAGATGGTTCTTCCAGGAAAAGTAATGTGCAAAATTGTGGAAGCACGTTGACTACTGTTAGTTTCTGATGAGGTGGAGAAAACGAGACTGGACAATCCCACGCACAGCACTCGCACTTGGCATGGGCAAAAAGGAAGGTCTTTGTGAAAAGGAAGCAAGTCAGCTTTGTATTTTAGAAAGAAAACTGAGAAGAAGGTAGAGAGCATTTGTTGGTGGGGTAGGGTGAGATTGAAGTTAGAGATCATGACAGGCTACTGCAATCATCTGAACAAGAGGTGATTGATGGAGGAGACAAGGGGAGAAATGCGAACGACGTCCATGAAATTGCTCCCACAAGACTTGTCAAATCCCTGGATGTTTTGGTGAGAGAGAGGCAGAGGTCTGGCATTCCAGCATGGATGACTGGCCTGAGCAAAGGCTTGGAGGACAGGGAGAATATGCACTGGTGCATTGGGAGCACGTCAGGAATAGACAAGGGCCTTGCATATGGCTAGAGCCCATGGTGGGAGGGGGAAGGGGCTGGAAGTGAGGCTGAGGAGAGAAGTGGGAGGTTCATCTTGGAGGGTTTCACATGCTCAACTAAGAAACGTGGCATTCATTCTGCAGGCTCTCAAGTGCCCCTGAAGGGATTTAAGGAGGAGAAAAATGGGAATGGATTTGTGTTTCTGAATTATCACTGAATTTATAGGAGCAGTGGATAGGACTGCCCAGACAGGAGTATAGTTTGAAGAAGAAAGCAGAGATTGGATCTTGTGAAATAGCCTCATCTAAGGTGTAAGATGGGAGGCTTAGGAGAGAGAAATAATGAAAAATGATTGAAATATTAAAGATGATGGTTCTGAAAAGGAGAGAGGAATATGGGCTGCAATGGGCAGCCAAGACCCTGTGAGTAGACAAGAATTGCAGCATAGGAGGATGTATGTGAAATAGGCATACTAGAAGTGGGGAGAGGGCTGGGATACAGTAATTTAGTCTCAGTAATTTGTAAACTTAGTAATTTGGTCTATTTTTGTGTGAAAGGGAACGCATAACATCTTAAAGTCAGCCATGCAACTTGGTTGCCTTGCCTGTGAGATGACGGGAGTGGCTTTGAGTCTTCCCCCACAGGCTTGTGTGGCTCGTCTGCAATGGTCCTTCCCAGCGTCAGCTCCAGCACAGACAGAAGAGCTGGCTGACTCCTCTTCCTGGGAGGACTCTGGACAATTGCAAAAAAGACCAACGGTGAGACCCAGGAAATCCAAGCTTCCATTAAACAGAGAGATGAGACATGGGGCACTGGGGACTATGGGAAGGGCTGCGCCCCTTTCCTCCAGGCTCATGCTGCTCCTGGGCTCTGTGTGCCCTGGCCTCATTTGCCCCTGTTGTCTTTGTGGCCTAACTCCCAGTTGGCCAGTGCTTCACTGCAGTTTCCCCAGCTTCACTGAGCAGGAGACAATGATGTCATGGGCACTGCTTATTTTTAATGGTTCCTTAAAATTCTAGTCCCATCCCAGCACTTACGCAGCTATTTCTGCTGAGTGCTTAATCAGTAGGTCCAAAATGTGAGCTGGGGCTGTGCACAAAGGAGCCATCCTGCCTGCTGGCTTTTATGTAGGATGTGGCTGTCTGTGTGTCCCATGCCAGCCCAGCCTGGTACCTGCCTTCCTTTACCTCGGTAGCAATTCAACACGGCAAATGTGCACTAAGAACCCACTATGTGCTATAGGCTGGTGCTAAAAATATGTACCCTTTGTCTGTCTTTTAAGAAATTAGAGCCAGGGCTGGAACGAAGCACAGCTGTTAGAAACACTGACTGTCAGGCTCTGTCCCTCAGATTGCCACTGCCTGCAATGCTCACAGAGCATGGTTTTATGCCTGGGCATGGCTTTTAGCTGAAAAAAGTGTGCGCTCATGTACTCACACACAATGCACACAACACATATTACACACTTTTTTTTTTTTTAACTTAAGGTAATGAATAGAACTGGAAAGAAAATCCTATTACCCCATGAATAAGGAAGGAGGCCTCTACTGATATGATGTGAAACTGGTTTATCCTATGAGCTGGCTGTCACCTAGGAAAGCAGATGCTTTGGTTTTTGGAGACAGAAAGATCAAGGTTCATATCCCAGCTTTACCAATTACCAGCTGCGGGACATGGGGAGAGTTATGTAATCCTGTCAAGCTGATGTTCACCGAGGGATGACCTCTATGATAAGCCCTCTACATGAGTCACTGCATTTAATCTCCACAGCAACCAGTCAGGTAGATGCTACATTACTGGCTTAACTGGGCAGTGATGGGGTTCTAGGTGGTATTGCTGAGAGCACCAACACAACACCTGGAAACCTCCTCTAAACACTAGCTAGGATGGGACACAGGACGGGTGAACTTTGGTAGGAGATAGAGGACGAGCTGCAGGAGTGCCGAAGCTGGAGCCTGGGGTGGGGGCATCAGCTCCAACCTGGGGAATGAGGCAGGAGGAGGAGGTTGTGCTCAAAGGTCCTGTGAGGAGGCACTGGAGATATATTCTGCCTACTTCAGCATCTAAGGCAATTCACCTAATGACATATTCAAGGGCTTTCCAGCTCTATAAGCCCATTCCTGCTGGCATCTCCCAGAGAAGAAAGTTCAACAGGGTCCACTTACAGTTCTAAGTGAAGAAATCTTGGGGTTAGCCTCCAAGCAAAATCACCCAACCCAAATCTTCTCTTCAAGATTTCTGAATGGAGATTGTCTTCTTCCCTATTGTTTTGATATCAACTTTTGCCAGTGGCTGTATAAAGACATTTCTGTTCTAAAACACTTCCAAAAAAAAAAAAAAAAAAAATACCCTCCATTCCCCTCTCAACTTGCTTTCTTATTAGGACCACGGAGCAGGACTACCCCGTGCTTGTAGTCTGTTAAAATCCTCCTAGTGCACCTGGTTGTTAACTTCACTTTCTCTTTTCCCAGGAATTAAAAGAAACAAGTGTTTGACAGCCTTGGGCATTTGCACTTCTTTCTTTCTTGCCTCTTATTCCTCACTGCCCAGGGAGCTTTCTTCTCATCAGGTTTATTTCTCATCAATTATTTAAGCATTTGTTGAGCATCTATAATGTACCAGGTATTATGCTAAATATAGGAACATGGAGATGAATATGACAGTTCTTACTCTTTTGTGGGGAGGCAGACAAGACAATAGATACAGAAGAGGATGGCAGGTCCTATAGTGGGGTGCTGTGGGAAGCCATGTGCAGGGAGGGACACCTCAATGAGACCAAGGGTTTAACAAAGGCTTGCTGGCAGAGCTGATGCTTGTGTTCTATTTTAAAGGATAAGTAGCAGTTCAGTAGCCGAGGAAAGAACTACTAGCAGCAGTGATTGCAAATAGGAAAGCTTGACAAAAGTATAGCATGGGCGAAGCCAAGAGTGTGTCAGTAGAGGAAAAGAGGCGGAGGCTGGAGAGATGGACCGAGACCAAATCACAAAGAGGGAGACCTCCTGTACCAAGAGAAGCTGTAAATTTCTTATCTGCGAAGTCATGGGGGGACTTTCTAAGACTTAAAGCCTGACATGAATGTGTTCTATCGTGACTCATTTTCAGTGTTGCTGTGGTTATACAAATGCTTGGGAGTCTTAGTTTTGGTGACCACTACCAACATTGTCCCTCCAAGAGAACCCTCAGATTCTCACACTAATGGACCCAGGCCCAGCTCTCATGGCAGCCCTATAGATGACTGAACACATCCAAGTTTGCAGTAGACACATCTTGGTCCTCACTCTGGGAACCTCAACCTGCAATGAAGACAAGCCGACTATCTGCCTGGGACACACAAGATGTCATCACCAGCATCACTGTCATCATCACTATAAAAGTCATCATGAAAAACTGGTAGCATTAACAGAGCACTCATATACGCTATACACCGTTCTGACAGCATCACATATGTCTCTTATTTAGTGTTCACCAAATCCAGCAGGTAATCTTACTGCTCCCAATTGCCAGTGAGGAAATAAAAAAATCCATGCAGTTGTACACATAGGATGGCTTCCTTACGCACGTACCTGGTCTTTCACATTTGTGCAGGTCCTAGACTACAACATAGTGGTTCCAAAACAGCAGCATTGCTTTCATTCCAGTTCTCACCACGGGAGACGGAGAAGGAGACAGCAGAAGTCAAACCAAACTTAAAGATATCTCAGGTTCTTCAATGTCTTTCTTAGTTACTAGAAGAACACCCACTGGAGAAGGAAGGAATGCCAGCTGTAACTACTGTTTGTTACAGGCCTACTCATAATGACTCTGCTTATCCCCATTTGCAGAGAAAGACACCAACACTCCATAGGATTACAGTGGTGGATCCAGGTAGATGGGTGAGAAAGGTACTCAGGACCTGGGTACATGGGTGAGGAAGCAGGATTCAGATGTGCTCAGTCTAAAACCAGCCAGACACTTGATCAGTGCATGGTACATCCACCCAAAGGGGTCTGCCTGGGACAGGCAGCACTGAAGAGAGCAGGGAGCTGCTCATGGGAGCATCATTTGTAGTGGTTTCTCTGGGGGTAACTGCTCTCTCCTTGTTCATGGCGTACTCCTTCGAGGAGTACTTTTGAGGGTTCAACCGCAGTTTTGCAAATGAGCCATTCCTTTGTGCATTGCTGTCAGTAGAACGTGAGGAAGGAAGGAACTTCTGTTCAGGGAGTGGCCTATGCAAATGAGTGGACCCAGCAGCCTCCTGGGATAGGGGCTCTGTGGGGTGGTGGATGTCAGCTGCCTGCTGCCTGCTGCCTGCTGCCCTGACTGCCTTCTCTGAAGCACTGAGGTTGTCATCCTTTCTTTCCTCTGCTGTGCATAGTCAGGCACTTTTTTTTCTTATCTCAGAAAATAATCTTAGGACCCTTCCCTCCTCCTCCTCCATTCTTTTTCCTGAACACGTATTCCTAGGCACTCTCACAGTTATTGGCTGGTATTGTTATTTATAGCTGGTACAACTGAGAGGTTACATCTGTCTGCAAAGTTAGGTAGTGGCAGAACTGGATGCAGGCTCGGTGGCTTGATGCCTTTGATGGAAGAGAGTACAGACAAAGAATTAGAGTGGGAGACCAAGGAAATTCTCACTGCTTCCACATTTCTATATTTTCTGGGTCACCTTTCTTCCTGCCTTCCTTGCCTTAGGAAAATGGCCCTTTTGTTTCTTTCTGAGAACTTACTACATTTTCTCAGTAAACTCTGCTCCTGGGAATGTACAAACCAGCCCTTTCTCCTCTATTTTATCTTAGGTGCAACAGTCAGAAGGCACGAAATATTTTCAGTGGGTTTAGCCATGTTATTGTCCTCTAGCTCAGCACCCGTCCTCTGGGTAAGATGTAAAATTAATCCTAGCTGTAGTTCTGTGTTAAGATTTTCTCCAGATGCTATTCTCAACGGCAAATGGGCATTCTGAACATTAGAGTAATATTATTAGGTGCCCCCTATGTTGCAGGAGCTGGGCTGGGAGTTGGGGATACAGAAATAAAGATGTGCTTTCCTCCCTCAAGGAATTTGTAGGCAGACACACAAACAGCTCATTTCCATTAATGTGGCCAAGGCCTCTTCTTAGAGATACTGTATCAGATGGTCGTGGGCAGGGGTGGGCTGCGGAGGGTAGCTGTGGACTCTGAATTTTTAACAGTCACTCTGGGTGATCTTTATGCTCACAGAAATTTGAGAAGCACTGCTCAAATAACTAAGAAGAAATTGTCACTCAATTCTAATTATTATTTTTAGTTTTTTGAAAAAATACTTTAAGTTCTGGTTTACATGTGCAGAACGTGTGGGTTTGTTACAGAGGTATACATGTGCCGTGGTAGTTTGCTGCACCCATCAACCCATCATCTACATTTATTTCTTCTATGCTATCCCTTCTCTAGCCTCCCCACCCCCCAACAGGCTCTGGTGTGTGATGTTCCCTCCCTATGTCTGTATATTCATTCTCATTGTTCAACTACCACTTATGAGTGAGAACATGCAGTGTTTGGTTTTCTGTTCCTGTGTTAGTTTGCTAAGAATGATAGTTTCCAGTTTCATCCATGTCTCTGCAAAGGACATGAACTAATCCTTTTATAGGGCTACATAGTATTCCATGGTGTATATGTGCCACATTTTCTTTATCCAGTCTATCATTAATGGGCATTTGGGTTCGTTCCAAGTCTTTGCTATTGTGGACAGTGCTGCAATAAACATGTGTGTGCATGTGTCTTTATAGTAGAAAGATGTATAATTTGGGGGGTATATACCCAGTAATGGCATTGCTGGATCAAGTGGTATTTCTGGTTCTAGATCCTTGAGAAATCACCACACTGCCTTCCATAATGGTTGAACTGATTTACACCCACCAACAGTGTAAAAGCTTTCCGATTTCTCTACATCCTCTCCAGCATCTGTTGTTTCCTGACTTTTTAATGATGAGCATTCTAACTGGCATGAGATGATAGTTCATTGTGGTTTGATTTGCATCTCTAATGATAGTGATGATGAGCTTTTTTTGCATGTTTGTTGGCTGCAAAAATGTCTTCTTTTGAGAAGTGTCTGTTCATATCCTTTGCCCGCTTTTTGATGGGGTTGTTTATTTGTTTGTTTGTTTTTCTTGTAAATTTATTCAAGTTCTTTGTAGATTCTGGATATTAGCCCTTTGTCGGATGGATAGATCGCAACATTTTTCTCCCATTCTATAGGTCTCCTGTTCACTCTGATGATAGTTTCTTTTACCATGCAGAAGCTCTTTAGTTTAATTAGACCCCATTTGTCAATTTTGGCTTTTGTTGCCATTGCTTTTGGTGTTTTAGTCATGATGTCTTTGGCTATGCCTATGTCCTGAATGGTATTACCTAGGTTTTCTACTAAGGTTTTTATGGTTTTAGGTCTTACGTTTAAGTCTTTAATACATCTTGAGTTAATTTTTGTATAATTTGTAAGGAAGGGGTCCAGCTTCACTTTTCTACATATGGCCAGCCAGTTTTCCCAAGACCATTTATTAAATAGAGAATCCTTTCCCCATTGCTTGTTTTTGTCAGGTTTATCAAAGATCAGATGGTTGTAGATGTGTGGTGGTATTTCTGAGGACTCTGTTCTGTTCCATTGGTCTATGTATCTGTTTTGGTACCAGTACCATGCAGTTTTGGTTGCTGTAGCCTTGTATTATAGTTAGAAGTCAGGTACTATGATGCCTTCAGTTTTGTTTGTTTGTTTGTTTGTTTTTTGCTTAGAATTGACATGGCTATACAGGCTCTTTTTTGGTTCCATATGCAATTTAAAGTAGCTTTTCCTAATTCTGTGAAGAAAGTCAGTGGTAGCTTGGTGGGGATAGCATTGAATGTATAAATTGCTTTGGGCAGTATGGCCATTTTCACAATATTAATTCTTCCTATCCATGAGCACAGAATGTTTTTTCATTTCTTTGTGTCCTATTTCCTTGAGCAGTGGTTTGTAGACCTCCTTGAAGACATCCTTCCCATCCCTTGTAAGTTGTATTCCTAGAAATTTTATTCTCTTTGTCGCAGTTGTGAATGAGAGTTCACTCATGATTTGGCTCTCTGTTTGTCTATTATTGGTATATAGGGATGCTTGTAATTTGTACACATTGATCTTTTATCCTGAGACTTTGCTGAAGTTTCTTATCAGCTTAAGGAGATTTTAGGCTGACATGATAAGGTTTTCTGAATATACAATCATGTCATCTGCAAACAGAGACAGTTTGACTTCCTCTCTTCCTATTTGAATACCTTTGTTTCTTTCTCTTGCCTGATTGCCCTGGACAGAATACATTCCAATACTATGTTGAATAGGAGTGGTGACAGAGGGCTTGCTTGTCTTGTGCTGGTTTTCAAAGGGAATGCTTCCAGCTTTTGCCCATTCAGTATGATACTGGCTGTGGGTTTGCCATAAATAGCTCTTATTATTTTGAGATACATTTCATCAATACCTAATTTATTGAGAGTTTTTAGCAAAAAGGGCTGTTGAATTTTATAGAAGGCCTTCTCTGCATCTGTTGAGATAATCATGTGGTTTTTGTCATTGGTTCCATTTATGTGATGGATTATGTTTATTGATTTGTGTACATTGCACCAGCCTCGCATCCCAGGGATGAAGCTGACAATTTCATGACATATAGATTACTACCCCACTTTGTCAATGGCATTCAATGAGGTTAACCAGCTTGCTAGTAAGTGTTCCTGACTCAAGCCCCTCTATAACCTGGACTAAGGCATATGTCTTCCTGGAGTCCCCATGCTGTAACTCCAGAATAAGCCCATCTCTGTCCTAAGACCCTATGGAAGGACGAGCCCACTAGCCTAATTGTTGCGTGTGTGGCAGAGAAACAGCAGCTATGAGCAAGTCTGCCAAGGGCTTGGCATGTGGCAGCAGCAGACTGCATAGTAAATGCTCTCTGGGAAACCATGGGGAGGAGGTCCAGTGTGCCTCAGCTTCTCACATTCCAACCCTGTTTGTTGTCTTTCTGTTTCTCTTTTTACTTTCCACCTTATAATTAAGCAATCAGCACGTTATCAGTCTCTCAGAAATGAGCATTCACAGTCTCAACTGGAAAAAGTCACTTGATCTTTGGCTTTATGCCTTCTAGTCAGATTGTCACCCAGTGCACGTGCTGATCACCAGGAGCCTGCTGTCCTGCCTGGCATGCTCCCAGTGAAGCCAGGCCAAGAGACGTGCCCTCTGTCACAGCTGCCCCTCTTGGCCTGGCCATGGTGACTGGCCCCTGATGTTTCTCCCCAAGAGATCAGGCTTTGTAGATTTTGTCCAAATCTGTTCATGCCCATTGGGTTGGCGGGGTGGGTGGGTGGCTGCCTTGGGGTTACACAGGACAAGAAAGCACTGTTAACCCCTGACTGGTAAAATGAAGGCTGCTTGGGAGGAGTTCTGCAGATCGGGCTCTCAACTAGCATGTCCTTGCAGAACGTAGACTGTTGCCTGAGACATTTTAAATGGCACCAGGCAAAGCACGGGAGAATACATGGTACAAGCGAGGGCACTGCAGCCCCTGGGAGCAGACTTCATCGGAGGTGTCCACCCTTGACATTTCCGTGGCAGCTGAACAAACAGTCTGCAAGCTCACAGCCTGCAGTTTCTCATCTGCTTACTAAATAACTGCAAGGTGGAGGGATTTTTCATATGTGTACTAAAGGTTTATAGTGCAAAAATTTCATGGCAGCAAAAGCCATTTTTTTCTTCTTGGTTCTTTCTCTCCTTTCTCTCTCCTCTCCCTTATCTCTGCATTTCATCCTCCTCTTTGCCATGTGGTCAGCTTCTATCTCTGAGTTTTCATTCCTTTCCTCTTCCTTTTAAATCATACGTTGACAGTCCTTCAGTCCTTGTGTAATCCAGCAGGAGCTCAATATGATTTCCTTGTCATTCACATGAGAGAGCGCACTAGGATAAAAGAAAATGGTCAGAAACTACTAAGGTAACTTAGGGCTCATCACCTCACGATTCATTGCCTGGGCTTTCACAAGCTCCTTGAGGGCACAATTTCTTCTTATTACTCTATCTTCTTCCTTTCTTACTCTGTCAGTGGCGTTTCATACATGCGCATTTAATTAACTGAAAGGTGAATACAGAAGCAAACCAGAGCTCTGGTTTTAAGTTATTTGGAACCAAAATTTGTCATCTCTAAAAGAGATGATTGTATTGAGCCTCCAAGTAATTCACAGCATCTTATTATGTCTGAGGCTTGCTGGCCGATGAGTGAGTAAGACAGCAATGGGAACATGATACCTTTCCTGTTCCGTGCAGGGCTCTGCTCCACAGCTTGCCTGTGCAAGTCCTATAGCCTGGTGACGTCTTCTACTGGGGTCCCAGATCCATCTTTAGCAAGCCCCTTTTCCACACACCAGTCTGACCCTATCCCTGATGGCAGAGGAGGAGGAGAAAAAGGAAGTTGGGGAGCACAAGGAGAAGGGTGATGTGGGGTAATATGAAAGAGACAGAGTGTCTCACAAAGTTGGGAGGAAAAACCCAGAGAGCTCCACCCATTCAGTTAATATTTATTGAGCATGTACTATCTGCCAGGCCTGGTATCGGGTGCTAAAGAAACAGTGGGGGCAAAAGCAATCATGATTTGGCTGCACTAGAATGCATCTTCTAGTTTAGAGCAGAGGTGCTTAGTCTTTAATGTGCGTAGAGATCACCTGGGAATCTGATTCCTAGGTCTGTGTGGGGCCTAAGATTGTGCATCTCCAGCCAGCTCCTGAGTTCCTAGGTCTGTGTGGGGCCTAAGATTGTGCATCTCCAGCCAGCTCCTGAGTGGTGCTGCTGCTATTGGTCTATGGAGCAAACATTGAGCAGTAACAAGGATCAGGGAGAGAAGGTGAGTCTTCTTGGAGCTGCAAATCCAGGAGAGAAGAGGCAAACCCAAAGCAGGTCAGCTACTGCACTGAACAGGGGAGTGGTGTGGGAGAAAAGGAGGGGTCGGCATCTTAGGAATCAAGGAAGTGTTAGACGGAAAAGGCAGAGACTGATAGAGAAAGGAAAACAGAGAAAGGGCCTGGGGGTAGGAGCAGGGCGAGAGGTAGAGTGTAGGAATTCTGGAGATGCAGGCTCAAGGCCTGAAGCAGCTCTTGCTCCAGAAACAAGCTCACTGTAGCAGCCAGGCCAGGCCTGACAAGGCCATTGGCTGCAGTCAGAGGAATCAGGAGGACAGGAAACGGAGCCTACTGAATTTAGAAGGAGGAGAGAGACACATGAATCATCCAGCAATGTCTAGCTCACTGTGCCCTGCTAAGAGCAGAAGAGGGCCAGACAGATGAGCGAGAAGTACCAATTACAGAGAAGACTGATGCATTCTCTCATCTTCAAGGAGATCCTGTAACTCAAAGTAGACGACTCAAGGTCCCATTTAAGGGACTTCCTTAAATGAAGAGGTGAAAATTGTTTGTAGTCAGCCTGATCATGTGCAGGTACTATGTACATGGACCTTTCAAGATCATTCAGGGTAACTGACGACAGCTATTCTTTACATAATTGAAAGTTACATCTGAACCAGTGGGGGCTCTTCTGAGTTCCGTCTCCATTGACACTGTCGCTGGCAGAGTGGGCGTGGTTGAGCCAATAGCAGTTGCAGGAAATAAGTGGACCTGAGATTGGCCCTGTATGACTCTTCTTCCAGAACCATCCCTTCCCCTTCTCTCTTGTCCTTCTGCCTCAGCATTCAGTGGGGCCTGCTAGACAATAATAACACAGTGATGAGATGCAGGATCCTGTGCCTGGCTCCCAATAATTATAAAAGTCTATGCAACCAAATGCAGGGGCTGTGACTTGGAGGCTTTGTCACCTAACTCTGTTTCTGTGAAGAAGGCACATTGCTGAGATGGGGAAGGAGAGGTTCCATGTGTTTATGTCTGTGCCTGACCAGTTCTGCCTTCCTAAAGCCCTTTCCTCCTCCTCTTCCTGGCCACACAGGTAGTTTTTTTCTGACTCTCTCAATCTCATCTGCAAATAACATAGTTACTAGAGAAATAACAGCAGGCAGGAGGAAAAAAAGGCCAGGGCTTTTCTGTGCAGGCAGTGTGGTATGCCACCACTTCAGTGGCTCCTGAGCAGGCCTCACCATGGAGAAGACAAGAGATTCAGATCCTCTTCATTACCTAAAAGAGAGAGCTGGGGAGTGATGGGGACAGGTTAGAAGCTGGGGAGGGCCCCTGCCAGAGCACTGACTGCTGGGCACTCTAAAAGACCAGGAGACAACCAGGGCTCTTTAAAAAAAAATTTTTTTTTCCAGTTTTAATTTTTGTGACTACATAGTAAGTGTATATATTATGGGTCACAGAGGAAATTTTGATACAGGCGTACAATGGATAATAATAACACAAGGGTAAATGGAGTATCCGCCACCTCATTTATCCTTTGTGTTACAAATAATCCAATTATACTCTTTTATTTTTTAACTTTTATTTTAAGTTCAGGGGTACATGTGCAGGATTTTTATATAGGTAAACTCACGTCACAGGGGATTGTTGAACAGATTATTTTGTCACCCAGGTAGTAAGCCTAGTACCCAGTTAGTTATTTTTCCTGCTCCTCTCCCTCCTACCCTCCAGGCTCTGGTAGGCCACAGCGTGTGCTGTTCCCCTCTATGTGTTCCTGTGTTCTCACCATTTAGCTCCCACTTTTAAGTGAGAACATGCAGTATTTGGTTTTCTGTTTCTGCGTCAGTTTGCTATGGATGATGGTCTCCAGCTCCATCCATGTTCCTGCAAAGTACATGATCTCATTCCTTTTTGTGGCTGTATATTACAGCATTCTGTGGTGTAATGTGCCACATTTTCTTTATCCAGTGTACCACTGATGGGCATTTAGGTTGATTTCACATGTTTGCTTTTGTGAACAGTGCTGCAATGAACAAACACGTCCTTATGTCTTTATGATAGCATGATTTATATTTCTTTGAGTATATACCCAGTAATGGGATTGCTGGGTCAGATGATAGTTCTGTTTTCAGCTCGTTGAGAAATCACCACACTACTTTCCACAGTAGTTGAACTAATTTACACTCCCACCAATGGTGTATAAGCGTTCCTTTTTCTTTGCAACCTCTCCAGCATCTTTATTTTTTGACTTTTTAATAATTGCCATTCTGACTGGTGTGAGATGATCTTGTGGTTTGGATTTGTATTTCTCTAATAATCTGTGATATTGAGCTTTTTCTCAATGCTTGTTGGTTACACGTAAATTGTTCATGTCCTTTGCCCACTTTTTAATGGGGTTGTTTGTGTTTTGTAAATTTGCGTAAGTTCCTTATAGATGCTGGATATTAGACTTTTGTCAGGTCTAATCTAGACTTAGTTTTAAATCTAGTTTGCAAACATGTTCTCCCATTCTGTAGGTTGTCTGTTTACCTATTGATAGTTTCTTTTGCTGTGCAGAAACCAATTAGATCCCTTTTGCCAATTTTTGCTTTAGTTGCAATTGTTTTTGACATCTTTGTCATGAAATCGTTGCCCATTCCTATGTCCAGAATGGTATTGCCTAGGTGGTCTTTCAAGGTTTTTATAGTTTTGCATTTTACAGTTAAATTTTTAGTCACTCTTACGCTGATTTTTGCATATGGTATAAGGGAGGGTCCAGTTTCAGTTTTCTGCATATGGCTAGCCAGTCATCCCAGTATCATTTATTGAGTAGTGGGTCCTTTCCCTATTGCTTGCTTTTGTCAGCCCTGTCAAAGATCAGAGATGTTTGTAGGTGTGTGGCCTTATTTCTGGGCTCTCTATTCTGTTCCACTGGTCTATGTGTCTGTTTTGGTACCATGCTATTCGGTGTATATGTACCACATTACATATATGCCAAACGGTATGGTACCAAAACAATACCATGTTGTTCTGGTTACTATAGCCTTGTTGTATAGTTTGAAGTCAGATAGCGTGATGCCTCCAGCTTTTTATTCTTTTTCCTTAGGATTGCCTTGACCTATCTCAAAAAACAAAACAACCAACAAAACAAACAAAACAGGATTGCCTTGGCTATTGGGGCTCTTTTTGGGTTCTATATAAATTTCAAAATAGTTTGTTTTTTTTTCTAGTTCTGTGAAGAATGTCCCTGGTAATTTGATAGAAATAGCATTGAATCTATATATTGCTTTGGGCAATTTGACTATTTTAACAATATTGACTCTTACGATCCATGAACATGAAATGTTTTTCCATATGTTTGTGTCATCTCTGATTACTTTGGGCAGTGTTCTGTAGTTTTTATTGCAGAGAACTTTCACCTCCCTGGTTCACTGTACTCCTAGGTGTTTTGTTCTTTTTATGATAATTGTGAATGGAATTGCGTTACTGATTCGGTTCTTGGCTTGGCTGCTGTTGGTGTGTAGGAATGATAGTGATTTTGTATCCTGAGAGTTCACTGAAGTTGTTTATCAGGTTAAGGAGCTTTGGGGCCATGACTGTGGGATTTTCTAGATTTAGAATCATGTCATCTGTAAACAGGGATAGTTCAACTTCCTCTCTTCCTATTTCGATGCCCTTTATTTCTTTCTCTTGCCTGGTTGCTCTGGCCAGGACTTTCAATATTATGTTGAATAGGAGTGGTTAGACAGGGCTGGTTTTGAAAAGGAGTGCTTCCAGCTCTTCTGCTTTCAGTACAATGTTGGCTGTGGGTTTGTCATAGATAGCTCTTATTATTTTGAGGTATGCTCCTTCAATATCTACTTTATTTCGAGTTGTTTAGTGTAAAGGGTGTTGAATTTTGTTGAAAGCCTTTTCAGCATCTGTTGAGATAATCGTGGTTTTTGTCTTTAGTTTTGTTTTGGGATGAATCCTATTTATTGATTTGTATATGTTGAACCAACCTTGCATCCTAGGGATAAAGCCCACTTGATCATGGTGGTTTAGCTTTTTGATGTGCTGCTGGATTTGATTTGCTAGCATTTTATTGAGGATTTTAAGAATGTTGGCCTAAAGTTAACTTTTTGTTGTTGTGGTGTCTCTGCCAGATTTTGGTATCAGGATGATGCTGGCCTCATAGAATATGTTAGAGAAAAGTCCCTCCTCTTTACATTTTTAGAATAGTTTCAGTAGGAATGGTATCAGCTCTTCTTTGTACATCTGGTAGAATATACTTATGAATCCATTTGGTCCTGGGCTATTTATTTATTTTGGCTAATAGGCTATTTATTACTGATTCAATTTCAAAGCTTATTATTGGTGTATTCAAGGATTCAGTTCCTTCTTGGTTGAGTCTTGAGAGAGTGTATATGTCCAGGAACTTAACCATTTATTCTAGATTTTCTAGTTTGTATGCATAGAAGTGTTCATAATATTCTCTGATGGTTATTTGTATTTCTGTGGGCTCAGCAGCAGTTTCTCTTTATTGTTTCTAATTGTATTTATTTGGATCTTCTCTCTTTTCTCTTTATCAGTCTAGCTAGTGGTGTATCTATCTTACTACTGTTTTTTTTTTTTTTTAAACCAGCTCTTAGATACATTGATCTTTTGAATGGTTTCTTATGTCTCAGTCTCCTTCTGTTCAGCTCTGATTTTGGTTATTTTTTGTCTTTTGCTAGCTTTGGGGTTGGTTTTCTTGTGATTTTCTAGTTCTTTTAGTTGTGATGTTAAGTTGTTAAGTTGAAATCTGTCTAACTTTAGATGTGGGCATTTAGTGCTATAAATTTCCCTCTTGGCTAGGTATGGTGGTTCATGTTTGTAATCCCAGCACTTTGAGAGGCCAAGGCAGGTGAATCATGAGGTCAGGAGATCGAGACCATCCTGGCCAACATGGTGAAAACCCGTCTCTATTAAAAATACAAAAATTATCTGGGCATGGTGGCACATGCTACTCAGGAGGCTGAGGCAGGAGAATCACTTGAACCCAGGAGGCAGAGGCTGCAGTGAGCTGAGATCCTGCCACTGCACTCCAGCCTCGGTGACAGAGTGAGATTCCATCTCAAAAAAAAAAAAAAAGTTCCCTCTTAATGCTGCTTTAACTTCTGTGTCCCAGAGATTCTGACATACTGTCTGATATATTGTATCTTTGTTCTCATAAGTTTTAAAGACCTTGTTGATTTCTGTCTTAATTTCATTATTTACCCAAAAGTCATTCAGGAGCAGGTTATTTAATTTCTGTCTGGTTGTATGGTTTTGAGCAATTGTCTTATTCTTGATTTCTAATTTTATTGCGCTGTGGTCCGAGAGAGCAGTTGTTATGATTTCAGTTCTTTTGCATTTGCTGAGAATTGTTTTATGTCCAGTTGTCTGGTTGATTTTAGAGTAGGTGTCATGTGGTGATGAGAATAATATAAATACTGTTGTTTTGGGGTGTAGAGTTCTATAGATGTCTGTCGGGTTCATTGGATCCAGTTCTGAGTTCAGGTCCTGAATATCTTTGTCATTTTTCTGCCTCAATGATCTGTCTAATATTGCTTCTGCTGAGAGGTCTGCTGTTAGTCTGATGAGCTTCCCTTTGTAGGTGACCTGACCTTTCTCTCTAGATGCCTTTAACATTTTTTTCATTCATTTTGACCTTAGAGAATCTGATAATTATGTGTCTTGGGGATGATCTTTCTGTGAAGTATCTTACTTGAGTTCTCTGTATTTCCCAAATTTCAGTGTTGGCCTCTCTAGCTAGTTTAGGGGAAGTTCTCATGAACAATATCCTGAAATATGTTTTCCAAGTTGCTTCCATTCTCCTCATATTTTCCAGGGGCTCCAACGAGTCACAGATTTGGTCTCTTTACATAATCCCATCTTTCTTGGTGGTTTTATTTATTCCTTTTCATTCATTTTTCTGTATTCTCATCTGATTGTCTTATTTCAGAAAGCCAGATTTCAAGTTCTAATATTATTTCCTTGGTTTGATCTATTCTGCTATTAATATTTGTGATTGCATTATGAAATTCTTATAGTGTGTTTTTCACCTCTTTCACGTCAGTTGTGTTCTTTTTTATACTGGTTATTCTGTCTGTCAGCTCCTGTATTGTTTTATTATGATTTCTAGCATTTTTGGATTGGGTTTCAATGTACTTCTGCATCTTGATAATTTTCATTCCTATCCACGTTCTGTTTCTGTCATTTCAGCCATGTCAGCCTGGTTTAGAACCCTTGCTGGAGAGATAGTGTGATCATTTGGAGGAAAGAATGCACCCTGGCCTTTTCAGTTGTCAGAGATCTTATACTGGTTCTTCTCATCTTCATGGGCTGATATTCCTTTAGTCTTTGAAGTTCTCTCTTTTGAATGAGTTAAAAAAAATTTTTTTATCCTATTTGATGACCTTGAGGTTTTGGTTATGGTTATAATGTGGGTTCAGTCCACTGACTTCGTTTCTGGAAGATTTTGTGGGGCCAAGGCTCAGCTCCCAATTCCTGGAGTGTGTGGGACTTTGTGCTCTAGTTCTGGGAAACTAGTATCAGGCTCTTTGTTTTCTGACTCCTCAAGATGAAGAACCCACTGCACTGTGGGGGCCAAAGTGCTCCTGGACCACTGGTCACAACAATCTGATGGGGGGTGCCAGCGAAAGTATTTCACAGGGCATTTACAGCGGGATCCATCCTTATTTGGATGTACCAGCAGCAGCGATGATGGCACAGCAGGACACATGCTCATTGGCTATGGCAGGGTGCTAGCAGGTGCTGGAATGTCAGCCTCTGTGTGGACATTTGCAGCAGTAGCAGAGGCAGCGTGGCTCGGGGGGTGGGGAGCCCCCACTGGTGACTATGTGCTAGGTCATGCTGGTAGTGGTGTTACCACCAGGGTGGGACTCAGTTACACTCTTTTAGTTAATTTTAAATGTACAATTAAATTATTATTATTTTTTACTGTAATCCTCCCAGGTCACTTGAAAGTCAGGGAACTTTCATTTCTCTTGAGATGTTGAAGTATAATCCCAAAGATACCACTTGAGGTAACTTCCTCCTGATGCTGGATTTCTTCAACTGTGCCATTTGGGGATGGACAGGGATCCTTTCAGTTGCAGGTCTGACAGGGTCCCAGGTCCCCATGTCAAAGATTTGATCAAGTGCCTTGGCTGACCTCCCAGGAGTGGGCAAGCATTTCCTATAGGCCCCACAATAGTAGGGTATCTAGTTCTGGGCACAGTCCTGGTATGTCTTCTCCGGTTGCTGATGTGGGGCCACAAGTCTCAGGAGGTGGGTTCTCTGGGTTCAGGTGTCCCATAGCCACCGAGGACACTCCTCTTTAGCCATTGCCATTGACTCTAATCCTTCTCTTAAGGGATTAAGGATAGAAGTCAACCAAGAGGTGCAGGATCCCATATGCCCATGCACCAGGTTTCAATTGGAAATTTTGGGGTCCACCAAGGAGCAGGAAGTCTCACTGTTATGTAAGCACCTCAAGGAATATTCATACTACCTAAGAAATCACATACACCCCCAAGAGACAAAATGCAACCTGTCAAAGATCATGTGTTTCAAACAAGGGCAGATGCTATCAGCAGGCAAGTGCTCAGGTGAGAACTGGCTCTAGCATGAAGGATGTAGATCACCCTTGGAATTCTCGGTCACGTGTCACGAGTGAAATCCAGCTGTTGGTCTGGGGCTTCCATAACTTTTGAAATCTGGATGAA
Organism: Callithrix jacchus; assembly: GCF_049354715.1. NCBI lineage: Eukaryota > Metazoa > Chordata > Mammalia > Primates > Cebidae > Callithrix > Callithrix jacchus. The sequence goes on from NC_133519.1 coordinate 27,389,221, forward strand.
ATTACTTTGAATACACTCCCAGTTTCACAGACTATGAAAGTTTGAGGGCTTTCCCAGGAATTTTACTAATCTATGAAACAGCTGATGGCCAGACTTTTGGCAAGATGGAGTTTACATTGTCCTGGCTTCCTTTGCCTCTTGGACTCCAGCTTTCTTGAGTGGCATCCCTATCTCCTCTCTGCTGATTGCAAGGGGAATCTTAAATCTTTTAAAGCCCTTTCCCCAGTCTAAAAAGTTACTATTACTAAATGCTGTGTTTTTAGTGGATTGTGCTGAGGATCCTGGGAAGGCTACCATCAGGTACGCAGACTTGTGCCGTCCCTTGGCTTCCTCCTCCTCCCTCTCCTTCCACACCCTAATGCTCATTCCTGGCCTTTGAGGGCTCCAATTCCCTGCTTCTGTTTAGCAGAGTAGCCTCCCTTTCCTCAGCAGCCTGGTGTCATTTGATTCTCAACTTTCAGGACATAAGGAGAAAGACCTCTTTCTTATTATAAGCAATTATCAAAGTTTATTTTCCTCCCCCCCCTTCCTCCCCCCTTCCTCCTCCCCCTCCCCATTCCTCCTCCCCCTCCCCCTTTCCCTCCCCCTCATCCCCCTCCTCCTCCTCCTCCCCCTCCTCCCCCTCCTCCCCCTCCTCCTCCTCCTCCTTCTGGTTCTTCTAGACAAGGTCTCACTTTCTCCTCTGGGCTGGAGTATATTGGTGGTGCTATCATGGCTCACTGCAGCTTTGACCTCCTAGGCTCAGCTAATCCTCTCACTCATCCTCCTGAGTAAGTAGCTGAGATTACAGGCATGTGCCACCATGCCAAGTTAATGTTTTGTATTTTTTGTAGAGATGAGGTTTCACCACACTGCTATGGGTGGCCTCAAAGTCCTGGGCTCAAGTGATCTGACCATCTCAGGCTCCCTCAGTGCTACTTTGAGGTCAGGCGCAGTGGCTTCCCGAGATTGCTCTCTTCTGAAGAGAAGGGTGTCTCCCAGCTATCATGATAGTAAACCTTCACCACTCTGCTGTCTCATAGTTGAGTGAACCTGAGATCTCACAGTTGAATGAACTTGAAGGGTCATCCTCTTTTCACAAATAAGGAAACTAACACTCAGTTAAGTGAAATAAAGGTCACCAGGCTGTGCAGTGTAGTGGAAAAATCCCAAATTTGGGGGTTAGGTGGAATTAGTTTGAATGCTAACCTCAGATAAGTTATTTAATATTTCTGAGCTTCAGTTTTCTACTCGGCAATCTCTAGACAGCCTATAATTGGGAAGAACAACTAAGCTAACACATGTGATAATGTCACATACAGTGCTTGCCATAGAAAAGGCGCTTAGTCCAAGGTGTATGTGGCCCAGGATCACAAACTAGAAGTGGCAGGTTATGTATTCTGATGGCCTGATCACTGTTGTCAGACTTAAGCAGGGAAACAGAAGCAGTAGGAGATATGCATTAAGCAACTTATTGCAAATAGTTGGCTTATCTATGTGGGGACTGGCTGGCTCCTCTGAAACCTGTAGGGCAGGTGATCAGGAAGGGCAAGTTGGAACTCTTCAACAGGGGTAGTAGCTGCTGGTCAGGAAGCCTCACCTCTGCTCTGGAGGGCCTTCCACCAATCCAGGCCCACCCAGATTATCTAGGATAATCTCCCTCACTTAAAGTGAACTAATTATGGACTTCAATCTGCAATGTACCTTCACAGCCACACCTAGATTAGTGTTTGATTAAGTAACTTAGCTAGAGCTCAACCAAGTTGACACACAAAAATGACCACCATCCCCACCACACTACGCACTCCCTGAAGGAAGACTGTGATGCCACCTCTGCATCACAGGGTCTGGCATCAGGCTGCCACAAGGCAGGTATTCAGTCACTATTTATTAAACGAATGTTCTTCAGTGGAAGTCAGATTCCAGAGGCCTTTGCAGGTCCTTATAGGTAGGTGGAGTTTTAAAGGCAACAGGAACTCACTGCCAGATCTTGAGCCGGGGAGTGGAACGGATGCAGTTGCTGTTTTCCCAGCTGAAGTCCTGTGCCAGCAGACAGCTTCTGCCGTAGAAAGGGAGGAGTGAAGTCTGGTTCCCACACCCCTGCGGGTGGATTGCTCTTGCTTAGGGAGGCATTTCTCTTGCATTCTCTCTAAAGGGTAGAGACACCCTGGGGAATGTGTTTCAGACATTCTAATTTTAGTCCTCTGCCTTTTTACAAAGGCAAAACCAAACCAAGATATTTTACCCTAAAGTTACGTCCAGGCTCTTGAGGAGAGTGAGCCCCCAGTGCGGCTGGGGCAGAGAGGAACCTCTCAAACGTGACCCTGGGGGCTCCTTTCTTGTGGCTACTGCTCTGGAGGAGGGTAAGTGATTGGTCCATTTGCACTGGTGGCCAGATCGTGACATGGACAAGGCAGCCAGTGGGCCCACAGAGTGAAAGCAAGAGCAGATGCCGACTTACTGGAGTCCCTGCTGTCTGGGCGGCTCAGGACCACAGGTGTGAAATCAGCCATCCTACATGCAGTGAAATCAGCCATCCTACATGCAGTGAAATCAGCCATCCTACATACAGGTGCAAAACAAGGGCTTTTCACATCGTGATCGGAAAACAAAGAACAGATATCTAATTTATGACTTTAAATCCAACTTCTCCTGACCCCACCCCTTTACACGCAGGCTCCACACCCTCAGAGCCTCAGTGAAAAAGCAACAACCACCACCACCACCACCACTAGAAAATCCATCCCTGGCCGCACTGGAGACCCAGGGGTGCTACTGGGAGCACTCAGCCCTGGTGTGAGTTTGGTCATCTTCCACACACAGCAAGCTCACCTGAGCAAGGAAAGAGCCAGATCAAAGGATGAATAGTTGTTTCAAATATAGAGAAATGGATTTACTTCTTCTCTCAATCTTCTAGTGAGTGAACCATCTCCTATCTCCTTCTCCCAGCAAACGACATCATTTTTACCCTCAGAAAGACTTATTTGTTTTAATCACATCATTATTATAATTCTTAATGTTTTTTTTTTTCCCCGTTGCTTCAGGAATTCCTTGAGGATGCTTGAAGGCCCCCTATTGGGCCTAAAGACCTATAGAACAAAGTCTTACACATACTCCAGCACATGATCATATAGAACCCTGGGACTGGAGCCCCAAAAGGCAGGTCAGTTCCTCCTGCGGTCCTGGGCTGCCCTATTCTAAGAGAGTTCAGTTCCAAACAGTTCTACCAACATTTACTAAACCCCTCTCAGGCCATTCCCTGTGTATCGAAGATGAGTCGAATGTGGCTCACTTCCCTCAAAGAACACTGCCGCATCAGGGAGACAGATCCAGACAGTGAGGATGTGGATGACCTGGGCAATGGTGAAGGTGTGTCCAGATGCCAAGTGAACCTAAAGAGGAGGCACCAAACCCACTGTGGCCAGGATGGGCTTTCTAGAGGTGGAAACACCTGCACTGAGTCTTGAAGGATAAGTAAGCGTTTCCAGGTAAAGAAGAGGATGAAGTGAGGTAGGAGAGAAGGGCTTCAAAGCAGAGGGAATAGAATATGCAAAGCCACAGAGTTGAAAACAGCACGGGATAGGGCAGGAGACTCTACTGGTGTTGCTGGAAGATGAAAGAGAAGGACCCCATGGCAAACATCTTAGCCATGATCTGGTGAGGGGAGTGGTGTGGTCAGGCATGGTTTCACAGCTGCCTCTATCTCCCATGTGGAGGACAGCTTAGAAGGAAGCCAGACGAGAGGCAGTTAGGAGCCTCACTCTGCTGTCAAAGTGAAAGAGGAATTCCCTAGGAGGCTGAGGTGGGAAGATCACGTGAGCTCAGGAGTTTGTGAATAGCCTGGGCAACATAGTGAGACCTCATCTCTACTAATTTCTTTAATTAGCCAAGTGTGGTGGCATGCACTCATAGTCCCAGCTACTCGGGAGGCTGAGGTGGAAGGATCACTTGAGCTTGGCAGATGGAGGCTGCAGTGAGGTATAATTGTACCACTGTACTCCACTTAGGCAATAGAGAGAGAACCTGTCTAAAAAAAGAAAGGAAGAAAGAAAAAAGGAAGGAAGGAAAGAAAGGAAGAAAAGAAAAGAAAAAAGAAATGAAAAAGAAAGAAAAAGGAAAAGAAAGAGGAAGAAAAAAGGAAAGAAAGAAAGAATTGAGAGAACTCATCAGGCCTTCGAGATTTAGATATCATTTTTCAAACAGTTTGAAACAGCACACCTGATGTTGTGGAATTCCTCCTGCACGACACTAAATCCCTTTTGCTGCAGTGTGAACACACTCACCTTGTGTAGCTTCTTCCATTTGGGTACTACCTCTTCACAGTTTCAGGAAAGTCCAGAGTTAAGGCACTCAGATACCACCTCAGTCTTGCTCTGTTGGATCTGACGCTTGTCTCTGATTCACTGTGACTCAAGTAAAACGTGTTGAGTGTGATTGGTGTGGGAAAACTGGCTTAGGGCTTCGGAGAGCCTGGGACTCCCCTCCAGGTCTCTTGCCCCATGTTTGGCTTCTCGACTTTTACCATCTCAGATGAACACCTCCAGGGTCAGGAAGGAGCAGTATTCAGTCAGATGATAAACAGTCCTACACTGGGGTGTAGGAGCCCCAGCTAGCATATGTCTGCTGAAGCCCCGTGTCTGATGCAGGCCAAACCCCTATCCTTGGTGGGCATCTGTTTGCTCATCTGTCAGTGGAGCTAATAATATTCTCGCTGTGTGATTCCTACCAGAATCGGCGGCATCTGAGAACATGCCTGGGGAAGGTTCTATGCTTAAGTACAGCGAGTCACATGGTACAGGCTTCTGGGGCAATGAGAAAGGTTTGACTATGTCCAGTCCTGTCCCCTGCAGATGCCTTCCCTGTCCCTCTCAGGCTTAAGAGGCTCTGGAGGGTGGACAAGTAAAGTGCCTGGACCCTCCTAGATGCCCCCTTATCTCCAGATGAGGGAAAGGAGGAGGAATCTGCTTTTACTTGTCTGTCCACTCCCAGCCCTGAGAATTAAGCTGCAGCATTCTGAGCTCATCTTTCCTCCCTTGCAAGAAGCCGCCTGCAAGGTGCCCTACCCTCACCCTTGGGGAAAGGTGCAGGGCTGCTGGTCCTACCCTGTGTTAATTGAAGCCCTAGGCAAGAAACTGCTCATCTTCCCCAGGAGGCAAACAATGGGATATAAAGATAAAGCTTCATGAAGGAGCTGGGCTCCAAGCAGGCAGCCCTGAGGTACTTAGTGTAGCTCCTCACAGCAAAAACACTAAGATAATGGGGCTTCTGAGACTTTCCTGAGAAACCTAAAGCTCCTTTTAAATAGCAAGGAGACATTCTGACAGAGGGGAGGGCACTTCTCAGATGCTATGCTTCCTCTGAGGGGCACTGCTGTAGCATTCACCTGCCCTCTGCGCGGGGAGGTTGCAGACCCTGTTTATGCGGAGCCTCACATTGATCTCTAAGCCCTGATCCTTGGCTTCCTTCTGCTCACTTGGACATGAAGAAGGAATAGTTTGCACAGGAACAGGGAATGTTGAAGAAGCATCATTGGGTACAATTTCTTACTCTAGAGCAGTAACAGATTTAGGCTTTTTACTGTTTTTCTTTTTTTTTTTTGAGACAAGGTGTCACTCTGCTCAGGCTGGAGTTCAGTTGCCCGATTATAACTCATTGTGTCTTTGACCTCCTGGGCTCAAGTGATTCTCCTACCTCAGCTCCCTCAGTAGGTGTGCACCACCAATCACAGCTAATTTTTAATTTTCTTCTAGAGACGGGATCTCACTATATTGCCCAGGCTGGCCTCACACTCCTTGGCTCAAGTGATCCTCCCACCCAGCTTCCCAAAGTGCTGGGATTATAGGCGTGAGCCACTGTACCTGGCTAGGCTCTTCACTGTGCTTTCACACCCCTTGACCCTCAGGGAGCCCCCTGGTAGGTGAAGATGGGTCTATCCCATTTTAAAGATGAAGAAACTGGGTCAGAAAATGGCAAACTTGGTGGAAAGAGAATTGAAATGAAGATTAGGAGACATTGGTTCCAGTCACTAACGTGGCTGAAATGCCTAGTATCACAGCCCTTGTCCATGAAATTAGCAACCAACTAGATGACATCTATGGTTTTCTTCTTTTTTTCTTTTGAAACGGACTCTCACTCTGTCCCCCAGGCTAGAGTGCAGTGGCATGATCATGGATCACTGCAACCTCCACCTCTCGATTCAAGCAATTGTCCTACCTCAGCCTCCAGAGTAGCTGGGACTACAAGTGTGCGCCACCTCACCCAACTAATTTTTGTACTTTTAGTAGAGACAAGGTTTCGCCATGTTACCCAGGCTGGTCTTGAACTCCTCCGCTCAAGCAATCCACCTGCTTTGGCCTCCCAAAGTGCTGGGATTATAGGTGTTAGCCACGCACCCAGGCAAGATCAGTGGTTTTCAAACTGGCATTCCTGGAACTCTGAGTGCCTCTGGGCCCATCAAGAGGGTGGATTGAGAGCTCTAGAATTTCCATTCCTACTTCAAATAGAGTACTCTACTTTTATCTGTTACATATTGGAATTCCACATGAAATTTCATTTGAAAACAAGGTTTCTCAGTTTTAAAAGTTTGAAAACTTTGGAACTAAATAGTATCTATCTATTAGTCCATTCTCACACTGCTATAAAGAACACCCTGAGACTCGGTAGTTTACAAAGGAAAGAGGTTTAATTGACTCACAGTTCTGCATGGCTCGGGAGGCCTCAGGAAACTTACAGTCATAGCAGAAGGTGAAGAGGAAGCAAGCACCTTCTTCATGTGGTGGCAGGAGAGAGAGGGAAGGGGCAAGTGCCACACACTTGAAAACCATCAGATCTCATGAGAACTCACATACTATCATAAGAACAGCAAGGGGGAAATCCGCCCCCATGATTTAATCACCTCCCACCAGGCCTCTCCTCCAATTTGATATGAGATTTGGGCAGGGACACACATCCAAACCACATCATTCTGTGGTACCTTCCACTTTACCCTCTGTGATGCTCGTGTCTCAGGTTTTCTCAGCCAGAAGGGCAGCTTCACCTCTCTAGGGAGGGGTGATCTGCCTCAGACCTGTTGCCTTAGCTTTGATCTAAGTATACACTTCAGAGATGGAGTGTGGACTGGAATTTTTTCATTTTGGCATCTCTAGTGCCTATCACACTGTAGGCTGTCAACACGGGTGGACAGCTCCATTCCAAGTAGAAAGAAGGCCTTGCTCCTCAAAACATTCCCTTGACTTAAACACTGCAGCCCATCAACCCCAGGTCTCTGGAGAGGAGAGGACAGTGTGGTAGCCTATGGAGACTGAGGGGAAGAGTGCTACTAGGATGCTGTCTTTAAATGCCAAGATTAGCAAGTTCACACTAGGTTGCTACTAGTCACTGGGTAGGCTGCCAATTGTGACAGTCTTCTGTAAGAAAAGGGAGGTGGAAATAGGGGAGTGGTCGACTGCAGTGGGTAGTCAAGATATTTGTTCCACTCATCACTTACTGGGTTTGGAGTCTTTAAATTTTTGTCCCTTACTTTGCTCTCAAAAAGGGATTATAATAAGGGTGAGATCTTCTGAATTTCTCCAGTCATTGGTGCTGACAGGTGGTGCAAGTATTATGTGATTTCCAAGGGATAGCTCTTTCTGTCCAGCACAGTCATTCTCAGACTTTCTATTATCAAATGAGGTGCTAATATTTAGATGCTGGAAGTAACCACATGGCACCATAACAAGAAGGATAAGTGGAGTGGGTGTAGAAAACAGAAGCAAAGGCACAAACCTGGGCTCTGCTTATACACTGGACATCTCAGTGCTCACTACAGGTCACCACCATCACCACTACCACCACCATCATCATCACTACCACCACCATCATCACTGCTCTCACACCACCATCACCACCACCACCACCACCACCACCACCACCACCATCACCACCATCATCCCTACCACTATCACCATCGCCACCACCATCACCACCACCACTATTATTACCATATCTTCATCACCATCACCATCATTGCCACCACGATCATCACCACCATCACCACCACCACCACCACCACCACCATCACCATCACCATCACCACCACTACCATCAACATCACTGCCATCACCACCACCATCACCATCATCATCAGTACTATCATCACCATTGTGTAATCACAATGATCTCCAAGTGTTGTGTCTTTTGTTGGATCTTTTGTGCCTTTTGTTCAAGAGTCAATGTCCCGATAGAAAATTGTCTGAGCTTAAGTCACATGTTTGGTTCTGGGCTGTGCATGTTGTAAAGAAAGTTTCTGGATCCCTCAGCTTCCATAGTGGGATGTGACCAATGAGAGGGAGAACTAAAAATGATCCTTCTGTCACTTCCACAGAATAAGGAAAAGATTAAGTACACAGAAGTATTTTTGGACATGTAGCAGAAACTACCAGTTAATTGACAAAGCTGCTGCTACTTCTTGCTTCTTTCTTCTTCTTTCTTTCTTCTTTCTTCTTCTCCTTCTCCCCTTCCCTTCCCTCTCCCCTCCCCTTCCTCTCCCCCTCCTCTTCTTCCTTCTCCTCATCCTCCTCCTCCATCATCATCTTCTTACTCGGCACAGAACTAGACTGTGTGTCCCAGCCTCCCTTGTATTTGGGTGTGGACATGTGACTGAGTTTTAAGCAATGAATATGAGTGGAAGTGAAGCCGTATCCCATGCATCACTCCCATGCAAATTCCCGCATATGCTCTTCCATGCTCCTTTCCCCTCTGGCCAGCTGCAATGCAGATGATTACATAATCTTGAGAGCCACATGTTGAAGGTGCCTCTCTGCAAGATAGAGGAGCTTAGGTTTCTGAATTGCATCCCAGAGATGTTAGGTGTTAGGTGAAAAAATAAGCTGATTCTATTAATAATTTTGAGGTTTACCTGTTACTAGCTAGCATTGCTTTAAATAAATGTAAGAAGAGGGATGAAAGTTGGACAATAAAGCAATGTACACATCTACACCTCTCAGAGAGGCAAGGTTGAATAGGGAGATTGTAATCAGACTGCAGAGGGCCCTGAATGCCTAGATATCCAACAATAAGCACAAAAAGTTAGAGCTTTCCTTTTTGGTCATCATAACACCACAGAGCAGATCAGCAGTGCTCTTTGGATTTAAGGTGGCTTAAACAACTATATTAATCCCCTAAGAGTCATTTTCTCAGACAAGCAACAATATAGGCAATGTCCCCATTTGGCTTGGTGACTAGATGACCTAGTAAGGGTGAAAGGGGGCTCTTGGCCAGGGCTATCAAGTTGGTGATTTAAGTGCCAATTTCTCAGTGTCCTCCTGGGCCTGAGTATCCCCATTTCTTCTTGTCCTTGCTTCATCACAGTACACATTATTTTCCATTCTCTCTTTCAGTTCCAGAAAGAGCACTACACTAGAAGTCAAGGAAACTAGGTTCTAGTCCCAGTCTTGCCATAGGTGGTTATATGGCTTTAGCACACTATGTCACTTCTCTGGGCTGTAAAATGAAGGTGTTGGACTAATTGATTTCTCAGTGATTTTTTTCCCTTCACTATTATTCTGCCAATATGGGTTTCTAAATATGATGCAGATCTCTTGGCTCCAGGGAGGTAAATAAACACCCTGGTTCTGTGTAATACCTCCTTGGATGCATTGACTCTGTGCTTGCCCATAATTCAGTTCACCAAACCTGCCAGTTGGCAGCATTGCTGAACTCCCCTGGTGGGAGGCACAGTGAGTAGTGAAGGGTGGGGGAAGGCAGCTCTGTCTTAAGAGAGCTTGAATTGGATGTGGAGTCCCTTGACTTCTTATTGTCACTTAGTGAGTTAGAGAATAGGCTGGTATTTATGAGTATGCCAATTAGTTTGGAGGGGAGTAGCAAAGCAAATACATTCCGCACAAGCAATGAAACCAAGCCTCTGGGCCCTATCAATTGCACAGGTGGCTGGGTTTTCACTGGCTGATTTTTTTTTGTGCTCTGAGGATCTCTTTAATTTCAACTGAGCCTGTGCTTTTATGCAGGGGTGTGGCTGTACTCACAAGGGGGTGCTGAGAGTCCTCAGCTGCCAATATGGGATGGGAATGGGAGCTGAGGAGGCACCTGAGAGTTCTCCCTGTAAGTGACATCCACCTTGCAAAGGTGTCTGCTCTGGCATGGAGAAGGGGGCTACCACCCCTCTCCAGGGGCTCTCCTAGCCTCAGAGGAAGCGAAATGGTCTTGGAAGGCCCAGCTCAGGGCTGTTCCAGCTTGCACCAACAAAAATGCTGTTCTCTCAAGTCTCTTTCCTCTGTGTCAGGCTGGCAGCAGTGGTTCTCTGATGGGCTTCTTTGCTCACTGTCCTCTCAGTTGTTTGCTCCTTAGGCACTCTGGAGGTGTCTTCTGGCTGCTTTGACCATCTTCATGTTGCTCTGATATAGGAGACTGCTCCAGGATCAAGGGCCCTGTGTGAGGAGTGAAGAAACCTTGGCCAGTCAGGAAGCAGCTCCACGTCTTTGCTTTAAAACAGCAGAAGCATCACCAGCGCTGGGGGTGTGTGTGGAGTTGTGGGGGCAGGGACAGGGAAGTAGAGGTTGGGAAGTGTATGAGTGTCCCGCGTTGCTGTGACAAGGATGGCTTAAAATGATGGGAACTTGTTGTCTCACAGTTATGGAGACCAGAGACCCAAAATCAAGGTGTTGACAGTGTCATGCTCCCTCTTAAGGCACTGCGGGAGGGGCTTCCTTGCCTCTGCCTAGCTCCTGGTAATCACCAGCAATCTTTGATGTTCCTTGGTTGGCAGGCTTATGACTCCAGGCTCTGCCTCCATCAACACATGGCACTCTCCCTGTGTGTCTCCGTGTCCAAATTTCCCTCTTCTTATAAGGTCACTAGTCGCTGGATTAGCAACCATCCTCATCCAGAATGACCTCCTCTTAGCTTGATCACAGCTGCAAAGACCCTACTTCCAAATAAGATTGCATTCACAGGTAGCCAGGGATAGGACTTGTCTTTCTGGGGGACACGATTCAACCCACAACAGGAAGGCACCTACTTAAGTAGAATTCTCACCAGTTAAAACCTTTGAATGAGGTGGGACCCAAATCTCCCACCTCAGCATGGACAGCATCCAGCTTCCTGGGGCTAACTCTCCATAGCCCATTCCCCAGGGAGTTGTTCCAAACGAATCAAGAACAAGAAAAACTACTTCCCAGTTGCTGTTGTTTTTGTTGAAGCAAACTCTTACAAGTAAAAGCGGAAAGGTAGGATGAATAGGTGGGGCACAGAGAATTTTTAGCTCCATGAAACGATTCTGTATGATTCTGTAATGGTAGATGCATGTCCATGCACACTTGCCCAAACCAACAGAATGTACGACACCAACAGTGACCACTAATGTCAACTATGGACGGTGGGCGATGGTGATGAGTCAATGTAGGTTCATCAGCTGGAACAAATGCACCACTCTGGTGATGTATATTGATAGCAGGGGAAGCTGTGCACATGGGGAGAGAGGAGATATACGGGAAGTCTCTGTACCTATGCTCAGTTTTGCTGGGATCCTAGCACTGATCTGAAACAAAGTCCATTAAAACACACAAACAACTGAAAGGTGAATTCTGGGCACCTCTACATGTCCATTTAAAAATTATTCTTTCTGCTGTTCCATAGATCAGTGTTGGTCGTTAACTGCCCTCAAGAAGAAAGCACTTCTTGAAGATAGGAGGCCCTGTCTCGCACATTCTGCATCTCTTAGGCACAGAACTTAGCACTGGGTGGACACAGAGTGAGATCTCCATTTGTTAAAGGAGATATTTATTTTGAAGTCTTCCCATTCCTATCTCTGTTGTGCATGTGACATCATTCTTTCCACTAAGTGCCTCTTCTGAGTATAGAATGAGGACCCTGAGTGTCCTCCAGTCAGCTTCCATTGTCTTCCTGTGCATTGGGTCCCGAGTCAAGTGGGGCTGTGGGGATGGATGGTTGGGTTGGACCCATTGTTAAGATTATCTTGCACCCTTGGAGCTCTTCCCACCTCTGTAGAGACCTTCAGTCATGTCGTGGTTTGTCCCTCAATTCAGGAGGCATTAGCCCCAGAGAACTCCAGTCAAGGACAGCCCAAGCCTAAGGGCCTACTGTGGTCTTGAACACACTGATATCAAAAAGGGAGGTAGGGCAGGGGCTAGTAGGTTACTGGAGCCTCTGTATTATTATTATTATTATTTTTACAAAAAGTAAATATATAGAGCTTGATGAAATAGATTGCACTCAGCCTTGGGGCTGGTTGTTGCAAAGCCAGCAGGCTGCCTGCATCGGAATCTTCACCTTGTCCCACACAATTTGGGCCATTTCTGATTGTATCAAGGCCTGACCCTTGCTCTTAATCAATTTCCCAGAGCAAGGATGATACTACAGGAAACACATTCAGAGTTCTCAGAAAGGGCCAATGGGGAAAAGAAAATGGAGCTGCAGAGTTTCTCTGTTGCCCAAAGCTTGATCCTTGTTAACTGCTGGCTAACCTTGTCCTCCTTGCTCTTGGGCCCTGCCATCAGGCTCAGCTTTCTTACCTGGAATATATTTAAGGCAAAAATAAAGCATTAATGAAGTGATGTATTAGGACTTCTGGCTTCAGTTTTATTGAAGTCTGCTGCAGGATTCAGGCTAGTTGGGAAATCCAGCAAAGAGAAGGTCTGCAGAGCCTGAGACCCAGATCAGGACTAAATCTGGGTGGAGGGAGGATGTAGCAGTTGCTCCTTGGTCAAGGGCAGTGGGCCATCGCAGCAGGGAGGGGCGATTGGAGACTAGCGTGGTCTTCTGCTCAGGATGCCTTCATCCATTCCCCCGTAGTCCTGTACTGGGCCTTAGGGTGAGGGGGCTGCCAGACAGGCATTATAGCTACCTGAAGCAATATTTCTGTGTCCTCCAAGAATCACTGAGAGTCCAGCATGGCAGCAGCCTCTGGGCTGGGGGCAGCTGCTTTGGCAGCAGCCTTGCTGACAGGTGTTGCAGGTTTGGGGTTGTGGTGCTGGCTTCTGCAGAAAGCTGGTGACAGTGGCAGTGGTTGTGGCCTTGGTGCTTGGTGGGAGTCAGGGGTGCTGCAGAGGTGTAAGCCGGGCGTTAGTGGCAATACTGTTACTTTTCTGGTACCAAGGGTGACAGGAGCATCATTTGTCGGGGGTGCCTGAGGGACACCAGCAGTCAAGTGGTGACAGAAGGGTCTTCAGTGGAGATGACACTTTTATAATTTCGAACAACATAGGGAGGAAGCTGGACAGATGTCCTTATTGAGAAGACAGATGTCCTTATGAGAGAGATGGAACCTTTGAAAAGTTAATAACATGCTAGAAGAAGAGCTATCGACATGGCTGGCCTCATCAGTATTTCGGGGGAATCATTTTCTCTCCTTTCCCAGCCCCGGCCCTTCTCATAACAAATTCCCTTCTTTTTACTTTCCAAGGCCAAAGGAGTGATGGCATACTTTGTTCCCCATGACTCAATTTAGGATCATTCCATTCAATTCAACAAATATTTACTGAGTACAGAAGCTGCACCTGGAATATAGAGAATACACGTGGGAGCCAGGCACTGTTCTGTTCCTGAGAGGTTTATGATTTCCTGGGGATGGAGGTGGAATAGGACAAGTGCAAACAGGACACACACACACACACACACACACACACACACACACACCTTCCAAGGGTCATTGCCCTCTAAATTATATTGGGGAAGAGAAGGAGTACATGAGGCAGTTGCTACTGCTTTTCTCAGAATCTCCCCAGCTGGTTTCAGTGGAACCCCTCTCTCCCCCTGCAGTGGAGAGGGGTGGGAGGCAGGCTACACTTCCTCTGTTGTTCTGTCCCTTTCTCTTCACAGTACAACCCAAGGCTGTGTGAGGTTTACCAAAAAGCTAAGGTAACCAGGTGATGTGATGGGTTAAATTGTGTCCCCTGCAAAGACATGTTTATTACCTGTGACTCTCACCTTTTTTGGAAACAAAATCTTCGTAGATGTAATCAAGTCAAGATGAGGTCACAATGGGTTAGGTTTGGACCTTAATCTAGTGAAAAAAGTCCTTATGAAGAGAGGAAAATTTGGACACAGACAGACACAAGGGGAAGAGAGGCAGTGGAGCCGTAGAGGCGGGGATTGAGGTGGTGCACCTGTGAGCCAGGAAATGCCCAGGATTGTTAACCACCACCAGGGGCTGGGAGAGGCGAGGGAGCATCCCCTCCACAGGCTGCAGAGGAAGCACGGCCCTGCTGACAACTTGAGTTTGGACTTCCAGCCTCTGCAACTGTGAGACAATACATTTCTGTCGTTTTAAGCCACCAGGACGGTGGTACTTTGCTGCCATAGCCCTAGGAAATAAACACAGATGGAGTTATCTCATAGAATGGAAAACTTAGAGCTGTAGGTCTGTGCCATTTTTCACCTAGTTGATGGAAGAAAATTACCCAAGGAGCTTAATCCTTCATCAAGAACCCTTCAGCCCCCACTATCCTTGTTCTCAGGACTGTGTCTTTGTGAATGTCCCTCCTTGTTTATTATTCTTTTGGTGGCTTTGCACATCTAAATGTAGCCCAGAGGGACTTGTCTTTCCCTGAGGTGTTACCTGCCCCCAGCAGTTCATTACCTTAAGCTTGATTTATTCCCTGTACGTAGAGTGAAGCCCAGGGTGGGAGCCTTCAGTAAGACAGTCACAGAACCCTGCTTCTCCAGATCAGATCAGGGATGGTGGTGAACATATGCACGCCACATGTGGCACCTTTGGGGCAGCCCACCAGTGTCTGCTGTAGACCACTTCTTATTTTCTGTTGCCCATGGGTTACATTCAGAGATGCATAAACACACACGCACACGCGTGCGCGCGCACACACACACACACACACACAGGCCCTTGGATCTCTCAGCTCAGCATCACAAACTCTTGTCTTGGGATTCTGATTGAATTACATATGCAGTGTTATCTCCTCATTTGTCTGAAGCCCTGAGCTTCTTGCTGTGTGAGATATTCCATAAAACAACAACAACAAAAAACCAGTTACTGACAGATTTGGAATGTGAGCTCTTCAGAGTAGAAGGAAGAACCTGCCGTGGTTTTAGTAGATATTCAGGTTGCATATTGCTTCCATTCTGCAAATATATGAACTGAGCAGGTGCCTGAGGTTGAGCATGATTGAGAAGTGAGTGATCCTATTAGTGGAACTTAGTGACCTGGAAATAGATAGAAATGAAAATAATTTTTTTCCAATTTTTAGAGCTATAATTTTGATTTCTAGCCTCTCCTTAGGGATGGCACCACACTCTTGACACCGATCACAGGACACATGTCCCTGTGGCCTTGCTTTTCCTTAAGAAGTCCTTCCCTGTGGTACAGAATTCCAAACCTGGAGAAGCAGAACACGGAGCCGGCTGTCTCCGAGGCTGGTGCCCTCTGATCATGCCATGATTGCTGAGGAAGCAAATGCCAATCCCACCCCCATCCTGCAGCTCGGCTCTGCTCAAATACCTCATTTTCTCTCCTGGGACCTCTCACAAATCCTCTGTTTATTCCACTGTTTCTCTCCCCTACCTGTTGACTGGCGTGTTCTTTCCACCCTGGATTTTTCACTCTACCGCCCACCCCTTCCTTGCCTGTACTTACTGTCTACTCAGTTGCTCTTGATACCAGATAATTTGGTTTTTGATTGTAGGGCATTATATGGATTTAAAGATGTCAGTTTATTGCTTTCTAGATTAGCGTCAAACTCTCTTAATATCACTGTTGTTTACGCGCATTCCCCATCTCGCCCACGCTGCAGGATCCTTGGGCCCTGCCACTTGCCTGTTCGGCCTCTGGGGGCACTCGTGGAGCGGCCTACCCCTCTTCCCGACTCTCAGGACGTGCCGGGTGCTTGGCTGCTCCATGCTCGCTCACCCAGGCTGCGCAGCCCAGCAAGCACAGCCGCCGCACCCCGAGGTTTTCACCTGCAGCCAGCTTTCCCAAGTGAACTTTTTTTCCTCTTGCTTTTATTAAGCTTAAAATGAGAGATCCTGGGCAACCCAGGAACAAAAAGTTCATGGAATTCCTGGCCTTAGTTTCACTCCTTTTTGGAATGGAGAGACAAGGTGTGTATTTGGTTGGGTGGCAGGCCGTGAGGGATGGAAAGTTCTACCTGCAGCTGATGGTTCTTGGGCAGTGAGTCTTGGCGGGATTCCACGAGCTGAAATCCCTAAACAAAGAAAGTACTGCTATTTGAATATGGTTTTGGTGTGAACTTTATTTTAATCTCCGCCCCTTGATATTCTTGTCTATAAAATGGGCACCTAACTTAAAAATGCTGTTATGAAGAATGAATGAGAAGTTACATGTATATTATATATATATACGTGTATACATGTTTGTGTAGCTTAGAATGACAGTGCGAGGCACCTGGTAAATGCTAAACAAATGTCATTTATGATCATAGCTATTATTGTGTAGAAAACACAGCCCTAGAGATATGGGACCTTAGTCTCCATAACTTCCTTGCTGTGTGAAGAGTCAGTTATTTGAGACTACAATATTATCATTTATTATTTATATTAAACTTACATTTAAATCGTATTGTTATTTGATATCAATTATTTATCTTTGAGCCTGTACAACCTTATTGGGAGGTGGAGCTGAGAATTATTGTTCTGTGTCTTTCCTAAAGGTCAAAAGAGATGTAAATGAGTTGTACAGTGTAAAGTGTTTCTCTGCGCAAATGCAAGGCAGCAGAGCTCCTGCAGCCTCCCTGGCCAGGTGTGCAGTGCACGAGGATCTGGCTGTGTGGATGCCGCTCTTTCCTGCCACTCCTCTCTCCTCATCCTGTGGTCCCAGCAGTGGCACTCTCCCAGTATCCATCAGTACTCATGATCTACTACTACATGACCATAATCAATACTAGTTCTTTCCTATAAGAAGCGAGCAGAGGCACTGGCATCCCAGCTTTTAACTAGTTGTGCCACTTTTGGGCAAGTCATGTCGCTGTTCTACAATTGGTGGGGTTGAGTCAGATACCATGTGGGCTCTCTATTGGCTTGAATGTCCTGTGAATCTAAGGTCCCAAGAAGCACAAACGGGTTCAAATGGCAGATGCCAAGCCTGGCTTTCTTGTGTTTAGGGGCCAGACCTCAATGAAGACATTGGGACCGTAATCCAGGATGAAGCTGGCTGGCTGGCTCCATAAGCAGATGGACTAGGAAGCCAGGGAGGGCACCTCACTCTAGTGCTGGATTAGTAAGCCTGGGCATCAGCAAAAAGAGCCTGTTTTATGTGATACGTGGCAATGGCAACAGATGGCAGTTACTTATTCACAGGTTAATAGGTGAACAGCAGAGACATGCATGGCACTTCAGGAGAAATGACTTTTCTGGTTGATGAAATATGGTGACTTAAAAATCTGTCTGATGGGCACAGGGTTGTTTGCCTGTAGTCCTGTCTACTCGGGAGGCTGAGATAGGAGGATTGCCTGAGCCAAGGAGTTTGAGACCAGCTTGGGCAACATAAGAACAGTCATCTCAAAACAGAAGAAAATCTAGCTAGTGGGAGATTCAGGGAGATTTTCCTGAAAGATCTCTGGCCGAGGAGTGAGCACTGGGTCCAACCGACTGTGTCACAGTGGGTATGCCACTTTCCTTCTTCAGACCTCAGCAGCCTCATCTGTAAGATGGAACAGACGAGAGTTAGGCAAGATGCATTTTGAGGCTCCTTCCAGCTCTGACATTCTACAAGTTCATTATTTCCTTTCTTCTAGATACCTCTGGCTAGCAGCCCAGACTAAAAATGGTCTCTGTGTAGGATCCTTTTGCCTACTTTTTTTTTTTACTAGGGCTTTTCATTCATCTTCATTCTCTGGTACAGGATAAATGTATGCTCTCAGTGACTTAGACAACTCTTTTCCTTCATTTTTCTTCCAAAGCATTTAAATAAATGAAATCTAGCATGTAAAGTGCTTAGCACAATGCCTGGCTCATAATAATGTATTCATTTGTATATGTGCATATATATATATATATATATATATGCATCTTCCTCTAACTTTCTCCTTTAGTCTAAATATCTGCATCATTTAAAACACTTTTCAGTTTTTTAAAATCCAGGGCCATGTAGCTTGTTCTTTGTAAGAAAAAGCTTTTTCTGGGTTACCCCTAAGTGGCTGATACATTTAGGTTCACAGTACTGTGGACCCCAGTCACTTCAAGGCACCCAGCACTATATCACATTCTGACAAAAGCAAGGCCCCTGACTTCAGACTGAGTGAAGGCCCCAGGAGCATGTGTCTTCTGATATCCAGCCCTGGCTCAGCTCAGATGGGATGTGTGAACCTGGAATGCTGATACAGGAAGGAATAACTTGCCTATGAGGCCAAGTGTATTCAAAATCTGACGTGAGCTGTTGAGTTGACACCTTCCAACTGTGCTATTCCAAGTGAGAAAATACTCCGTCTCAGATGGGACTTGCTTCTCTGAATCTGGGCTTTCCTCAAATTTGCAAAAAAAAAAAAAAAAATGTGATCTGGATCTCCACTTACCCGTGTTAACAGCGAAAAAGCAGGATGCATTTACAGACTTTTCCTGAAGCCCCTCCCCACCCTTTTCCAAATGCCTAGAGCCTGCAGCCCCACATTTGTTCCCCAGAGCACTCTCTAAGGGGTGCAGAGCCGAGAGTAGAGATTATTGTTGTCATCTGACAAAAGAGAAAATGTAGACTCAAGAGGCTCTACATGAACGATGAAGGGTAGGGTGACTGGCCCTAGGGAGAGTGACAGGTCCCCAGTTGAACACCAAGATTAGAGCCTGTGCTCTATGAGCTGCCTGTGTGTGGTTTACAGAACACACAGACTGACTCTTGGATGGGGCTGAGAAGACTGTGAAATCAAACTATCCCAGACCCAATAACCCTGATGCCTTCTTTCAGAAGCCCCACAGAGTACATTGTCTTTGTATTTGTTCTAACTGTGGGGTTCTTTCTACTTATTAACAGGATAATGGAGAAAATCATGTGGCAGGATAACCCAGCGCTCTCACTCTGACAGCTTGAAAGGAGAGGGACAGAGACGAGTAGGATCAATTTTCTCCCATGATGTGAGCCTGACAATGCTGGGCCTTCTACATCCTCCTATGTCCAGGTACTGAATTCTTACCACATTCTGTCCACCTGCAGAGAAAGGAAGAGATGGGATTGGGAGGAAGGGACCAGTGAGGGAAGGTTGGAATACATGACAATGAGACTAGCACAAGAAGGCTTGCTTCTTAAGGAAAGAAGAAACGGACAAAAGCCGAAAAAAGGGAGAGAGATAAAAATAGAAGGGAGAAGAAGACTGACTGTATAGATTGAAAGAAAAAGGTACAAAGCGACACAGGAAGTGAATATTAATGGCCTTAAAGAAAAGCAAACGTAAAGCCAAAGTGCCAGTGGGTGTTGGTGACGCCTTTGTGAAAACCCGAAAAATCTTCCTTCGGCCGCTCTGGTGCCTCTGGCAAAATTGGTTTCCTATTTGTGGCACCTGAGCTAAAATAGTGGCTGACCCTTGCTTTAAAGGGTAATAACTTCTCATGCTGATCCAGAATGCTGCTGCCAACAGGAACTCAGAGAGACGATGCCCTGTGGCTGCAGGATCAGCAGGGTCCCCAGTGTGCCAGGCTTGGGGCAGAGAAGGGAGGAAGACCAGAGTGCAGAAAGAAGGGCGGAGCAGGAGGGGGCACAGATAAGGGGGAGCCGCTTTCGTGTTTCCTTCCTGCACTTATCAACTGAGCAAGGGTTTCTCTGTGTGACAGTCACTGTTCTAGGTGCCATCATCTCAGCTAATCTTCACGATAACCCTGTGGTCTAAATATTATTCTTTGTTTTACTAAAAGACGAACAGGAGCTCAGAGTCCATCTCTTAAATTAGAAAAGGGAAGTTGTTTTTTTTTGAGACGGAGTTTCGCTGTTGTTACCCAGACTGGAGTGCAATGGCGCGATCTCGGCTCACCGCAACCTCCGCCTCCTGGGTTCAAGCAATTCTCCTGCCTCAGCCTCCCGAGTAGCTGGAACTACAGGCGTGCACCACCATGCCCAGCTAATTTATGTATTTTTAGTAGAGATGGGGTTTCACCTTGTTGACCAGGATGGTCTTGATCTCTTGACCTCATGATCCACCCATCTCAGCCTCCCAAAGTGCTGGGATTATAGGCGTGAGCCACTGCACCCAGCCAGAAAAGGGAAGTTTTAAATCCTGTTCTGCTGGATTCAAAACCTTGCTGCTTGCCATAAAACACGCCATGAGGGAACCAAAAATGACCAGGATATAAAATATGCTCTCAAGAGGTAATGTTCATGGAATATGTCCGCATGAGCCAGGTACCACTTTAGGCTTTGGGGAAGCAACTCAGGCAGAGGCCCTGCCCTCTGAGAGAGTCAGTGCAGTAGAGAATTTGATAATAAACAAATGGAAAGATGAAATATAAAATGCCAGCTGGGGTTAAGGGGTATGAAGAAAATAGTGCTAGGAAGGGCCTTGGGAAGGCCACTTTTAGAGGGGGTGTGAGGAAAGACCTCTCTGAGGGGTGGCATTTGAGCGGTGAGGGAGCAGAATCAGGCATGTGCCACAGATGTTCACCCTGGCACCCCGCCGTGCTTCCATCACGTTTGGGCACTGCTGTTGAAACACCCATCCATGATTTCTCTGATTGATAAACCATCAAGAGGGTTTCCCCATGACAACCCCCTCTTTCAGAAGGAGGAATTGCGATATGGTGGTATAAGGGATTAGCCAGAGGCCACACATCTCATAAGTGGCTTAACAGAAGTTTAAACCCAGGTCTGCCACAGTCCAGGTCAGGCGTCCTACCTGCATCTCAGAGGTGTTTCTTGGCAGAAGCTGACGAAGCCTCAGAGAGCCAAAGCCATGAAATCCTATCAGTGTTCCACCAAGCAGGAGGCAAGTGAGCAGTGCTAACCCAAAAGGAGGTTTACACATAAAGTTAGGACCAACTCAAAGCAAAGCAAGGGTAGCGTGTGTGTGTGTGTGTGTGTGTGTGTGTTTGTGTGTGTGTATACACACACACACACACATACATACATACATACACATTCAACAGCTAGCATGAATGAAGCACTCTGCAGTGGAATGGCGCCATCCCAGAGCTTTCCACGAATTCACTCGTAATTTGCACAGCTGCGCTAAGAAGTAGGGAGGATTATAATCTCAAATTCATTTACTTATTTATTTTAGAGATGGGGTTTTGCTATACTGCCAAGGCTAGAGTGTCGTGGATATTTACAGACAGCATCATCGTGCACAGCAGCCATGAACTCCTGGGCTCAAGCAATCTTCTTGCCTCACCCTCACCCTCTTCCCACAATCCCCCTCCCCGCCATCAGTAGCTGGGACTACAGGTGTGTGCCCACCCCAGCTGCCGATGGTCTCCAATTTACACACGAGAAAACTGAAAGTAACTTTCTAAACTTACGGAGAATAAGTGCCAGAGCGAATTCAAACCCAGGCGGGCTGTGCAGGAAGCCATGCTTTCTCCATTAATCTCTACCACCTGCAGCGAGTGTAAGTGCTGAAGAGAGGGAAGTGTGAGCCAGGCCATCTAAGGTGGGAAGGTTTCACCTGCCAGAACTCAGGCTGAGAAGCTGAGGATGGTGGGAGATCACAGAATGACAAGCCAGCAAGGACCCTCGCCCCTCCACCCTGTCTCGGTCTGTTAGTACTGCTATAGCAAAATACCTGAGTCTGGGTAACTTACAAATTATAGAAATTTATTTCTCACAGCCCCATTGGCTGGAAGGCCCAAAATCAAAGGATGGGGAGGTTCAGTCTCTGCCTCAAAGTTAGAGCCTTGCACTCACTCAGTGTCCTCACATGGTGGAAGGGATGCAAGGATAAAAAGGGTTGAAACTCACTGTCTCCATCCCCTTTATGAGGGTACTAATCCTATCCATGAGGGAAGCAGAGCCCCTTTGCCCTAATCACCTAAAGGCCCCACCTCTTAATACTGTTAAATTGGGGATTAAGTTTCAACATGCATTTTGGAGAGGACACAAACAATCAAACCACATTAACTTCCTTATGCTACTGATGAGGAAATTAGTATGCACCGAAGCAGGGGAGGACATCTAGAGAAGGGAGGAGGGCTTGGGTTTCTGACCAGAGCTCTCCCACAGGGGAATGGGCTTGGGGGGAAGGTGGCGGGCAAGGCAAGAATGTGAAGTTTCCAAAATGGCAAACACAAAAGAAGCTGAAACATAAAATGTGGCCTCCATTCCTCCTTCAGAGACCATAAGAAATGCAAACTAGAGCTCCAAGAACAAAATGAGAGTCAGAAGTTTATAGGGAAGGAAACCCTGCCTGGGTAGCCAAGGAGGAGTAAAATCAGGGTAGGGGTGAGTGCAGCTTTGACCTTAGTCTGCCCACCCACGCTGTGGTCCAGGACCAGGAAAGGCAGCTACTCTGATCCCCACACTTGCCCTTATCTGTAACATAAGGGGAAATAAGCTGACTGTATCCCATATAATCCTTTGCTGCACTGAAGGGAGACATCTGCTTTGCTCTTGCTAATTTAGTGTGGGAAGCCTGGCTCACTCTTGGATGTAGATAACGACTCCTGCTGGCTGGCAGGCAGGCTGGGGAGCTAGGGCTCAGCCACATGCCTCCCTGGCTAGCATCCCATTGCCCAACACCCCACCCTCCTCAGGCAGGCTGCAGTGGGGCCAGGCACACTACATGCAGAAGCTTGAGGCACGGGAGGAGAAGGGGCAGGACTCTGGTCTCAGAGAGAGATGGTGCAAACTTGCTCACATGGGCTGTGGCTGTAGTTTCCCAGAATAGAAAGATGCTGCTCAGAGCCATCTGAGCCAGCTGTGTTCAGAGAGGAGCCAAAAGAATTGAGAATTATTCAGAGATGTTCCATGCCTGGGGTGGAGGAGAACAGGTCTGTCGTAGATGGACATGGTACCTGGGACTGCCCTCCTCACCAAGGCCGGCACTCCACAAAGCAGGCAGCAGAGGCCTGTGATGCCAGCTGTAACTGGCCCTGAGTA
Organism: Callithrix jacchus; assembly: GCF_049354715.1. Lineage (NCBI taxonomy): Eukaryota > Metazoa > Chordata > Mammalia > Primates > Cebidae > Callithrix > Callithrix jacchus. The sequence goes on from NC_133519.1 coordinate 27,412,196, forward strand.
CGACACCTTTCCCTCTGGAAAGAACAGTAAGCACACAGGCTTCATAACAGGTGTGCACCCTGGGGTAGGTCCACCCCACGACTCCCTGTCATCTATTCAGATGTAGCAATGGCTGCCTTGCCATCCCACTAGACCTTCTCTCCATACTCCCCAGGAAAAGTGCATGGGCCTCAGTACCTGTCCCCAGAAGAATGATGGAGAAAGAAGTGTTTGTTTTTCCTCTCTGAATGACCAACTCATTCTCCACTCCTGCTCCTGCTCCCAGGTCCCAGGTGATTACTGGTTCTTGGGTTCCCAGTTAGGTGTTTCTCACCTGGCTAAAGGCATACACTTAACAGGAATTTGAATTTTTCCAGGAACTTTGTAAGACTTAAAAGGTAAGCCAGCTTGACAAAAACCCAACACAAATTAACTTAAGTCAGAGGAGCATTCATTGGCTCTCCTACCTAGGAGTTCAGGGATGGATGGATCTAGAAGCTCAAACAACATTGTCTGGGCTCCTTTTCTTTCTGTATTTGGCTCTATTTCCTGCTGGGTATTGATGTTATTATTTGTTACTGTGGATACAATTCCTCCATAAAGCTAGGGAACATTACCGTGGTCAACTCTGGGCTTATGTGGTCCTTACTTGGCAAGCCCATTAGAAAGAGAGCTTCTCTTTCCTAATTTCCAAAAAAAGATTTTGATTGGCCCTGCTTGGGTCATGTGCCTATCCCTGAATCCATCACTGTGTCTAGAGAAATAGGGGAACTTCTGTTGGCCAGGCCTAGGTCAAATGGCCTCTTTAGTGCCTGGGGTGGGGGATGGGCAGGTTCCAGTTCTAGAAAAATGGGTTAGGGAGAGAGATTCAGCAGGCAGAGTGATAGCTGTCTCAGTTTATCAGAATGGTGTTTACCATCTCGTGGGACCAGAGTAGGAGAGAGATTTGGGGCAGGGGTAGGGTCCCTTCCCACCTATTCGACTGACATAGCAGGAAGATGCTGGCTGTTCCTGGGCTGGCAGAGCTCGGAGCTGTACAACCATCCACCTTCTTTTCCAGCTCAGGCAAGTCCCCTCCCACCCAAGCTCTTTTTGCCCATCCTTGCTTGTTGTGGCCACTTCCTCATGCTCCCTCCCCCAGCCAGTGCCTGCCTGTGACTCCAACCTTCCTGTCTCCGTGGCAGGCAGCTGGCTGTCCGGAACTTTTCCCAGACATCGTCCCTATTGTGCAATGAGGTCACCAAGTCCTGCTGAGTCAGGCTGGGACAGAACCCAGCTTAGCTGGCTTTAGGGAGACAAGGTCTTCTCTAGCTCCTTGTGAGGGTAAGCATTTGAGCCACATTATCCTCATGGTCACCTTTTTGTTTTAGTCTTTTAAAAAAATTAACCCAGTACGTAGCGTCTTATTCATGACCATTTTTAAGAAGTCCCTCCTCCACTTCCGAGAAAAGAAGCCCCAAGCCTTGCAATAGTCCTTTCTAAGTAAACATCTTAGCCATTAGGCCACCACAACCCCACATTATCTCAGTTGGAAGGGAGTAAACAAGTCATTTACTGAAACCACCCGGTTAATGCTTGAATGCCCCCACAATGTCCTAACAAGTGGCTGTCCTTCCTGAGTCGGGCCACTTTAAGGAAATGCCCATAAGGCAAGTCTGACTACTGTTGGCAATGTCTGCTCTCTGCTCTTCACTCTCTCCATGGGCCTGCTGAGTATCACAAGGTGCCAAGACCCCTATTTTAAATGTCTGGGAGTTCCCCAGGCAGCTTCCTTAGGATGGTGTGAATATTTGACTCCTGATTATCTGTATGGTAGGTGCTGGGAAAGCATGAGCTCCCAGCCATTGCAGAGGCTCCCCTAGTCCACACATGGTCAGGCGCTGTGCATGGGAGTGGGTGCAGGGCTCCATGGGAAACTCTGGGGCACTGTACACTCTTGTGCTCCCTCCCCCCATGCTGGGGTTCCCTGGCAGGGCTGTGTTGCTTCATTGCTTTAGGGAAGCCATTTATTTCCTGGGTCTCTGTGCCTGACACTCCTGAGCCCACTGCCTACAAAATGTGGTGGTGAATGCCCTTGTAAGGAGATATGGAGGCACACAGTTGGCAGCTTACAGCAGGACTCTGCTTTCCAGTGGTGGGAGAGACACGTGTAAGACTGCGTGGGGTACCCAGCCGTCTCTCCCTTGTTATGGGAAAAATATTTGGAGTAAGAAAGAGAAAAGAGAAAACTGGCCCCAAGTAGTGTCTCCACCTGGAAGAACCTTTAGTCTATTCATTCCACTTTCTCTCTGAACCTAGCAGACTTAGTTGGAAGCATGTCCCTCTCTCTCTCTCTCTCTCTCTCTCTCTCTCTCTCTCTCTCTCTCTCTCTCTCTCTCTCTCTCTTTCTCTCCCCCTGCCCCGCCGCGCGCTTCCCTCTGTCTCGCGCTCTCTCTCTCTCTCTCTCTCCCTCTCCCAACACCTTCTCTCTCCCAGGTTCAGTCTGGGAGTACGAATGGACTGAGCCCCATAGTGCTAGATGGTTCCTAAAGGCAAACTCTGTTATGGCCCCCAAGAAGTTTGTATCCTCCTGGGACGAAAGGGCAATAATTTATAATCCTATGTAGCTGTGGCCAGGTGAACACAGGCTTGCAAGGTCCGAAATTGTGTAGGAAGGATGAGTAGGAAATAGAAAGACTTGCTCCCAAAGCATTACCTGGATAGGACAGATTTGGGTGGTGATTAACGATCTAGATAGTGTCCACTGCTCCTCTTCCTCCTTGGAAAGAGCCCCGAGGTCATCCCATGTCTTATCTGGTGTTTACACCAAACTTCCTCTATCTATGCTCATGGAAACAGTGGCAAGATGGGGGCCTAGGTTAGCCTAGGAATTGAGGGCTCCCTTGGCTATTCTGTACTTTCCATGTCTCAAAGCTGGATCTTAAGTTCCCTTCCCTTTTCTATAAGAAAGCCACAGTGCACTTCCTGAGTACCTATGTCCAGACCTCAAGTCCTGGAAGAGTTGATCCAAGAGCTTTCTGGAATGCTGGTTGTGGTATGGATTTTCCTTGTGAAATTCCACCATTGTAGTTCACCACACCGTGGCTTCTGATTCTCTGGAGACAGCTGGATAACTAAGGAGATGCTCAATTTGGTGCAGAAGGGCTTGGGGGCTGGAGTGCTAGGTAGAAAACAAAAATTCAGGGGCCAGCCCGGCGCGTGGCTCATGCGTATAATCCCAGCACTTTGGGAGGCTGAGGCAGGTGTATCACCTGAGGTCAGGAGTTCAAGACGAGCCTGACCAAAATGGTGAAACACCATCTTTACTAAAAATACAAAAATTAGCTGGAGGTAATAGTGCATTCCTGTGATCCCAGCTACTCAGGAGGTTGAGGCAGGAGAATAGCTTGAACCCAGGAGGCGGAGGTTGCAGTGAGCTGAGATTATGCCACTGCACTCCAGCCTGGGTGACAGAGTGAGTGAGACTCCATCTCAAAAAAAAAAAAAAAAAAAAAAATTCAGGGACCGATGATTACCAGCTTCCAAAGAGGAATGGTGACAGAGGGGTCTTGATATTAGAAGTAGATCAGAAGCCAAGGAACCAGTAACTGATCCAAAGAACAAGTAACTGATCTCGGTCCCAATATCATCTTCAACTATAGATTTGGTTATTGTTATGAGCCATTGTAGGCATTTTGAGGCTATTTTCTGGGTATCAAGCATATTAGCCACAAGGACTAAAGAGATCAAGGAAATAGGGTTGAGATTCTGCCTTCAGTCTTCTTATTTTTCTCTCCTATTGGTGGTCTCCATCCAGCAACTACCATGTCCATGTAAATGGGCTCCAGATCTAAATCACCAATCCAAATCTCTAATCTGAGCTCCAGTAATACACTCCAGCCACTGCCAGAACAGCTCTATTACAATATATAATCTAACTCTCCCAAAGCCTGACATGTCCAAAATAAAATTTATCCATCAACCTCACTTCCCCTCCACTCTTCCTAGACCTGTCCATGTTCCAAAGCTTCACATCTTTCTGCCTGCAATGATCTTATACTCTTCTTCTAATCAGTGTCTCACTATTCTTTAAGACAACTCAGATCTCATGTTTTCTGTTTATAAAATGTCTAGGTGCAATGGAGCACGTTCCTGAATCTACATTCTTTAAGGTCCAGATGCATGGCCACTTCCCAGGTGCAGTCTCCCATAATCCCTCAGGCAGAAGGACCTCTTCTTCCTCTGGGCTCCCAGAGCACTTAATCTGAAACTTTCTTTTAGCCCTTTCTACATTCATCCCCATTTCAAATCAAATCTCTAATGTCTCTGTACTTCTGAAATATTCCTACTTCCCAATGCATTTAATAACTGTATATCCACCAGAAAAAAATCCTGCCATCCTCAACTCCCCTTTTTTTTGAACTGACTAGAGCCACCTTCTGGGCTTCTCATCTAATAGTAACAGGTCACACTTCCAGCTTCCTGGTAGATGCTACTTCCTCACTCAGTTGTGTTAACTTCTATGTTATTGAAACAGTCTATTAAATGGTGTGGGCACTTCTAAGTGATAAGAGAAGACATTATTACGCTTCTCAAAGAGGATGACTTTAGAGTCAAATAGATGTGCCTTTGATTTGGGTTCTATACTTATTAAATGTGTGACCTTGAGCAAGCCACTTAATTTTTATGAGCCTCAGTTTCCCCATTTGTCAGTGGAAGGGTAATACTTTGAAAGTTTCATATTGTGCTCTTTCCCTCCTCCTTGAGTTTGCACATGCCATGCCTTCAGCTTAGCTCTCTCACGCACTTTTTGCTGGGAAGACACACGATTCTTCAAGCCTCAGCTTAGATGCACACACCTTAGGAATTCTCCCAGTCCTCCCTCAAAGATCAGGTTAGTTGCCTTTTCCATGTGCTTACCATCCAATGTCTTGGCACTTAGCCCTTGAATTGTAATAATTTGTTTCTTGCTTTCTTTCCCACTTTGAGGAACTGCAAACTGTTGAGGACAGGGATCATGATTTGCTAATTGTCACGTACCATCTTTGCCCTGCTTCATCCGCTTTTGATCCAAAAATAAAGCCAGCAAAAGTAAGCCAGCTCAGCTAAGGAATTCATAATTCTGAAATTCTGAAAAAAAATGTTGATTTCTCACTGAGCACTTATTAGCTGAGTGCATTGCAACATTTCAGCTCTTCAAATTGCGAACTCCATTCTTGCCCTGTGTTAGGCACTGGGCAGTAATTTGCTTTTGGTATGGAAATTGAGTGATATGTCTCTGAACCAATGTTAAAACCCAATAGTTTCCAATTTCATAAGATTTAAAACCAGTTTTGTGTATGTGAAACTACCCAAATCGCCAAGAGAATTAATTTTATTAGAAGAGTCTCATTCAGTAATAGCGATTTCCACAGTTTGTTTGGCACCCACAGTGGTAAATATTTTATTTTAAAAACTCAGCCACATATAAATGTGTTATAACAATCTAGGTACTTTGTCATGAATAAAAGCAATGATAACTATGGCGCTATCTTCTATTTACTTCAAATGTCACTTCTGAAGTGTATATTTATAGAACATGATAATTCAAAGAGGAAGATCCAGACCTCTTCCTTCCAGGGTCTTTCTCTTCAGGGTCCATCCCCATCCATGACATTCGCTAGCTGTGTGATCTTAGGAAAGTTATTTCATTCCTCTGTGACTCAGTTTCCTAGTCTGTAGAATAGCGATAATAGCCTCTGCATTATAGAGTTATTGTATGGCTTAAATGAGCTAATAGATGTAAGCGCTTATAATAATGCCTAGCACCTGGTATAAGCACTCTATAAATGTTAGCTATTATTATTTGCCAGGGGTGAATCAAATATAAGAAGAGTGTTTGGATAAGATTACCTTTAAATTCCCTGCCAGTCCTGAGGTTCTATGTCTCTGTATCATTCCAATCCCTCAGCATTCCTATCCAGTAGGGAGGGGGCAGCATTATCCACATTTTACAAACAGTAGAATTGAGCCATAGAGAAGCAAAATGTCCAGTAAGCAAGTGGCAGTCTGAAACTAGGACTAAGGTTTGTAGATGTAAGTATGAGGACTCTTTCCGGGAGGCTGTGCAGCTGTACATTTAAAAGCAAGCATTAGATATCCCTAATGAGCCTGTGAGCAGTGAACCCTTGGTCCCCCTTCTCTGCAAGGTTCTTCATAAATGTGCATCAAGGTCACTTCTGTCTCAATCTCTGAGATGATCTCAGCCATACCTTTTCAGATATTTTTCTTGCCAGCTTTTAAAAAAGCTAGATTGTGGAGTTGGATGATGGGCCAGCTCGATCTCTTTGGTTCCCTGTATTCTTTGCTGCTTTAGGCATTCCTGTGCCTGGGTGGTGAAGTAGGTATACACATACTTCACATGGCTCTCCACCCTGACTTTTTGGAGGGTTCCTTCTGCTGAGCCAGGACCTTAAACTACTTGAGAACCCCACAGCTGGCCTTATTCCAAAACATTCTATCACAACCACTCGCCCATCCCATTCCACCCTAGATTTCTCCTGCAATCATGGGCAAAGCATCCGCAAAAGCTCCCATCCTCTCCCTTTCTCTCACTATCTGGGTTGGTCAGACAGAAGCCTCTATCTTCTTTAGGATCCTGGCTATGCAGAGGCAGCCCCAAGAGTTGGTGGGTGCGGGGAGTTTCCTATGCCTGAATCTGGACTATTCAAGAGGATTTAGGATGCTTTTCTTTTCTGTCCACTAGGGGGCTGCTTGTAGGGGGATGGAAAAAACTGAGGCTGAAAAAAAAAAAAAAATCATGCTGCTGAAATTTCAGCAAGAGGGGAAAAGAGAGAGCGCGTGAGAGAGAGACAGCAAAGCAGTCCCAGGCTTCCTCCTCTCTTTCACGTCAGAGGCAGGAACCGACTGTGCTAAGGCTGTTGGCTCAACACGCAGAGGAGACGGGCAGACCCAGGGAGAGTGAGAGAAGGGGGTCCTCCCTGACCCAAGGAATTACCACTAGTGGAGTGAAGCCACCTGACTTTCTGATCTTATTTTGGTTGCCTCCTCATTCTCCTTCCACCCGTAGCCCTGACAGCTTGGGTTTCATTTCTTTCGTAGATCCTTGTCTCTTCCTCCCAGAAAAGGAGGAAGGGAAGAGAAGGGAGAGAGGTGGGCTCTCTAGGTGAGCGCATCAGCTAGCTCCAGCCTGAGCAGTCAACAATTTTCTTCCTAGGAAGCTCCTCGGCTGCCCACCCCCAGCCTGGGTAAGTCCGGAGCACTCGCTCCTTTGATTTTCTCGCTAACGTGATTTCAGCACCAAGGAGAGCTATGAGATGCATTTTGGTTCCTGTGTGTCTGTGTTCCTGCAAGGCGTTTGGCACTAAGGTTACATCTGTTTCTCTGCTGCCAGTAGTCGGGTTCTGCGTAGGGAAAAGAAAGGCGCAAAACTATGTTTACCGAATTAAAGGGGGATGTGGACTTTGGCCTTGCAGGTGTGCGTGTGTGTATGTGTATGTGCGTGTGGACTGTTGCATAAGACAGGTGAGGTCTGAGCTAAATTGCCGGTGGTTTCTGCGTGTCTCCATGTAGGGCTGTTCTTTTTCTCTGTAGATAAGCGAGAGGGTTGGGGAATAAGTCGGGGACCTTCTTTAACTCTCTCCCGACAAGCCATGCATGGTGGGAAAGTGTTGCAAAGGAAGCCTGGGGGGTTGGGAGTGGAGGTAGAGTTAAAAGTTGGGTACTTCTGAGAGAGCTTTAAGGAGGTGGTTTCTTAAATGTCAGTTTCCTAGGATTCTCTGGGCTCTTGCTGTGGAGAGAGCCCAGGCTGACCTTTTACTTTCTCTCCTGATGTGAACCCATGGCAAGTGGGCAGGTGCAACAGGTGAGGCTCAGGCTGGGGCGGCTCTGGGGGACTGAGGTCCATTCTGACTTCATGGTGGTAGAAAAGTGCCAGTGTCATGAGCTTTGCAGAGATTGGCTGATGTGAATTATATTACATTTGCAGAAGGCAGGAGGTATCCTCCACTCTTCTGTCCTCATTGGCTATGGGTGGTTGGAAAGAGGACAAAGTCTGTTCTGCCCTGTTTTCTGGGGTATCTGGCAGTGGAAAAACAGCTCAGAAGAAAGGTGTGTCTCTATATGTCTATGGGAAGCAGAAACAAACTTAGACTTGTCCCGGACTCAGGAGGACTTGGAGAGGTACTCTGTTCTCCTTCAGCACGGAGGGGCTCTGCAATCAGGAGCTCATTATTACTTCATTATCCATTTCTACTACTTTTTGCAGGGTATTTCTCTATTCTCTCCTGCTTTCTGCCTCTCTGGAGTATGTTCAGGCAATTTCCCGCATCTGCTTTGGTATGGTCTTGGAGACACTATATGCCGGCCCCTCCCCCATTCAGTCCTGGCCACTTCTACCTGGGTGAGTCATTCAACAAGTGGTGTTGACGGTTTCCTTCAATCATTCAAGTCTCAGTGGAGCCAGCATCTGACAGGGAACTTGAAAGAGATTTGGCTTCTTGTAGGAGCAAGTTTTCCCTTGATTTAACCCCTAACTCTATGGTTCTAATCACTTTCTTCAAGTGTGTTGAGACAGGGGAGATACACAGGCAGGGGAGTGGTTCACTCTTTCCAACCCCAAATGAACCCTAGAATGGCAATTTTTTTGTCTTACTTTTAATTTAGCATAATGGGTCCCTCCTCCAAGGTGAAGAAAATACTCTCCGCCTCTGGCTGGAGAGGCTTCTGGGTGAGAGATGTAGTTCTGAGTGAAATGGCACCACTTTTCGTTTTTACTATGCTTGGCATTGGATCCAGAGATCTTAGCATTGCCCTAGAATGGCAGGAAGTAGAATGCAGTCAGGAAGAGAGTGAAGTCAGAGGTTGTAAGGGTAGAGAAGAAAGACTGAAATAGACAAATGCAGAGCATCAGAAACCGACACTGACTCATTCAATGTTTTAATGCTCCAAACCCTCCTGTCCTTGAAATCTTCCAGTTTGAACAAGGGAGTGGATGGATTTCTGCATGACACATCCCTGAGGGTTTAAAAAAAATTATACCCTTGCAGTGGACCCTGTCCAAAGCTACCGTTTATTACTGAAGTCACCATACTTAGTGGTCATTATCTCATTAATGCCCTTAAATTCTCTCTGAAAAAAAGTGCTCAGTGACATTATTGGACCCATTTTATAAATGGAGAGACATAGACACTTAACATGGGAGGCCAGAGGATAGTAATAGCAGAAACAGAACTTCTAGCCTGCTAATACATTCTCACCTAGGAAATGCAGTAATGCTCCTGTGCAGAAGAGAAGGGATGGATTGGTCCCCAAAGGACAGGCTTGCAGCCAAAGCCTTTCAGGGAACTCAGTGTGGAGCAATGGCCTCACCCTAGTGAAGAATGAGAATCAGCCAGAAATCTCAAGGTGCTGATGGCCTCTACTTCTCAGCTAAGAAGATGGCCAAGAGCCAGATGAAGAGCTCTCTGGGCTTACTGCAAAGAGAGACCCCTGGGCTGGTGGCATCTAGGCTGAACTGATGTCATGTGCCTGATTGCCACATTACCATGCCCCAGAAATCCCAGCTGAAGGCCCCCTATCTGGGGCATGTTGCCATAGCTGTCTTGGCTTTGGGTGTTTGGTGACTGTTCTCTCCTATGAACGTTTTCTGGAACCACGTTCATTGAGTCCTCTGTGGTTCTGAATGTGGCAAGGATGACTAAGGAGCTGGAGAGGGCTGGGCTCTGACCACCTATAGAACCACTAGAAGAGGAGTGGGAAACTGGATGCAAACCCACTTCACGTATAAAGCCACTCCTGCAGCATTCCTGGCCATCACATCTGGCCAGCGTCCTGGAGAGAAAGCCACTAAGTTCTCATGCCCAGCCATCCTTCACTGCTCAGGGGAGACTGCTGGGCTGCCTTTCGGGCCTGGGGAGATGAGAAGTGGTGGGGAAAGATGGAAGGAGGAGGTCAGCTGTTCTGCACTATTCTCCATGGCAAAAGTTGCCATCTTTTACCTGGAAAGGGCCACTATTACTTTTTTGTTGTTGTTGTTGAAAAAAATGAGGTATAATTTATATATAATAAAATGCACTGATCTTAAGCATTCGGATTAAGTTTAGACAATTGTGTGCACTTGTGTACCCCAAAAAAGGTATACAAAAGCTCCTTGTGCTTCTTTCCAATTTTTCCCCTCCCCCAATCCCATCATTTTCTGACTTATATCACCATAGCTTACGCTGCTACATTTGCAGTGGAAATGTATTGCTGAATGTATTACTTAATAGATGTGGTATCTAAGCCCTAGACTTTCAGGAGAACACCTCAGAGTTCTGAGGCTATTTTTAGGGTGTTAGTAGCAAAGATGTGCAAGGGGGACATTCTGTACCCTAGCTTAAGGTCATGGTGTTAGAAAGACAAGTGGTCGTTTCAATCATGTTCGTGGAAACCAACAATCAAATCTGAACAGAAATTGTGGAAGCCCCTACAGGCAACTGCCTCGGAGCTTACCTGAGTTATCTGATGGAGTTCATAGAGATGATTTTGAAATTTCCATTAAAAACTTGGAATTCAGTATTCAGGTGGCTGGTCATGAGTCTCCCTACCTGGGCTTCAGGAGAGTGAGCTGAGGAAAGAGTACCCATGTGAGCTTAGTAAAGAAAGAAAGAGAAGAGTTCATTGTGATAAAACTTATGCCATGAAATTCAGCCCTATCCACAAAGGTCATGGCTGAGGAGGGTGCTGTTTCTCTTTATTAAGAGTAAATTTAGAACCAGAAGCCATATATGGAGACCTATGTACCAACACAGCTCTATCCAAGGATGTCTCCAATCCCCCTGCTCCCATCCCTGGGTTGTGGGCTAGGTGAGGTAATACTCTTTTGCATTTTACTGTTAAGTGATGGAGTTATCAGAAAGTTTGGTAACTTTGGGGTGTGTGTTTGTGCACGCACACATGCATGTGTGTGGTATCAGCGCACACATACAAACATGTATAACCAGTTTGGACACCTTGCCTATCTAATTCTCTTTACCCTGTCTCTCATTTAAGGGCCACTGGATAAAGATGGGGAATTTTGTGCACCATTTGCACATAGGGTCTTCAACAAGGAAATCAGAGTTTCTGGCAGATTACTCAGTAAATTAGAATCTTTAGTGGAGCTTAAAATGTGTCTAGGTAGGTCATAGACCTATTTACATGTTCAGAGGGTGCCAGTGTCCTCTGCCTCCCTCCATTTGGAGACCTTACTCTAGCACCTTCTTCCAGCACTTTGCCCCATTCTGAGGTCACCTGCCTTTGAGAATGCACTCAATGCACTGAGCCAGCTCTTTGAGGGGAAGTCTCCTGAGTCATCTCTCCCAGCTGCGATCCCACAGAGTAAAGTATAGGTTGCTAAAACACCATGTCATGGAAAGTTAGAAGATAACCAAAGTGAGAACTTCCTGGTACAGAAATACAAAGTTGAATGATATTCACAAAACCAGTTCCAGTAGATGATTTGGCAGAAGTGCAGAGACACACTTTTGCCTCATTTTGATTATGGGTTATGCTAATAATGATGAGATTTCCTACCTAACCAGAGTTTCATCTTCTTAAGAGCAAGTCCAGTGGGGAAGGGGGAATTGGAATGGGGTTGTTCAAAAGCTATTTTGAATCATGTATGTATAAGAATCACTGCATCATTATCTTGGAAATGTGACTTTGAATTAGAACTGTATTGGTAAATTTTGAGCACAGTAAGCTAATGATATGCCAATTGGCAGAGGGAATTCAAGCAACCTTGTCTTTTTCTCTTTCCCTACTTTTAAAAATATAGTTCAGTGGCAGTAAGTACATTTACATTGTATGCAACCATCACCAGCATCCATTTTCAGAATCTTTTCATTTTTCCAAACTGAAACTCTACCATTAAATGCTAATTCTCCATTTCCTCCTCTCCCAACCCCTGGCAACTTCTACTTCCTGTCTCTATGAACCTGACTATTCTAGGTACTATATGTAAGTGAAATCATACAATATTTGTCCTTTTGTAGCCAGTTCATCTTATTTAGCATAATGTCCTCGAGGTTCATCCATGTTATAGCATGTATCAGAACTTCATTCCTTTTTATGGCTAATATTCCTCTTCATGTTTGTACCACATTTTGTTTATTCATCCACCCATCAATGGATGCTTGTATTGCTTCCTATTCCCCTCCTTTAATTCTGGCCAACTGACTCTGCTTTACTCTCCAATCCAGTAAGAAACAGACACTTTCCCATGATTACACTCCCTTGAATTTTAAATTGTTCCCTTTCCCTATGAAATTCAAGCAGGTGGCTTCCTGAAGGCAAATGGAGGAGGATACATGGGGCTGGTGCACATGAATGAATTGGATTTATTTTCTATATTCAGACTCTCATTGCTAATCGGTACAACAGCCAAAGTTGGAGTGAGCATGGATCCTAAACTCTCATCTGTTCTCTCTATTGAAGTGCCTCAATCTTATCCCAGGGAAGTACTAGCGATAGAAAGAGGTGCAACCCTCACCCTTGGGGAGCATGTCTCTGGGTTATTTATTACAAGGTAAGACTTCTTAATGGGGGAAGGAGTTCTGGGGTCAAAGACAAATGAGCCAACAGGTGCATTGGAGTTTATTGAAGGGGTCCAGCCTGGTCTCCTAGGGACCCCTATCCTAGATCAGGGAGCTGCCAAGGGCAGCCCAACTTAGCTTCTATAAGAACGTCTCATGCTCTGGCTATAAACAACTTAATAAAGGTTTATTACCAGGACCCAGGAGGACGTTGTGGTTATTTTAATCTGGATGTGTCCTCCTCAAACTGCATGAGGAAAGACAATGGGGGAAAAGTCCAGAACACTGGTACTAGGACATTGTGAAGCCAGGATGGCTAACATCTGACAAAAGCTTAGCACCTCTCTGGGCTGGAATTTGGTCTTTGGACCTAGTCCCCCTAAAAATTCACATTCCTGGGCCCTGGCCGCTTACAGGTTTCTATGGCTTGACGATAAGACTAGCCAACACTTACTGAGTGCTTACTGTGAATTTTGGCAGTGTTTGGCACAGAGAACGCCCTTAGTAAATGTATTCTATCATTACTATTAATGAACATTTTAGATACTTTACATCATTTAGTGAATAAAACATGATGTTATAAACTATTGTCCCCATTTTACAGGTGAGAAATCTGAGGCATAGCGATGCTAAATGACTTTCTTCTGGGTAGACAGAACCAACAGAAAATCAGAAAGTTTTAATAAAACCCTCATTTTTTATAAAACCAAGCTCTTGAGGAGTTCAGAGAGGCTAACTTGCTTGCCCAAGGCCACACAGCTAGTAGGTGGTAGGGCTGGTTTTAACCAAATCTGTTTGGAACAGAGCCTACATTTTTGTCATTGTTATTTTTGTTTTGTTTTGTTTTGCTTTTGAGACAGGATCTCACTCTCTCACCCAGGCTGGAGTGCAGTGGTGTGATCATGGCTCACTGTAGCCTCCACCTCCTGGACTCAAGCCATCCTCCCACCTCAGCCCCTTGAGGACCTGGGACTACAGGTGTACACCTACATGCCTGGCTAATTTTTTTATTTTTATTTTTTGAGATGGGGGGTCTCAATATATTGCCCAGGCTGGTCTCAAATTTCTGGTTTCAAGTGATCCTCCCACCTTGGCCTCCCAAAGTGTTGGGATTATAAGCAGAAGCCACCGTGCCTGGACAGAGCCTACATTCTTCTGCTCTCTCTGCTGCTTGTGTCTTAGTCATCCCTCCCCTGCTCTGGGCCACACATACGCAGAACCCATGGAGCAAAGGCATCAAGAAGCAAGACCTGCAGAGTTAGTTAACTGGACTTCGAATTCCTGCTCCAACAAATACTGCCCCTGTGACCTTGGACAATTACTTAACCTGTCTTAATCTGAGGTTCCCCACCAGAAGTGTCCCCTCCTTCCCTTACCTGCAAAAGCCTATAGAGATCATCACATCTTCTTTAAGTTGTTTTTAAGAGAATTAAATAGGGCATGAGTACAAAGTCCCTGGGACAGTGCCTGGCATTGAACGTGCCCTCTATCCCAGATTTTGACACTTGCTACTTAATATGGCCTGGGGACTGGGTGCAGCTCAGGGCACTTGGTGTTTTAACAAGCTAGCAATTATCTGGGCTGACCCGGATTTTATATGCTTCTCAAGTGCTAATGGGTTGGGCAGACCCTTGTTTTACATCACCTTGATTTTAAGAGCATGTGTTGGCTATTTTTTCTCCTACTCTTTTAGCACCAAGAGCCAAGCTGATGTATTTTTAAATATCTGAAAAATGCCTCTTCCCAATTAATTACCTTGAAATTGTACTAGACTGAAATTAATTTGAGCCTTTAGGAGGGTTTCCGAGCCCTATTCTGCAGTCAGCAAGAGACCGTGAACATTTGGGTTTCCTTTCTTCTACCTTTCCCTCCCTCCAGGTTCTTCTGCCATTCTGAATTTTATTTATGAAACATTTTCCCTTCCTTTATAATTATGTTTTCCAAAGGAAGAACATCTAACAGTCACCTCCTGGCTGGACTGGAGTAATTGTTTGAATTTTTTGACGGTGTGCAATTTCAAAGGCTTGAGTTTATATAGATTACTTTGAATTTATCTCCACGAGTGCATCGGGAGAGAAGCTGCTGCCTGCTTCATGAAGTATTAGAAAGCCTGTAGCCACTGAGCACTGGTGTTGGTACGGATAGCCTGTTTATCTAAATGGATTTCTGTAAAACATATACCTTAATAAGCCAGATTTTGCCAGCTTGCCCTGTGTAAGTACCTTCTGATGTCCCCTGTGAATTGGTCAATACCAAGGTCAGCTGTGGCGCCTGGGCCCAGGGACAGGTGTGGAGAGATCAGCTGACAGTCCCTGCCCTCTCTCCCTTCTCCTGACTGGCCAGCTGTGAGCCAGGGGTGACAGGGCACAGCGGACAGAGGAGAGGGCAGCACCAGGGCTGGAGAGCCCGTGTCTGTCCAGGTGCTAGGAGGAGAGATGGCCAGCTGGGGAAATGCACAGGGCCCTGAACACCAGATGAGAGCACTGCAAAGGGCTGTGTTGAAAAGGGCAGAGGCCAGAGCTGCCTATAAAGGGACTGTTTCCTCACGGTGACCCAGTCAGTGCCACAGAGAAATGGAACTTATAAAGCAATCCATAAAGCCTCCTATTCGAAGCCGTATATATTTATAGAGATATAAATGAAGTTTAATGCCGGTGAAACTCACTATAAAAGCAAAAGACTTCATCTGTATCTATACTTCAGGTGCAGATCAATGCAGGGCTTCCTGCCTTTCTGCAAAGAAGAGCCGTCTGCGAGCACATGTGCTCACTTGCTTGCACACAGCCCAGCTGCCTTGCTCTGGAGCCAGCCATGGGGTGGGAGGGACAGAGGTCTTTTGAGCATCTGCAAGTGAGGCACCCAGCGATGATGCGCTCCCCTTTTCTGCGAGGGCAGTTTAAAAACAGCAAGAAAAAAGAGAAAAAGGGAAGAGCACTGCCAAAACCAAGCGGCTGCAAACAGTCAGGAGCCTGGCTTTAAATAAAACAATTTGAGGCAGGTCGGCTTTTCATCTGCCTTGGAAGCTGCCAGGTTTCTGCTCCTCAGATGGGATGTGACTGTAAAGCCCGCCTGACCAGCCCCACTCTCTAAGTCTTCGCTCACCCTGCATCCCCTGCTGCCCATGCTGGCCAGGCAGAAACACTCGATGAAACAGCCCAAAAAAAGTTTGAATCTTGACTCTACCACTTACTAGCTGCACAGCTTTGGGGAAATCCATGGACTTCTCTGCCTCAGTTTCCTCACCTGTGAAATGGAGTAAATAGCTCCTACCTTTCAGAATTGCTTTGTCTGTTAAATGAGATGTCATTTTCTGCAAGAAGACTGTTAACAGCCCTCAGCACATAGAGATTCTTCAATTAATAGAGTACTCACTTTATGGTAATTCCAGGCAGGAAGGGTGTATTTTGAGGCTGGAGATCAGGGGCACCAGTGCCCTCATATATGTCAATATATGTTGGTATATATTCTCCTCATGGAGTAGGGGAGGCCCTATTTGACCTGAGTCTGGCTGCAGAAATAAGGCATCACATTCTTGAGACAGGCAGTGGCCTTGAGCCCTGTTGCCTTCTCACACTGTCACCAGCTTTCCCTGGTGCTACAAGGTCTGTGGGCTGAGACACTGGAGGCAGCAGCTCAAGGGAAGGTTGGCTGACCAAATAAGATAGCTCTGATCTCCATGGAGTTGCCCTTGGTGGAGCCTGGCTGTGTTCTCATAACTGGCTCCCTCGCAAAGCAAGATGCAGCAGTGCAGCCCACAGGGGCATCGTTTCGCTGGGAGTGTGTCTTGGGTTACCAAGGTTGCCCTCCCAGACTGGATCCTCCAGAGGGCAGCAAGTCATGCCAAAGGCATGAGTTTCATTGTGGGCCACCCTCCATCCAGGGGCAGGGGCAGGTAGGATTTTCTGGAGGGTAGGAAAGCATGCTGTTGGTCTGGACCCTGATGTGTTCCGAGTGGGGCATGGGGAAGAGACCACTATCAGTCAATCTCTCATGAAAAATGGTCTGAGGCACCATTCCTGAGTTATTAAAATGCAAAGTAAGAGTGTGCCTTGCCCTCCTTTTTACCCCCAACCTTTTTTCATTTTTATTTTATCAGCTTAATTTAGTAAGAATGAGAAACTCAGCAGCCATCCTTGCAGTCTGGGAAGGGAAGAGAGGAAAACCCCTAAGAGGGACTGGGGTGACTTCTCTGGCTGTGTCTTCACTCTGACCCAACAGAGCCTTCCCAAGCAGCATCCTTCTCTGTGGCTGAAGGCCCAGGAGACAGTGAGAAGTGCATAGACCTCTCTCTCTCCCTCTCTTTCTGCACCCTCTGTTTCACTACTTTCACTATTTCTTGGGGGAGGGGGATCCTCTGAGCCTCTGGCAACCACACCTGACATTCACTAACTGTGACAGTGGAAGAGCAGGGAGGGGACCCAGCTCCCACTCCTCGAAATGTTTTGACCTTTTCATTTTAAGTTCTTAAGGTCAAATATTGCTAAAGAGATCTTTTTGCCAGTGGTAAAAGCCTGCAAGAGAATGAAAATAGCATTTTTACTTCTAACGTTTTGCATCTCACTCCAGAGCCAGGCTCAGCAACTGGCTGGACCAGAGCCTGCCAGTGATGAAGGAAGAACAATGGTAAATGGTTACCTGAGATCTAATTGGGGATGTTAGGCTCTCCTGGGTTCAGAAATCCCCAGCTGGGTCCCAAAATGGCTCCACCTCTATTTTCAATAGCAAAATAATGGCTAAAATCTACATGACAAAAACTATTTTCTGAAAGTGATCTAAATACTTCATGTGTAGAAACAAACTGATCTCAACAATCCCTTTTGGCATGAGATGCTATTATTCTCCCCATTTTACAGGTGGGAAAACCAAGACACAGAGTTCACAAAACCTGCCTCAAGACACATAACAAATGGCAGAGCCAGAATTCGAAGCCAGGGATTCTGTACACTTCATGACTATGCCGTCTCTGAGCGTCACTCAGAAACCTTCCGGTTCCCCATTGCCAGAGAGTGATGCAAGGAGCTGGAGAATGACAGTCCTTTCAAGCTTAGTTTGAAGCACATAGGTCAGGTTGAAAGTAAGACCAGAGCATCACTATTTTTCTCTGAGGCTTGGTACTGCCAGTCTTACCCCCACTTCCTTGGGGAGCCATTCTGTTCTTTCAACAAAGCTCCGTCTAACTCCCTTAAGATGAGAAAATAATCCAGGCCCAAAGCAAGCGAGTTTTCTTAAATGCATTTTCCTTCATCCAATCTCACAAGGCAGTGTCAATTCTCATCTGTCCACAAAAGCCTCATTCACTTTGGGAATTATCTGGGCCAAAGTTGTAACTACTCATCTACTTGTGGGCCACTTCTTTTAACTCTGATCTGCCATCACGAAAAGTGAAATTCCTAAAATGTATTCTGAAATGATTGGTCGAGCTGGGCAGGAATATGGACGGCAGATACAGCCAAGCACAATTTGTTTCTGTCAAGGTTTCTTGTTCAGCTGTGAGGCCATAAATTGAGCACTAATAGCAGCTAGAGCCTCCAGAAGGTTCAAGGGGAGGCAGGGAGTGCTGGTGGGGGCATGGGGCAATGCAGGGGCAGCCCAGATACATCCCTGTTCTGGAATCAGAGATGGAGATGATAGCAGGGTGTCAGCAGAAGAAAAGCAGGTGCAGTGTTCAGCATTTTATAGCCTCCCACAACATGCCAGACACAGCAGCAAACCACGCCAAGAGGCAGACTCATACCAGAGGAGATGCACTGGGGTCTGGGCAGGCCTGAGAACCCCAGTGCAGGCTTGGTTAGAAGCTAGGGTTTAGCTCTTACATCAGGTGCTGAGCGGAGACAGTTGGCAGGGAGGCACATCACAGTTCTGGGTAAGGAGATTCAGAGATGAGAACCCATGCCAGGCTTTGGACAACTACCCATAGGCTGGAGGATGCAGAGTAAGCATGAGTTCTGGAGACAGTGAACTTGAACCAGAATCTTGGCTGTGCCAGCTATGCCCCCTTAATGAAGTCACTGAGCCTCTCTGAGCCTTTGTTTAGTCTCTAACCTGGGAAAAAAAATTCCTGTACAGAATTTTGTGAAAATTGAATAAGACAACATATATAGGACTCTGGGCACTTAATAGAGTCCTTCATCCTTAACAGGTACTCTGCCAATGTTTATTCCCCCAGTAGAAATAATAATTTCTGGCATTTTGTTTGTGCCTTATACTTTCCATAGTTCTATATTATATTTGATCTGTACAACCATTGGTGAAGGTAAGCAACGTGACTGTTATTGATTACTCCCAATTTATAGATGGGAAAATTACTACAGAGTTTCAGTGACTTGCCCAAGGTAGCACAGGGCAATAAATGACAGAATTGAGATCACAACCCCACTAATTTGTACCTTTCAGCTTAATCATTTTGGTTCCCTTTGCTGTCCTGTAATTGGGCTGGTCATTGAAATCACAGAGGCCGAGAAAACCTACTGTTCCAATGGCCAGAAAACAGAACCCACTCCGTGGGCTCTGCAGTATCTCTGTGGATACCGGCCAGGGCCTGGGGGTCCTTTAGAGACTTTGGCACCAGGCCTCTCAAGTCCTTTCATTTCTACAATGTGTTCTGAGGTAGCTTCGTTAGTAGCTTAGCGCTGAATACTGTAGAGGCCAAGCTTCCTTTAGGTCAAATAGCCTTGGCTTTCCCCACTGCCCCCAGAGAGACATCTTGGGAACCTGAGTAACTCAGTGTGGCCACCGCACAGGAAGTAGCAACCATGTCATTCCTCCATTAACCACAGAAGGCAAAGCCTGTGTGCAGCAGGTCAGCAGCCTCAAATGTTAGCTCCACAGAGAAGCCCACCCTGATGCTCTTATGTAAAATAGCCCTCCTTATCACTGCCCTCCCACTTTATTTTTGTTTGTCACATTTATTACCAGCTGACATAGTATATATGTATGTGATTTCTTCCTCATCGTCTGTTCCCTCCCAACAGAATATAAACCTGGTGGGAATAAAGGCATTCTCTGTCTTATTCACAGTTGCACTCCCAGCCTGGAACTCTGTTGGCGTTCAGTAAATATTGGTTGAGTGAATGAACAAATGGGTTTTCATCCAGTATTCTCTGTTTCAACAAGCTGTTACTAAAGATGTACTCCATGCCAGTCATTTCATTAAAGGCTGGATGTGAAGTTGAGTGAGAGATGGCCCCCTGACTTTGAGGAGCTCCCTATCTGGTTTGAGTACAGGGGGAGTCACAAAGATAACTTCCTAGCATTAGCATGAAGTGCTAATGTCTAGGAACCAGCTATGTGGGGTAGGAGTGGGGTCAGGGGAAGGGTGACTCATTCTGCTTAGGGTATCTTATCAAGTTCCATGAAGGAGATGACAGGTGAGTGGCATGTTAAGAGTGCATAGGGCTTTGCCAACCCAGAAGGAGCACTCCAGGTAGAAAGAACAACATATGGAAAGGCTCAGAGTCCTAGAAAAGGCATATTAGAAGGTAACCGAGAAATGAGATGTGGCTGGAACAGAGAAGCATTGGGTCTTGGTGCAGGTGGCAGTGAGAATGGTGAGAGATGTTACTGAAAAAGAGATCGGATTTTGGCCTTCCTTTCAGGATACTCATGGAAAGCATTACCAACTGCCCAGAGTACCTTAGGCATGAGATCTTAAGCTATGTTGTAGGATGCAAATTTGTTGCCTCTTTCATCAAAGAATTACAGGAGAAGCTTAACTAAACTTTATTCGCTATTGAGATGCTCGTTTATATTAGCCACATCTTTGCTGCAAGATCTCCAAGTCTGAGAGTGACGGAGTGACTTGGAGTGAGTAGTGGGACCTGCAGGCTGCGAGATTCCTCAGCTTTGGTAGAAAGCTGGGGATGCTGTGCTGTTCTCATTTTAACAACCTAAGGCCAGTTCCTAGCCACCCATGCTGATTGATCCATGCTAGATAGTTTCATAAAAATGACACTACTGATTGGTAATATAGATATTAAAGGCAAAATCATTTAGTGAGAATGGGGGATACAGAAAAAAAATGAATGAAAGAACAGAAAGTGAAGTGAGAGGACGGAAGAGACCAGATGTGGTGGTTTATGTCTGTAATCCCAGTGCTTTGGGAGGTTGAGGCAGGGGACTGCTTGAGGCCAGGGGTTCAACACTGCAGTGAGCTATGATCTCACCACTGCATTCTGGCCTGGCGACAGAGCAAGACCCTGTCTTGAAAGAGGGGCACACACACAGAGAGAGGCCTTAGACCAGAAACTTGAATGCTCATTCTGTTTGCTCTAACTGTGGCTTATTTAAGAAAATTGTCCATTCTGCTTATCAAACCCCTTCTCTTCTGGAAAGGGGATGTGGCTGGGAGGCTCCCATGCCAGGGGCTCCATTCCAGGAAAATGCTTCCCTATTGATTTGTGTGTCAGCAATTCAAATGGGGGTATTTATACTGTGGCTGAGCACCTAATAAAAATTTAAATTATTGTTTAAAAAAAAAAAAAAAACGGAAGGAAGGAAAAAACTGGTCAAGGAGCAACCTGCTAAGGAGAATAAAAAATAGCCACACACAGGATATGAGGGCCTCAGGAAAGGAACTGGAACACCAGGGTTGTGAGGTTCACCACGATATGTCTTAGCCTCTTGCATTTCTCCCTTTGAATGCCTCTCCTTCTGATCCAAACACCTCTCTCAGGCGCTGCAGCTCTGACTTCAGACCCTGGCTTCATCACTCATTAGCTCGGGAGCTTGGGTAAATTACAGGCATTTCTCCCTTACCTCTTCTGTTCCTAAGTAGGAGGAAACAATGGAATCACAACTATCACTTATGCAAAGCTCTTGGACAGAGCATAACACATAGGAAGTGATCAACAAATATTTATTTCCCTACCTCTCTCCTGAATAGGATCTTATATTCAGTTCCTTCCTCAAAAGCCATGCCCTGTAGCCTATTAAAATCTGATTGCAGCCAGCTGCTGCCCCACTTGAAAGGCCCTGAGCCACTAAATCACACCTATGTATAAATGATTGATAATGAATTAATAGGTTAGGTGGTAGCATTTGTGGAAAGCAGAAGACAAGAACTGAAGGAAGCTTTAATGGCAGAAGGTTAGAAATCAGTTACAGGTCTCTGTAGGGAGAATTTGGGTGATGAGGCTTCAGCATCGTTCCTTAAATCACGCCCATTAGGAAACCACCTCTCTGGTCACCTCGAAGGACAAATGGTACACAAGGTCAGAAGAGAAGGTGGTTAGGACCCTCAAACTTTAATGTTGGCCTCCGAGGGCTCACCCTCTACATGACCTTATCCTTGACCTTGACAGTGTTATTAACTGTACCTTTTCCTGTCTTGACTTCAGACCTCCTGACAGCTTCTCTTTCCTTCTGACTCTAGTATCCCACTTCCAGCAATTACACAGTTGCAGGCTCTGACCTTGCCTCTTTTTAGCCATCCATAGCCTCACACTGGCCTCACCTTATGAGGCTTAGAGTCCGCCATCCACTGTTACCACTGATCTCCTGCAGAAACCTCTCTGGACTTCTTTTCTTGTACTCATCTGGCAGAACTCCAATGGTTAAACCCAATTTCTGGTCTATCCATACTTACATCTGAACAACTATACATTGACAGAGAAAAATAGTCGTGCTGACTGTTGTCACTTTACAATAATGACCATAATTCCCAAATGAATATTAGAAATAGTCTGACAAGCTCACTACACTTTCATAGTAAGTTACCTTTCCTGCTTCTACAATTTGATGTCTCCTTTCTTGAAAGGTGGCTGCCCTCACTTTTTAATCTCCTCTCAGATGATGACCTTACCTTGTATTTTATAGACAGGCACTCCTTCATCTTCCTGTAACTACTCTCTACCTCTTGTTGTCCCTGTGCCCATCCTCTTGACCTCCCCTTTTTATTCATGGGTGCCATGGCCCTGCTTCTTGCCGAGGCCAACCCTCCACAAGTGCCCTGGGCCACATGTGCTCATGCTTCCTAAGCACTTTGTTCCTGCAATTATCACCACTTTAATCCTCAATCTCGCCCTCACTACTTAGTTTTTCTGTAAGCATAGAAATGTGCTCTGATATCTCCTACCTTGAGAAAGTGAAAGCCTCTCTTGACTCTGCTCTCCTTCCAGTTTCCACCCTATTTCCCAGCTCCCATCTACAGCAAAACTTACTGAAAAATCAGTGTTCCCAATTATCACTTTCAGTTTCTCTTCTCCCAAGCAGGCTTCTATCCTCACTGCTCCAAAGAGCCTGCTCTTGTCAAGATCTCCAGTGAATTTCATCTCACCAAATCTCATGGTTATTTCTCTATGCTAACTTGGTATTGACCTCTCGGCATTATTGGACAATTATTCCTACTTACTATTGGGAAAACTGGGATCCATGATAATTACTATGGAGACATTTTGGATTTTAAACAAAGATTTCATGGATCCAAAGTTTTATGCAATATGGAACTCCAAAAAGGATTCACAATGTTTTGACTCCATTGGACTGTTAAGTAGATGACAAGGTCAAATTGTCAGGAGAGGCCCTTGTCGTTGCTTAGGCAGCCCCCTTGTGCTAGCCTGGCCTCTTTCTTTGGCACCATCAAGGAGGAGGCAGGGAGAGGGAATCTTCATTTCAGTCCAGTGTTGATCCGTGGCTCCTTCACGCCCTTGTTTCTTCTTGGCTGTCACTCTACACATGCCACATTGGGGCTCATTCAAGCTGATTTCCCCAGCCCTGCCCACTTCCACCTCCCTGTTGATTTACCTATAATCAAGGGCTATTTGTATATCATATTTACTTCACTGAAAAACAGTCATTGCTTTGAAGGATTTTATAACATGCTATCAAATAAATTATTTTGAAAAAATAATATTTTGAAAGTACTTAGCCTTTGTAATAATTTGTGATCACATTTTGTCTTTCAATTTTTTCTTTATATTTTGTATCATTGGCCTGAATTTGGTCTTTAAAAGTCTAAATCTCAAATTCAGATCTTGCCTAGGCATTTGCTGACCTACAACCAATGAAAAAGATGTTTGCTTAATCACAGAGCATATTCTGCTTTGCTGAGGTACTTTCTCTGACCACAGATGAGGAGGGTAGTGTTATTCCTTGTGAAAACTCTCTGAGCTACACCGTCAGGCTCTTATTTGACTACATGCACCTTAAAAGATTGGGGAGGGATATTTATGATGCAACTTTACTTTCATGTTAAGGTTCAGGCCAAAACTGCAGAAAACCTCTACAATCACACTTTAAAAAAAATTTTTAAACATATTAATCAGCAACAACCTGGACTTCCTCCTATATCTCCAAAGATCCCACCAAATATATTGCTACTCATAATTTCCTGGTGATTGTAACATAGGGAAGGGTAGACACCTGTATCATCTGAGTAACAGATGATTATTGGCTGGTGTTCGTATGGCCTTTTGTTACTTATCTATGTAATCTTTGAGATATTCTTGAGGACAGGTACTTGAGCATACCAAATAGCACTAATAACTTTATATGTTCTTCTGTCATCATATTTACTCTCATTTAAATAATCAGTTTTCTGCTCCATTTATTTGCCCATTCTATGAAAGAAGTGCCGGAATCCTCAGGGTGGCTCATAGACACTCTAGACTCTTTTTTTCTCACTGCAATTTTTTTGTATACTTGGCACCTCTAATGCTTCCTTCCATCACTCCACTTTTATTTCCATGACACATGATGGAATACAGAAACAGGAACACGTTGTAGAGTCCTCAGGTAAGAGGCACCCAGGTCTCAGGAACTGTCCTAGGTGCTGAAAATCCAGCCACGACTCAGGCCTCTGAGCTCCTGAAACATTCATTCCAGGCAGAGGTGTAACACATTGATTGTCAAGTTCTGTTGATTTTACCTCCTTAATATCTCTTACATCAGGACATTCCTCTACATTTCTTTCTTTCTTTCTTTCTTTTTGAGACGGAGTTTCGCTCTTGTTACCCAGACTGGAGTGCAATGGTGCGATCTCGGCTCACCGCAACCTCCGCCTCCTGGGTTCAGGCAATTCTCCTGCCTCAGCCTCCTGAGTAGCTGGAATTACAGGCACACACCACCATGCCCAGCTAATTTTTTTTGTATTTTTTAGTAGAGATGGGGTTTCACCATGTTGACCAGGATGGTCTCGATCTCTTGACCTCGTGATCCACCCGCCTCGGCCTCCCAAAGTGCTAGGATTACAGGCTTGAGCCACCGCGCCCGGCCTCCTCTACATTTCTAACCTGCTAGTACTTTAAACTGTCTTCGTCTTTCTCTTCTATGATTAAAACAAGTTCTTATCTTCCCCACATCCTCTCTTTCCTGTTATCTTTTCCCCAAATTTTGATCCTTTATTTTCTTTAGAATAAATAGTTGATATAACTGTTATTGATGAAGAAACAGATGTCACTGAACTATTGTGAGCTGTGGTCATCGTGGATGTTGACATCTGGGATGTGTTTTGTGAACACTGTCATTTGGGTTATAGAATTCAAGGTGGTGAAAGTCATATCTGTTCAGATCCCTGGTGTTGCCATTTTTGACAATGCTGTGGTTTTCATGGTGATGACTGTCACCTTGCTTAAGACTGAGGAGACTGAAATTTGTGACAGTTCCACAGTGCTATGGAAAGGTTCACTTAGGTGACTGGAAGGCACATGTTAGATATTCTAGTTCTAGAGATTGGAAAGTTCAAGATCAAAGCACCAGCAGATTCATGTTTGGCCTTCTGCATAGATGGAACCTTCTCACTGCATCCTCACATGGTGGAAAAAGGCCTATTGCCTCCATTCTCTACACTTTCATTGATGATCTCAGCAATACGTATATCTGATCGTGTCACTTCCCTGCTTAAAACCTTCAACTTTCAAGCACTTCCCATTGATCTTATGACATAAGCAAAAGTTTTTTTTTTTTTTTTTGAGATGGAGTTTCACTCTTGTTACCCAGACTGGAGTGCAATGGCATGATCTTGGCTCACTGCAACCTCTGTCTCCTGGGTTCAAGCAATTCTCCTGCCTCAGCCTCCTGAGTAGCTGGGACTACAGGCGTGCACCACAATGCCCAGCTAATTTTTGTATTTTTAGTAGAGACGGGGTTCAACCACGTTGACCAGGATGGTCTCTATCTCTTGACCTCGTGATCCACCCGTCTTGGCCTCCCAAAGTGCTGGGATTACAGGCGTGAGCCACCGCACCTGGCCCAGCAAAAGTTCTTAACAAGGCTCTACATGATCCAGTACCTGTCTCTCTAGCTTTACTCCCTCTCATACTCTGGGCTCCAGCCACACTGGGCTGCTTTCTGAGTTCCCCAAGCTCCCCAGGGTCTATTCAATCTTCCCTCTTTTCCTTCTTCCCCTCCCCTCCAGGCCATCCCGCCACACCTTCCTTCTCTGCTGAACTCATTTTTATCTGAAGGTCTCAGCTCAAATGCCCCTTCCTTCAGGAAGCCATCCCTAGCTCCCCAGACAAGGCCAGGTGCCATGGTTACATGTTCTCACAGAACCTTCTAAGTTTCTTTTTATCATTTGAAAAATTTAAATTGTGAAATGTAACATGTACATAGAAGTGTACATAAAACATAAACATTAAATGTAATCAATAACAATAAATCAAATTCCCTGTAACCACCCTTCAGATCAAGGAATAGAACATCACTAAGACACCAAGAACACCTCTGATACAGGTTTGGATCTCTGTCCCCACCAAATCTCATGTTGAATTGTAATCCCCAGTGTTGTAGGGGGCGCCTGGTTGGAGGTGATTGGGTCATGGGGGCAGATTTCTCATGAATGGTTTAGCACCATCCCCCTTAGTACTGTCGTCATGATAGCAAGTGAGTTCTCACTAGATCCTATTGTTTAAAAGTGTGTAGCACCTCCCCCTTCTGGCTCTCTTGCCCCTGCACTGGCCATGTGAAGTGCTGGCTCCCCCATCGCCTTCCACCGAAATTGTAAGTTTCCTGAAACCTCCCCAGAAGCGAAGCAGATGCCAGCATCATGCTTTCTGCACAGCCTGCAGAACTGTGAGCCAGTTAAACCTCCTTTCTTTATAAACTACCCAGTCTCAGGTATTTCTATACAGCAATGTGAGAACAAACAAATACAACCCTGATCACAAACCCTCACCTCCACTGGCGCTAACTGCTTTCCTGACTTTATCTCCTCATTTTTGGAGGGTTTAGAATTTATCAGTATAGAAATATATGCAGTTTATATATCCAATATCAATTTTTACCCAAATTTGATCAAAATAGTAAAAATAAAACATTTTATATAAACATATAATTTATATATAAATTTATCAGTTATTTCCTGTTAGGAGCCAAGAAAAAACTTATGTATTTATTGAGATAGAATATCACTCTCTCACCCAGGCTGGAGTGTAGTGGTGTGATCTTGGTTTACTGAAACCTCAGCCTCCTGGGTTCAAGTGATTCTCAGCCTCCTGAGTAGCTAGGATTACAGGTCTGAGCCACCATACTCAGTTAATATTTTTTAAAAATTATTTTATTTGAGACGGGGCTTCACCATGTTGGCCAGGCTGGTCTTGAACTCCTGGCCTCAAGTGATCTGCCCTCCTTGGCCTCCCAAAATATTGGGATTACCAGCATAAACCACTATGCCTAGCAAAATATATTTATCAGTTTAGAAATATATATATATTTTCATATTCTAACCATATATATATATATATATGTATATATAAGATTACTTAATTAATATCCATGTTTCCCAGTAGATTACAAGCTTCAGAAGAGCAGGAATAGAGTCTCTTTTGCTCACCTTTGTCTTTCCAGGGTCCTGCCCAGTTCCTGTCATGTAGTGAATCCTTAATAGGTATTTGGAGACTGAGTGGAGATGACACCCAGGTAGACTCCAGATAAGGGCTGAGCTCTTATGAGAGTCCTTCTGAGGACCTTTTTAGAAGGGGGCTGCAAATTGGGCATTAGGGCATCCACTGCCTATGAGGAATATGTTCAGTTGCCTCTGCCATGTTCTTCCCAAACACTTTAAATAAGAAAGGTGATTAAGAAAGCTATGTGGGAAAATAATTAAGTCTGTCTATTATGCATCTTTCTATGTATCTTTTTATTTGTTTATCCAACCATGTAACATTATACAAATGCACACCTATTAAAATATACTAGTGGCCAAGCGTGGTGACTCATGTCTGTAATCCCAGCACTTTGGGAGACTGAGGTGAGTGGATCATAAGGTCAGGAGTTTGAGACCAGCCTGGCCAACATGATGAAACCCCATCTCTACTAAAAATACAAAAATTAGCCTGTCATGGTGGCGTGGGCCTGTAATCCCAGCTACTTGGGAGGCTGAGATGGGAGGATCACTTGAGCCTAGGAGGCAGAGGTTGCACTGAGCTGAGATGGTACACCTGCACTCTAGTCTGTGCAACAGAGTGAGACCCTGTCTCAGAAAATTAAAAAGACTAGAAAAATAGAGCATGGTAAAATAGGGTGGGAAAAATGGTTACTGTCTCATAAGCAGGCATAAGTATTGGCATTCACTCATGACCTACAGAAATAAACCCTGTCCCTGTCAGTAACTCAGACTGGAAGATGGTGAAGAAATAAACTTTCTCAGGGATTTGATTCATGAGGCAGAAAACCCATGGCAGGATCATGGAAACACATGAATTATTCACAGTTCAAACTGGTTAGAGGAAGAAGGAGGAGGGGAATGACCAGGAAAGGAACATTAAGAAAATGAAGCTCTCCACGGCCAGAGAGGACCCAGGAGGGTGGCAATGGGAGCAGCCTCACAAGGGGACCAAGCCAGAATGGTGGAGGGAGAAAAGCCTACTGGTCACTTGGATAGGGGAACTGAGAACACGTGGAGGGAGTAAGCGCAGGCTTGCAATCCTTACTTAGGATGGGTAAACTGAGGGAGTGTCCCTGCATCTGAAAGCCAGTCGCAGCTGGGGTAGCAGCCAAGCAGTTCATGATTGGGTTTAAAAATAAATCTTGATGCCAGGCTCACTGCTGTCCTGTGACTGCAAGAGAAGGGAAGCACATCTGACCAGAGAGGCAGGCTGGTCCACAGGGTGGGGGAGGGCACAGATGGATCTGAGAGTTGGGGGAGAGTGGATGCGCCGGATGCAAGGGGATGTCACCCTCTGGGAAGGGCTGCTCTTCGCTCATTGATTTGAGTGTGTGAACAGGGTGTGGGAGCTAAGGAGAAATGGTGAGGCTTGCTGCTCCACACAACAGAGAGACTTAGGGGGTGTGCAGAAGGGAGAGGAAGCCCATGGTGAGTAAGAGAAAAAGGTGAAGGCAGGTGTCAGGAGCTGAGTAAGGCAGTGCAGAATGAAGAGAAGCCCATGGCATTGCCAAGAGCAGGATTACAGATAATGGGTTTCAAAACAGTCGATTGGGAGATGGCTGGGTGGAATGGGGGTGGATCAGTCTTGTACAAAAACCTGGGTGGGGTGAGCACAGCCAGTACACAAAGAGCATAGCACAACTCGGTGTGCCTACATGTATTTGTTGAGCATTTACTGTGTGCCAGGCTGAGCATACAGAAAATCAAAGAGCTTACGCTCTAACTCAAGGAAATAGATAATAAACATGTAAACAGATAATCAAATAAGATTATTTTAAATACCCAAAAGAGCTATGGAAACAATGAAATAGGGTGCTTTGTTAGAGACTCACAGGGCATGTGGGAAGTATGGGTGGGACTGCTTTAGCGAGGGGAGTTAGGAAGCACCTGCCTGAGGAGGTGGCATGTAAGCTGAGCCCTGAATGATGAGCAGGAGCCAGTCTTGTGCCCAAATACACATAAAACAAGGGTCCCATGCCCTCACGGTGGCTCTGCTTTCTCCATCTGAAAAATGAGAGGGTTGGCCAAGATGATTGCTAAGCCCTGCTCAGTGTGGCATAAATCTCAGAAAGTCTGCATGGAAAAGTGGGACTTGAGCTGGATCTTGAAGAAAGATCCTTAGAGTGCTAGTGTGGCTATTTAAATCAGCACCAAAGCTATATATAGCTTTCTAAAACCTTGAATGAGAGCAAAGTGGGAATATCTGCTTCCCCCCGATTGAGGCATGGTCCTCCTCCTCCCACTGGGTGGGAGACTTCTGTCCTAGAAGGCAGCCATGCTCAAACTCGGTTGTCTCTGGAAGCCTTGTTGCACATGAAAATCTACTACTTCCTGCTCCCATTGCAGAATTCCTCTGTTTGACCACTTATCTCATTATGCCCTTTAAAATAGTTGGTAAAGCTACCCACCTATTTATACATCTGCTTCCTTTACTTATTTGTCAACTATTTGTTAAGCTCTGAGCCCAAGTACGGTTCCAGTCTTGGGGCAAGTATCTCCATGAAGGCTAAAGGACCAAATGAATTGTGAATGTGTTAATCAGCCAAGGGCTGCCACAATGAAACACCATAGCCTCGGAGGTTTAAACAACAGAAATTTGTTTTCTGCAGTTCTAGAGACTAGATATTCAAGATGAAAGGTCTGCTCAATGAGGTTCCTAGGTGAGGGCTCATTTACTGGCTTGCAGATGACCAACTTCTCAGTGTATCCTCACTTGACAGGAAGAGAGAGAGAGCACAAAAGATCACGTGAGCTCTGGTCTCCACCACCTCTTATAAGGATACTGATCCTATCTGATCAGGGTCCTACACTTATGACCTCATTTAACCTGAATTACTTCCATAAGGATCCTATCTCCAAATTGTCACATTGGGGGTTAGGGCTCTAACATGTGAGTTTGGGGACACATCCAGTCTATAACAGTAAGTGAGGATATAAGTGAGTGAGACAGTGCTAGAAACAGTCCAGATCTCCCTCTTTGGGCAGAAACGTGTTGCTCAGCAGGGCTGTCCTGGAAAGGCAGCAGGCAGTGCCCCGCCTGGCAGGCACCTGCCACCACAGGAACTGTTGTGGAAATGAGAAGACTTAGGAGGAAACATGCTTGGCTCCAATGGGGTCCCACACAGGGCAAGTAAGTGGAATCTCGTCCTGGTCTGAGCACTGGTTTGAAGAATGGGGAGGGTATTGGGAGTGGGTTAGCTAAGGGACAGCAGGTGGGGAAATAAAGGAGAAGTTTCTGTCTCCCACAAGGGTTTCTGCTACCATTATGTCACAGTCACAGCATCTCTGATCAGGGACACTTGGCTTTGGCCGTGTTTCCTGCAGGACTACAGTCATTCTCCTTGAGCTGCCAGGGGCCAGGTAAGAATGATGGCAAAATGAATGTATGTGTTTTTCAATGCTTACTTCACCCCAGGACAGTTCTAAGGGCTTTATGTGTGCTAACTTACCGCATCCTCATACTGGTTGCCTCATTTTCATGGGAGAACTATGAGAGATGAAGTATCTCCCTACATCCTCACAGCTGGTGATGGCAGCTGGGAACCTTGGATCTGAACTCTGCAGTCAAGACCCTGACGGCAGCACAGGCTGCCTCAGGGTTGTAGCCTCTGTCACTGTGCACATCTTCCAATAGGGGTGCTGCAGTGTGTGACTGGCGGTAGGTGAGGACCTCCCTGCTAAGCCACAGCAGGCTGAGCTTCTTAGATCATGTCCCAGCACTCCCAACACACCCCTGCGTGCAGCCCAGGAGGTGGGCCACAACCCGGGGACAGCTGCCACCTCTTCTGAGGCTTGGAGCACTCCATATCCTCCCCTTTTGGGCCTTTTCTCTCTTATGCTTCTGTAGGGAGTGAGCCAGAGACAAGGAAGGACATCCAGGAATAGAAAGAAATATCAGGGAGAGAGAAGATGGTCAAATGAAGGCCACAGGAAGGCCCGGATGGCCACTGGGGACAAACCAACTGCAGCCTCAAGGGACCTTTTCTCGTCTGAAATTGGGCAGGCTGCAGGATCACAGGGAGGGAAAGTGGAAGTCCGCGTTGGCAGAACTCAGACAAGTTGTTGGTCTTGGATAGTTCTCTTGCCGAGTACCTAACAGAGTCGAAGTGTGATGCCTGCATGCTGGAGAAGTGCTGGATGGCGTCGGAAAACTTACATTCTAGACTTGCCTTGGCCACAAAAGACCTGTGTTACCTTAGACAAGTCATATAATCCCCCTGGGCTTCAGTTTATGTGAAATGGCCACATGGCAGATCTCCCAAGCCCTTCTAACACCTAATGACATTCTAGGTTTGTCTGACCCCTCATGGTTATGCAGTCTCAGTTTACCTGCCTGTTTAGGATGGGATGAGAGCATTAACAGACCCACCGAGGGGCGAGAAAAGTCTCCGTGGCTCTGCCACAAGCCCAGTTGGACCCAGCCTTCTAAACTGTGCAGCCCTGACAAACACCATGGGTTCTGGCCCTTGCTTTCCTGCTCCTTGTGTTTGCCTACCTATGACCCTGGCCACTGCCTTCCCCTGCCCAGTTCTCCAGCTCCTCTCCGGGTCTTCAGGGGATGAATAGGATAATGCTTTCTAATTACTTAGAGCTCCTCGGAGTTCGAGTGCTGTGAAGCAGGAAAAAGGGCACTTCTAATCTAGCTGTTTCAGAGATTATTCATCCAGAAACATAAGTGAACATTAAATGAAGTGAAGGCCCAGGAATGCAGGCCAGAGGGGGCCAGGGCAAGGGGTACTGGGGAAGGGCTGGGGCAGAGCACTGGGGAGGAGTTGCTTGGCAGGTGCTCTCGGCTCTGTATGATACTTTGTTTGAACCATGATCTCAAGCTTCTCGAAATTCAGCTTTCACTGCTCCATAATTCCCCCACACTCATGTCCTCCTCTTGAAAAATACATTTTATTAACTCATTCGATGGCTGAGCCAAAAAGGACCAGCTGCTACCAACTGACAGTAGGCATCTTTGGTACTTATGCGAATACAGCCCTCTGCCATGTGTTACTAAGGGGTATAGATCACAATCTCCAGGCTCAGGCCTTGTCCCTGGAGTGCTGCTTCTGAGAGCACTTGCTGGGGGAAGCTGCTTTTCTCAATTATGCAGGTATCCATGAAGGGCAGAACAATGTATTAGCTCTGTGTGTGTGTGTGTGTATGTGTGTGTGCACGCACGTGTGTGTGCGCGCTCACCCAAGAGGACACCCTGCGTGAAGACAGAGAAACTGTGACATCTGTGCTTTTGGTTTTGATACCTGACAAAAGGGACAAAGGGACATGGTTTAAATGTCACAGCAAGGGCCTTTGACAAGGGTAGTTAGGAAGGCAGATGTCTCTGTGCCTGACTCCACTGTAGGAAGTGCTGGGCCCATGACCTTGGGTCCCACACCTTAGTGCATTGACTTTCTAATTTGAAATTATTTTCAGGAGGAGAAAAAAAATCTATGATAAAAATACAGATATATTCACCCCTTTATTCAACACCCACTTATTAAGCACTTAATTTGTCCAAGCCACTGTTAAACAACATGAAAGGCAAGAATCATTGTTAGGCTACTAATGTTTAACACTTTAAAAATGATTTCAACTTGTATTTTAGATTCGTAGGGTACACATGCAGGTTTGTCACCTGGGTATATTGTGTAATGCTGAGATTTGGGGTATGATAAATCTCATCACCCAGGTACTGAGCATAGTACCCAATAGTTAGTTTTTCAACCCTTGCATCTCTACCCTCCTCCCCACCCTACTAGAACTTTTATAAAACAGATAAGAATCATGCTTCCCATTTTTCAGAACAGGAAACAGATTTTAAAAAGCTATCTAAAGTCTCATGGCCAAAGTTTTATTTATGAGGTGTCAGAAGACAAACTTAACTCTTCTGGATGCAAGATAGATGCTCTAAGAAATGTTTTAATCTTTGAAGGAGGTGGCATTTAGGTAAAGAGGTTATGGCAAGACCACAGAGCATCGTATAAGGAAGGGCAGGGCATGTACTGTGGCTGATGTATAAGTAAGGGCTAAAGGAGTTCTGAGGTGGGCTCTGTGACAGAGGCATCATAGAGGGGGTAACACTGGGCTCAGCTGGGAAGGATAGGAAGCATTTTCATCAATGAAGGGAGAAGTGGAAGTCATCCTAGGCAGAAGAAAGGGTGAGGGCAAAATGAGAAGGGATGGTGTGGACAGAAGGTGGTTGTATAGAGCAAATGGTCTCAATTGGCTAGAAAAATGGTCTTCACTTAGCTATGTATGAGAGTCACCTAAGCAGGCTTTATAATGGCCAACTACTGGGCCCCATGTCCAGCTTTTCTGGTTAATTCATCCTAATCATTGGTCTCATTGGCATTTTATAAAAGCTCCCTGAATGATTCTATTTGCAGCGTGGATTGAGATTCACTGGCATTGCAGAAGGACTGGCGGGGGGGTTCCAAAATGGGGCTGTCACAAGCACACAGGTTCAACTTCAACAGGATCTGAATGAAGGTGGTGACAATGGGAACAAAGAGAGGGATGGGCAAGAGATCTTTGAAAGGCGGTACCTCCAGGACTGAGCATCCACAGAAATGTACAAGTCATGACAACCAGAATGCAAGCCTGGGCACCCTCTACAAGGATGAGAAAACAGCAACCAGCGGGAGGGGGAGGCAGATGTGGGAGGAGGAAGGTTTGGATTTAAGACGTCTTGAGTTTAAAGGCAATAGTTAATAGGCCATCAGACAGGAATGCCCAGAAAGTCAAGTGGGTTTAAACTTGGGTTAAGAATGAGAAATGGAGAATCTTGAGGACTCATCTTCCTAAAAGTGGTAGTTGAGGCTGAAGGAGTGCATGAGCTCTGAGAGACAAAGAGAAAGAATAGCAGAGGGCTCAGGTGGGAATGCCTACGTTTAGGATGCAATAGGACAAAGAGAGCTTAGAAGCAATTCTTAAATGGAGAACTGTTCCATTTGCATTAGCCAAGGCCAATGTCTGTCGGGGACGGGCCATAGGCAACAGAGTCATTTTTCACGGGCCTGGCTGCCTGCGACTCGGAAATTGATCAGCTGAGTCAATAGCTCCGTGCTCAGACGTGAAGCTTCACTGATGTGTGTGGAGGAAGTAGGGCAGTTGCATCTCAGCTTTCTCTCTCTTCTCTCTCACAGCCTGCTTAGTGTTCTCACAGAGAATCTGAGCTCATTTTGCCACCATTCTTTGCCTCCAGTAGCATGAAGGAGGAATAAGCCCCAGACACACATAGGTTATGAACTCACCCATCACAAAGAAGTCATTTATTCTGAGCTATCCCAAAGATGAATTCCTGTCCTCTTGTGGGAAACAACATAATAAGCCCCCACTGTTTTAGGGGGACCCCATGAGAGCATCTCTTATTACATGCCAGCATCATTCCATGGTACCTACTTTGCTCCTGAGAGGAGCCCTGTGGGTTTCCCTGAGACGCAGCCTTTGAGAGTCCCAAGAGCTGAGGAGGGCAGGAATAAGAAGCACATCAGCTTTAGGGGTCCTGGGGCTTGGGAACAGGATTCTGCATCTGGGCACATGGCTGATCAGGCATCATGGGCAACAGAGGAGGAAAGAATCCAGTGTGGACAATCAACCCTCAGATCCTCAGTTTACCTACCTGCCTTTGGGGAGAGCTCAGAAGTGGAGGGAAAAAAAATGAAGATTCCATGGAGACAGAAAGAACATTTTAGCATTTATGGTCCCCTCATACCCTAAATGAAAAGACTCTCAAGAAACCCTTCTGGGTGACATAAGTATTGACAGACCATGGAACAGGTACTGAGAGCAAAGTTCCTACTCCCTTCCAGCCCTAGCAAAGCAAACAAACACCAGGATATATTTTAAAACTGTGCTTCTCATTCTTGAATATGGGGATGTTGTTCAATGCAGAGCCTGATTTAGTGCATCTGTGTTGGGGCTTGAGCTTTTATGTATCTGTTTTCTACGGGATGCTGAAGCTGCTGGTCCTTGGACCACACTTTGAGTAGTAAGGTTTTAGGGGCAGTTGACTGACTCAAGAGCCTGGGAGAGAGAGCAGAAGGGTTGGCCCTGTGTCCATCCCATGCTCCCTACCAGTTCTGCCCTGGGATCTCTTTGGGAACTGCCTCTACCCTGCTGCTGACCAGGGAAAGGGAACAGGATGGCCATAGCAGGAAGGTGAACAGGCAGCCTCACAAGCCTCCCCCCAGGCCAAGCCACAGACTCCAGGCTCTGATTGCATTGCACATTGTCCAGTACCTGGCAGTCTCTGCTTATTGGCTCTTGGCTCAGGCAGAGTAATTACAGTTGAGGCCCTGATGAATTGGGGGCCAGTAATTAAAGTGCCTATTGATTTTCCACTTAGGAGTTCCCTGTAGCTGGAAACAAAAGTGAAGAGGGGAGAGAGAGAAACAATCCCAGGAAGGTCTTTCAAAACGGGGATGGTTCAGTGTGCATTAGCTGGGCCTGGCAGGGCTAAGAAAGGGGCTGCGGGGTCATCATTTATCACCAGCCCGTCTATCTGGAATTTGAGAATTGATCAGCCAGTCAATAGGCTTCTGGGGCGCAGTGCCAGCTGGGGTGGGGGAAGGAGGACTGACTTCTGCAAAGGGTTCATCCTTAGATCTCCAAACCATGAATCTGTCTTGTTTTGCTGCTTCATTTGGCTTATTTTAATTACGTATTGAAGCAATTGCCTCGTTTATATCATCTGCCTTCATCAGGAAACAATGGGCTTTCCGTCACTAGAAATTTGGCTTCTGGTGCCATCTGAGGCCAGATACTGGAAGGCGGAAAGCGGGGATGTGGAAGAGGGGTGTGATGGGAAGAAGGAGGTCTGAGGACAGCAGAGGGAGCAGGAAGAGAAAGATGAAAAGGAGGGTGCCCAGATGGGCTGGAGCTGAAGGATGCAGGAGTTGGGTTTTTTTTTTCTGTTTGTTTTTGTTTTGTTTTGTTTTTGAGACAGAGTCTCCCTTTGTCGTCAGGCTGGAGTGCAGTGGCACGATCTCGGCTCACTGCAACCTCCGACTCCCTGGTTCAAATCATTCTCCTGCCTCATACTCCTGAGTAGCTGGGAATACAGGCATGTGCCACCATGCCCAGCTAATTTTCGTATTTTTAGTAGAGACGGGATTTCACCATGTTGGCCAGGATGGCCTCAATCTCCTGATCTCGTGCTCCACCAGCCCCAGCCTCCCAAAGTGCTGGGATTACAGGCATGAACCACTGCCACCGTCCGGGTGCAGGAGTTTTAAAGAGAGGACAGCCATTGGAGTGAAGAAACAATATAAGCAGAGGACGGAGTAGCACGTGGAGAGAGAACAAAAGTAACAAGTGAGAAAAGAGGCAAAGAGAAGGCACAAAGGAAGGAGCAGGGCCAGTGAGAGGGAGAGAGGAGAGTGAGGCGGGAAGAGAGTGTTGGTAGAAACATAAAGCACATTTAAGCCTTATTTAAAGATTGCTTAAGTTATTTTGGTGCATTTAACTCTTAATTCATCTTCCTTTCACTGAGCTAATGTGAAGTGTGAAAGAAAAACTAATGAGAAGAGGGCCTCACTGGCAATTTCAGTTCAGTCAGCTCCGGGAGCTCTCTCCTCCTCCTCTCATGCGGGTCACTTGGTCAGAGATGGTTCTTTTGTTTCTCAGAGAAATGTCACTCTTCTCCTAAGCCTCTTCCCTTCACCTGGCTGTGTGTTCACTGTGGCAGCTGGTTTGGTGGCTTAATGACAATGACGTTAGATTAGGATCCGGGTTTTGGTGATGATTGAGGCTGGGCCGAGATGTGTTATAGCATAACACATGTTGAAATGCAATTACCCATTATCCCAGTCAGGGGTGGTGGGGAGTAGCGAGCTGTGGAGGAGTCAGGAGCCTGTTACTTCTTATACGTTAGATTTTTAAAATATCCTATAGAAATAGTGAATGGATTTATTCAGCTTATTCAACCCACAGTGCTCTTGCATCTGGAAAAAAATCTTCTGCAAGTATGCCCGATAAATGGGGAAAAAAAGGATAGGAGCAAGAGTGCTGCCTATGGTATGAAGTAGCTGCTGTGCATAGATGGTTGTTCAGTACATGTCACACAGGAAACCCAGGTCCTGTCCTCAGGACTTAAAGAGTTTATCGGGCCTGATTCTTACATGTAGCCACATTTGTCTGGCTTGAATCTTAATGGCGTCTTTGTCTACTGAGCAATGTTAACCACCTAAGCCTCACAGGGAAGACTTTCCTTGGTGGATCCTGGCCTATCGTCCAGCATTATCGCTCCTGCTTGCTTGCCTGCCCCTTTTGCCCTGGCCTGTATGGACTCAGGTCCTGACCCTTCTGCTGTGTTTCCCATCTCAGCCAAAGGATACCACCCTTTAATCCGTTTGTCCCTAGCTGAAGCCTAGAGACATCATGGGCTTTTTCCTTATACCCTCAGTTCAATAGATCCCTGTATTAGCCATTCTTGCATTCTTGCATTCTTGCATTGCTGTGATTTATAAAGAAAAGAGGTTTAATTGGCTTACAGGTCTGCAGGCTGTACAGGAAGTATGGTGCTGGCATCTGCTCAGCTTCTTGGGAGGCCTCAGGAAGCTCACAATCATGGTGGAAGGCAAAGTGGGAGTAGGCACTTTACATGGCAGAGCAGGAGCAAGAAAGAGAGGATGGGTGATTTTATGTAAACTCAGACTGAGAACTCACCTATCACCAAGGGGATGGCCTAAACCATTCATGAGGGATCTGCTCTCAGGATTCAAACACCTCCCACCAGGCCCTACCTCCAGCACTGGGGATTACAATTCAACACAAGATTTGGGCAGGATCAACTATTCAAACCCTATCAGTCCCCAAACCTGGTCCTGCTACCTGGTGACTCCTGGATCCTGTTCCCTCTTTCCCATTCCTGCAGCCACAGCCTGAGTTCGCCTTATGTCACCTTCTGCTTGAACCCTGGAATTATTGCAATGGTCTCCTCACTGGAGATCTACCATCCTGTTCTAGCTGCAATGCTATCCTCAGAACAATTTATCCAAAATGAACATTTGATGGTGTTATTCTTAATTTTTTAATGGCTCTTCACTGCCTACAGGATGAAGTTCTTTCAGCTGTGTGAGCTTGGGCAAGATATGCAAGTTCTCAAAGCCTGAGATGCCTCATCTGTAAAAATGGGGATTCTGATAGCTGCTTCATGGGGTTGTTATGAGGAGTAAAGGGGTTGTATGAGTAAAATAATTAGCACAGTGTCTGGCACATAGCAGTTATCAGCAGTGGGGTGGAGGTAATGGTAGTGATGAGAAGAGGGGAGAGTAGTTTTTATTATTGTTGTAGAGGAAAGTCTTTACACTCTGAATCCAAATTTGTATCTGCAGTGCCGACCTTTTCTCCTGAAATGCAGGCTTATGTACATAACTGGCCACACAGCATTTTCACCTGAATGTCTAATGTACATCACATATTTAGCAAGTTCAAAACTGAACTTATAGTCCATCCCACAAGCATGCCCTGCCCACAACTCAAATGACAATTTCCCAACTCAGATGAGAATCCCTTCCTCCCAGAAGCTTATACCAAAAGACTTGACTGCTCTCACTCTCATGGATTCCACATTCATTCCGCCTGTAAGTCCTGTTTCCACGTCTGGGAGAGCTATTCAGAATTCAGGCCCTCCCACCACCTCTCCCGGTGCTGCAGCTGTCCTGGGCCCCACCATGGTCCTCTGCTTGGGTTACTACACTAGCCTTCTTCCCAGCCTCTCTCTCCTTCCCTCACCCGTTATGGCTTACTCTCCTACAGCAACCAGAGGGCTGCTTTTACCGCAGAAGTTAAATCACTCCCTTGCCCCACCTTCCACTGGGCCATCTGGGTGCTGCTCCCTCTGACTCCTTCCTGCTATTACTCCTCTTATCACCTCCCACTGCCTGCACCCTCTCTCACTCCATTCCCACCACACTGGCCTCCTTCCTGGTCCTCAAGCCTGGCAGGCATGCACCTGCCTTGGGCTTTGCACTTGGTGTCCCCCTGCCAGAAATACTCTTTCCCCAGGGGTGAAATGCCTCAGCCTTCATCTCCCTAAATCTTGCTCAAATGGCACCTTCTCGGTGAAGCCTGCTCTGATGAACTTATATCAAATCACATCCCCAGCACTCCCAGTCTCCTTACTTAGCTCTGTCTTTCTACACAGCACTTACAGCCCTCGGACATAGTTATTGTCTACTTATTTCTTGTGTGTATTACCTGTCTTAAGACTAGGGAGAAACCAGTGTCAGGAAGTAGATAGCTGTCTCCACACACAGAGGCACATCCTCTTATTCCACACATAGTGAGTCCTATCAGCATTCCTCTGTAGCAGGTAACAGATGGAGAAGTGGAGGAGGTCCCGTATCACCTTTATGGGGGGGCACAGAACAGGTAGAGGACAGCAGCGAAGGTACACCTGTGTCAGCTAGCCCATCTTGTGGAAGGCTCTGCATCCAGGTGAACTAAGTATGCTTTATTGTGCAGAAATGGAAAGACCATGAAGGTTTTGGAGGAGAAAAACATGACAGGAGCCAAGCATTAGGAAAACGAGTTTGGCAATGATGAGAAAGGTAAATAGAAGGAGTGAGTGACACTCCTGGAACCAGACTGCTGCGGTCATTTTTAAAAAGTGGTTTAGGGCCTAAGCTTGGAGAGTGGAAGTGGGAAGGAAATGGGGACAGGTTGAAGAAACTGCCAGGGGAATTATTACAGATCGGGCTAGGTAACTGGTAGGATCCTGGGGGGTTGCCTAGAGGGCTCTGTACTGAGGGCCTCTTCACTTGGCACCCTGCACACTCTCCCAAGGTGATCTCTGCCATTCCCATGGCTTCAGCTATTAACCATAGGGCCAGGATGCCTAAATATGTCACTCCCTGACCTACAGACACTTTTTAGAAGCTCCCCTGGGAGACCTCACAGGGACCTTATGCCCAGCATAAACAGGATAGAAATCAATATCCCAGCCCTTTCCAGCCTGCTCCATGCACACGGCTCAGGGAAGGCTTCACTGTCCAGCCAGGAGCTAGGAAAACAGCTGAGGTCCCTCCCTCTCCGTGTCGATGCACCGCCCCCCACCCCCCCCAACCATGTCCTCCAGTCAGGCCTCATGACTTTCTCTCCTCTGCCATCGCCCTAGGCCTGGCAGTCATCCTCTCTTTCCTAGATAACGGCAGTAGCTCCCTGAATGATCTTCCAGGGCTCCTCTTGCCACCCTCTGATCTATCCACTCTAAGGTGTTTTAATTACTTATTTTGACATAACCTAAGTATGACCCTTGAATAACGTAAGCCCAATCATACCTTTTCCTATGAAAACCCATCAATAGTGTCTCATGGTTCTTAGAATAATCTACCAAATCCTTCATATGGCTTTGAAGCTCTGCCACTGCAATCTCGACTCACATCTGTCTCATCCTCACTTTGCATTAGAGTGAGTTGTAGTGATGTTGGCATCGCCTGATAGTCCTTGAGCTCTCTGAGGGTGGGGAACATGTCTCAACACCAAGCAGAGTGCCTGGCATATGGGAGATGCTAGGGATATTATTGAATGGAGCAGTAGGGTGCTCAGTAGGATCAAATGCTGCAATGAGGCCAAGAAGGGCTGAGCAAAAGCCATTGGAGTTGGCATGGGAACGGAAAGCGAGTCTGTATATCACAACACAACGCCTAGGAGCAAAGGAGATGTCACCGAGCAGGTGAGATCTTAATTGTCTGGCATGTTAGGAGAATGAGCATTCTGGCTAATGTGTCTACGTACGGCGAAGATCCAAACTTTTCTATTTTAACCCTTGTTGGCAAAATGATTTCTTTTCAGAACACATGTATTTTACTTTCCTGCCTTTAGCAATTGTACCAGAGCAACTAATGACAGAAACCTAATTAATAAATGCGGGATTTAGAGAGCTCATTTTAACTTTGGTCTTTATGTTTGAAGCAAAGATAGAGAATGTGCCCTAGACAGAATTTTGAATTAAATTCCTGATTTCTCTTGGTGGGAAGTGTGTGTGTGTGGAGGCGAGGGAGGAAGCCCAATTCTGGCTGCGTTACAAAGAAGCTACACACAAGGCACATCCGCACATTCCAGAGATCGTGACTCCTTTCGGCATCCCTCCACAGGAAGCAAGAGATGGAGAAGTGGAGGAGGCCCTGTAGATCACCCTCAGTGGGGCACACTGAACAAACAGAGGGCAGCAGCAAAGATCCATCTGTGTAGGCTGAGGGTATCACATGGAAAGACCTTCATCTTCCCCCAGTGAGACAACACACACCACACCGATATCTTGGAACTGTCGTGAGGATTACATGAGATAACATGCTTGAAGGACCAGTGCTTGGCACATGGGGGTCTTTGTGTGCACACTGAGATGTTTGTTTATATCTCATGTCTCTATAAGACTGTAAGCTCCTTTTCCCTTCCAGAGCTGACTCATAGTGCTTGGCAATATCACAGATTAATTGGCCGTAAGTAAGTTGAACAGTTGAAAATCCAAATAGAATTTCCTCTTGTAAAGTTCTTCCAAAATGGACTCAGACTTCATTTGTCTGAAACGGTTTGTTGGTGGCTGGAAGGTTTCTTTCTTAAGGCCCGAAGTGTGTCCCCTGTATCATCGTATCACCAAGTCCACGGTTGGTTTGTCTGTCAGCATTGCAGTGATCAGTCTTGAAGACTGGTCAGGAGGTAGATGTCTCTCCACGC
The DNA here is from genome assembly GCF_049354715.1 of Callithrix jacchus. Classification (NCBI taxonomy): domain Eukaryota; kingdom Metazoa; phylum Chordata; class Mammalia; order Primates; family Cebidae; genus Callithrix; species Callithrix jacchus. The sequence goes on from NC_133519.1 coordinate 27,454,196, forward strand.
ACAGAGGTGCATCCTTTTATTCCATGCATCCTGGTAGGAAGCCCAGTGCTTGGCACATGGCAGATGCTTCCTTCCTGTTACATGACTATAAACCCAAAAGTGTGTAGAAAAACTAAAAGTGCTAGGATATACTCTCGCATGGTACAGATGTTTGATGAGATGAATTCAGGCTTCTTTTTTTGCTTTTAAAAATCCAGTGATTTGCATTATACTGCTAACAATTAACACAACAACAACCGCAACAACCAGCTAATTACAGATTTTCATTAACCCAGACCTTGCTTTTCATCATTTCTCTCTTCATAATTATAAGAAGGAAGTGTTTTGGTTTGGAGAAAGGGAGGAAGCTCTAGGCATCAGATCATTATTCTCCAAACCCCAGGAGGGTGCAGGGAAGGCTTCTCCAGGAGAGCCTGTCCTTTTGGTGGGAGCTCAAGAGAGAAAGGAAGGAGGTGGCCCTGCCTCAAGGCCAAAGCAGTTCTTGTCGTGAGCCCAGGGCAGAGGCCTGTGGCTATGGCGCTGCCTAAAATGGGCTTTCTATGTTGCTGACTCTGTAAATGTAGAGCAATAAGTTATGCTGTGCTAACATTGTCCCAGCCTCGCTGCATTAGATGGAAAATTACACCTAGGTTAAATACACACACACACACACACACACACACACACACACACACACACGGCTTTGTACCTGTTCTTAGTCATTAAAATGTGTTTCTGAAGTGCTAAATTTATAGTTAATTGCACAGTTAATTCATTATGTAACCCTATTTTTTGTTTATAAAACACCAAACTAAAGCAAACCCAATTACTTGAAGTCTCAGAGATACCACAAAAGAAATGACTTAATTTAGTAAATAATTTTAACTTAAATAATTATTTACCGAGAGAGAGAGTTTGCTGAGTGCCTCAGGAGATTGCCTACTATTGGCCTCATAATAAACCTTCCATGTAATTTCTGATTAATTACTTACACAAGCAACATTTTATTTACTTTGAACAAGTTGGGTTTTAAAAAGAGGCTATAAAATATCAATGAGGACACCCAGCAGCACTTCCTGGGCTTTCTTAGGCCTGTGAAAAAATGGCCTCTAAAGGCAGATCAGCCAAATTCCCTTTGGGCAGTTTGTATTTCAATGTTTCTTTATGAATTTGGGGTTTTATTCCATACCATGGCCTAAACAAATTCCTGAGTAGCTGGAATTACAGGCACGCGCCACCGTGCCCAGCTAATTTTTTATATTTTTAGTAGAGACGGGGTTTCACCATGTTGACCAGGATGGTCTCAATCTCTTGACTTCGTGATCCACCCGCCTCGGTCTCCCAAAGTGTATCAGGACCTGGCCTTGAAAAATCTTGGGAAATGCGTTTTGAGAACTTCCTTGAAGTAATACAATCATAGGCTGAAGAAGTAGAAAAGAACTTAGCGGATGTCTAATTCAACTTTTTTATTATATAGATGAAGAAGCTTAGGTTTTGTTTGTCATGCAGTTTCAAGGTATCATACACAAAACAGGCACTCAAATAAATATCAGATAAATGGAAGTATGTAGTGATGCCAGTAGCAGCATTTAAAAAATATAAATGACTGTCAGATATTGAATAGGAATCCACATCGCATTCAGAGTATATTAAGAAAATATAAGATTATAAGCCGGGTGCGATGGCTCAAGCCTGTAATCCGGCACTTTGGGAGGCCGAGGTGGGTGCATCACAAGGTCAGGAGTTCGAGACCAGCCTGGCCAAGATGGTGAAACCCCATCTCTACTAAAAATACAAAAATTAGCTGGGTGCAGTGACACACGCCTGTAATCCCAGCTACTCTGGAGGCTGAGGCAGGAGAATTGCTTGAACCCAGGAGCTGGAGGTTGCAGTGGGCTAAAATCGCACTGTTGCACTCCAGCCTGGGTGACATAGTGAGACTCCATCTCAAAAAAAAAAAAAAAAAAAAAAAGAAAAAGAAAATAAGAAAATGTAAGATTATTAGGGTTAGATTATTAAGGTTAGTTTGGAAATAGAAAAATGGCAAAATGAGCCAATGATTTTCACTTGTTTAGAATTGAGACCTGGAATTTCTATGGTGTTTTTAAAGTGCTTTAGGGCATATGTTTATTTTTGAAATTAATGTGAGATAAGAGTGTTTTGAGAATTTTGTGTAAACTAGATATACCCTAATGTATCAGAAAAGTCACATTTAGGAGTCATCACTTCAATTTCTGATACTGTAGGCCCTGGGCGACAGGCCACATGCAATACCAATGAGGTCACTTCATTTTGAGCTTCTCACCACTCATGGTTGCTTCTGACCTGTGCTAGGTGTGAGGAATCCCAGTCAGGCCTTCATCTCTGGTCCACAGGGAGCGCAGACTGCTACAAAAGGGTCTTGAGGATTCACCTTTTAAAACAGAGCAGTCTTACTTGGAAGGGTTTTTTGTGGAGGGAGGGGGTAAAGAGGTGGTGACTATCTCTTCTTTTAGCTTATTTGAAGGGCTGTTTATGTAGAATTTTACCTGCGCAGCCCCAAAGTGATAGAATCTGGGCCAGTGAATGGAAGAGTCATAGGGAATGAGATTTCCATTCAGGGTAAGGTAGAAATTTGCGATAGATCCATCAGAAGGTGATTCCCTTGGGAGACGGTGTGTTTCCAACCTGTCTTTTCAAGTGAGAACTGGCATCCATAGTGCAGAGATGCTGGGAAAGAGCTCAGCTGGGTGGAGTAGGTGACAGCAAGGCCAGTGGGTGGAGGTGGCCAGAGGAGACCTTGGTCCTTACTTCACACGTTTAGGATGTCTTCCTGTCATATTTTCCTCTACCCTGGATACTCTCTGGCTTGTTAATGTCATTCTCAATGGGTGGGGCCCAATACTCCAAATTCAGGGCAGAGTATGGGGTAGGAGTAATGATGCCATTTGATTTGGACCCCATCTTTTATTTACACAGCCTAGCCTGTGTCAAGTCCTCCGTTGCACCTAGGCTTGACACATACCATTCTAATATTTGGTGCTGAATTTAAAGTTAATTAAATCCCTGTGACTTCCTTATCTGAACCACTACCAAGATAGATCTCTGATATACTGACTTTATGGAATGAGTTTTTTAAATCAAAACTTTATTCTGTTACATTTTATCTCATTGGTGTCAAACTATGGTGTTACTGATTTTGATGGGGGGCTGAGGGGGTAGAGTGGGTAACTGAATGCTGACTCTATCCTCTAGGCCTTAAGTGTACTTCCCCTTACTGTCTTCTCTGGCTTGGTAAGCACATCTCTCACTTTTTTTTTTTTTTTTTTTTTTTTTGAGATGGAGTTTAGCTCTTGTTACCCAGGCTGGAGTGCAATGGCGCGATCTTGGCTCACCGTAACCTCTGCCTCCTGGGTTCAGGCAATTCTCCTGCCTCAGCCTCCTGAGCAGCTGGAATTACAGGCATGCGCCACCGTGCCCAGCTAATTTTTTATATTTTTAGTAGAGACGGGGTTTCACCATGTTGACCAGGATGGTCTCAATCTCTTGACTTCGTGATCCACCCGCCTCGGTCTCCCAAAGTGCGTCAGGACCTGGCCTTGAAAAATCTTGGGAAATGCGTTTTGAGAACTTCCTTGAAGTAATACAATCATAGGCTGAAGAAGTAGAAAAGAACTTAGCGGATGTCTAATTCAACTTTTTTATTATATAGATGAAGAAGCTTAGATTTATCAAAGTAATAATCTTGGGTTAATGTTGTTGTTAGCCTATATTTGTTAATATCCTGGCCATGGTTTTCCATTTTGTTCAGGAGACATTATTTTAAAAGTCTTGCTGAAATCAAGACACATTGGATCCATGGCATTTGGTATGGACATATTATAATATGGCATTTACCTAAGACTACGTCAGCCAAATACACACACACACGCACACACACACATACACACACACACACACACAAAGTACAGTTTAACTACTTCAGCCAAATACACACACACACACACAAACACACACACGCACAAAGTACTGTTTAATACTTCAGCCAAATACACACACACACACACACACACACACACAAAGTACAGTTTAATACTTCAGCCAAATACACACACACACACAAAGTACAGTTTACTTCAGCCAAATACACACACACACAAGTACACACATATGCACACACACCATTGGTTTGGCATCTGTTTTTGTCTTATGCTGCTTTGAATGGACCAACTTTTTCTTTCCAAATGCTCTTAAACCATATCTTTATCTTTCTAGAATTTCGATCAATTTTCAATGTAGAGAACACTTATATTTAATTTCATAAGCCTTAGAAAACAGTGTAACTTCTAGAGCATGGTGGTTTATTAATGTCTTTCTTCCTTTCTAATTTTTGGCAAAAATCCCTAAAATTCAATTTAGCTACATTTTAAAATGTCTTCTAGAATTTGGGGTTTACAGTGGCTACATTCAAGGCTTTATACCTCCTTCAATTTCCTGAAGTCAGCCTGCTCTTCTTTAGAAAGTCTTTGTATCCCTGAGAGCATGGCCTCAGTACTGATGAATGGGTGGCAGGAACACCAGGTACCGTGGGAAGTTGCTATATCTGCAGGCAAGGGTGAGCCTTGCCTGTCTCAAGGAGAGCTTACACCAGACGCTCACATTTGAGACTGCCCTGACCTTAGCCCAGCTGGAGGAGACTCTGGACTCTTGCTCTGGCCCCACCTCCATTGTCTTCTTTGTATCTCTGTTTTCACCTTGTTAAGGAAACAAAATATCCTCTGTCTCCTCACTTCCCTCCCCAGCCCAGACACTGCATAGAAACCTAAAGGAAATTATCCCAAAAGAAGAAGGGAGCTGTTGATAAGCCTCTGTGGGCGTCTGTGAAAGCACACATCATCTGAATGACAGGTTTGCATGTAAACAGCCGCAACTCATGAAAATAGTTTTTAATCTACTTGAAAGGCATATTCTCAGAAGGAAATCAAGCTCCCTCCAGGTGCGTGGCAGCTCTTTGAAGGAGGAGCTGCTGCAGCAAAAATATAAGCCATTAGGAGATTCTACTTTTTATGACCCTTTCTTCTCCTTCTGCATCACCTCCCCGGCTCCTCCCCATTGGCAAAACCATCTCTACAGGGCTTTTGACTGGAGAAAGGGGGAAGGAGGAGCTGGGGGAATTACCTTCTCTCTTGGCAGATCAGGGCCAAGTTTCAGCAATGGGGCACTGAATATCTACCTAATTTTGTTTCCCCTCTTTTTTCCAGACTATCCTTCTCTAGGTAGAAATACCACTCCCCAATGCCTCTCCTCCAAGCCTCAGCTGTGTCCACCATGCTTTCCAGACCCAAATCCTGCATGTCTTTAATGACTCAACTTAAATCTCATCAAGTTTTTTACCCTGTGGCACAGACTAAACCTTTGACTAAAGTCTTCCTCTTGTCACACGTTATAGTACAAAGGATATGCAATTAAGTTACAACTCTTTTATTATGGTAAAATGCACATAACATAAAATTTAATATTTTAATCATTTTTAGGTGTACAGCTTATTGTTCTTGTTAGGACATCCACACGGTGGTGAAACTATCACCACCATCCATTTCCAAAACTTTTCCATCATCTCAAACTGAAACTCTACATCCATTAAACATTAACTCTTTATTCCCCCTTCACTACATTTTAATTATATAAATAATAGAGGAATGCATTGCAAACAATAAAATAACACAAATAGATAAAGTCCTCTTTGACTACCATACACAATAGAATACCATTGTATTGTATTGCTTCTGCATTGAGTGTATATATATATATACACACACACACACTCAAATATATATTATATATATACTCAATAGATAGTCAAAACCATATATACACGGTTTTGTATGTAACCTTTACATGAACAATATCACAGCTCTATATATTATGCAACTACTTCCTGTTTTCAATCAGTAGAACCTCTTGGAGGTCATCCCACATGAGTACCTAGAAATCTACCTTATGATTTTAAAGTATTACATAATATTCACAATTATAGTTAGCCATTTCCCTATTTAGTAATTTTTCAGATATTTTTATTACATCTAATGCTGCTGCAAGCATGTGAATGAAACAAATATACTCTTGAGTTTCTCAAGAGCAGATACTCAAAACGATTGCAGGGTCATAGGGTATGCATACTTCTGATTTTGATAGAAGCCACTGGATTACCTTCCAAAGTGGCTGTATTCGTTTGTAATCCAACCAACAGTATACAAAAGTATCCACTCCTGTATGTTCTTCAACATTTGGTGCTGAATTTACCAAGCAGTTACTTTCTGTCTGGCATGTACTGAACATTATGTGTATGAAATCATTTAATGTTTGTAACAACTCAAGAAGATGGGTGTTAATATTATTAACCCTCTGCAGTTTTAATGAGGCTAAGAACCTTGTCTTGGGGCCGACATTGGCAAGTGGTAGCCAGGATTTAGACTCAGCTTGACTTCAGATCCTACACCCCTATACGCTGGGCTGTTTTATCTGACTGCCGCCCATCTGATGGGTTAAATATGGCACGTCTTCGGGGGGTTTTAATTTGCACTTTCTGATGGCTTGTTTGGGGAACATCTTTTCATGTGTTTATTGGTCATCTGTATTTTCTATTTTGTGATTTACTTTGTCATATCTTTTGCTCATTTTTCTATCGGGTGGTTTATTGATTGGTAGTTTAGGAAATGCTTCTGTTCTGACTTCTTTGGTGAGTGATCATATTTATATCTTAATTAAAATCATCAGTACAGCCAAGTGTTAACCGAGCCGAGACCCTACCCTAGCTGTAAAATGCAGGACATGTGAAATTCAAATATCCTTGTATACATTTAAGAAGTTTTCATAGAAACATACACATTGATTTACTCATTCACTGGATACTTTTTCTAATTGAATGATGCCTCTGAACCAAGAACTGTGCAAGGTGTAGGAAAAACTATTAAAGTTTGCAAAGAGTGCAAAGGAACATCACAGTTCACAGAAGGCTTAGTAGAGATCTTATTAGAAACAAAGAGCTATTAACCTTTACAGTAAATTGATCTATAATGAATGCATTACTAATTGTGTTCACCTGCTTTTGCGAACTGCCTTCTACTGAAAATATGTAGACTATCAATTAACCAACATAAGAGTCTGCCAATGTAAATATTTTTAAAGTTTAGATATCATTAGCCTATCAGAGAAGAAACTACTCTCAGAGAATACTTATTTTGGTCTTCCCTCCCTTCCGTTTTTTTACTTCTTTCCTTCCTTCTTTTATTTAAAAAAATTTTGTGGAATGTTGAAATATGGTGTTCTGTATAGAGCAGATGCTAAGAATTGTGGATGGATATTTTGCATTACTATATTTGAGCAGAAAAAGGAAAACTTTAGGAATAACTGTGCTTTTTAAATGGAGGCAGATCCAAAGGATTTTATGTGTTTCAAGCACAGTTTTACCCTGAGCAGAAAGATATCTACATCCTCATTTGGTATTGATCCAGAACATTCCCCAAATGAGGAACATTTAATAGCTCCAGATGTTTTTCTATGTGTATTGGGCAGGTGCATCCACATCTAACCCCAAATCTTGTGGCACTGTAGTGCAGACACTGCCATTCGGATGGAAACGTTTTCTTCCTTGAAGCTCTTTTTGGTAACTGCTCTGTGTACACACACACACCTGCTGTGCCTAGAGGTAGGATTGCTTCTAGTGTGTTCTGACTCTTTACCCCATTTCAGCATAAGATAACCAGACACTGCCTCCTCCCCATTGTCATTTTCCTGCCCCTCATCTACCAAGAGTCGGGTCCAGGCTGCCTGGCACCTGCCAAGGATGCCTTTCTTCCTGTCTGTGGGTCTGGAGGCTGGAAGGTGCTCATGGATCCAAAAATCAATGTTTCCAGGACTCTCTTCCTTTGGAGCACAAAGAATGCTGACTGGGTGACAGCTCTGAGGTGGCATGTCAGTCTAAGAATAGCTAGGGGCACTGAACAGGCATCTCAGTGGGTGGGGCAGAGCTGAGGAGCTGCCTCTGATTTGCCTGTATTTGCTTGCTGCTCGTCACCAACCGCGGGCTCCTAAACTGCAGAGCAGGGTCCCAGTGTGTGGTCATTTAGCACACATGGAAGATACAGTAACCACAGAATGTGTCTCAGAGTCACCCTTAGAGTGTCTTCCTTTGGAAAAGAACATCCCTGGAAAATAAGTAATTTGACTTGCCCTTTATAGAAGACAGAAATAATTAAGGGACAAGACTGTTTAATCAGTCTGTCAGCAAATAAAATTGATTCAGCATCCATTGTGTTACGGAGAGCTCTTTGCACTCCACTATAAATTGACTGCCAAATATCTGTGCTCTGAAGCCTCTAACCTGGTGAAAGGAGATGTGGCTTAAGTTTTCTGATTGGTTCTTATATTTTAATGGGCATGCAAATCACCTGGGGATCCAGTTAAAATGCACATTGTGACTCAGTAGGTCTGGCTGGGTCCCAGAGGCTGCATTGCTAACGAGCTCCCTGGTGCTGCTCTTCCTCCAACTCTCCAGAGTGGATGAAAACCCTGCTCTCACCCAATGCTGGAATTTCTTCTTAATCAGAAGCATTGTTAATACAATTGAAAGAATGGTGAATTGAGTGTCACTATATCTGGGTTCTGGCTCAGTGGCTCATTAGTGGGTAGACTCTCCCTCCCCTGTAGAAGCCACATTCCACTTTATTATTTCCCCAACTCTATCCCATCCCTAGCCTCCAAAAGCCCCCTTGTTGTGGGTGCATTCAGTGTGAACTATGCCAGCCAGCTGGGGTTGAGGAACCAGGACTTGTTGGCCTAAGACTTTGCTGTCAATGGCCCTGCCTTTGGAAGGTGTTTTTTTGTTTGTCTTGTTTTTTTTTTTTAGAAGACTATTTTGATGGTAATGCACTGGGGACTTATTCAAGGCCACCATGAGAAGAAATGGTGGGTGGGGCAAGTGGGTCTGTGAGCTCCATTTTGATGGTGAAGAGAGGAGAGCAGGAACAGGAATCATGAGAGGCAGGAGCCTCCCAAGAGGGAGAAAGTATAGGGAAGGAAAGAAACTGAAAAGGAAAAAAGAAACTGCAAAGGCAAAAAGCAATTTGTTGTGTTGTGGAGGGGAGTAACTGGAGCATGAACCAGTGTTTTGGCAGCAGGCATAAAAGGACAGGGATTTTGAGAGGTAGCACAAAAATGACATGCTAGGCCTTGTGGAGGATGTGGAGTGAAAGGAATTGCAGAGGCAAAGAGAAGTCAAGGGTGCATTTTGTGGTGAAAGTGCAAACTGCCAGGGGCTGAAGATGGGTATTTATTTGGATGGCAGGCCTGAGAAATCAGGCCTGAGGAGGAGGACAAAGGCTTTGAGTGAGGTAAGATTTTGTGAAGGCTGAATTTTCAGGTGTCAATGAGTAGAAAATGTGAGACAGAGAATCTGGCAGGACATGAAGAATACTAAACAGATGGAAGAAAATAGCCCTTTGGTGGAGACCTGGAGTCTGCTAGTGTGGGCTGAGGAGTGACAAATGGGACCCAAGAGGACCCCTGGTCCTGCCTCCATGGTCAGCCGATGTATGGAACACTGTGCCCTCATCCTCTCCAAGCTCAGCTCCTGCCTATTTGAACAGTGGAGGCTGGGCATGAGCTTGGCAGGTGGCATGCACAGTGCGCCCTCTCCAAAGACATAGAAACTTCTCAGAAGTTTCTACGGAGAGTGCAGCTATTCATGAAGGAAACCAGGGGGCTGCATGTTGCCTACCTGCTTCTCTCGAGACCATCTCAGCACCCAGATCTTAGCAAAGGGCTAAAAAGCTCAGGATAGTGAGTTTAAGAGCAGTGATCCCACTCCTGAGCTGGGTCCCGCAGCTGCAATAATGTGGCATCCGTCAGAAGGTGCTTCATATAACTCTAAGTATGGGCAGCATAATTGACCATGGGGAAAGCTTCTGGACTGTGAAACCCATTGCTGTGTTAGCTCAGCCACGACTGGATGTGTCAGGGAGGCTAAGACAGGGCTGTTCCTGGGACAGGAAGTCCTCTGACTGTTACCTTAGAGGACTCACTGACAGTCTTGCGGAACCTTTGAGCCTTTCTTAGACTGCATGGCTATCTAGGATGCTTCCACCCAACCTGCCTCCCCGCCGCCTTTCACTTGGAATCGTGGTAGTCCGGCAGCTGTCCCAGCCTTACCTACTCCTTCTCCATTCCCTCTCACATAGATACTTCCCTTGATGAAGGTCTCGTGTATTCAATCCTTCTGGGTCTTGGAGGACACAGGCTAACACAAGTGGAGGCCAATGGGGAGGAGGATAGAAGCCAAATTTGTATCAGTTAATGATATAAATACCAGGAGGGGAGAGGATTCTTGGAAATGCACACAAGCTGAAGAGAAGGAACTGAGGCCAAGTTGTGGAGGTATCAGGGAAGATGATTGTGGGCATTGCCCGTTCCCATACTCATACCCTGGAACCTTTTGCTACTGGTTTCTCTGGCCTTTCCACAATCTCTGTTGTAAGCCTTTCAGTCTCTGACCACCACCACCTTCTGCCCATCCAGCTTACTCCCCAGTATCCCTACTCCAACGACTTCCACCTTACCCAAATAGACAGCCCATGGGCCCTGCCTGACAACTTTAACTGTCCCTCTCCCATCTTGCCGTGGCCCTCCGTGGCCTCCGTGGCCTGCTTGGCCCTCACTGGTTATTATCATCTCTCCATGCATCAGCGCATTCACTCTCTCAACCCTCTTCCACTGCACTGGCTGGCAAATCTGCAACCTCCGTTAAAGCCAGCTCTCCACCTACTCCACCCTTGCAGGAATGCAACTGAAAATGGCTAGCAGAGAAAAAAAAAAATCCATGACGTTACGTTAAACTTCACAGTCACAAACCTCACGTCAGCCCTCAGCTCCGGCGGGCAGTGCTACTCTGTCTTTCCTGTCCATTCACTTTCCCACACAATTTCTCACTTTCTCTTTTCTCAAACAACTTCTCTCCCTTTCACTGTTTTCTCTTTCTCCATAATGTTGACTCCATTCTTCCAGCTACTCAGGCTAAAATCTTGAAGTCAGCCTGGATTCTTCCCTTTTTTTCACATCCTGCATCCAAGCCATTAGCAAACCCTGCTGGCTCCACCTTTTAAGCAGCTCCAAAATCAAACCACTTCTTATGGCTTCCACTGTCTCCATCACCTTGCGCCTGGGCTGCTGTGGTGCCTCCGAATTGGTCTTCCTGCTTCCTTCTGATCTTGCCTCCCCACCCCCAGTCTGTTGTTAACACAGCAGCAGGAGTGATCAGATTAGATCATACCGTTTTTCTGCTAACAACCTTCCCATAACTTTCTAGCTCACTTAGAGTAAAAACCAAAGTCGTTATGATAGAAGGCCCGCAGGCTCTGCCCTCGTCGCTCCCAACACCACCTCCTATTTCCCACTGGCTTTGCTCTTTCCACTGTAGCCTCACCCATCAACCTTCCTTGACCATCCGGCCCCTGCCCACTGGTCTTCTCATCATCTCTCAGACACACCAAGGACATCAGCACCTTTGCACTCACTGTCCCCTCTGCATAGAACCCTCTTTCCCCACTGCTGAATTCCTCGGTTCCTTCATGTGTGCTCTTCACTGTCACCTTTTTGATTTGGCCTTCCCAGCCCCACCATATGGAAGGGCAAAGACTTTCCCCCACCCCCAGCACTCTGCCCTCATACTCTGCTCAGTGCATTCTCCTTTCTTGGCACAGAGCGCCACCTGACACGTGGCATGTTTGTTCGTTGTTTGTCTTCCTAACCTAGACTGTAAGTGCCCCCAGGGTAGTGTCCCTGCTCACACACTGGTGCACGATACATAGTTATGGGATTATGGAATGAATGGAAGTTGAAGGAGGGAATGGGGTCCAGCTAATGAGAGAGATACAGAGGGTAGGTTCAGACCCCAAAGGGTGTTCTCATGGGGAATGTTTTGGTGGGGAAGGCCAGAAACCCAGGGTAGAGTCGAAGGGGTTCTCATGATGGAAAGGCAGGGCTGACTCTGAAGTCAGGACTCCTTCCACGAACACCAAGCTGCCTTTCTAAGCCTTAGTCCCCTTACCTGCAGAATGAGGATGGGAGTGGCCTGCTTCCCCAGGTTATTGTGAGGTTCACATGGGATGGTGGTGGCATGAGGCCTGGCATTTGGTGGGGGCTCAGGAGAGTCAGCTGGGCCTGAATCAGGCCCATAGCAGGGTCAAGACCCCTGTGCGCTCCCAAGTGGAACTGAGATATCAGCCTCAATTTGCTCCTTGCAGAGCTAATTTGATGGTGGAAAGCCATGTCAGTTGGGGGGAAGGGTCCATGAGGGCACACAGTTGCAGGACTTGAAATCACAGTGCAGTAAAGAAGGAAAGGTTGGGGCTGGGAGGGAGGCGGAAGGCACAGTCAACCTGTTGGGGGGCTGGGCGGGGTCTTTCCAACCTCTGTCTATAGCCATAGGAAGGAGCAACTTTAAGGGGAAACAAGTGGTGATGTATTTCTGTATTCAGAGCACTGACATTCCTCCAGAAAAAAATGAGAGGAGATTATGCAGGAAGGGAATTGAGTCTGTCAGGAGCTTCGAGAAAGAAAGGGGAAAAAGGACGTAGAAAGGAGCTGTTTGTTGCTCTTTGTTCAGGCTTTTATCTCAAGAGTCTGTTTGTAAAAATGTTCTCTCTTGGCCGGCCTCTTTCACTGCAGCTTGGACGCTCTGCCCCCTCCCCCTCCCCACCTTGCTGTTGTTTGAGTTAAAGCTCTTACCTTGATTAAATAATGAATAAAAGCTCTTCTCAAGCCTGACTTTGCTGGTCCTAGGGAGAAATTACAGATATATGTACATACATATACATGCAAAATAGCCTGAGATAAAGAGGCTTGGGATAAACAGTTTTCCGTTTTTTTTTTTTTTTTCTTTTAAAGGAATGTCATTCATAAACTACACTCACAAACAACACAAATTTAAACTAGGGCAAACCAGCCTAAGTGCAGCTAAAGAGTTTGACTTAACAAAGTTATTGGATTTAAAAGCATTTATTTTCATTTAAAATTATGATATTCATTTTTAAAATGGGTTAGGGCCTTCTCCCGTAGGGTTTCTGTCTCAGGCAGGTACTGAGCTCTGTGTATGACTGTCTGTGTAGGCAGGATTATCTAATTTGTAACCAATGTTTTTATTTGGCTTTCTTTCTTAAGGCTCATCAATTAAGGCAAAACTATTTGTAGTGTACCGTCTGCACAGCCATGGTATCTTCAGTCCAGAGGACTGGCCTTGCCCATTTTCTCCCTGCCCACCCTGCTTTCCGCTTGCTAAACCTCTCTAATCATATCCTACAGCTGTAAAAAGGAGGAATGGCACTCCTAGCTGCCCCACTCATTTACCTGTGGGCACTTTACGCTTTTTTTATCTGTTCTAGATTGAGCCCTTAAGTGTTGACACACAAAAGAAAACCAAATACTAGAGGAAGTCTCATTTAATGGCATAAAATGAGCAAATCATGTACAGATTTCTGAGCCCTGTTCACTCACGATTAGCTACAGATTGGTTAACAGTATTCGTAAAGTCACAGAAGATCCTGCAACCGGAAGACTAAATAGAAGCACAATTCTGAAATGAGGGACTTGCTCCTATGCACATATTGGCTAATATTCATCTGTTCATTCATATATCCATCCATCCAACAATTTTGTATTCAATGACTGTACTATACAGGCACTGGAAACACAAAGATAAGTGAAAGCAGCACCATGTCTGGCCTTGAGGAGCCTGAAATCTGGTGAGGAAGATAGATATCAATCCAATAATCACCCTAATGAAGAAATAATAATGAACCGAGGAAAGCATTCTGAAGGAAAAGAACATAGTTTAATAAAAACATATTACGGGAATGGAGTCAGAAAAGATTTCTCTGAAAAATTAATGCTTGAAAGTGATCAAGAGAACGAGTAGGACTCAAGGAAGAATGTAGGGTGCATTCTAGAAGGAGAGGTTTAAGGAGCATAGGGAATTTGAGGACCAGCAAGAAAGGAGATGAGTCCGGAGCACAGAGAGCAGGACAAGAGTGGTGACTGACAAGCCTAGAAGAATAGACTCAAGCTGTACTAATCATCTATTGCTGCATAACGAATTGCCCCAGAATTTAGCACCTTAAAACAACAAACACTTATTATCTCATAGTTCCTGTAGGTCAGGGATTGTGGAGCAGCTTAGCTGTGCAGTTCCCATTCAGGGTCTGTCTTAAAGTTGCAGTGAAGACGCTGGCAAGAGCTGCCATAACCCGCAGGCTTGTCTGGGACCCCAGGATCTACGTACAGGAGCTCTCACTTACATGGCTGTGGGCAGGAGGCTTCAGTCCTCACCATATGGACTCTCCATTGGGCTCCTTTAGAGTCCTCATGACATGCAGCTGGCTTCCCCAAGAGCAAGTGATCCAAAAAGAAGAGCAAGCAGGAAGACCTAATTCCTTTTATGTCCCATTCTGGAAGTTACACCGTATCCCTTCTACCATCCCTTCTGCTTGTTAGAGGAGAGCCAGTAAGTGCAGCCCACACCCAAGGGGAGAAGAACGAGCTCCACCTTTTGAAGGGGGAGTATAAAAAGATTCATAGACATATTTTAAAAGCACCACAAAAGCCAAGAGGATGTTATACAAGAGTTGTGTTTGTTTGCTAGGGCTGCCATAATAAAGTTCCACAGACCGAGTGGCTTAAACCGTGGATATTTATTTTGCCATGGTACTGGAGGCTATAAATCTGAGACCAAGGTGTCAGCAGGGTCGGTTTCTTTGACTCTCCTCCCCTTGGATTGTAGATGTCTTCTTCTCACTTTGTCTATACATGGCTTTCTTTGCCTGACTGTACCCTAATCTCTTCTTTTTTTTTTTTATGTTTGCTCCATATATAGTTTTTTTTTTAAATTTTTTATTGGATTTTAGGTTTTGAGGTACATGAGCAGAGCATGCAAGACAGTTGCGTAGGTACACACATGGCAGTGTGCTTTGCTTTTCTTCTCCCCTTCACCCACATTTGGCATTTCTCCCCAGGCTATCCCTCCCCACCTCCCCCTCCCACTGGCCCTCCCCTTTTCCCCCCAATAGACCCCAGTGTTTAGTACTCCCCTTTCTGTGTCCATGTGTTCTCATTTTTCATCACCCACCTATGAGTGAGAATATGCGGTGTTTCATTTTCTGTTCTTGTGTCAGTTTGCTGAGGATGATGTTTTCCAGATTCATCCATGTCCCTACAAACGACACAAACTCATCATTTCTGATTGCTGCATAATATTCCATGGTGTATATGTGCCACATTTTTCCAATCCAGTCTATTATCAATGGGCATTTGGGTTGATTCCAGGTCTTTGCTATTGTAAACAGTGCTGCAATGAACATTCGTGTACATGTGTCCTTATAGTAGAACGATTTAAAGTCTTTTGGATATATATACCCAGTAATGGGATTGCTGGGTCAAATGGAATTTCTATTTCTAAGGCCTTGAGGAATCGCCACACTGTCTTCCACAATGGTTGAACTAATTTACACTCCCACCAACAGTGTAAAAGTGTTCCTTTTCCTCCACATCCTCTCCAGCATCTGTTGTCTCCAGATTTTTTAATGATCGCCATTCTAACTGGCGTGAGATGGTATCTCAATGTGGTTTTGATTTGCATCTCTCTGATGACCAGTGACGATGAGCATTTTTTCATATGATTGTTGGCCTCATATATGTCTTCTTTCGTAAAGTATCTGTTCATATCCTTTGCCCACTTTTGAATGGGCTTGTTTGTTTTTTTCCTGTAAATCTGTTTGAGTTCTTTGTAAATTCTGGTTATCAGCCCTTTGTCAGATGGGTAGACTGCAAAAATTTTTTCCCATTCTGTTGGTTGCCGATCCACTCTAGTGACTGTTTCTTTTGCTGTGCAGAAGTTGTGGAGTTTCATTAGGTCCCATTTGTCTATTTTGGCTTTTGTTGCCAATGCTTTTGGTGTTTTGTTCATGAAGTCCTTGCCTACTCCTATATCCTGGATAGTTTTGCCTAGATTTCCTTCTAGGGTTTTTATGGTGCCAGGTCTTATGTTTAAGTCTTTAATCCATCTGGAGTTAATTTTAGTGTAAGGTGTCCTAATCTCTTCTTATAAGAACATTAGCCATAGGAGATTAGGACCACTCCAATGACCTCACTTTAACTTAATTGTCTCACTAAAGCCCCTATCTACAACTAAGATCACATTCCAAATACTGGGCAGGGTAGGATTTCAACATGTGAATTTTGAGAACACAATTGAGCCCGTAGGGATTTTGGTATTTATTCTTAGAGCAACAGAAAAGTACTAGGGTAATTTAACCATAGGGGCGGCACTATTTGCATTTAGAATTTCCTCTGGTTGCAGTGTGAGATATGATTGGATAGAGAACAGAGTGAAATTCAAAAATTTATTTACTTGGATACAAAATTGTTAGGACTTTGGATAAGTTGAATACGAAGGGCAAGAACAAGGGAGGTCAGTGATGAAGCTTGGATTTCTGGCTTGAGCCACTGAATGGGGATAAATGATGCTTCATCTTTAGTGAGAATCTAAAGAATGATGGAACAGATTCAGGTTCAGAAGTGATGGTAGCGACTTTGAGTTTGTTCTGGTTGTGGGGTGTTGAAGAGCCTGGAGGTCAACCAAGTAGGGATATCCCTTGGGATACTGTATGGTTCTTTTTTGTAAGACTGAGAGGAAAATTCTGGACTGTAAATATTAGTCTCTGAGCCATTGGCAGAGAGGTGGTGTCTGAAGAGAGGATATGGGTTAAACTGGACAAAAATACAACATGACTAAGAAGAGAAAGTATCCTGGAGCTGAGCCTCAAAGAACCCTGGCACATGCAAACATCGGATTTTGAAGACTTATTCTTCCATTTTTTATGTACACTCAATTTAAAGGCATTCCTCAGCTAAGTCTTTATGGAATTTGATGTTACATATATGAATAAGTTAGGGGCAAGAGAGCAGTGGAAATGTACTTTAGCATGGTCCATGATTTTATTGTACAGAAAGTTACTGCCTATTATCCCTAGTACTGGACACATGGAAGGAGGCTGACTTCTCTATGTCATGCATGTATACACATTGCTGAAAATGAGATCAAATCAGATGAGACTAGGCACATTCAGTGTGGTGTGGCTATAGACATGAGATCATATCAAAGCATTCTCAGTCCTATGTGGCAAATTTTAGAACAGTCAACTGTAGAACACAGTGTTTGCCTCACCCCATCCCTCTTCTGAGTCAGGAATGGCCAGGAGAGGAGCCATTGTGAATGACAGTGTACAGTTGGGCTTCTGGAAGACCTAGGAGGATGGAGGGAAATTAATCATCCAGGTCTCCTTGGATAACCACATTTCCCACCTGTGACACGGGGGATGCTCTATGGAGATGGGGCTCCAGGGCCCTGGTAAACAGGTAACCAGATCGTCTTAGAAGAGGATTTCTCTTGGGAGACAGTTTGTGTTTCTAAACTGTTATAGTTAATTTGATGTCACATATGTGATTGGGTACCTTCTCTGTGTCCAACATACATGTAGTACAGGCTACAAGGGAGACAGGTGGATGAAGGAGGGTGTTTGAGAAATAAAAGAGAAGTGAGAAGTGTGGCCACTGTGGCCTCAGAGACTTCTGAAGAGGTAACAGAGAGCAAGCTGGGATTGTGTCTGATGAAGCAGTAGGAAGCTTCATACTTCAGGAAAGAAGTCTCTTTTGTTCAAAGACTGTGCCCTCATTGCCTCTAACATTCTGTATAGTTTACAACTGTTTATCGTGTTTGTAGTTTATTGTCTGTGTCCTGTCACTTGAATGACTTCCCAAGTGCAGAGGTCTGTCTGTTTTCCTCAATGGTGTATTTCAAGCTCCTGGAACAGTGGCTGTACAGAGTAGATGTTCGATGAATATTTGTTGGATGAATGAATGAATTCCCACTTCTATGAGGCAGGACTGATGTGGTTTTCCCGGCCTGTGGTGTTGGCTTCCTGCATAGATCCTCACCAGTGCACAGAGCAATGTGTAATAAATAGTCCCTCTTTACCCTATTTGTCTCTGTTTGTCTGCACACCTTGAAGGAAGGTAGGGCCTATTCTATGGCCTGTGGAGTTCATGACGCTTCTTCCCAAGTCTCCCACTGTCCTTCTCATGAGACCTTCCTCTCCCTCCCCTATGAGTGGATCCATTCAGGGCAGTAACTCCTCTGGCCACCTCTCCACTGCTTACTCCTGCTTAGGCCTCAGCAAGACTGATCTTTGCCCATGGTGTTCTCTCAAATGTGCTTGGGAAGGTGAGCTCACTTGTTTGAAGCTGCAAAACTAAAGGCTTTATTCTTCAACTGTGCAAACTTCAGACCCAAGGCAGGTGGAAAGATAGGTGAAGGGAACTTGAGTCACGCTCCAATTATATTAACCATTGCTAGGGCAGGTAGCCTGCACAAATATATTTGGTCAATCTTGGAAGGATGTGACAAGAACAAATTAGTTCCCAGATGGCCCCTGTGTCTCCTCTTTGGAGGTCCAGCCAGAGCCATGTCTAGCTGCACAAGACCGTGTCCCAAGCATTGCCAGGGGCAGAGAGCCGGGTCTTTTCCCAACCCTGGAGTGCCCTGACCCAGGCTGTGTTTTCCTCTGCTCTCCTCAATGGCCCCTGCTCTTGCATGTCTCTGCCCCAAAGTTAATTGGCAGAGACCAATTAGATAATTGAATCTCACTTATAGATGCACTTTGCTTTCTCTTCTTAGTCATGTTGTATTTTTGTCCAGTTTAACCCATATCCTCTCTTCAGACACCACCTCTCTGCCAATGGCTCAGAGACTAATACTTACAGTCCAGAATTTTCCTCTCAGTCTTACAATAAAGAACCATACAGTATCCCAAGGGATATCCCTACTTGGTTGACCTCCAGGCTCTTCAACACCCCACAAAAAAAAAAGAATCTCACTTCTTTTTTTGATAATCTAAAAAAGAAATTAGATAATTTCATTTTTCCCCTCTTATCTCCTTTCCTGACACCCAAGGATACATTTTGCTCCATTCATTGTTACTTCCACCTCTGGTTATAGCATTTTGACCGTGGAGTATGTCATGGGAACCCAATGACTTTGCCAAAGCAAAGTGCAGAATTGAACCTAATTAAGAATGAAAATTAATTATATATGAAATAATTTCTGTGGGATTGTAGAGATGAATGTGGGTATCCTTACTGAAGAAGCCACTCAGAGGAGGTGAGACATGGATGAGTCTTGAGACAGGAGTTGGAGCCATTTCAGGATGGCATGGGACAGCCCTCCTGAAATGGAATGCATGTGGGAATATCACATGATGGGTTTAGCAGCTAGGGAGAGAATGAGCCTGAAGAAAAAGGTTTGTGTTGGAGAAAAGAGCAAAAATAAGAAATCTGATTACTCTCCACAGCTGTAGGCTGCCTGTCTGTCAGCTGAGCTAGCAGGCTTCCCCTGATCTGAGCATTGAAACCGACAAAGACATTAATAAACCAGGTTCGGGGCTGAAAAAGGACAGGACCTACCGAGAACTCAGTCAGTACCTGTTTGAGGCTCTGAAGCTGATTTTTAGGGCATGGAAAGAAGGAACTGGGTCTGGCTTGTTAAGGAACACGGGGTAGAGAGACCAGAGATTTCACTTTTGAGTAGCCTCTGTACCTCAGTTGTCTCTTCTACAAAGTGCAGAGAATAACAATATCTCCTCCTTTTTAGGCATGTTGTGGGAAGTAAAGTTAGTTAAAACAGAGGAAACTCTTACAGCTGTGCCTGTCGCGTAAGTTCTTTGTTGTTACTACCACTACCTTCCTCTTCCTCCTCCTCTTATAATTATTAGCATCATCCACATTATTATTGTGAAACCCTTGATCACTCAGCTTCCTTGACATCACTTTCTCTAGGTTGTTTCTCTACCTGTGGCCTGCATTTTCCAGCCTGCTCTGCAGCCTTGCTCCGTTCCGCTGCTGGGTGTTGAAGTGTGGCTAGGATAATCCAGACCAGACACCCTGCCCAGCTGCACACTCTCCATGGTGCTATCCAACTACGTATTATAAAGATGTTTAATTAACATCTCAAGTTTAAAATGGCGCCAAAGAGCTCTTAACTTCCCCCAACAAATTCTTCGTCCAACACTCTCCACTCTCCGTTTTAACTAATTATACCATGACTCACCAAGCTGATTCGTTCCCAAACCTAGCAGGTTTTCTCGATTCTTCTTTCTGCTTCATGCCTCATATCCAGTCCATCAGCCAGCCTCATGTATCCTCCTCCTCAAATCTATCTAGAAATGTGTTCAAACTTCTCTCCTCCTTCAATGACCCCATCCTCCCCTCAGCTGCCATCACCACAGTCTCCTAACTCACTCCACCTGTTTCGTGTTTGTTCTACTTTAATACTTCTCCACTCAAAGCCAGACGGAACATTAAATAATTACATCAGATCAAATCCAGTGACTTGTTATTACAATCAAAATTAAAATGAATGGCTCCCCTGGAACCTAAGCCAGGAGGGTCCAGTCTTGCCTAGCTCTGAACCCGCTTAGCTACCTCTCATTCTCCCAACTGCTCTGCTGCAGCCACACGGGTCTTCTCTCCCATCCTCAAACCCACCCAGCATATTCCCACCTGGAGACTGAGCTGTGTCTCAGGAGACTCTCAGGAGTCATGTGGAATCCTCCTTCTTGCTACCTATGACTCAGTGTGAATGTCACCTTCTCAAGAGGACTTTCCTGGCCACCCCATCGAAAAGTAGCCCACCCCATCACTTACTCTCACAACAGTCTATTTTAGTGCTCTGTACACTCATCACCAGCTCATATTTTCTTGTTTAAACATTTGTTGATTGTCTTATGATGTCCAGACAATGAAGCAGAGACCTCATCTGTCTTTGTCACTTCGGTACTTCAGACCCTATAACAGTACCCCACACATAGTAGGTGCTCAATCAAAATTTATTATTTTTATTGTTATAAAGATCCATGTAACCAAAGAAAACTACATAGCTTGGGCCCAGATCTAAGCCAAAACCCTTGTTCTTCCTATGTGAACGTGTAATTTTGCCTGTAAACCTGCTTACGCCTGTGTGACCTTGAGCTTGCTTACCAGCTCTGAGCCTTGGCTTATCCATCTGTTAAACAGCAATAGCATTATCCTACTGAATGTTGTGACAATTACATGAAACAATGAATCATGGAAAATATTATGTGTTGCCTATTATGGATTCTCAACAAATTTTGCCTGTTAGTGTTGAGCCTCTGGGTAGTAATGGAAACCAAGGCCTCGGGTATAGGAGAAAAGGACTTAGCAAGAAACAAACCCTCTGCCTGTAGATTGAATAAGCACAGTGAGAGAGAGAGAGAAAATGCAGCCTGCAGGCTTCCCTCACCGCGCCCCCCCCCCCCACCGCCTGGCCACCCTGTTATAAGGCTGCTGTTGGCAGTGCCGTTAAAATGTACATAAATATTGGTGCATTCTAATGGGATGGCATTGAGGCCAATAAAGGCAGTGAGAGGCAAGGTTATTGATGTCTGTCTGAGGGCCTCCATGGGACCCAAGCCAGGACTGTAACAAGGATCCAGAAGTTGCATCAAGCCAATTGATTCTCTATCACCCCAGGAAGACATGCATTCAGGGGAGCTGGCAGCCTGGCCAGCCACAGCCTGCGTTAATGAAAACATGCAAATGGCCCTGCTCCCAGCATCATTTCCCTCCCTGGAAGCTTGCAGACCTCCAATATAAGAGGTATTTGGCACTTTGGATTTATATAGATGAAAACAATGGGGGAAAAGAACAGGGTAGATTAAGGAATCTGCCATGCTACCTGGTGTCCCTGTGGAAAGAGGGGCTCTTTGTGACATGTTTTAGCGAGAAGGGAGGTGGTGACGAGGCAGTGTGTTACTCCTTGGGGTCCTCCTGGGTGGCCAAGATATTGTGTAGTAGCCTGGTGAAGAACAAAGAGCCCTAGGCAGAAACCAGGAGGAGACTCCAGGCTCAAGCCTCTGGTCCTCTCTGGCTTCATATGCGCCATCAGTGGAAGGGTCTCTGACATGGTCCTACAGAGACAACCAGGGCATTGAGGACTGCAGGGTGCCAAGAACTCTAGTGACCTTTGTTCTTGCCATCTCCCCACTAGACTGAGAGCCCCCTGAGGCCAGTGGCTGTGTCTTGTTCATTGATGGATTCCAAGAGCACCACATGGTGCCAAGCATGCAGAGGTCACTCTATAATGTTTGCTGAGTGAACAACTTTGACAATGCCATCTCTGGCCTCTATCTTGAAAAGCATGGCCGTGGCCTTGCAGCATGGAAGAAACTCTCAGAGAGGGCAGAAAGATGAGAATATAAGTGACTTGCAGAGAACTGGCTCATGGGTAGGGAGTTATGGGAATAAACAAACAGAGACTTGCGGCCGAGTTCACACTGCACTCTGACTTTACCAAACAACAACCAGCACCGACTCTCACGTGCTGCTTCTGAATTCTGTTAAATCCGGCCAGCTTTAGGGATTGTTAAAGGCAAAGGCAAGGCCTCTCAGCATCCCCCTCCCCACACACACACCAATTTTTGACAAAACAACAAAACTTGGGTCTGCAGAAAGCAAAGGCATTTGGGGTCTGCAACAGCCTCAGTCATTCTCTTCCTCATTTGTTCATTCATTCATTTGCTCAACTAATGTTGATTTAGCATCTGCTTTGCTCCAGACACAGAGATTTCCTGGGCAGTCACAACAAAAGGGGACAGCAAGCTTCATCACAGTTATTTAGCAAACTCACTGCCTCCTTTCTTCCCAGCCTCTTCTTAAGGCAGGGCTGATTCTGAAGTGCTCATTCTCAAGTCTGCAACCCTAATGAAAAGCATAGGAGCTGCAGGTAGGCTTGTCTGCCACAGTCCCTGGGGACTGGGGCCCCTCCCTATACCCAGCATAAAATGCTCCGGAACCTGAGCACTCAACAGAGCTGAGGGTTCATTTGACACAAGGCATCCAGGGGCCTAGTTATTGAAATATCAGAGGTGCTCATTAGAAGTCAGTTTCCTCTATGTGAGACGCTTGTTCTCCCAACATGTTCCCAAGGAGGCTGGGGGGTGGGGAGGGGAGTGCAGCACTCTGCCCTATCTAATTTAATTTATAACTTATGTCACAGCAGCAATTAGTATGTATGGTTTACACTCCTTCTTAACACTTTCCCCAAATCCCTGGGTGTTTGAGATGGCTGGTGTATTCACGCCCGGCTTGCTGGAGGATTGGAGCTTGTTCTGGGGAGGGGAGGGCGTGGAGGGGGGCACTAAGAGCAGAAGATGGGGAGGGCCAGGCCATCTTCAGCCCGAGCCATATGGGATGCATCTTGCTTGAAGCATGTGATCCTGACAGGAACATCTGCCTCACATTGTGGCTCATGTTTTCTCAGTGTGGGGAGCAGGGGACTTCATCATGAATTCAGTCCCCACTATTGTCTTTTGAAAAGAAGGCACATGGGCGATGGGCGTGAGCTATCTCAGCGCACCACCTCTCTTGTTCATTTTGGGACTAACTATGTCTAGAAAGGTTTAGAAATGGGGAAGAGGCAAGCAGGAAGCTTCTGGGAGAGAGAAAAGGAAAGGAAAGGACAGAACATGTTGCTTTATTTTGGATGCTGTGTTCTATTATAGCATGCTTCCTTTCTGTGGGTGTACAGAATTGATAGGACTAATGTAGACTGCACATTAGGAAAATAAGCCTTTGTAAGAAGACTGTAATGCAGGGATAAAGGCAGGAGCTGGAGAAAGAGTAGGCAGAGGTGCCCTTGAGGAACATAGAGGGCACGAGTGGGGCTCTAAGAGACAAGAAAAGTGAGAGAGAAGAGAAGTGAGATGGTGCTTGTCAGTGGAAATGATGATGTTCTCTTTTCTCCTCTGGTCAGAGCTCAGTGGAGGGAGGTAGGACGGGCACCGGTGGAGAGGAGAGGGAGGCACCAGAGCAGGCAGAGCTGAGCCCAGGAGGGCTCTGACTAAGCATTAGCTCATGCCATGGCACCTTGGGAATCTCTGGGGCTGAGCACAGATGCAACTGTGCTCCCAGGTTTTTCCTGCCCTCTCAGGAAAAGAATATAGAAGCCTCAGCAATTCCACTACAGGTATCTACCCAAAGGAAAAGAAACCATTTTATCAAAAAGACACTTGCACTCATATATCTATCATGCACTAATTTTCAGTAGCAAAGACATGGAACTAACTTAAGTGTCCCTCAATAGTGGATTGGATAAAGAAAATGTGTAGGATAGGACACATATACCATGGAATACTATGCAGCCATAGAAAGAATGAAGTCATGTTCTTTGTAGCAACATGGATGCAGCTGGAGGTCATTATCTTAAGTGAAATAATGCAGAAATAGAAAATCAAATACCACATACTCACTTATAAGTGGGAACTAAACAATGGGTACAAAGGGACATAAAGATGGAAACAATAGACACTGGGGACTCCAAAAGAGGGGGGATGGAGGGGACAAGTGTTGAAAAACTCCGTTGGCTACTATGTTTGGGTGATGAGTTAACTCGAAGCACTATGAAATGTGCCCAGCATTACAAAATATACCCATGTGACAAACTTGCACACATACTCCAGAACCTACAGTAAAATAAAAATCCCTGGTGGTAGTCAAAGGGAAGGAGTTTTGTGAAGTAAGACTGGCCAGGAAATCTCTTTGTCTACATGTGGTCTTCAAATTGATGTTTGGTGTGAGTGTTCGTAGTGTTTTCTATGACACATCTAATGACTGTGTTGAGTGTGGCTTGTCTTCTGTTTTAGATACTCCAAGGTGATTGAAGAAGCAGGAGTGATAAGTGGTATACCATGAAAATAATGCTCAGTTTTTATCAGGAAATGAAATTGGTAGAATTAACTAGCCAGAGTTACTAGAAAGTGGCCTTGTGCTGTACATGAGTGTTGAGTAAGTGTTATTTGAATACATGAATAACTGTTAGCTGGAGAAGCAAATCATGGCAAATAAAAAGCTTACGAGTTTTTCCTTCCTGTTGAAAAATACTGTGTGTGTGTGTGCACTTGTGTGTGTGCACTTGTGTGTGTGTGCACTTGTGTGTGTGCAATCAAAATTCAGATCCAGTCTCATGCCTAGTGGTAGAAAGCTTCTTGTTAAAGGAGCCATAATGCTTATAATTCTACTGTTGAATAGTAAACATTTTTTAAGGCCACTTCTCTCATTTCTTCAGGTCCAAATGAAACCTCTGAGCCACACATGAGAACCACAGTGTCAGGAAAATAAAAAGAAAACAAGACAGTTAATAGAAAAAAAGTTCATTTGAGTGAAAAAGGAATAAAAGGCAAATGTTAGCTATTTCCCAATGAAATAATTATGGGACTTTGCAGAGGGAGATGTTTAGGGGGATGATTCGGGACCTGAGGAAACTAGGTAGAAGATTGATGTGGGGAAGAGCTGATGGTCACTCAGACATGCTTAATATAATGATGCCTCTAAACCCCGCGCATAGACTTTGACTATTTTTTTCCTTTAAAGGCAACGAATTGAACCAAGCCAGACATACCTTCTTATCCTGATCTTTCTTGCCGAGGACACCCATTTGAGAGAATATTGCCCAGGATTCATGGTCATGGGCAGAATGAAACTCATGGGCCCAATAGCGGTCAAGCCGATGAACTTAACCTTACCCCACAGTTCTCTAACTGGTGGAATTGACTAGTCAGGGATTACTGGGAGAGTGGCCTTCAGTGTGGCCTGTACATCAGTGTGCAATGGGTATTGTTTGAATATATGAATGAACTGTTAGCTGGAGAAGCAAATCATGGTGGAGAAGGGTCACAGGTCAGTTATTGGATTTGTAATTTATTCATAAGGAGATGATTGGTGAAGTTTCAAGTCTTTTCCTTGACTACTTATGAAAAAGCAAGCTTGAAGTAAATTGAAGATCAATTACTGAGGGACAGAAAGGTGAAAAGATCTCAGAAGAAATTCAGAGAAAGCAAAGTGAGGAAAATCCAGAGAATACGGTGCTCCGGAATTCCAGGGAGAAGGGCTATCCAAAAATGTGGAAAGTGTTGAGTGAAAGGAGAATCAAGACTCAGATCTAATATAACTTAGAGAGGAAGAATCAAGCCCCGTTGATGAAAAAAGGAGACAGGAAAAGCCAGAAAGGTAGGGTTGGATGTCCAAAATGAACAGAACCTTAACTGATTTGGGGTTTCCCAAAGACCTGAGGAGGAGAAGTGTGTGGGGTTAAGATGAGTTATATCAACAAAGGGGCTTCCGTGATGAAAGCACTTTGGGAAATCCTAGGTTAAACAGTGATAAACAGAGTTCTTTCCCCTAGACTTCGGAGCCTTTAATATGGTCATATATACTGTCACCCTCCATAAGGAAGATGCAGTACTGGCATTTTCTGAACCTAGCTTACTGTAGAGCACTGTTATTCGTGGAGCATTCGACAGAGGAGGTATTCAAAGAACATACTTCAGAAATGTTCAATATACATCATTCATACTGGATCTTTTTGGATTGTGGCAGGCGGTGTGGCAGGAAAATTATTCTAAGAAGGAATGGAAATTTTACCCACCTTTGTCACCCACCACCTTTACCTAGCCTTTGTCACCCACCACCTGTGTAACTTTGATGAGTTATACAACTTCTCTGGGCTTTAGTTTGCTCATATGTCAATTACAGTGACCTGGAGGATGTTGATGTCTACTCGATTTTAGGTTTTATAGTCCTAATTGATGCCCTTTGAATATTGAAACCATGTGAAAATTATAGAACAGATGGATGAAACTCATTCCTCAGTCAGTTAATTTTCTGTCCCCCTCTCTAAACTGTAAGTTCTAGGAGGGTAGGTTCTGCATCTATTTTGTGCACCTAACACAGGGCCTGAGACATAGTAGAAGCCCAATATATTTTGTTGAATGAACGGATGTGTGGCTTCATATCTGATGAGCCATCATGTTATGCCTGTCAGAAAGGAAGATGGAGTACTAACATCCCAGCCCTCAGCCTTCCTCCAGTGACTGAGTCAGTCTGGTGCACACACTCAGCACGGACATTCTCCCTGACAGTGCAGCCAGGCATTAAAGTCTGTAGGAAGTCTGCACCTCTGGTTCCCATGTCCCACTTAGGCTGGATTCTCCCAGCTCCCAGACCAGGCTGGCTCCCTTCCCACCTTGGGACTGGCTCCCACAATCACTCTCCTGTTGCTGTATGGGCACAAAGCTCACAAATTGCCTTCTCACAGGACCAGAGCTGCCTGAAAGCAGAACTGACTGCTTCATTGTCAGCTACTGCAGACTTGGTGGCTGGCAGTGAGAATCTATTTTCTCTCAATAAATTAATCACTGTTGGAAGCTGATCTCCTGGGGTTCCCTCAAACATACCCTCACGTGCTCTCACAGCTCTTCCCTCTTTCCTCATCTGTCCTTTCCCTGCCCTCTCCATCCCCTCCCACTGCAGGTGTTTGGGCTGAGGTGGGAGACAGCCGGACAGGTGCTGGCATGGAAACCACACAGGTCCCTATGGATGTCCAGCCTGGGCTGGGGAAAGAATACAGAGCACGTCTGCCTGCCTGGTGCTGAAGGGGCACGGACAGATGAAGCAGCTTAGAAGCTCCACCTGCCAGACTCACCCTTGGCCAATTTAGACATTTTCAGAGGCTTTTCTGGATAAGGATGATGGTGGAATCACTCCTTGAGAAAAATTGTTCTCGTGAAAGCAGCTCTGACTTGGAGATTGTGGGGCTGGTCACACCCATGCTAAATTCGATGAGTATTGGTAACACGTTACCACCTTTACATCTGCCTGTAAAGACATTAACCTGATTTTCTAGGACAAACTTTCGCTATCTTTCTTGATTCAATCTCCATGAAGTCTTTCATGTTGTAAGGAAATAAGAGGTGTGGGTGTGTGTGGGTGTGTGTTGTGCATGCACAATTAGTAAGGAGGCAGGAAGCTGGCTTCAAGCAGATCCTCCTTGGGATGCTTTGACCAGTGCACTCAAGTGGACAGGGAGAGAAAAGGGGAAGTAGGAAGAACTGTCACAGGCCCACAGACTATGGTCAAGTTGGTGCCAGTCCTTGTCCTCAAGCTCATCCATTGTTTCTGGGAACATGTGCCTGGGGGTAACTTGAGTCCTGTTGCAAACAGAAATGGTAGCCCCACTGCTTTATAGACTTCCCCTGTGGCTCTAGCTACACGTAGAATACTTTCTTCCCTGCAGCAATAAGACCTTAGACTTTGGACATTTGAAAAGGGAAATCACACCCTTCCAGCACCCATGTAGTGTTTATGGGGTCCCAGGGTGAGGGGTGTCATGCTCTTGCACCCCTCTTATTGCCATCAGAGTTTGAGAGGATGGTCTTTGGTACATCCCAGTTCTGCTTCCACCTGAAGTCCAAGCAGTCCATGACCGAGGCAGGAAGGGAATGGAACTGACATTCATCTCAGGGCAGCCACCTTTCAGAAGGCTAGTCTTCTCTGTGAGAGTCTTGGGATTCCGCCATAATCATAACATTAGTCTCTGCTGAGCCTGGCATTCCATCCCACAGAGGCAGGAGATGATGGGAGTCAGGCCTTCCAGTAGACTGAATATAAAGTAGAATCTGAAATGAAAAAAAAATCCATGATCCTTAAGAGAATTTGGGATAGATTTAGGTATGCAAAGAGTGGAGGTTCTGGAGGCTGGAGGCTGTACCCTGACTGACTGTAAGAGATACTCGCCTCTCTGAGCCATTGTCTCTACCTAGAACACAGGAATCGTCACCCCTGCTCTATGGGGTCATTGTGAGGATTTAGGAGCTTATCAATGTAAGTACCTGGCCCCAGGGAAGCTCACAGCAAGTAATAGCTGGATTATAATATCCATAACCACAAGCAAGCATAGGCAATTAATAATTAATACGTTGTACCTTTTTCAGAGGGTCCTTATGATTGTTGCTTCAGGCTCAATTCCAACACCATGAGCCTGGTTTAGTAAATGTGGGGATTGAAGATATTGGATGCCTGCATTCTTCTTAGGATTAAAGCCATCCTTAGGCTGTTGAGCTCTTAACTGATTCAGGAACCATCTCTGATGACAAAGTGCCATTCACTGAGCATCACCTACTCGGCAAGGCACTGCTCTCAGACTGGCCATGTCTCTTGCATTAGCAGCAGCTCCTTTCATCAGGGTGGGAGACAGATGGAGAAGATATCCTTCATCCCTTCAGACTCCTACCCCACCCTGAGAGCATGGAGCCAGCTTCAGGTGGCAGATGGAAACCCCAACAGAACAAGCTTCTGGCCCCTTCCCACCTTTCACCTTCTATCACATCCCACTTTCCTTTCCTGCTCCCAGCCCTTTCCTCTGCAGTCGCTCAATCCCGTGATTCTGCTCACTGACATCTCTGCACCTTGCTTATGAAGTGTGTCACTTCTCCCACTGGTGTACAGGTGGACCTGGTTACAGAGGATGTCATTTCCTAGAGTCTCATATCATTTAGGAAGAATAAAACACAAGCCATCCCCTGGAGGGCAGGAGGGAGGAAGGAGCATGTTGAGTGAGAGATGGTGGATTTAATCTAACTTTCCCTTCCTGGGCTTTATGGAAAGATCAATGGGGCAAGCTGCAGCACCTCCCTACACATGGAGCCTTCCTTAGCACTCCTCGCTCCTGCTCTCTTTGCTGCAAGCGTAGTTTGCCATGAAAGCCAGCTCTTCCCATGGCTTTCTTTGGCTTCCTGTTCCTCTGGGTCCCACTGGCATCCCCAGCAGGCCAGTCTTGCCTTCCACCTCACTGCTTTAGAGTCTATTTGACTTTGACCTGTGTCTCCCTTCTCCTCTTTCTGGGCTCAGGCTTCCTCACTTGGCCTGCTGCACAGATGCATTGTTGGGAGCTGTTCTTCCCTTCTCATCCCCGTCACTCACAATGAAAAGCATGCCTGCTAAAATTAATAGGCTAAAAGGTGGCTCACCCTTGGCCTTTGCTTCTCCCTGCCCCCCTTCTTCCTGTCCCTTTTTATTTTTTTGTACCCACCAACCTGTCTGCACCTGGAGCCCTCAGAAGGTCCTCCTGTGTGCCACGCACTGCTCGGGGTGCTTTCATAATATCTATAAAACGATTTAATCCTCATGGCTGGGCATGGTGGTTCATGCCTATGATCCCAGCACTCTGGGAGGCCGAGGTAGGTGGATCACTTGAGATTGGGAGTTCGAGCCCAGCCTGGCCAACATGGTGAAACCCCATCTGTATTAAAAATACAAAAAATTAGCCGGGTGTCTTAGTGGACACTGGTAATTCCAGCTACTTGGGAGGCTGAGGCAGGAGAATCTCTTGAACCTGGGAGGCGGAAATTGCAGTGAGTCAAGATTGCGCTATTCCATTCCAGCCTAAGCAACAAGAGCAAAACTTCGTCTCAAAAAAAAAAACAAAACTGTTTAATCTTCATGACAATCCTAGAGGCAGTACTAATAGCATCCCCATTTGCACAGGGGGAAACAACTGAGGTTCAGGTTGCTTCCAATTTCCCCAATGTCACACCACCAGAAACTGGTAGCACCAAGATTCCTACCCAGACAGTCTTGGTCCAGAGTTAATATTCTGAATACCACATGAAGTGACTTCTTTATACCATGACAAATGCAAGGCAGGCCACGTTGCTCTTTTGTTTTTTGACATGTTGGTGCTCAGTCCTTACACTCAGAGCCCACATATTTGCAGCACCCCTTAATCCCTCACTGTCGTCTTTGTTAGTCCGCCTGCCCTGTCCCCACCCCTTGCTGCACCTCTTTGTACCTTAGCATGTTCTCTGACCCCTTGCAGCTCTCTCACCACCCCTCTTGCATCTCCCCCGGCTTTGTGCTTCACTTCAAGCTGTCTGCCTCTGTGTTTTCCTCCTCCTAATTTCTCCCATCTCTCTCCTCCCATGGCACACAGTGTTTAGCTGTCATCCTGCCAGCATCTCTTCTCTATGTCTCTGTCAATATCTCTTTCTCTCACTTCCCCTTTCCCATCTTAACACACTCCCGCCTTTCTCGCTCCCTCTGCCATGCTTCTGTTTTGTCTCCCTTTCTTGTTCCTTTAGTGGCCCCATTTATTACTTCAGGGTAATAAACCAAGAGCATCTCTGTCTGTCTCTGCCTCCCCGCCCCGCCCCCTCTGCCTTTTCTGAGACTCTCAGCTGCAGATGGGTACCATGTTCAATCCAAGCCCTGTTCCTCGCCAAGGAATAACAATGAACTCAGGAACCACAGAGACACAAGAAAGAACAGCTCTGTATTTCAAGAGACATCGCGATCTCTTGGGACAAAATGACTTCTTTGCTTTATTTATAAACTCTGGGGCTGGGGAGTGCCCTGCATACAGATGGAGCAGCTGGCGGGTTGTTGGCTTCAGTTGGGGGCCTCCACGGTTCTCAGCTAGTGCCTCCTCTGAAAGTCAAGGCCAGGTTGTAGTTAGGTGGAGGATACATGATCATGGGGAAGCTCTGTCTTCCCTCGAGGCCCTCAGCAGACAGTTCGAGGACCTCTGGATTTGACGATCTCACTGGTACGCCTATGTCTCAGGCAGATGAAACAGAAGCCAGGGCAATGGAATGACTTGAGCCAAACAGAATCCAGGCCTTCTGCTCCCTCTCTGCAGGATTGTCTCCTCCTCCATGCTGCCTTCTAGAACACTGCTATGACAGCAGGGAGCCACTCAGCCTCTCCGTCTCCCCTGTGGCCTTTCATGGACAGTCTTGAGTGGGCCGTCCCTCACACTTAATCAAACCCAGAAAGATAATGGGTAATCAAGAAAACTGATTATTCCAGCCTCACTCCAATCCCTTGGTTCTTCGGTAGCTTGCCTTCAGTAGCTTGCTGGTAATGGTCTGTGATATAATCTTTGTGGCTAGGGAGATAGCACCTCATGATAGAATGGACATGTACTAGACATTGTGCATACCCAATTGAACTTAGGTATTCTGAGGACAGGAGTCATGTCTTCTATTAATGTTGTCTCTCTCCCTCCTGTAGCTGCTACTTTAGCATCAAGCACCCAGCAGGTGTTCAGTAAACATGGTCTATGGCCCAGAAGGCTTGCATCTGGCTGGAAACTTGGACATCTCTCACTGGCGCCCCAGCTGTCTGGCCCAGGAGCCTGCCCCATGGCACAGAGAGCATGAATAAAGTCTAGCAAGCTTCAGAGAAGGAAAGCCAAGCCTGAGTGATGATGCAGCTTTGCTCCCCAGCACCGGCTAGGGCCATCCAAGAAAGAGTTGCAAAAAGCCCTCCCGTGCTTTATCCTGACCTCTAAGGGTAAACTTTATCAATAGCAAAATATACAGAATTCACTGGAAAATCTTTTCTTAAGCCCCCCTGCAAGTCAGAAGCTGCTTTTTGGGAACTGTTTGCCCCACTTCTGGTGGTAGAACTGTGCCCACCTGACTCAGATTCCCTGGAAGTGTGGACAGACACAAGTTTCAGAGCAGGGTAGAATCCAGTTGCTCTCTAGAAATGGCAGGGAGCATAGCCAGCCACCACGACTGACTACAGCTTTCCACCTGTACTTTGACGGTGCAGATGATCTTGCCTGAAGGATATCTCCTGGTCTCTCTGCCTTACCAGAAGGGCAGGACCACAGCCCCCACAGATTCTCTATTTCTCCTCCCTGACCACTGTGGCTTCCCACTTGGTCTGCAAGCCCTTTGGTTTTAGGCCTGTTTGTTTTGCTTATTTAGCCGTCAGTCTCACCTCTGCCTCTGGACTTGTCTTTGAGATCTCTCTTTGGCCAATGCCCTGCAGCTGCAAGCTGACCCACTCCCAGGTACAGCTCCTCAGACTCTGGGTTGGAGGAAGGATATCTGGCCAGAGGAAGCAGACAGGGGAGGTGGGCAGGGCAGGGAGATGGGACTACCTCAGGACTGTGTCCTCCAGAGGAGACCCTTTTCTGTGAAATGAGGGGTGACGAGAAGGCAGCTAAGCCTGCATTCTGGTCCATGTGACTGGGAAGGCATGAGATAAAGTGGTAGTTTTTAAATGTCACTGTGCATTAAAAAAATACAGATGCCAGGGCCCTCCTCTGGAGATGCGAATTCAGTAGGTATAGGGTAGGACAAGGGAACCTGTGTGTTTAACATGTGCCCCTCTACCCACCCATTAGGCAGACCTATGTCTGAGGAGCACAGAATTATGTCATTCCACCCCAGCTCACCTCCCGCAGGGGACTGTCACTCAATGACTCCTCCCTTATCCTTAGGAAGAGATGCCATTTCAAGGATGGCTGAGGGTAAGGAACAGAAAATTTTGTGTACGAGGAAATAATGAAAAGAATTGCTATGATACAGCCCAATCACAGGTGCCACAAACTAACTCTCAAGTCTTATAATTGATGCCCATTAGGAACAGCTTTTTCTTTATGACTGTCCAGAACAGAATGAACATTTGACGGTGCCTAATGCACTTCTCGGTGGGAAATCAGTCATTCCTGCTGGCACTTACTCCTAGCCCCTGGCTTCTCTCTCCTTTCTCTGTCACTCTTGATCGTCCTTCTTTGACTTAATAAAAACATCTTTCAGTCACCCTTCATTTTGGTAGCCCTTTGCCGTTTTCAAACCTCTTTCCTATCTATTACTTCTTTCCGACAGGAATCTAGTGAGGTGTGCAGAGATTTTTAAATCGCAGTTAATAGATGAAGTTCAAAATGTGTGCTCCCTTGGCTAAGGTCACTGCAACAGGAAGTGGTAAACACAGCTTTGTTCTAGCCCGGGCCTGCCACTGCCACAGCTCTGCCTCTCCTTGCCCCTTCTCTTGATTTTCTTCTCCTCCCTGGTTGCCTTGGCTTTTCCTCCTGGGAAAGAGTTGTTAGGAAAGCAATTTCCAAGAGGTTTTCTGCTGCAGGGAAAGGCCTGCAATGTTGTTGGTGTTGTTGTGACAGGGTCTCTGCTTTCGTGCCCAGCACTGGGAAGGAGT
This sequence comes from Callithrix jacchus, assembly GCF_049354715.1. Classification (NCBI taxonomy): domain Eukaryota; kingdom Metazoa; phylum Chordata; class Mammalia; order Primates; family Cebidae; genus Callithrix; species Callithrix jacchus. The sequence goes on from NC_133519.1 coordinate 27,488,111, forward strand.
GATGTGCTCTGATGGGAGGTCCCCTCGTGGGGATGAGTTTCCCCTCCTGTGGCTACTTCCAGAAAGCAAAGCCACAATAACAGAGGGTCGCTTTCTCTCACCCAACAAAGAGACAGCAGTGCCCAGGAGCAGAAACACTAAGAGGCAATGAGGAGAAATCTAAGAAAGTTGCCTAGACACCAAAGGGGGAGGTAGAGGTAGAAGACACCCAGGAAAGCCTCACTGGATGGACTCTGGCCGCAGGTTTTGGCACACTCCCCTCAGCTTTGCATGCCAGCGCAGCATGCCATCAGGCAGCCAAGGAACAGCAGTGCAGTTATGCTCCAGCTGTACTCCAGCTCTTCTTTCTTCAGTCTCTCTTCCTATTTCTTGACAACGAAGAGTAGCCCAGCAAGGGAAAAGTAGAAAAAGCATTCCCCTGGGAATGCACACACTCAACCCCAAATCCTATCTTGGCTACTTATTTTGTGAGTGGCCTCAGGTGTAACTGGTCACTTACCCTCTGAGCCTCTGTCCTGTCACCTGGAAATGGGAACAATGCTTGCCTTCTCCCAGGGTTGCAGGAGAGTAAGTGAGGTCCTGTGTAGAGGAGCTAGCTCTTGTTTGAGATCCAGGAGTCCTGGGTCCTTCTTGTGGCTCCACTTCTAACTAGCTCCGTGTGCAGGTTCTTTGTGGCATTTGTATTCAAGAGTTTCATGTGTGTGAAAGCTCCTGAGAACGGTAAATGTCCACACCAAGGTAAGGAATAACTATCAACTAGGAGGGGACAAGTGGAGAAGGTGGGGAGGAATAGGATCCTTTCCTCTTTTCTAGCCTCTTTGATTGTTACTGGTGAGTCTTCTGGCCTTTCCAGCTGTGATCCTCATCCCCAGTCTCTTCAGTCCTATTGGGAGACCTGTGCTTTGTGTCAGTTTCAATGAGAGTTCTGCCAGCTGTCCCAACTCTGCACACAGGGCCACGTTGGCGTGGCCTGCTCCATTTGCTGGTGTCGACACTCACCAGCTTAGTTGGGAGGTGCTCCGGCTTCTCTCTGGAGAGACAGTTAAAGTGAGGCCTTCAGCTGGCTCACAGCTGAGCATGGAGGTGGTGAAGTGCATGCAGTGGAAAGAGCCCTCTTGCTCTCCAGGAGATGATGCTCAAGGGGTTTGTCTTTTCCCTCTCCTGAGACAAAAGGTAGCTCAATCCCGCCCACCTGCCTCTCAGGTTTTCCTTGGGGATTAATGCAGACAATTAGTAGCTGAATCTTGGTGAGATATTGAGTGCCCGGAAACAGCTAAATCACAGCTTTCTTGCCCTAATCTTATCACCTGCCATTAAAGATCAGAATATGAAAGCTGTACGTTTGTAAAGCTCAGTGCGGTGCCTGCCCTGTGCCGCAACAAAGAGAAACTCAAAATAGTTCTCCTTCCCCAGCAGTTACTATGGCACCACGCATATTAGGGATTTAACGTTTCCCCTCCCCACTCCCTTTGAAAGTTAACCGTGACACTGAGCCCTTCCTTTCTCCTCCTCCCCACAATCAGGTGTGATGGCGAAAGCATTCGGTGTTTCCAGGATCTTTCATTGCCCAGAGTCAGAGAACACCAGCCTAGCGTCCTTCCCAGACCGCCCCCCTCACCCCTGTACCTGGAACCACCTGCCAGAATGAAAGTGGCAGCTGTGTAATAGCTACGCCCTATCCTGCCCAGAAAGCAGACACTTAGACCTCAGGAGGACAGTCGGGGGAGGTTCCTGCTTAGGCAGCAGCATGGCTAAGGAAAAGATAGCTTTTCTTGTAAGCAGGAGGGGTCTCATGTTCAGGCCATGTACCTGTGAGGGATGTGCAGATATGCTCTGTGCATTTCTCTTCTGGTAACTCCACTGTGTGTACACCTTATGTGCATGTGTGTGCATTTCTGCTGTGGGGAACCACAGTGATATCTGCATGCTTGAAGCGTACAGCATACATGTATGAGCATGTATGCACTGCACACACACAATGCAGTTATGTGCACGTGCCCTTGTGTGGTTAAGGGGAGTTATGAATTCGATCTTTGTGTTCACACTGCTGTCTGCCATGACATTGGGGGCCCACAAAGAGCTATGGGGCCCACTGGCTCTGGGTTGGCAGTGCCAAGCCGTGCTACCCTCTGTGAGGCAGGTTCAGTGACAAGGCTTGTAACACTCAGCAGTTATCCACAGAGCTTTAGAGGATCCACAAAGCCCGTTCATTCAGGCATTGCTAACAAGCCAGCGGCGACAAGCTGATGTTCACAATGGGACCGAGTGAGAAGCTAAGAGAGGTCCTTGTCTGCCTGGCTGCTCTGCAACTTGCCAACATTTTGCTTCTCTCTTGCAAACTTAATGCAATCTTTCTACATTATCTGTCAGAGTTCCCACCTCACCCTGAACAAAAAATAAGCTCAATAGTCATTTTGCAACTCCAACCACCCCCATCTCCCCAAATCCTGCTCCCCCTTCTCCTGGCTTTCCCTTCTTTTATTCTGTGCTCCCACTGAATTAGATTAGTCACATTCTTAATTAGCTGTGCTGGTAAGAGCTCTATTAGGTATTAAATGTTTGTCACAATCCAATTAAAAAATACATCACAGCAGGACAGGTTTTCTGAAGTCCAGCAGATTGATGCTGGGAAGCCTGGTCCTCTCCTCTCTGCCAAGGGATGTGTAAGAGGAGCAGACCCAGAAGGCAGAGGGAACTGGGGGAGGAACAGCCCAGGGAGGCCACTTGGCTTGGCCCTAGGACATTGCTGTCTGAGCCTGGAGGACTCGGGCTACTGTAGGTTAAACAAGCATCCAGATTGCCCAGGACTGTCACGGTTTAGCAAAGGGGGTGGTTGGCCACCCTAGTCTCCACCATACTGCTACCCCTAGCCCCACAGGGTAATGTGGTTAAGTCCAGTGTGGAGCATATGTGTTGTGTGTACACACTCATGTGCACACTTGCATGTAGTAAAGTGAGGTGGGCTGGGATGGAGAAGGGCAAGATTGACAGCTTAAGCCTGGTGGGAGGCTTTTCAGCTCAAATATAAAGAATGGACTTTGATGGAGTTAGGTTGTGGTTTCCAGGGGTCCAGCTCCAGGCTAGAGCTGCCATTCAGAGCTATGTCTTTCTGTTCCATTTTAAAGAGAATTGCTCAGGAGGGGAGCTATCTCACAGTAAAAAGAAAACAAAATGAGTGTTCATCCCTGCATCCCCAGCCTTTCTTTCTACACCTCCTTGGCCCTTTTCCCTTTTCCTTTGACCTTGCCATGGGTGGAACCCCTCCCTTTGCATCACCTCCCTGGTCAAGCTGGGCACACAAAGGCCCTGTTTAATGGACATCTGGTTTTAGACCCTCACTCACCAGTTCCTTGCACCACCATATCCATCTCCCCCGCTTCCTCTTTGCGACCAGGATGAGGAAGAGAGTGGAGGTATGCAGCACTGTTATTCTGCAGTGCTGGACCCCATGGTGAGGTGGAGTTTAGGTGTCAGTGCCCCCAGCACCTCCTAGGTGGATGGCACTACGTACTTTGCCACTTCAAGTCTCCTGATGTGTTTTTCGAGTTTCTTGTTCTTTGGGTGCATCTTTTGTGGCTCTGTCAACCAGTAATAACCATACACTGATTGCGTTTTATTATGACTGGCATGCCGAAATGTCCTGCACTCTCGCTTCTTTCTAATTCTGCCCTCCCATACCAGCAGATCTTAAAATCTGACCTTCCAAAGAAGGCTGTCTGGTTCTGTCTGGATGAGGGGAAGTGTTTACTCACTTCGATTGTGAGGCCCTGAGGGGCAGGAAGGAAGAATCATTCATCTGTATATCCTCGGCTAGCAGCACCGAACTGAGTTCAGAGGAGGCACTTAGAAGCCTTTGTTGAACGGCTAAACGAATGAGCTCACATCTGAGACTCCCTTTTATTCTTCCAGCACCCCACATATGCTTGCCCCTTTGCATTCACATAAAGCAAACACTTAACTGTTTATCCAGCACGTTCATTCCTCTAAATGCTTACATTCTCTATCAGAGTCACCTTGTCTGTCTCGGTTTATAAATCCCGGAAGGGCAGGACCCCTGTCTGTTTAATTGCCTCCCCTCAAACTTCACAGCCATGCTAATTCTCTGGACAAATAAACACCTTGGTGCTGGCTCTCCATTCTTTCATCCCTCCTCTAACCATCCGTTGAGTGCTTCCTCCTGGGTCAGTGCAGGCTTGGGCTTGAGGAGGACAGGAAGAAAAATGTCACATTCTGTCTTTCCCTCCAAGAGTTTGCCATCAGGTGGAGGGGACAGGGCATTCAGAGGAACTAGTTAAGTAGTAAGCTCAATCAGATTCTAGTAAGGACCCCAGTGAAAGATGCAGATGCATCTACTTTGGGAACTCAGAGACAGGTAAGGGCCCTGTGTGGCTCCAGAGATCAGAGGATGCTGCACAGCCTTAGCCGGAACTCAGAAGAGGCCCTGGAGCAGCACTGTGGCAGGGTGTTTCCAAGCTGAGGAAAGCAGAGACATGCAGAGTTGGAATAAGAAGTGAGTCTGTTGATTGGGGGAGAGGAGTGGTGACTAGTTTAGCAGGAAGCAGCACTGCAGAAGGCACTGCAGAATTTAAGATGGAATATGAATGCAAGTTGATGATAATGATAAATCACACCCAAGCCCTGTAGGATGCACCTGCTTCCTCCTCAGCACACCTGAAACGCTGGGACCTCAGGTCTCAGTTGACTTGGGGAGTGGTTTGAGGGTTTCTCAAGTGCTGCCAGCAAAAAGAGCTGTGGGATATCCTCTGGTCTGATGAGAATTCACCTCTGGGAATGCGCAGGTTGTGGCCTGGATGTGGCTGTAGTCACTGAAAAGGCCTGTAGAAACGGCCTTTGGTTGGAGAGTGAAGGCCTGTCAGTGGATGGTTATTAATTTACAGAGACAGTTTATCTTCACCTAGGGAGAACAATGCTTGTGATTGCCCCACCTTCTACTCACTGCATTTAAAACAGAAAACTGAAGCCAGCACACCTCTATTCCTACTTCAGGCCCAGTCCCTGGGTTTTCCCAGCTCATGCCACCAAAGTCAGGGTGGCAGCTACAGAAGGATGCCATATCCGTGAGAATCTCCTTCTTGTCCATGTTGGCCACAGGTGGATAAGGCAGGGGAATGCAGGCTGGCTGACAGGGGAGGATGGGCAGGGACGGGACATTTGTTGAGTGCCTGTGCTTGACACTTCATATGTGATTTCAAATTTGTTCCTCATAGTACTTCTGCAAGAAGGTTTTATTGTCCCCATTTTACTAATGCAGAAATTGAGACCGAGAGATAAGTAACTTGCTCAAAGTCATTCTGCTTGTGGAACAGCAATTTGAATCTATCCCTCTATGTCTTTATACAAATATTTACTGGGGTTCTGCTAGTGCTGATGCCAAAGCCTGTGCCCTTTAGTTTGGTATTCCATTCTCCCTCCCCAACACACACACACACACACACACACACACACACACACACACACACCCTCCCTCACAAGACTCCCTTGAATAAGGAGAGCATGTGGCAGGCCCACAGGTCCAGCTGGGGCTGCCTGAGTAATTATGTTGCTACTATCACAAGTACAATTTTATGTGCCTTAGTAGGTTCAGTTTCTGGAGGTAAGCCTTGCTTCACTCCCTTGTAGAATCATTAGATTTAGCCAATAAAAATACGGGAGACCCAGTTAATTTGAAGTTGGTAAATAATGAATATTTTTTTAGTATACATATATCCCAGGCAACTTTGGAAACATACTTACACTGAAAATGTATTTGTTTGTTGTTTATCTGAGATTCACATTTCACTTCTGTCTTATGATATCTGGCAAACTCATGCCTTTTCCACCTGTCACTGCCATGATGCTGAGTGAAGACGGACATTGCTATACCCATTCAGGTGCCCTGGCAAGGTGGTAGAAGTGCCAGGGGTACTAAACGGCCTCTGCCAACCCAGAAAGAGTCAGGGCAGTCCCTATTCCCTCACTCATGGATAATCAGCTCTCCCCAGCATGGCCAGCTTGCCCACAAGGTAGCAAGTCTGCCTGGCTGCACAGTGCCAGCTGCTGGGTGGGGCTCTGTCTCTGCATCTCCTGAGAACTAGGAATGAAGAAGGAGTTTAGTAAGCACCATGACCTGGATGGTCACGGACTCCTCAAAACTCAAACCCAACATGTCCGGAGTTGGCCCACCATCCTTCCCCCAAGCCTCCACCTCTCACCCTGAATGGGCTCACCCAAGCTGCCAACTTTGGCCAGTCTCTCTTCCTAGATTTAGCTACCCCCCCCCCCCGGGTGTTCGGTACCCACTCACCATGTTCTTCCTCCTTCACAATGCTCTCTCTGTTTTGTCCTCCTCTTTCCATCTCCATGTTATGTCCTGAGTTCTGGCCTTCATCATCCTTCACCTGAATTATTTTAATAGCTTGTAACTCATTCTCCCTCCAACCCAGCCCCAACGGAGCACCCTTAGGGTGATCTTTCCCAGATATAAACCTAATTCTGCACTTGCCCGTATTCAGACTGTCACTGGCTCCCCATGGATTTCAAAACAGCATTAATATCCTTAGCGTAGCATGTAAGCGCTTGATAATTTGACCTCTTCCACCTCTTTAGATTCGTCCCACCCTCCCCATCCACATCCCCCTCTCTCTAAAACTATTTTCATTTACTATCCTGAGCATTTCATGCTCTTTCCTATCTTTATTTGTCTTCCAAAATTCAGCCCAGTGGTCATCCGTTATGACCACCCCCAAGGTTATGCAGCTGCTCCTCTTGTCCCCGGCCACCTGGGCCTGCCAGTGTCAATCACTTGTTGCTATCACACGGATGTGTTGCACTTTGTGTTCCTGTGTGGAGCTGCTTCTACCACCTGGTAAGTTCTCACTAAATGGTAGCTGAATAGTAAATATACAAGCAATCACCAGATTGAAAACTTACTTACCAACTCTCTGAGCTCACAAATTGCCAACCTGGGATTAAAATGCTTTCTTCCTGGTTGTTCAGACGCTACCCACTTCCCTGTTTTTTACCTTCTTCTGTGGGATACAGTGGTCCCAGGAGCTCAACAGGTTCTTCCCACCAGGCTTCCTGCCCTGGGTTTGAGGCTCTCACACCCTGGATGACCGGATCCTGATGTTATTGAAATCCCCAAATGGGCTTTGACAGCTCTCAGGGGTTAATGAAATAACCAGCCTCATGCCCTTGGAGATAGGAAATATTGCTGTGACTGAGGTTGCAGTATAAGTGAAATGAATTTCATGACCTCAGTCTGGTGCCCATGAAGGTATTTTTCAATACTCTGGAAACTCAAAGTAGCCTGTTCCAGCTGGAGAGATGAGGGGATAAAGGGAGAGGCTGTGCTGGGGTTGGGCTGGCTGGACACAGAGGCCTGGTGTGGTATGAACCATGCAGTGAAACACAGTGTAGGGTTCCCAAGGGAGGGCCAAGGGCCCAAGCCTGACCCTGAGGTTCTTCTTTTGCCACATGCTGGAAGCAAGATGCTGAGAGAGTCCCTGTTCCTGCAATGGAGATTCTCAGAAGCAGTAAAGGTGGCGTTAAAGGGGTCATTCTTTCCTGAGATCATCAAACCAATGACTCAGATTTCTATTTGAGAGAGAACCACCCATTCCTCCTCTGTTCTTGCCCACTGTGCAAAGCCCTCTCCCTGCAGCCAGCTCTGACTCCACATGAAAGATCTTAGAGGTTTCCTCTCTGCCCACACAGGGTACGCCCTCTGGAATCCCTGGCTCAGCTGGTGATGATTGACATTAACACTCTTGTCAGGCCTTTTTGCAAAACCTTAACTTGGATTTCTACTAGGAAAGGATCCAACTGGGTAATTACATGCCCTGTGAGTGGAACACCTGCAGTTTTACTAAAATATGATTAACTGTTTTACCACTGAACCATGGTGCAATGGTGCTCAGTGTAGGGCAAAGTTGCCCTACTGTGTTGATCACTGCATGGCTGCCCTATTAGATGTGGATGATGGAGTATGGGTGCCAAGGAGAGCTGGGAGTGGGATTAGACAAGCTTGGAGGTTTTCATTCAGTTGTTCATTCATTGACCATGTTGAGGCTTGGCCCTGTGCCTGGCAACGGCCTTCCCAGGGAATGATTTCTACTCTAGATTGCAGAGAAGGGAGTTCCAGCTGGAGCTGGACGGTGATGATAGTGGTTACTGCATCTTATCATTCACATGCTTTACCATCATCACCTCCTTAGCACTCAGAGCCCCATATGAGATGGTTATCTCTCACTGCTGCCTACTGGAAGAATGTGGGGAAACTGAGGCAGGAGCTGATGTGATTGGATTCTGACCAAGGAGGAGGGCCGCTGGGAAGTCAGCTAGCCAAGCTCCTGGGGGAAGCTGCCTCCTGGTGCAGCTCTCACTTAGCCCTGGAAATCATCCTCTTTGTAGAGGCCCAACACACTGGAGCTGAGCAAATGGGGCTGCCACACCCCAGGGGGGTTATACACACAAGGCCAAGGAGGCAGGAGATTGTGAGAACCTGCAGGCTTTGGGGTAAACAGATCTGAGTGCATATCATAACTCTATCTCTTGCCATCTGTGCAAACTCATGTAAGTCACTGGCTCCTTTCAGCCTCAGTTGTTCAGTTGTAAGAGGGAGGTAATGCTGCTTTCTTTGTAGAGCTCTTGAGATCATTAGAGAGAATATGTGTGATATTAGCATAGTGCTGGTCACGGTAGGTGTTCAATAAATGGCAATTCTTATGCTCATTATAGCTGTGTCCGGTGTAAGTCTCTGGCTCTTTTTGAGATGCCAGGTGGCAGTATTCATTCGTGACAGCTAGCATGTTTTGCTTCTCCCCTTTGCCCAGTCCCAGGGCACCCCAATTGTCCTACCTCCCGCAAAGCATGGACTGCATCCCAGTACCCGGCAAGTGAGTCTCAGGACAGCCATGCTTAGATAAAGCACCCTCCCTGTTGTGGGGATGCCAGATTGCATGCATGGGTGGTAATGCAGGGACACAGCAGTCAGCAGGAAGCAGTGTCTGGAGCTGACCATGACACTTAGACATCTCTCTTCAAACAACTGCCTTGAAAGCCACCTGACCACTCAAACTGAGGTCCCGTAAAACATATGGGGGCCACTCTTCCTCTCCGTGTGCCTCTCATACTGACTTCTTTTCTTTGGTAAGATACTTCATCTGTTAATTTCCCTCATACAAATTCTTGGGTAGATGGTTCACAAGAAATGCCCCCAGACCCCATTCCTACAAGGGAGGATTCTGAATCTGCTCCCACTAAAGCTCATCAGAAGGTGTGATTAGACCGGGGCTTTTACACTGTGAATACTAAGCTTATGAACCACCTGGGGATCTTGCTAAAAATGTGGCCTCTGATTCAGTAGATCTGGGGAGAGTCATGAGATTGTGCATTTCTAACACGCTCCCTGGTGATGTTAACAGTGCCAAACCATGACTACACTTTGAGGAGCAAGGCATGAGTAGATTGTCTCTTTGGCTGACCTGCTGACTGGTGCTTTCTCCCTGAGTTCCTCCAACTGTCCTTTCATCCCCACAAGCTGGGGCAACCAGACCCTATTGGAACATACAAGAAAAGTGTATCTGACCAAGAGGGTACAGACAGGAGGAGAGAAGGAAGTGGATGCATGAACAATCAGGTAGGGACATCAGGGAAGGAGGATGCCAAGAAGCAGGACCCTCAGCTCCCTGTGCTGTTCCACCCCATACATCAGCTGCTCCCAGCAGTGTTCCCTGACAATGCCCATCCTCTCTTGCTGCCATATCTCCCAGTTTGTGTTAGGTTTGCCTTCTTGGTACTTCTGACTTGAAATTACCTGTTTACTTATATGCCTCACCAGTCAGACTGGAAACTCATCAAACAAGGGCCTTATTCACACTTGTGCCTTCAGCATGTGGCATAATTTTCAAAGCATAGCAGGTGCTTAAGAAATATTTAAGAATGAATAAGGGATGGTGTATTCGTGTACAAGCTGGGTGGGTTCCACTTCCTGGCTCTTTATTTTCTTATGCTATATGAATGTTTATAAATGTTAGGTGTGGGCTGGGGTTTAAATGGAAAGCTAAAGCGTGGTCCTCACTGTCACAACTTCCAGGCTCATGAGGGAGACTCGCTGTCCACAGTGAACTGCCACACAGAGCAGCAGATGACGTGTGCAGTGTTGTTTTGTGGGGGACAGCACAGAGGATGGAGAGAGAAGGCCTAGCTTAGGGAGTAAAGGAAGATACCATGGAAGTGGTGGTGTATGATCCAGGCCTTGAAGGAAGAGCGGTGATGGAGAAGGATGAAGAAGGTCATTCAGGAAGAAGGAAAGCTGTGATTAAAAGAGGGGAGCGGCAGGGCACAGTGGCTCACTCCTGTAATCCCAGCACTTAGGGAGTTTGAGGCAGGATGATCACTTGAGGCCAGGAGTTCAAGACAACCCTGGTTAACAGAGTAAGACCCTGTCTCTATAAAAAAATGTTTCATACAATTATCCATGCATGGTGGTGTGTGCCTGTTGTCCTAGCTACTGGAGAGGCTGAGGTGGGAGGATTGCTTGAGCCTGGAGTACAAGACTGCAGTGAGCTCTTGTCATGCCACTGCACTCCAGCCTGGGTGACAAGGAGAACCTGTCTCAATAAACAACAACAACAATAATGACTCTAGGGAGCTGAGAAAGTTTTGATTCAAAAGCAAGGCCCTGAAGCATCCAGGATGGGTTTTCGAAGATGCGGGAACTGAATATTTTGTTGGGGCAACCCTGGGTCCAGCCAGCCCAACCTTCTTCCTGCCTGTGGGAGTAAGCTCACTTCACTGATGATGGGCTTGGCAGCATGGAGCTTACAGCATTATATTGGGAGCACTGGGCAGCTCTCTGGAGGCATCAGCACCTGAGATAAGAACAGCGACATCAGAGAGAGGAAAGGAGGTGACTGGTCTCACTCTAGGCAGCAGCCTCCTTCAGGGCCTGAGGCTGGCCTGGTGCTCTGGGGATTTGGAGGCTGGGGTTCTATGAGTGGTCAAGGGAATGCAGAGAGCCGTGGTTCCATGACAGCACATTTAGAAAGCTGCTCCTTAGGGTATAAGAAGCAGGAAGGCAAAGCACCAACACCCTTAGACTGTTGGCCAGAGAGAAAAGCCAAGCAATGTCCCATCTTAAAGGGCACTGCAGACAAGAATTGCCCTAGTTTATTTTGGGCAAGTCACACAACCTCTCTGAGTCTTAATGTTCTCATTTATATAATGGGTACAATAAGCAATACCTACCTCTCAGAGTTATATGACGTTAGAGTTTAGTCATGTATGTAACACCCCTAAGGCAGGACAGGTACTCAGTAGAAATTTAATATATGATATGACTGAATTTTTTTCACTTATAGGAAATTGGGAATGTTTTCCAAGAGTCTGTTCTCTTTCAATAGGGTGGAATGATCTTTGTCATTACTGAAGTTTTGGCACATAGTAGGTATTCGGTAAGCAGGAGCTTGTAGGGTCAGCCGTCCTGGACTCTTTTAAGGAGACTTAGATATCTCTGTCCCTGTCTCTTGATTATTACCATGAGGGTAATAATCACAGGGCATTTCCTGTTTATGGTCTGACTGCTTTCTGACTTCCTCACTAAACTATAGAACACTTAGGACCAGAAAAGGTGAAGAGAATTTTCTACTGTTTTATCTCCAGTTTCTAACAATGCCTAGCACATGTGAAACACACACGTTTGATAAATAGATAAGTGAGTAAAAGACTAAGTAACAACTATTCATTTCCTTTTCATCAGTAGAATCATTTTTATTGCTCCCAAACAAATGTGCTGTGAGGTGACGCCAGAGCTCTGTGTGGCTGTTCTTATGAATGTCCTGATATAAAGGAACGTTCTCTGGGTCCCTTGCTCTCCCTCGGCTGTCCTCTGGTGGACCCTCTGGGGTGTGAGAAAAGTGCCAGCTTCCTCTTCCCCCACTTCACACATCCGCCTGCCTCCCAGTCCCCACGGAGTGCCACAGTAGTCCTGAGGTCACCTGTCTGGAAGCCAGCCGAGGAACTGTGCTTGGCAGTAATCTCTTACACACAGAGGAAAACCAGCTCAAGGACGGCATGGGTTTGGGCCAGAGAATTAGAACACTGGGACTCAAAGATACTTTAGAAACCAAGTCACCTCATCCAACACCCCGATTTTAAATAGAATCCCCTAAGAGATAACTCAACTTTTCCAGGATTGTGGCGGGGGGGAAAAAAACTGTGCCACAATTATTTCTTCATTTCAAAGCAATGTCCAGCATTAGAAGACCACTTGGTTAATGTCGAGACCAAGCTGTCAGCATTTCTGTTCATGTGAACACTGTTTCAGGTGGGTGGGAGGTCAGATCCACCCTCTTCAAATTCTGTCATCCTTTTTTTTTTTTTTTTTGGAGACGGAGTTTCTCTCTTGTTACCCAGGTTGGAGTGCAATGGCGCGATCTCGGCTCACCACAACCTCCACCTCCTGGTTCAGGCAATTCTCCTGCCTCAGCCTCCTGAGTAGCTGTGATTACAGGCACGCACCACCATGCCCAGCTAATTTTTTGTATTTTTAGTAGAGACGGGGTTTCACCATGTTGACCAGGATGGTCTCAATCTCCTGACCTAGTGATCCACCCGCCTCGGCCTCCCAAAGTGCTGGGATTGCAGGCATAAGCCACTGAGCCTGGCCTCTGTCATCTTTTTGACTGGTTTATGTTTCTGCCTGAAAATTTCATCTACCTTCGCTAAGCAGACTCACTCAGGTATGCTGTCTTTGGGTCATCCCGGGAAGTCTTCCCTTCCATTAAATTTCCTTCTCTTTGCCATTTTAGAGCATGTTTCCCGTCAGCCCCACATTCCAGCCTCTTCTGCCTTTGATTTTTGTCAGTCTGTGCCGATCACATTTACAAAGTTGGATTTTGAGTACAATAAACAGAAAAGTAGGCGTGTTCTAACCGGAATCTTTCTTTGGTTGATTATGTAAATGCTGACATCTTTTACCTGTTCTGTGGTCATTGGAATGGACAGTATGTTTGAGAAAAGTTCACGCAGTTCTGGGGAAGCTCTGCAGTTGTAGAAAATAGAATATTCACAACAGTTCTAGATAATCTAGGAAATTCTGATATCCCTGATTACTGCAGAGTAGCCCACCACATGTCAGAGTTCTTCCCTAACCACCTCACCTTTCCCTCTCCCTAGTTCCCTGCCTGAGAAAGGTTTCAACCAGCTATCAGAGAAGTTCACTTTTATACCTCACTTCTTCCTTTATTTACCTGCAGACGTTCATACCCATATCACACCTGATGCAGTGGGTGTTTGGTAAGAGGCCCCTCTACTCTCCTCCTGGACACCGTGCCTCTACGTCTCTGCCCTTTCCGATGGGAATCTGTCCCAGCTGCGGAGAATAACCAAGCCAACCTCTTCTCCCAGGTCCTGCATGGCCCAATCCCATAGGGAGGAAGCCTAGGTCCAGGTTTTTGCCCAGAGGCCGGCTGGCTGCAGCTGGTCAAGGAGAAAAACAATGCAAAGAATCAGCAGTTCATCAAATAGCTGCTGAGGGTTAGAGGTCCCCTTGGCCATGCAGCCTAGTCTCTCTCCTAACACAGGAGTGACTAGGTCTCTGGCCTCCCCCAGTGAGGTCCAGACTCTGTTCACATGTTGCCCACATGAGCCCAGAGGAGTCCATCTTCATATTACCCATCTCCCCAGTCAATATCACCTCTGAGTTCCCATAGAAGAGTGAAATCCCTCTTTCAGGCTTCCCGTCAATTGAGCGATATGATGCCCTTGGACTCTCCAGTTCCCTAGACTAAAAATATTTGGGTCTTTCAGCTGGTCCCTGTAAGCCACAGTTCCCCATCCTCAGCCGTCCTGGCTGTTCTCTTCTAAACATGCTGTCTCCTCGGGCATTTAAAGGGTGAAAGCCAGGCTTGAGAACCATAATCTAACAGTAGTGTAGGACTTCCCCCTTCCCACTTTTAGTCCCTATATCATAATCATCCATTAGGCTTTTCCCTGTCTGTAGGTTACTGTTGCCTTTTTTCTTAACCCATCATATCCCTGGTGAACTTAGAGTCAACAAAAACCCTGTGTGTTTTCTGTGCATGCTGCTAACAAGCCATTTGTCCCCATCCTCTGCTTGCAAACTTGCTTCATCATTCTTGTCTTGCTGGCAAATCAGCAGTCCAGGGCAGCCCTCTGCTTGCCTGCGCACTAGAAAGTCTTCGTCAGGGGGCTGTTTTCCTTCTGCTCTTAAAGTGCAGTTTCTCTTCTTCCTCATACTCCTCCTGGGAATGAACCCTTGCAATGACCTGGCCTGACTGGCACCAGCGTCTCCCTTGTGATTCTGAGGGGAAAAAGAGAGGGCAGTGCTCCTGAGTGAGGGGCCAGAGCCCAGGGTGGGCAGATCCCCTGCCAGCATGGCTGCCTGGGAAGCTGAAGGAGGCCTCTGTGGCTCCTGGATTCTAATGGTTCCTTGACACTAAGGCCAAGGCAGCACAGAGCCTGTGACTTCAAAAGATAATAGTAACTGTCGTTTTTTGTGCACTTACCAAGGGTTATGCTGAGGACATTACATGAATTATCTCATGTAATCCTTTTATCAAATCAGTGAGATAGACATTAAATCCATTTCACAAAGAGGAAAATTTAGAGGTTTTTCTAGCGCAAATGGGATTTGAATACAATTCTATCAGAAACCAAATCTGAAATCTTGGTCACTACACTTGAGGCACTGAGTCTGCCCTATAGACATGACCTCCATCCCAAACAGCTGAGCAGGTGCGACCCTGATGGTGAGACCACCATCCTGGGGGAAGCCAATCATAGGCCTTCTTGGCCTCTTCTTCCTACCCCGCCCAGACTGTGGAATGTCTTGCAGAGTTAGAGAAATAACTGTGTTCTTTGGGTCCTGAGGACAGGTAACGGATGCCCTCCAGCTCCCTTCTGTTTGACATCACAGTGATAGAAAGAAGATACTCATCCCAGCTTGCCTTACAGGTTTGGATGAGACTAGTCATGAACTGATCCATCATACTTTATCAACCACCTACCCGATGCCCAGCATCCATCCAGACTCTGCCCAGTTACAGAGGGAGCATTAGGCCTGGTCAGGGCCCTATAGGAGGCCCAATAGGGAGAGAAACGATTCCTACACAGGCAACACCAAGAGGACATGGGGCCGGGGAATGATCAGGAGCCAGACTGTGAGAAGGAGCTGCTCAGGGCTATAGGAATTAGTCCACACATTAGTGTTTGTGGAAGAGGTGGGACTCACAGTGGGACTGGGTGGGTGGGTGATGGCATGACTGCTGGAGTAACTAGGGGATTCTCCACAGGAGGAAGGAAGCAAGACATAGAAGAGAGCCTTGAGACCTGGCAGAGTTAGGTGGTGAACACCAGCTTTTGTGAACTGCCATGCCATATCTTCATGGTTATGCTTGCCCAAATCTGGATTTCTGACAATACTCTAACATTCACAAGCCTTGCTCACCTGTGGTTTCTGGTCCTAACCCCCATGCTCCACTCTTGCTCTCTTCCTGAAACTTGAAGACAGGCAGGTGTCAGGAGGCCAAGCTCTTTGCCTTTGAGGTTCGGTAGTGTCAGGGCCTGGGGCTGGAAGCAGGAATGCCACCTTCTAGGTCCATCAAAAGAGTAGCTTTATCTGGTCTTAAATTTATGAGCAGTGAATGCAGTCTTTCAAGGCCAGAGAGCTACTGTGGAGGCAGGAGAAAGAGGGGTGCCGCAAAGAATCCCAGATTGGGAAGAGGTGCTAGAGGGAAGAAGAGAAAGGGGTAGAGGGAGGGAGGAGGGAAAGAGGATGAGCAGATATAGAGGGGGAGGAAAAAAGAGAGAGAAAATAAAGTCAGGGAGAGAAATGTCCAGCAGGGAGCAGGCAGAGGAGTCCTGTGCAGTGCAGCAGCCACCTTAATCTCCTTGAATTTTCTTCATTGATTAGGGATTTGCAGAACAATCCCTGGCTATGGGAAAACATTTGCTTTACTCCCGACCTGCTGTCAAGCAGTGGGAGGCCTCTTCTTGGGTAGAGAGGTACCACGTGAGGCGGGATGAAGAGGTCTAGAGACCCTTTTCTCTCAAGGCCCAACCCAAACCTACTGCCCCAGTCAGCTCTTCCTGTAAGAAGTGCTCCTCCACGGCCCCAGCCCTGCTCTGAGTTCCCGTTTCATTGTTGATGACACCAACATTTAGCGGGGCTTAAAACAGTGACTATCTTGATCATTTCTCATAAGCTCTTGGGTTAAGGATTCAGACAGGTACAGTGGGAATGGTTCATTCCTGCTCCTCGTGAAGCCAGCTGGGATTGGAATGCCTGAGATGCTTCTCCCCTTGTGTGTCTGGGGCCTCAGCGAGGGTGGCTCCACTTGGTCATCGAATTGGGACCTCCATTCTCACTGTTGATTGGGCTGCCTGGTTCTTCTACAGATGTCTGGTGGAGGGCAGGAGCTCAGGAAATAAGTGTGAGTGGGATGCACATGTGACTGAAGAGTGAAATAGGACATCACTTAAAGGCACCACCCAAACCCAAGAACTCTGAGCATCTTGATAATGTCGACACACATCCCAACTCTAGCTGGGCACAGTGTCTTTGGGGCAGCTGTGTGTGCCAGATGTTAATGCTATTCCTGGGGGCATTCCCCTCACTCCCAGGGCCCCATACAGCTGTGTGCCTCCTCTCCTATCTTTAAGGTGCCAACTCTTGTTCTGTTTCTCCTGGAGCCTCTGCTGAGTCAGTAGAGAGGGATGAACTTCCCTTCACTTCTGAGACTTGTAGACTCAGCGCTCCGTGGTTTGTCCAGCTACTTTCTTGAGTTGTTCCTCTCACCTACAATCTGACAGGAGCTCTATGCATCCAAGGAGCTGTGGTCTCTGGGTTCTTTCTCACCAGCTTCTCGTGCCCTCTCCGATGCCTGTGATAACTCTGGGTATTTTTTGAACGACAGAAACTTATTTGTGGACAGTCCATGCCTTTAAAGGGTTTGTATAGCTATCTTTTTACTTGATCCTCATGGCAAGCCTGGGGGGTGTACAGGCCATTTTACTGATGGAGAGACTAAGGCACACAGAAAGATGAGAGGTTTTGCCCAGTGTCACATGGCCAGTCAATAAACAGATCTATAATCCATAGGAAAATTCTCTTTCTGCTGGTTGGGTCAGTGACCTTCCCATAGGGCCCAGGGCGACTGAGGTCCCCAGGGCCTGCCTCTGGAACTGTTCCCAGCCCATTTGCTGGCTGGGGCATTGTAGGAACAATGAGCTAAATAGCTCATGACCAAATGGTAGAGTTATTGATTTGTTTCTGCTGTGTACCTTTCTCCCAACCCTGACTTACTACCCTGGTTGGTCAGAAGTCCTGACTCATATCACACACACCTTGCTAGTTCAATGCTTTCATTTTAAATTTGTGGAAACTGAGTCCAGAGAGGGTATGACATGGCTTTGAAGTCACTATTCTACCACAGAGGGTCTCAAATTCACCCACACTATATCTTCTGCACACACTATGCATCTAAATCAGGGGTCAATTTTCTAGCATTCGACCCAGATCTACCTCCACAATGAATACCCAGAAAAACATTGGTGAAAGAAAAATTAAGAGCAGCAATGAAGGCAAAAAAAAAAAAAAAAAAAAAAAAAAGGAAAGAAAAAAAGATACCAAAGGACTTCATGTATAAGTCCAGGTAATTTTTTTCTGGCAGGCCCTCCTCCCCACCACACCTGCCACCTCCTGGAGTTAGCCCAGTGGCCTGATCCTGCAGCAGTGAGGCTTTGTAGCTGTGGTCTCCGTGAGTAGTCCTCTAGAGTGTATAGACATCAGCTCCTTTGGCCCACAGAATGACACTGAGAGAGAAACAGGACAGAGACCATTCTTTTCATCTATGGCTGGGGAGACTGAATAAGCAGTGTGATGAGGCTCTGAGCCTTTTGATAAAGTCCTGAACTCCTGAGGCCTTGCTGACAAGATCCTCAACTGGCCTTCCTGATTTCTTACAAAGGGATCATTCTGAAGGTGAAGAAGGGCGGTGCATCAGCATGCACAAGCAAGAATGAAGTGGAGCCCATGGGCCAGCATGCCTGGTCACCTGGCTGCTTCCTCTGGAAGAGGATCTCCCCCCAGTTCTCCCCATCCTGGCTGGCACACAGAGGGTTTAACAGCAGCTTGCTTCAGGGATATGTTCATCCTCGGCAGAGACCTTAGCCTTTGCTTTTATACATAATGGGTTGGAGAAAATCTATTTCAGTTGGGTTCTGATCCACTAGTGTTCCCCTGTCCCCAGCCACGTCGGATCATCTGGGTATGCTGAGGCTCTGGCCTTCTGGGGGAGGCCATGGCTTTTTGCCAGCCTCGCTTACCCAATAAGGATTTTGACATGAGACTCTAACCAGCTCTGCCAGCAGAGGCCTGAGCTGCTATCTGGGACTTCTGATGAGCTGGGACTTCTGGGGCAATGCTTGGCATCTTTGGAAGTGGAGTTGGGGGAGAGTAGTGGCAGAGATGATTTCCACCACCATCCTCTTTCCTCCTCTTCTCCCACCCTGGAAAGTGCTGCTTAGTTTGAGAATCCCTCACTGAATATTTGCCAACTTCCTCTGGTCTAGCTCAGCTCAGGAGTTCCTTGAACATTGATGTGAAAGCACAGCACCTTGTGCATAGTTAATGCTTTAGACTTGGTTTTCTTCCCTCTCTTCCTCTAATTTGGTTCTGTTTCTAGAAAATGGGCTCCAGGGATTGGCAAAAGAGGAAAAGAGAAACTCTGTCTTCTAGTATGAATTTTGGAGAGAATTCCCTTTTTTGTGAGCCTCTGTTTTCAAGGAATCAATGGACTTTTTTTTTTTTTTTTTTTTTTTTGAGACGGAGTTTCGCTCTTGTTACCCAGGCTGGAGTGCAATGGCGCAATCTCGGCTCACCGCAACCTCCGCCTCCTGGGTTCAAGCAATTCTCCTGCCTCAGCCTCCTGAGTAGCTGGGATTACAGGCATGCGCCACCATGCCCAGCTAATTTTTGTATTTTTAGTAGAGACGGGGTTTCACCATGTTGACCATGATGGTCTCGATCTCTTAACCTCATGATCCACCCGCCTCAGCCTCCAAAAGTACTAGGATTACAGGCATGAGCCACCACACCCGGCCATGGAGATGTTTTTATCATAAAGTCTGTTTGATCCCATTCAATGTTGAGTAGTGTAAATGACTGGAAGAAGAGAGAAGGGAATAGATATTGCCAGATCATGGGCATTAGCTCTGAAAAAGTTCTAGCCACTGGGACCACTTGAGAATAGGTTTCTGCATGCTGCTTAGCACCTCCCTGTGTGTTCCTGGCCAGGCCTTTGCAGCCCATGATTTAGTAGCTGTGCCAAAGGTGAGGTGAACAGTGATGGGGTTTTACTTTGCCCTCAGCATAGGTCGCTCTTGGCCTTAGCAGCATACCACATGGAACACACAAGAACAACTTCCTCAACCACAGGGTTAGCCTGCCTCCTGAGAGCATGAGCTCCTAACCTCCCACCTTTCATGCAGCAGGTTGACAGGTAGAGTAAATGGACTCTGGCGAACCTGCTTAACTGCCCTATGCCTCATTTTTCCTCCCCGTAAAGCCAAAGGAAAGTACCACCTCCTTCCTGCACTGTCCTTGCCCTGACTCAAGGACAACTGAGAGCCTGGGTTCTACCCACCTGAAAGCTGCTGACCTGAGAGTCTGGGGGTGAGAGTACAGCCGCCTTGGCTCCACATCTTGAGGTTCAGGGGCCTTACTTCACCAAGCCGAGAGTAAGAGTTCTGGAGCTGGGGTCCCCTGGGGCTTGTGTCTTGATACGTGATGTGCTACCCGAGTGGCAGTCTGCAGCATGCTGGGCACACAAGTGGAGGCAGGGGGGTGGCTCTTGCCTCTCCTCTCTCCATTCCCCTTTTCACCTGGCATCTTGATGGGGACCTCAGAACATCCATCTGGTAGAGAATGTTCCAGCCCTCTGCTTCAGAGAACCACCCTCCTAAAAGACAGGCTCTTCCCCTCTGTCTTAATCATTGCATCTCTTCCATTAGCAACTTTTCTTCTTCCTTCCTGGATCTACCACTCTACCTCCTATATCTTCTCTTTCTAACCTTTGTCTTCCAACTTTCTGTCTCTTGCACTCAATATGCACAGCATCCTACAGAAAACATAAATAAACACACAACTGCATGTCTATATACTTCCAGTCCTAGAAGTGCATAACCACGCTTACGTTCTTTCACATACGACATGCACACACTGCAGACCCAAAACTTCAAGCTCACACAACCACATGGAAAACCTCAAACACAGCCATGTACAGCTTCACTCGGAAAATGCTCCCACACCCACAGAGTTCTCATTTCCTTGTCTCTGTCAGTTCCCGGCATAGGGCTGACATGACCAACAGTCCTGCTCTGAGGAGCTCTCATACTCATCAGACCAGTCACATCTCTTTTAGTGAGAGTCTTACCCACATCCTGGGGTAATTGAGGTAGGAGAGAGCCCAGGCAGTAAAGCGAGCCAGCTCCAAGCCCAGCCAGGTATATTCCTGCACAGGCACCTCAGCAAGCATTGGGTCCCCAACCAAAGGCTCTGATTTCAGGACTAAACCATAACCAGGAGCTGAGCCGAGCTGGCTGAGTTAATGAAGTTGGGAGATTTTTACGGAGAGGTCACTGGTTCAGACCCAGGTCTGGTCAGCAGAAACTGAAAAATATTTTTGTCTGATAGCTTATGGCTGCCCTGCATTAGCTGGCAGAGGTTTTCCTGCCTGCCCCACCACACAGGTGAGGTCATTGCTGGCTTGTGTGGCACCTCAGGGTTGGCACAGGGCTCCCATAGAGCTTGGAAAACTGATGGAAGCTTGAGGCAAATTAGAAAACGGTAGAACACACACACACACACACACACACACACACACACACACACACTTCAACCCTCCTCCCCTTCTTCCCTTGTAGGGATAGATTTTTTTTAAAGATGCCCTGTCTGGGGAGATAGGCTTGTGGCTGGGTGCTTCAGTGTGCCACAGAGCACACAGCTCGGTGAACAGAGCCCTGGCTGGATTCCACCCCCACCCCTATACTTGAGCCTGCGGGCAGCACACCTTGTGTAACCCTAACCCGTCAAGACCACCCACAACAGGCATCCTTCTACCGTCTCTCCCATCTGTCCCCAACAAGGCTCCTCATTGTCCTTATAGTGACAGCTCAGAACTAAAGGGTGACAAACCTCTCTCTGACTTCCCTGTTCCTTTCCCCCTCACAGAGCAGGGCATTGGTGAGGTGCGATGCCTGAGCTGTCCCTACTCTGGAGATGACCAGAACAATCCACGTATATAAGGTCATGGCTGCTTCTTTGATAATGGTGGTGGGAGAAGTAGCAATAATAACACCTATTATAATAGTTAGATTGCAGATAATGCTTCACAGTTTTCAAGGTGCTTTTGCATGAGAGGGACTGTGATCACAAGGACTCCCACAGCACTCATCAGCATCATTCTATTTTAAGGAGCAGCCCTGTGTGGTGGAAAGAGCATGGGGTGAGGAATCACACAGACCTGGGTCTGAATGCCAGCTCTTGCCAGTTTCTACCTAAGTGACACTGCACAGCCTCTCTGAGCCTCAGCTTATTTGCAGAGTGAGGATAATGCTGCCTGCCTATGGGCTTATTGCAAAGATTAAATAATTTTTTTTCTTTCTTGGAGTTGGACATGGGGTGAATTAATAAGAATTATAGAGTCCAAAGAATAAATTAACTTTCTGGAAGGAGCAGAGATATCAACAAGGATAGTTTAGAAGAGACTGAGTTGTATTTTTTATTTACCTCACAGAACATTCGTGGATACATGTTGCCCCTCAGGTGCTATGCTGTGAGTGGGCTACAACAGTGAGCAAGGCGCCGTCCTTACCCTACAAGACCTCGGTAGCAACACAGTCCAAGTGCACCGTAACGCTAAATTGGTCCTCAGCGTCAAAACAGAAGCAAGGGAGCCAAAGGAGGAAGAGATCACACCCACTTAGTAGAAAAGATCTTTCATCGGAGATAGTGGAAGACATTCATTGAGATAAATTTTTAGAGTTTGACAGATGGTAGCTGTGTAGGAGTAGAACTTAGACAAAGGCACCAAATGTTGAGAGTGAAATAGTCCACCTTTGCTGAGTCTTGGGATACCTGTAACATGTTATGATCCTCATTGCCGTGAGCTGGAAATAGTGTGATTCCCATAAAGTCAAGAGACTCGATGGGAGAGAGCAATGTTACCTCTCAAGTCAGTAACTAAGAGCAACATCTTGACCTAGTTTATATAGACCACAAAATCCCCTTTTTTCCAAGGGGGGTTAACTTTTTCTGCATTTATGCATTCTTTATGTTATCTATAACAAGTACTACTTTAAATGCATTCCAAATACCTAGGACTTTCTGCGTCTTTAACCAGCGTCTTGCTCTTGAAGAGTCCCGTCAAACAATCTTTTGCATGTATATGCCAAAGGAGAATTGGGTGTCTCAGGGCCGTGAAAGGCAATAAGCAAGAAGGATTGAGGGGATATTTGCAGAAATACTCTAAAGCCATTGAGGAAGGCACAAGAGAAATATCTAGATATGTTGGGGCATCAAACCAGTGTGCTTTAAGATAATACACAAATCTCCTGGGGTGGAGAAAAGTCACACCCTTCAAGCAGTATTTTGCATGCTGGAGTAAAGAAAAATCCCTTGTCGAAAAGTATTCTTAAGGCCTCCTAATGTTAAATTACTTTTATTATAAATGGTACTTAACACAAACAAAAACGAGTTATATATTCCCAGTGCTTGGAAATTGTACATAATTATAAAACAAAGGAAAACTTAGAAATTAAATCAAAACTTTAAAAAACACACATTTAAGTTAATAGCATGAATGTAATGTGCTATTTTGTTAACTTTCTCACAATAAATCTCTGCTTACAAAGTGAATAACAAATATTGAGTAATACAGTGGCAATTCTCTTGAATTTGAGATGTCTGTATATGTTCTGTCAGAACCCAGTGTTTCCAACAGCTGGCTTTTCTTTCCTATAAACTCAAGGTACAGAAAGTTGAATTAATTACATCCTTTAGAATCATGGCAGATGATCATAATTTGTTACTACCAGACCCCTCTCTTGTATTGTTTTATTTCCTTTCTTTCCTTCATTTCCCCTGCCTTCCCAGTGCCCTCTCATCCCTATCAACACCCACTTGAGTGTGTCCTTGGACATCTGCTGTTTTTGTTTTGTTTTAAAACACGATATATAGTGTTGTTTTGAGCTTTGATATTGTGCAATGTACTTTGCTCTGCCTCTCACTTTCATTGTTTACTGCCATGTTGCTAAGAACTGCCCGTGTTGCTCCTAAACACTGCTTCTCACTGTGCATGCGGTGTCGTGCCACGTGTCAGCTACGTTTTCATCTCGTTTCCTAGGGATGAACACCTGGATGGACTCCAACTACCAGGTGCTACAAACAGAGCTGTGGCAAATGTCCTCATAGATTTGTACAAAAGTTTCTCTAGAGTATGTCTCCAGGCATGGGCCCAGTAGTCATAAGAAACCTTCATGTGCATCATTTCAATGCAATTCTTCTCCAGAGTCGCTGTGCCCTTTACACTTCCCATAGGAGTCCATTAGGTTTATATTCCTTTCCCTAATGGTGAAGGACTTGGAAATGTTTGCCAACTTTAGAGGTGTAAAGCACTGTATCATTGCTTTAAGTGTCACTTTTTCCAAAATTAATAGTGACATTGACAGCCCCTTCAAAATGGTTATGTGTTGTTAGCCAGTTTGCTTTCCCTTGCTGGGAATTTTCTACCCGTAGCTTTTGCTCACTTTTCTGTTGGGTTTCCTGTAGTAGTCTATTTTCACATTGCTATTAAGAACCACCTGAGACTGGGTAATTTATGAAGAAAAGAGGTTTAATTAACTCACAGTTCTGCAGGCTTAACAGAAAGCATTACTGGAAGGCCTCAGGAAACTTACAATCATGGCAGAAGACAAAGGGGAAGCAGCCACATCTTACCATGGCAGAGCAGGAGAGAGAGAGAGCTAAGGGGCAAGTGCCACACACTTTCAAACCATCAGATCTCGTGAGAATTCATTCACCATCACAAGAACAGCAAGGGGGGAGTCCACCCCCAAGATTCAATCACTTCCCGCCAGCCCCTCCCCCAATTCGATATGAAATTTGGGCAGGGACACAAATTCAAACTGTATCACTTTCCTTTCTGGTTTATTTTCAAGACTATTTTAAAAAAATAAGAGAGTAACCTCTTATTGGTTTTATACATTGAAAAATCTCTGCCAAGTTTGTACCCTATTGGGGAATTTTGTCTAGGATGGCCCCTGGTGAATAGAAATCTTTAATTTTGATGTAGTTGAACCTGTTAAGTTTTCACCTTGTCATTTGTGTCTCTTAAGTCTTGCTTCAAAAGTATTTTCTCAACTCAAGGTGACAAATACGTCCATATACATGTATATATATATATGAAAGAATAATATAATATAATATATCACATTATATATTATATATTTTTATATACATAATATATGGATTATATCTTATATAAAATATAAGATATAATGTATTATGCATAACCTATTAGCATGAAGGTATGAGATTTGCTACAGGTTTTTATAAATAGCTTTTATCTGATTTAAAAAGTTCTATTAGTTTTCTGAAAGTTATTTTAAAATCAGTTATATTTCATCAAATGCCTTTTTTGAATATATTAAAACAATAATATTCTTATTTCATCCATGAACATAGTGATTTAGAACATATTTCTGATGTTAAACTATCCTTTCTTTTCTGAAATAACTCTAATTTGGTTATAATTTCATAACTGATGTTATGAAAATTCCTAGGATTCTCTGGAAGGAGTTCTTTAGTTACCTTTATAGATCTGTAATAATACTATATTTTATATGTTTTTCAAAGTTTATATATTTTATCGAGGTAAACATATTCACAATTTTTCAAAATTGTTTTTTTTTAAAAAACCTCTGCTGCATCTGAATTTATCCCCATAGGGCAAAAAGCCTTCATGCTCCTCTCTGGGTCTGACTCTTCCCATCTGCCACCCATCCCTTCTGTCTCCTTAATGTAACCCTTCCCTGCAGAGAACATGCTGAACACTCTATCTGGGCCAGGCTCCCTTCCCATAGCTGTGTCTCTTGATCCCAGAAGCCTAGCCCTTGTCTCTGTGAGTGTAATGCTGGAGGCTTAGTAATGAGGTGGTGGAGGAGGAGTAATGAGATGAGGAGGGGCAGTAATGAGGTGAGGAGGGGCAGTAATGAGGTGAGGAGGGGCAGTAATGAGGTGAGGAGGAGTACTAATGAGGTGGTGGAGGAGTAATAATGAGGTGGGAAGGGTAGTAATGAAGTTGGGAGGGATAGTAATGAGGTAAATTGAGGAGGGCTAGTAATGATGTGGGGAAGGAGGAATAATGAGATGGGAAGAATTAGTAATGAGGTGGTGGAGGAGAAATAATTAGGTGGGGAGGGGTAGTAATGAGTGGGAGAGGGGTAGTAATGAGGTGGGATGGGGTAATAATGAGGTGGGATGGGGTAATGAGGTGGGAGAGGTGGGGAGGATGAGTAATGAGGTGGGGAGGAGGAGCAATGAAGTATGAGGGGGTAGTAATCAGGTGGGGGAGGGATATTAATAAGTTGGGGTGGAGTAGTAATAATCTGGTGAGGGGTAATAATGAGGATGAGAGGGGTAATAATGAGGTGGAGGAGGAATTAGTAGTGAGGTGGGGAAGGGGTAGTAATGGGGTGGAGAAAGGTAGTTATCAGGTGGGGACAGCCTCAATACAGTGGGTGTATTGATGGATAATATTGAGGCGGGGGAGGAGGAGTAAGGAAGTGGGGAGGGTTTAGGAATCTGGTGGGGGCAACAATAGTGGATGTACTGTTCCTGTTTTTAGTGTTTGTTAGCCTGTACCAATTCAGACTCCTCTAGTTATTGCTAATGTTATTATAACGCAAATACAGGCATTGAAGTCTCCTCAGAGTACTTGGTTATAAGGTAGTCAACTCAATAGTTCAGATTATTTTTCTCTTAACTAGTTTTTGTTTGTTTTGAAATGGTCTTGCTCTGTCATCCATGCTAGAGTGCAGTGGCATGATCTCAGGTCACTGAATCTTCTGCCTCCTGGGTTCAAGAGATTCTCTTGCCTCGGCCTCCCAAGTAGCTGGAATAACAGGCGTGTGCAACCATCCCCAGCTGATTTTTGTATTTTCAGTAGAGACAAGAGTTTCATCATGTTGGCCAGGTTGGTCTTGAATTCCTGGCCTCCCAGGAGTTTAAGTGATCTGCTTGCCTCAGCCTCCCAATAAAGATTGATATCAAAATGAAAAGCACAAATTTTGGAAAATCCCTAGAATTCTGCTAATCCCACTTTGAACAGCACAGTTTTTTAAAAATTTTCTTCTTGCCTGCATGCTTCGCTTTATTTTTTTAAAGATGAATCCTTTGTCCTTTTCACACATGTTAACATGAGGAAGTTGTAATATTTTGCAAGTTCAAAAAAAAAATGAGGGAAACATCTTCCAGGCAGAGGAAACCACTTGCAAAGATAAGGATTAGGAGAATGCAGAGGGTGAATATGAGGAGCCCCACGTAGAGAACTTTCTAGAACATGCGTGCATGAAGAGTGGGCAGTAAGGGTAGAAAAACAGCTGTGAATGAATGAGATTCTACAGAGACTCAGAGGAAGATGAGGGCTGTGAGGAGGCCATGGGATGGCAGTGAGGAGCAGCTTCAGAAAAATGTGAGGATGGCAGTGTACTCTGGTGGAATGGGGGGGCTGGAGAAGAGACGCCTGGGTGAAGGTAGCAGTGGAAAGCTCACCTCCTGGTGGTCACTCTTGTATTGAGCCCACTCTGTATACCAGGCTCTGTTCCAAGTGCTGTGCTGTGTTGCATCAGGAAACAAGGAAGATGCGTTCTGTCCCCACGGAGATGTTGGCATTTTGGTGAGGACTGGACATTGCATAAGCAAACAGCACAGTGACATCATAAGTTCTGATAACCACAATCAGAATGGAGAACTGAGAGGGAAATAAGTACAGTGACATAATCAAAAGTAACTGCAGCCAGGAGTCCTTTAAATAGAGGGTAAAGGAAAGTGCTCTGAGGAGGTAAAATTAAGCTGCGACTTGAAGGTGGAGAAAGACAGCTTGGGAAAGAGATTTTGAGGCAGAAAGAACAGCAAATCAATAGCCCTGAGACAGACTTGCTGGGTATGCCATAAGAAAAGCTAGGAGGCAGAGCTGCTGAACAGAAGTGAGTGAGGAGTGGGCAGTGTTGGCCTGACCATGGCTGGACTGGTACTCATGCAGTGGGAAGCCATGGATGGCTCTGAGCAGAGGGCATGGCATCTCCAGGCTTTGCAATCCCTCCAGCTATGGGAAGGAATCAAGGTCACAGGGGTCATTGTAGAGGCAGGGATGCAGCTTGGACGCTGCTGAGGTGGCCCAGGCCTGAGATGATGGGCACTACAGTGTGGAAAGAGACATGGGCAGATTAGGCGATATTCCCAAGTCAGCGTGAATGGGGAGGGTGGTGATCAGAAGAGAGCTAGCGAGGATGGCTCCTGAGGCTTTAGGCTAAGCATCTGTGTAGACGGCACGCACAGCATTTACTGAGATGGGAAGACTAGCAGTGGAGCAGACTGAGGACATGGGTGGGCAGAGAGCTGCTAGTTGTAAAGAAAGGATGATAACTTTAAGGAAGAGGGAGACACATTTTGTTACCAAGGGAGAAGACCGAGTTTGCTGCCATAGAAGGAGAAAGGGCATCTAGACAGGGACGGAAAACTGAACAGCCAAGTGAGAGAAGACAGGCAGGAGGAACTGAGAAGGTGTGAATTGTGAGTGTACGGGGTGGGGCACTCCCTTCTCAGAGAAAGACAATCTGAAATAGAACTAAAATTGGCCCATCTCAGTCTTTTAGATGGGATGCAAGCCACTTGCTGCCATTTGTTGGTGGGGTGGTGGGATGGTGTGGGTCCCCTGTTGGTTGCCCCTTTAGGATATTTTAAACTGACTGGGTAGCCTGAGGCTGTGTTCTCATAATTAACTTACATTCTATCTAGTTGGTATCACATACAGCCTTCCCATTCCAGCAAAGCAGCTAGTTTTTAAAAAGTAGAGTCCTATATCCACTGAACAAGTACTAAGTCCTTACTATAGATAAAGAGCAAACTGACACAAGAACAGAAAATCAAACACTGCCTGTTCTCACTCATAGGCGGGTGTTGAACAATGAGAACACATGGATACAGGGAGGAGAGCATCACACACTGGTGTCTGTTGGGGGGGACTAGGGGAGGGACAGTAGGGGATAGGGAGGTTGGGGAGGGATAACATGGGGAGAAATGCCAGACATAGGTGACAGGGGATAGAGGCAGCAAACCATATTGCCATATGTGTACCTATGCAACAATCTTGCATGTTCTGCACATGTACCCCAAAACCTAAAGTGCAATCATATATATAGTAGGTTGCATGCTATGCATATGGAAATATTTAGGAAGAGGTATACTCATGTCTCCAAAAAAAAAAGCTTGGCAGATTTGAAAGTAGAAACAGCTGTGGCATTGTCCTCAATCTCAAAGAACTCACAATCTCATTAGGGACAGTGACAGCTAAACCAGAGCTGTAATCTAGGCAGAATAAAACAAGTGCTAGGAATGGATCCCGAGTCACAGCTAGCATGGAGGAGAGGAAGTAAAATCTAATTCTGATGGGTGGAGGGTGTGGGAGATCAGAGAAGGCTTCGTGGAGAAGAGAACTTTGGGGAGGGCTGGAATTTTGCCTCAGGCTGAAGATGGGGAGGGCACGCTCATTGGGAAACAAGGTGAGCCAAAGCTCCTGCCACCTGCACTCTAACACAGTTGAGAAGTGGGTCTGCCAGGATGGAAGTGGGAAAGATTGGAAAAACAGGCCTTCTGCTTTGGAGAAGAAACCATGCCAGCTAATTGAAGCAAGAAACTGACGGGGTCATCTTCCTTTCAGGGCTATTTCGGGGCTTCTTATTGCTGACCCACACCCCTAAATTCACATGGCTTTCAGGTGAGGAAGGCCCCACTGTCAAGAATGTCTGAGCACTAAAAAGCTCAAGTCTACCGAGGGCCTCAGGCTTTCCAAAGTGCAGTGGGATTGCTGTTAAGACTCTTTTCCTCATTGTTCCCATCATAATTGGCATTTCACACACTGCCTGTTATCTCCTTCCCATGCTTAGTAGCTTGGAAATGTTCTGCCCGTGACTTCTTCATCTAGGCAGAACCGTTTCCTCCAGCTTCCCCTCTTCCCTTTATTTTGCTTCTTTCTCTTAAAAGACAGCCCGAGACCATGAGCTATTTTTTTGAGAGCACCAAATAGTAACAAGCATATTTTCAAATACTCTAACAAGGAAAGGCATTATGTGGAGGAAAGAAAGGCTCTTAAAGAATTAAATACAATTCAGCTTCCTAAATTTTAAATCTGTTCCTCCCCCAATAAAATACACTTGAGTCATTTTTTGTGTATGTGATGAACAGTCCTGCTTGTTCATAGGTTAGGAAGAGCTTTCAAGAAAACACACTGCTCCCTTTTTTGCATATGCCAAACATTTTCACCCAGGGCGAAATCAGTTGCTGTTTAAAACAAATTGGTTTTTCTGGAGGATGCTGTAAAAGATTATTGCAGGCAGAGCCTGCCTGGGGCAAAATTGTGCAAACAGCGTGAAGCTTGTCTGTGGTGCTCTCCGGACTCCTCTTTCCTATTTTGGGGGCTGGCCTCTGCTGGCACCTGGCCCATCCTGTCTGCTGAGGGCTTAGGTCTGAGGTGAAGACAGCTGGAAGCCTGGGAAGATGGGGTCAGCTCCTGGCTCAGCCACTAACAAGATGTGGCACCTTGAGCAAGTCTCTTCCCCTCTTTGGGACGTATTGGATTCCAAAATGCGAGTATTGGATGAAAAGGAATGAAAACTCAAATGGCCACAGAATGAGGCAGGCCATGTAAAATTCCAGTGGGCCTGGCAGAAGACAGTAGGGAGTGGTGGGAACTTGGACAGAGTGAAGAAACCCTGCCTGCCATGATTAAGGGGCAGAGAATAGTCCACTGACTGATTGCTGCCATAAGGTAGACCAGCCTAGTGTTGCCAGAACTTCTAAATGAATCTTCAAGCCTGGCAAACACATCTGCAGGCCCAATTTGGCCTGCAGGTGGTCAGCCTCTGATCTCTGGATCAAATGTCTACTGCCCTTCCGGTTCTGCAAGTAGTTAGTGAGGATTAAAGTTCTCCTTTCTCTACTATTTTAACAGCAACATCTTAAGGGTAGGAAGCCCTCAAGAGGGAGTCTCTAATGGTGAAGCTGGAAGCTTTTACGAAGCTTTTCCATTGGGAAAGTAATTTTCAGCAAGCATTCTACCTGGCTCTGCTCCTGCTCTGCTGGCAGACTCCATCATCCTGGCAGCTTGGTGCTCTGCCCACACATAAGGCCAGCACTATTTATGTGGTTGGCTTCCAATAAAAAGTGACCCAGTCAGTGCAGTCAAATACAGATGCGAAGTTGGTGTCAGATCCTGAGTAACATTTTCACAGAGTAACTACCTGAGTCAGATGGGAACCCTTTTAGTGGCCATGGCATGGGAAGGTTGTAGAGGACCAAGTAGAAGGGTGGAAGGAGAAGGAAGAAAGTGTGGGGAGAGACTTTGATATAAACATATGCAACCAGAATATATTTATTTTACCTCCCTGCCCCCAAACACATTGACCTTTTAATATACTACCCCAAACCAACCTCCTTGCCTTGGCACCTGAGCATTAGGAAAAATTTATCTTTGTCCAAAGCCTTTGTTGTGACCCTTAGTCCAGGCCAGAAAAATGATCAGATTTTTTGACTTTTATAACAAAATACTAGCTTTGTCTTATCTGCAGGCTTATATTTAAAGCATATGACTCTCTCTTCACTCAACCTTCTAGTATTTGGCAGTATTCAGTATTAAAGCAACTGCTTTTCAGTTTCAGACAAAAGCTTAGTTGAGATAATGGATAAATTTTAAGTTAAAGTATGTGACAATCATGTATTGCTTAATGTTAATTACATTCTCTCCCTGCCTCTTGTTGGCTCTTCAAAAAACTATATTCCTGGACCATATTAACTTCATTTCCTGCAGAATTATCTTCCCTGAGTCGTGTTGGTTATCATGCCCATGACTTTTATGGAAGGCCATTTTAAGAATCAGCCAAATGAAGAACATTTTCACATTTTCTCTAAATATTGTTGTGGAAGATATTGTCCATTATGTTGTTCAATGTTCCTGAGACACTGATCCACATTATAAATTCCTGTTAGAATTTGATATTGGGAAAGTGTTTGCTTCTCTTGGCAAAATAGAATGCTTCCTCTTAAGTGATCACAAAGATTCTAGACCTCAGAATACTCTCTTTTCTGTTTTACCATGGCTGCTGGGAATCTTAGAGCCTGTCATGCTGGTGGCATCAACCACATATCCCTAAATTTGGAGCATGACTCTCTTTCTGCTTCATTTTTTGGGGGGAGGTCTCATCCTGTTGTTTTTATTTTAATTGTTTTCTGTATATATGTGTTTTACTGTTTGTTGATTGAAATAGCTTTGGAAGTAAGCAGCACATAAATTATACATATATTTTGAGATCATTTAAAAATGTGTCATTTTATTATTGTTTTCAAACTTCATTTGTATCTCTTTAATCTTCTTAGCTAAAAATTATAATAAAAAATTCAGTTATACTTAACTCAGAGCTCTACACCCAGTTAGCACTCAATAAATACTTGCTAATTTGTTCATCATTGACTAATGGCTCATTCCCAAGACACTGAAAGAAGGAAAAAGCTTAAATCATGTAAAAAATTAAAGTTTATTCACAAATATGAACTGAGAGATGGAAGAGTTTTCACACACTCTTTCCCTCCTCTGTAAATAGACAGGGCATATGACACAGGAAGATGTGTGACTTACTCAATGAAGGCTTGAATTCCAGTAGGAACTCCCAATGTGCCATAGCACTTCAAGACCAGAAAATGGATTCTAACTGTTTTAAGGTTTCCTGTATTTAGCAAACATGCCCTGAATATTTACTCTGTGCCTGGCCCCATGCCAGGAGAGGGAAGACAAAATTGGTGGAGAGTTGCATAGAAGACAGATCCTCAGTGCCGCAATTCACAAAATGGCCCCAGGACATTGTCATTATGGTCACCTTTCCTTTGGAGTTGTCCAGCTTTGGATGGAATTGGATGAGGGGTGCTGAGGAATGGTGACAATGAGGAATCAACCACTGGTCTACTTTATAACACATGTCGTCACACAGTTCAGTCTTCATCTTCCAACTGTTGGACCCAACTTCCAACACCACCATTTTTGTGGCCCTTCTGCCCACAGCCATAATCTGGTTAGACTGAGATATAATACAGCTTATACCAAGGATAGAGGAATGTATTCCTGATTGCAGCTGGGGGTTATGAGAAGGTGGCACTGATTAGATCTACAATTAACAGACCAGCTACCTCAGAGCTAAACAGCCTGCATTACCAAGGGAGGAATGGTGTGCTGTTGGACAATGTGTCTGTGGATGCATATTTACATAAATTGTTTGCTGACCCTGTGGGGTAGCATGAATACTTAGCAGCTAACACACCCCTAATTTGTAGTAACAATCTCTCATCACATGCATACCGTTAACATACTAGGCAATACATATTTCTGTACTTTGACTTTTTAGAGTAATAATATTCTTGAGGAAATAGAAGATCATGATCACAATTTATTTCAGAGGGTGTTTAGTAATTTACCATGCATCTGTGAAACGTTACTTAATCCTGGGTGGTCTGTGTGCATAATTATGTTTTAATTTGCACATGATTGCTGACTCTCATATCACTTAGACAACCAGGATGCATCAAATGACTGGTTGTTGTCTTATAACATTTTGTTTTCCCCTTCGGAACTATTGGAAAGAGACCATCACATCCCACAACCATCTGTAATATTGCCTGTGCATTACTGAATATTGAATAGATATTATGAGTATTGAATTTGGCATCATTTCTGTGGTCATATTTCTATGTGATTTTCATTGCCTACTGAAAAGAAAATGAAAAGAGGAAGGAAAATAATTAAAAGTTCTCTGGGCTCTGCAGAGCCGCCCTAGCATTTCTAGATTTTTCTTTTTTCTAGATCCTTCGAACAAACCATCCTTTGTTTTGTTTTCCCTTCCTATAAAAATAACAGTGTCTCATCTTTGCATAGTATACATATTTTAAAAGTATTGTCCAATGAAGCACTGTGTCTGGTTCTCACATTGACTCTGAGGTGGGTGAACAGGCTGTGGGAATCCCCACTGTGTAAATGAGGAAAGTGAGGCACAGGGAGTTGGTGACTCATGGAGATAAATATCACTGTGCCCCAGCGAGGGTTTGGAAGCCAGAAATCCCTGCTTCCTTTTCAAACACTTCCCACTCAGTAGCACTGCCTTCTCATTAGAGGCTGATAAGGTGGCAGATGAGTCCTCTCACAACTTAGAGGAGCAGGGAGTGTAACTCCAGGATGTCAGGATTGATTATTGAATTGGGTTTGAGGGACCAACATTACCTGAAAAAAGGCCCATCTACAGGTACAGGCCAGGAATATATATGTGCTTCTTTTCTGGGTTCCCTCAGTGCATCATCACTCATGGAAAATGAAACACCACCTTTTCCTTTCACCTCTCACCCAACAGATTATAAAATTGTATTAATGTTTCTCTAGTGGTTCTCAAAACTATCCTTTGCCTTTTCCAATTGTCATTATCCTATGTTAGGCTCCATCCTTTCTTTTATGTATTATATATGTGTATTTCTTATACATAGGTTTTATAGATAGCATATTGCTCTGTCACCCAGGCTGGAGTGCAGTGTGCAATCATAGCTCACTGCAGCCTCAAACTCCTGGGACCAAGTGATCCTCCCCGTTCAGCCTCCTGAGTAGCTGAGATTGCAGATGCCTGCCACTGTGCCTGGCTAACTTTTTATTTTTTGTAAAGATGGAATCTCACTATGTTGCTCAGACTGGTCTCAAACTCCTGGCCTCAAGTGGTTCTCCTATCTTGGCCTCCCAAAGTGCTGGGATTACAGGTGTGAGACACCACAGCAAGCTGAGGCCCCATCCTTTCTGACAGACATTACAACAACCTAGACAGTCTCCAACTCTTCACTCTCCCCTTACTTCATCCTGGCTGCCAACCTCAGTCCTTCCTCCACTGCACTGCAAGGCTAATGTAAACTGTAACTATGACCATGTCACTCCCCAGCGGAAACCACTTTAGTAGTTCCTTATTTCTTAAGCAAAGCCCAAGCTCCTATCATAACCTGGCTTCTGGGTTCTTCTCCAGAGGAATCTCCTGTGACTCCCTGCCTCTAACATTAAGTTCCAGTAATATGCCAAGTTGCCTACAGTTTCCTGCTTCCTTGCTTTTACATATGCTGTTTCTTAAGTTTGTGACACTTTTTCTCCCCCACCACAAACACATATGCACTTGTGTGTGTGTGTGCATACAATGCCTATACACTTTTCACATACTCTGCTTATCCCTTGTGGATTGGGGGCGGGTGGTAGGGGAAGTGTTCTTCAAGATTCAGTTCACAAATCTTCCCTTCTGGTTGTCATTTCTTATCCATTTGGACTGAGTTGCAGGCCCCTTTGCTTTGCTGGCAGTGTCCTTAAAGGATGATATGGCCGTGGGTTGGATTACTGGGTCTGCCTCTCTGACTCCTCTGATTATGACCGACTTGATAGAAGGGACAGGGTTTTATTAATCTTCATAGCATTAGCTTAACAGTATCTAACACCTATTAGGTTCCAAATAAATGTCTTTTACACTGAACTGAAGTACATTGGCATGAAAATTCCATTTTCTTTCTGCAGCGATAGACTCCAGCACCTCGGAGAGCTCATTTCTTTACCCTGTGCTATGAGGCTTTCCTAGTCAATAACTGACTAACACATCTCCCTCTTTGGTTTAATACAAAGGATCTTCAGCACAATCGTAGGGCCTACGCCAAGCCCATTTGTAACTTGACTTTATGAACAAAGGACCACATTAGTGAAAAGTACTTTTTTATTCCAGTGTTAGACTTAGGGAAGTTTCTTGTTTGTTTTTGTTTTTTATCCTAACTGAAAGACAAAAATATGTAAAAAGGCCACTGCACTGTGGAACAGCCTCCTTCTCCTACCCATCGGGTAAAAACTCCTTGCCCCATGAGCCATTCTACCCCGTGTACCTTCTCCACAGTAGTAGAAGATGCTGTTGGCTATATTAATCTTTACATTACTACGTCCTCCCTATGAGGACACTTAGGATAATTCATTTGGTATTCTCACCTAGACACTTCTAGACAACTCATTTATTTTAATCTTATGAACAATGCAAACCACAAAATTGATGTTCTCTCTCTCTCTCCACCCCCCTTCCCCTCTCTCTTTCCACCCCATCATTGGCTGGTAAAAAGCTTGAAATTAAATGTGTTCTTGGCCACTTGCTAGTATGTAAGACCCCAAAGCATAAATTTTATGTATTAACCTCTCATTTTATGACACATTGTTTTCCTACTTTATTTTTATTTAACCAATTTCTCCAAATTTTATGGATTTTGTTTTGCTCTATTGTTGATCTTTTTATCAGCCACTTTGAGTTCTTTTATTATCAAGGTAAAATATCAGTACATAAATATGAATCATAATAATTAAAGTGAGAGCATATATAATGGAGAAGACAGCTTGATGAGTCAGTTCTACATCATCAGTCTAGGTTGTTATCTTCTTCCAACACCACCTGGGCAGTTACATGATCTCAGGCAAGGCATTTCTTTTTGGTGGGCAGAGGTTACACGTTTCATCCCTAGAAGGGAAATTTGCTATCTTTTGTTTCTCCTACTTTATAGTTATTTTAACCCTTATCCTACTTAAGTATATATCCTACTTACATATATATATGTATATATGTAATATATATGTAATTACATATAAATATATACATGTGCATATATGTAAGTGGGATAATCTATACATATACACTTACATATTATCTCACTTATATATATATATAATCCCACTTACATATATATATGTAATTACATATAAATATATATATGTACATATATATGTAAGTGGGATAATCTATACATATTTATTATTTACATATTTACATATTATATATTTACATATATACAATTCTTTACATATTATATACATATTTATTCCACTTACATGTATATTTGTATATGTGTGTGTGTATATATACACATATATGTATATGTAAGTGGGATAATAAAAGGTTAATTATATATATACACATATACATATATATAATTGGTTATAACAAGTTATTGATCAGATGAAATGGGTGGAACAAGTAATACTTAGCCCTGGGCCTTTAAAGGGCAGCCAAGGGCATTGCCTTGCATAGGAGAGAACATGTGCACGATTTAAGAACTGCTGTGAGCCCAGGGAGATATAAGAGGATGGCAGAAACCTGACCCTGGGTCCTTCCACATAGTAAAGGGCCACTAAACATGAGCCCTTCATAAAGTCTTTGCAAGTCAGTAGGGCAAAGTAAGCTTTTAGAATAAAGATTCTCAATTAGTTGGACAGAGTTTTAAATCAAATGTCTGCCAAAAATCTCTGGCTGGCATTGGTCCTTCAGATAGTAGTGCCAGTACCTGGCTTAACAACCAAGACCTCCTTAAATTCTCCCTCCCACACAGACGTCCAAATACTTTAGCAGCTCATTGCCCTTACAGTTCATGGTGAATATTCTGAAAGGGTGTGCTCAGTGTTCACCCGGCACATAGGCTGTGTAGAGGGAAGGGAAGAAGAAAATTTGAAGACACGGGTACTCTTATTCTATGGTCCCAGACCTTTATCTGAGTTTCAGCTGTGTAGAAGGCGCACAGGGGTAAAATCTTCGGGTTCTCCCTCAAAAAAGATCTATCTCTGGAATTACCTAGTTATTCTTATCACCTTCCAAATGTGCAAGAAGCTTTATTTAACTGATTTTATTCATTCGGGCAACAAATATTTCTTGGGCTAATACTACCTATCCGGCATTGCTCTAGCCAATGGGGATATAGCAGTAAACAGAAGTTCTTGCACTTTCTGAGCTTACATTCTCATGGAGATTGTCAGGTTCTGCAGAGAAAATAAGCAAGACAAAGAGGACGTGGAGTTCAATGGTTATCGAAGGTTCTGACAGGGGACATTTGAACTGGGAAAAAATGAAGTGAAAAGGGGAACTATATGAATATGTAGAAGAGCATTCGAAGCTGAAGGAAGAGGAAATTTAAAACCCCCAGACTGAAATGAAGCTGCAAGTCAGGTGGCTGGTGAGGACTAAGCTAGAAGTCCTTGGTGAGGCTAGAAAGTTAGCCAGGATGAGGCCATGAAAAGTCTTGTACGTTATGATGAGGTCCTTGTCTTTTACCTCACATGAGCTAGAAAGACACTAGAGATTTTTGAGTAGAGGAGTGGCTGCCAGGTGAGGCATCAGAGCCCCGGCACTCAGAAGTGGTTGGTAAAAGAATTTACTGACAACAGTGTAGTTTTGAAAAAGGAAAGTTTTATAATCCTTTGGGTATATGCCCAGTAATGGGATTGCTGAGTCAAATGGTATTTCTAGTTTTAGATCCTTGAGGAATCGCCAGACTGTCTTCTATAATAGTTGAACTAATTTACCCTCCCGTCAACAGCATAAAAGCATTCCTGTTTCTCCACATGGCAGATACACACCATGGAA
The DNA here is from genome assembly GCF_049354715.1 of Callithrix jacchus. NCBI lineage: Eukaryota > Metazoa > Chordata > Mammalia > Primates > Cebidae > Callithrix > Callithrix jacchus. Next base: position 27,525,911 of record NC_133519.1, read on the forward strand.
TACTATGCAGCAATAAAAAGCATGAGTTCATATCCTTTGCAGGGACATGGGTGAAGCTAGAAATCATCATACTCAGCAAACTGACACAAGAACAGGAAACCAAACACCACGTGTTCTTACTCACAAGTGGATGTTGAACAATAAGAACACATGGACACAGGGAGGGGAACATCACACACTGGGGCCTGCCAGAGAATGGGAAGGGATATCAGGGGAGTGGGGGGCTAGGGGAGGGATAGCATTAGGAGAAATACCTAATGTAGATGATGGGGTGTTGGATGCAGCAAACCACCAGGGCATGTGTATACCTACAAAACAGACCTGCATGTTCTGCACATGTACTCCAGAAGTATAATAATAATAAAAAAATGATAAAAATTTTTAAAAAGAAAAAGTAAAGTTTATTAGGAAGAATACTGCAAGAGGGTATATCAGGGCACCTCATGAGAGGACTCAGAGTGCTGTGGTGGATTTTCCTTAGGGGTATTTATGGACCTTAAGGCGGGAGCTTAGGTTTGTAAAATGAGTTTTGGCATGGCATTCTAGAGATGAATAGAAATTTTAGTTACTTATAAAAGTGGACAGAGTCCTGGAACCAGATGTGACCAGGTGGTCTTTTGTTCCCTTCTATATCCCTCAGATAAGAAGATTTACCTCCAGATGATCTGTTTGATGGTCACCAGGAGATCTTTGCTCTCCTCAGTGGTGTGATCTGACTTGAGATTTAAACTAATCATTTGGGCCACTAAATTCATGAGGCAGGGAAGCAGGAACATCAGTTTCCCTGAGAGATTCTGGTTACTTGGACCAGGGCGTATGCCACAGAGTGGAGGAGTGGTAAAATCCTGAATATATTCTGCAGATGAAGTTGATAGACTTTGCCCATATATTGGATGTGGATGCTGACAGAAAGAGAGAAGTCAAGAAAGATTCTCAGATTTTGCTTTGAGCAACACAAGCAGAATATTTCATTTAATAAAACTCTGTGTTTTCATAACAAAGAATGAGAGTTAAAAATAAGAAAAATTAATACTTCTGTTTGGAAAGAAATTGCCAGATGCAAACAAGAAAGGATTGTTTAATTAAATTATGCCACAGGGCGTAATTCAGCGCTATGGGTGGATGATTTGTTGGAATTTGGAGTTGGTGTTTCTTAGAGTCACCCAACCACCATGGGAGGGATCCTGTGGAAGATGATTTGGTAACATTCTAATCTCAGCTGGAGGAGTTTGGTGCCCTAACTTTCCATTCCCCCGGCATTCTGGTGTGCAGGCCCTTGTTATGCAACCAACTAACTTCAGTACTAGTGTCTCCTCTTTCCCTGCCCTTGTGCTGAGGTCTAGAGTAGCATTTCGCTGGATGGTCCTTTTGTGCTGAGACCTGACCTGAAGCCATATGCACAAGTGCCCACTCACCACAAAGCCATCTGAAGGAAAGTCAGTCCCAGTAGGTTTTGGGACCCTAATACATGAATAAGAGACAGTCTGACCTTTCCCTTAGGGGGGAGATTGAACATCCTCTAGAAGCCATTGAGGAGGAGGACCCCTTGTACCCTGCCCAAGAGTGCCACAGTTGCTTATTGTCAGTGACTAAGAGGCCTTTTGTACTTCGTTCTCCTGACCAGTTGAACAAGAGCAGACTTGTGAGGCATCTCTTCCAGCAGGATTCTGTATAAAAGGAAGCTTTTTCTTGTCATCTCTACTTTTTCCTGAGACTGTCTCAGCATCCGTTATTAGGGACATTCCTAGAAGGTCTGCACTCCCTGCTCCACGAGAGCCTGACTCAGGGACCCGGCTGTATGAGGTATGCTTCTGCAGACAGGAGCAACCAGAGGCATATATGCAGCTTGACAAGTAATAGAGGAACTTGGGAAATCCACGAGTCTCTTCTAAAGAGACTCACTGGAGATGGGGGTGGGGAGAAGGAGCTTGTCTTCTCAAGGGATTGATGTTCATTTCCCCCTCTTTATATTCAGCATCTCCCTCCCTGCAGAGCATTGACTGATGGTGATCATGAGGCCACATGTACAGATAAGAAGTCTCAGCAAAGAGATCTAATCCAAACTCACAGCTGAGACAAGCTTTAGACAATGAAAAGGAGCCTAGAGGACATTAGAGTCGACATTTCCCCCTCAGTGGTAGATTTCTTCCTGGAGCCACACAGAATTTCATCCAACACTTAATTATCCAGCCACTGATTAGCTGATACCTGGATTATTTTGTCCCCTAGATGAACCTATCATAAAAATATAAATGTGTTACCTCTCATACATTGTCACCCAGTCATGATTAATCAGGCTGTGGATTACTCAAGGCTTCTCTTTTTTTTTTTTTTTTGCTACTCTGTATTTTGATGATTTTATAAATAAACCCTGTTTCCCCTCAACCATAGGGTGGTTATGAGTGGAAAGAAGAGGTGCAGCTCAATGTAGTCTACACATTTGTGAGTTACGAGATAAGATTTGGTGTTGGAGAAACTAAATGGCTTAAACATCGTATGGAATTCTCTTTAAGTTTTAATCATCCACGTTATCTCTACTTTCATTATTGGAGATCCCTGAACATCGGCAGCAATGGCTGTACAGTTGACAACTGCACCATGTGATAACAAAGTCTGCTCTGTACTCATATTCCAGCAGGCTATTTTTCAGAGACCACTGGAACTCAGGATACTGGACAGCAACAAAAATAAACAAAAGGCAAGCCCAGAGTGCTGTCTCGAATTCTCAGCCATCTTTCATTATCTCTTACTTTCTTAACCATCTTATTCATAAGGATTAAGTCTATAGGGACTAACTGGCTGATACTGCAGGCACATGTCAAAACCAGGACAAATCCCAATTAGAGAACTTCCAAGCTGCTATAAAATTTCAAAATCGAATCTGTAAGATCCATGCTGGATCTGCCCATTCACTTTCTTCATTATTGGTATAAATTGAGTTAGCTTAAAGTCGTATCTAATGCACATTAGTTATGGAGGTAGCAAAAGGAACTCATTATTAAATAGTCTTGTTGACATATTGTGATTCTTTTTTCAAGGCTCATGCCTGAGGCATCAGGTAAAGACCTAGCATGAACCTACAACCCCCAAACACGAGTTTGTTGAGGTTTGTGAGGCTTGGTGTCCAGAGAGGCCACTTCAGTCAAGATTCACATAGCAGAGAGCATTGGAACTCCAAGGACAGGCAGCTGGGCTCCAGCAAAGACTGCACAGAGGAGTTTTAAAAATCATGCAGATGGTCATTATCTGGAAGTCCTGCCCATGGGTGACTGGTCATAGACCTTAAATTGGGATTTGGGGAAGATCTTTAGGAAAAGCAAGAGAATTGGCAATTGGTAAAGAACTAAAGGAGCCTGGGACCTGGGGCATGGAGAAGAGGGCAGGGTGTTCTCAGGGAGAGACTAAGACTGAGACTTAAGTTAGTGGGAAACTTAAATGTGCTTACATGTGTAAAGGACTTAGAACAAAGTAAACCATCTATAGGTGTTAGATATTATTATTGTCACCACTGTCATCCTGATTCTGATGACAGAGAAGGTAGTAGTTAATATTGGGACACCTGGATGTTATTTCAGCAAGGTGACCAATGCTAGTCTCAACTGCTGGGCTGAGGTTGTTTAGTTTCTGCCTTGGACATCCCTGGATTGTCACATCTGGGAAATAGCATAAGGAAGTGACCAATGCTAGTCTCAACTGCTGGGCTGAGGTTGTTTAGATTCTGCCTTGGACATCTCTGGATTGTCACATCTGGGAAATAGCATAAGGATGATCCATCAGGTAGAGGGAGCAGAAGGTCCAGTTTGGAGACCTGGATAGAGAGAAAGTTAGGGGTGGATCTGACACCCATGGTATGGCCTGAGAATAGCCTCATTAGGTGACTCTGGGGCAGTTACATGTAATAGATAGCTCTCTCAGAGTGAGTATGTATGATATCTGCATGGGGAATCATAAATTCTATTGAATTGAAATTGATTTTTTATAGTTCTAAAATATGGATTTTTCATATTTCTGAAACAGGAATCCAAATGTGGGTAATGCTAACTCTCTTTATAATCTATGGGCCTCGATGGACTGTAATAGTCCAAGATGAATGTGTGCTATTGTTTAATTGAGGGTCTTCTGCAATGGGTAAAACACAATATCACACAGGAGTGTAGATAATGGGATGATGGCTGAGGACTCTTGCAATTAGTTCAGTCTCTGTAGAGTCAATTCCACCTGAAGCACACACTACCAATTCCATCTGTATTGGTGCAACCAGCTTTGGGGGAGTTTTTGTTAAAAATTCTCGAATCAGTGCAATACAAGAGAATTACCTCCTTGCTACTCCGTATCTTCGGCCAAGCACTTGATAAAATGTGTTCTACAAATGTAGATATGGAGTCATGATAAGAAAACTCACTCTTGCTGAATGTTGGAATTATCTGGCTGATGTTGCAGGCAAATGTTAAAACCAGGACAAATCCCAGCTGGAGAATTTCCAAACTTCTAGAGGTCATCCACTACTCTGGGGCAAAGTTTAAAGAGAAAAATGAGAGACGCTTTTGTTTGCACACATGTTGGTGAACATACTCAAGGTGGCGCTGCCCCAGCTGCTCAAATTTGAAAGGCTACCAGATATGTCCAGGTGCAGTGAAAGTTTGAGTCAGAGCTGGCCTCTAAGTCAGACCCGTTGGGTCAGCTCTTTGCAGGGTGACCCTCACACATGCCTTTAGCTTCCGGGTGTGTGTAAGGATGCAGCAGCCCTCTTGTTTTCTGGGATATACCTTATCAACTGTCTAACAAGCCAGAGATCCTGTTCCTGGTGCCCCTGGCCAGCCTCCGCAGCACCCACAAAGGAGCAGAGGAGGGGCTAGGTAGGGAGCAGTGGCTTCAGGATATTGGTTAGGGGCTATTTGCCATTAAGAGAATGAGGAGGGCTGGGGCAACCTTGAATAGCCGTGACAACCTCTTTTTAGTTTTTTGTTTGTTTTGAGGGGACAGTTGGTAATAAGTAGCACCATAAAAATTATAATGTGCTATGAAAGACAGTGTGTTTTATCAAAAAAAAAAAAGCACGTTGATTAGGAGTAGCAAGTTGGGACTGGCTTTTGGTGCTACAGAAGTTCCATGAGCACCAGCAAGTCATTTTCCATTTCCATGCCTCAGTTTCCCTACTTGTAACTGAGCATAGTGGAGATAGGGCATACTGGGGGATGTGTTAGATGCCCTTTCAGCTCTAATATTTCAAGCCCATGAGTCCTGTCCTGTGCTCCCACATACTAAGTCCCAACCAACACCCACATTTTCACTCCACTGACTTACATTTTCTCTCTGAAAAAATTCCATTCTTCACACACACTTGAGTTATTGAGATAAACCACTCACCTGAGATAGTCAGAAAATCATTTAGCCAAGAAAACAAAATGTGAAAGACGATAAAGGCCCATCAGCAGAACAGACGACTCTGCACAGAAGGCAGAGAAACCCACAGGTGAGACAGAGGGCAAGGCTGATGGGGATGTGGGATAAGAGATGTTGGTGGCTGGCTGGATGAAATAGAGGGAAGGCGGCAGAGCTGGTGACAAGAGGAGTGAGCGTTTCATGAGCATCAGCATGGTCTTACACAGAGAGACAATCACTCAGGGGAACTGAAACATGGGGCACACAGCTCTGCCCTTCTTGCCGTCTTCCTCCCTGCCTCTGATATAAACAGCAAACGTTTTTCAAAATTGAAGCAAGAAATTGACAATCATTGAGTGTCCCAGGGGCCATTTGTTGTATTAAGTGGTTACATAGATTAGCTTATTTTATCTGACAATGACTTCATGGGGTTGGGCTTATCATCGTCATCATCATCATTCCAGCTCTATGAAAGAAAAAAGCAAAGTCAGGGAAGTCTACTCAGCTAGTAGCTGCCAGTGCTGGGCTGAACTTGGGTGTGTCTGACTCTTGAGCCCACAGCCTTTTTGCTGTCTCCTGCTGCAGACAGAACCACATCTGGTCTATGGAAGATTTGAGCACAATTCCCTAATAGTCTTCCTTTCCTCTCCCCACCTCTCCCATTCTGAGGCAAAGATGCCAGCGGATTGGAGCATAAGCAAGGACTGTCTCACTTTCTCTTCTTCTCTCTGCCTTCCTCCTCCTTTTTGTGGCTGAAAGTTCTATGTATAATATGGAATGTACTAAGAGGCCATCCATTCACCACTTCCCTAATTTTTATGGCATTTGAGATTAAATCAACTAAGGCTGTGAGAAGCTTTGGTAATTAAATAATTTAGGTAGCAGAATATTTAATTAATTGTAATTACATATGCCATCTTGAAAGCCATTTCTTCTTTTTTTTTTTTTTTTTTTTGAGATGGAGTTTTGCTCTTATTACCCAGGCTGGAGTGCAATGGCGCGACCTCGGCTCACCGCAACCTCCACCTCCTGGGTTCAGGCAATTCTCCTACCTCAGCCTTCCGAGCAGCTGGGACTACAGGCTGCGCCACCATCCCCAGCTAATTTTTTTGTGTGTTTTTAGTAGAGATGGGGTTTCACCTTGTTGACCAGAATGGTCTCGATGTCTTGACCTAGTCATCCACCCACTCTGCCTCCCACAGTGCTGGGATTATAGGTGTGAGCCACCACGCCCGGCCCCGAAAGCCATTTCTTTTTTAATTTTAGCACAAGCTGGATTGTCTGAAACATGTGTTTTCTTTGTCACCAGAACCTCTTGTCCCATAGCTATAATTTCTTTCCTCCTTCCCCACCATCCCTCTAACCCTCCGATCTTTATTTTCTTCTTCCCTTGTAATTTGACATGCAGGCTACCAAAGGGGGCCAGCCATGCCTCAGTTCTGTGCGCCAAGGGCAGTGGAAACAAAAAAAAGAACATAAGACCAAACCTTGGCCTACAAGATGTATACAGTCTTACTAAGGAGAAAATCCATAAAGACATTAAAGTATGAATAATAGAAAGACCCCACAGATGATAATATGCAGTAAATTAAAGAGGATGGATGTGGGTTTGAACCAGGCCTGGATGGATGTCTGTGTAGCACTTGCACTGACAAAGAAAAAATAGGAGCAAGTTCTTAGGAAGAGCGGGTTTGGGATCTATAAAAAGTAGATTATAAAAAGTAGAGCTTGGGTAATGGTGCAAGTTTCTTCCCTACAGAGAGCTGTACATGGCCAAGAACTACACCAAATACTATTGTTCCTTTTAGGGGAAGAGACATCATAATGTTATATGGGAAGGCAGCGTGGTACAGCGAGAGAGTCTCAGTTTAATACTGAGGTTTTGGATTTGAGTCATGGACGCCAGATGCTCTGGGTCTCAGTTCTAGCCTTTCCATGTGCCAGCTGTATGGTTCTAAGCAGGCCAATTTCCCATCTCATTTTTTTTTGTCTGGAAAATAAGCACATTAAGACTTCACAGGGCCATTCTCAGTACTGGAAGAGATAAGGTGCACAGTGCTAAATAGGCATTTATATGTTTCTTTTGTTTTTGTTCACTGCTTCATTTATTCATTCATTCACTCCATAAAGATTTCTGAGCACCTATTGAATGCCAGGCAGTGGTCACTAAAATGTCTGTCCTGGACTTAAAAGAACTCCCCATGCCCTGTGCCCTTCTGCCCTGTGCCCTTCTGCCCGAGCTTAGGGAGGACAGCAGAGGTGTGTCCTGCTCTCCAGGTATTTCCAGAGGGCCCAGGTGCCATCCTGAGAGCTGAGTGTTTCATTGCCAGCTGTGACAGTTCTGGTGATGTCCTCAACTGAGCAGAGGCAAGACCCTGCCTGAAGGAATAAGGCCTAGATCACAACGGCAAGGGGGTCAGAAAAGGGGAAACACACCCGGTGAATCCCCAGCCCTTCTGCCATTCCTCCAACCTCAGCATCCCACTGAGACTATGATGTCCCGGGGTCCTGGGAAACTCCCTGAGGCACCTTTGTCTGCAGTGCTAGGACCCAACATCACCTCTTGACTGGCAGGAGAGACATCTCAAAGCTGGACTCTGAATCTATTCTGGGGATCTTTATTGTCTGACTTCCAGAGTCTTCGCCCTGAAGTCCTCTCATCAGGAGGAATTCTGTTTCACTCTAAAAGGCGAACTAAATGGTGGCCATTCACTCGTTTGTTTGTGTTTCTTTTATTTGTTCATTCATAAAATATGTCAAACAACTTTTATGTGGTAGGCACTGTGCCAGGCTTTGTGGAAAGTAAACAAATACACAATTCTCTTCACAAAATCCTTACAGACAAATGGAGTTTATCAGACACACAAAAGAAATCACAACCCAGGGTAAGCTAAGTTGTACAATGCAGAAAGATGGGAGCTATGTCTAGCTCAGTTTGGGGAGTTGAGCCAAGTCTTGAGTAGTAAATAGTTGTAAAGCAGAAAAGAGGCGGTGAGTATTCCAGACACAGGGAACAGTGTGTACAAGACGTGGAGATAGGAGCTTGGGTAATGGTGCACGTTTCTTCCCTACGGAGAGCTGTACCTGGCCGAGAACTACACCAAAGACTATTTGTTCCTTTTAGGGGAAGAGACATCATAACCTTATATGGGAAGGCAGCGTGGTACAGCGAGAGAGTCTCAGTTTAATACTGACGTTTTGGATTTGAGTCATGAACACCAGATGCTCTGGGTTTCAGTTCTAGCCTTTCCATGTGCCAGCTGTATGGTTCTAAGCAGGTCACCATTTTTTTCATCTGGAAAATAAGCACAATAGGACCTCACAGGGCCATTCTCAGTACTGGAAGAGATAAGGTGCACAGTGCTAAACAGGCATTTAATAAAGGTTGATATCAATGTTATTTTGTTTTTAACACCAAAACATCTTGTAAATTATTAGATGCTTTACAAATCTACAGAATTACTTGGTCTCTGCAGGATCTAGGCAAAAGCCAACCCTTAATTCATGGTTACTGACATTTTCAGATCTCAGATAGTTTTGTTGTTTTAGCCTTGTCTAGCCATATAGATTCTATTTTCTAACTGAAATAAAATAATCTGATGTTGAAATAATGGTTTTTGTCAGAGCAAGGGTGACCTCGACAGTCATGCGGTGAGATGAGAGCCTGGGTGTTCCATATTTCATCCCACACCGAGGCCCTACAGAGTCTCCGTGCTTGACCACAGTGAACAGGCGAGCCTTGGGAACAGAGGGAAACGGGCTCTCTTCACACCATCTACAAGAATCAGATTTGCCAAGCACTTTTTCCAAAGCCGCTTTCCTTCCTTTTGTAAAATTTCTACCAACTGGAGCAACCCTGTGGATAATGAAACTGCATGAGTATCCTCATTAAACAGCCCCTTCTGCAATGGCTTGGGTGACATGGCCCCTGAAGGCCCAGGCTGAGATCTTCCACAGAGCTAAGGTTCCTTCTCCCAGTGACCCTTGGGGCACTTTGATGGTATTTACTTCCTCCTACCCATCTCCTTTAATGCAAAATTGTGCTAGTTAGTCAAACATTGATACTGTTAGCAATGATGGACAGTAATAACTATATATGCCTCCTGGTATTTCTAAACATACCTAAACATGATTTTAAAATTCATTTTTAGTCAAAAAGCATTACCTGCTGTTTATGACACAGAAAGCAGTGTAGAGGTGCATAAAGAGCTAATATTCTTTTGACTCCCCCTCCTAGTTCCACTCAATTGAGAAAACCAGTGTTCACAGTTTGGTGTATATATCCTTTCCATGGCTTTCTCTGTGCTTACATATACACAACACACACATCACACACAAACACACTCGTACACTCACACTCACACACACTCATACACATGCATATATTTTTCTGTTTGATTTGGCAAATGGAATCATTCACTACACATTACCCTACAAATTGACCCCCGATCTGTAGACCACCGATCTGTAGACCACGGATGTTCGATCTTTTGGCTACACTAACACTAATAGCTGGTGAACTAAAAAAAAAAAAAATCTCACAATGTTTCAAGAGAGTTTACAAATTTGGGTTGGACTGCATTCAAAGGCATCCTGGGCCACATGGGCCATGGATCAAACCAGCTTGCTGTAGACCTGGAGATGTAATTTATTTTTAAATAGCTACATAACATTCCATTGTAAGAATATATCAAAATGTATTCAACAATTCTCTGCATAATATGAATTCAATTGTTTCTAGTTTTCTTTTATCTTAACAAATAAGGCTAGAAGAACTATTCCTATATATGTATGTCATATATGTATGTGAATATGTGTTTATGGATCTGCATACACACATATGTATTTCTGTAATAACGTCTCCCAATGAGGGGTGGCTGATCAGACTTGTGCATTTTTTATTTCCATAAGACATTCCAGGTCATATTTCACAAAGATTGCACTATTGAGATTTGAGAACACCCACTGACCCATATCCTTCCCAGTCCTGGGTAATAGTGGTCTTTTTATTTTTTGTGAATCAGATAAAGCAGAAATTAATTAAATGAATCTCCTTGTCCCCACCTTTCTCTCCAGAGCAAGTGGATGACCACTGTCTGGGTACTGATAGACAATGCGGAGGCCGGGGCCCTGCTCTGCTCCCTTGTTTGGTGAGAATTCAGCCTGTTATTCATAAGCTGTCTGGCTTCCCTTGTTTTGCAAGCTGAGCTCAGCTGGGTTCTCAGGTAGTTTTAGGAGTCCAAGTAAATTTAGTGTGCAATAGCCCTGACAGTTATAAAAGGTTGTGTTTTATTCATTAAAAGGATGCCTAACAGTGAAGCTAAATACCGTGGTAGGAAAGGGATTCCCCTAAACACCTGAAGAAGTGTATTTGAAACAGAGGCCAAAGCCCTCATATCTGCCAAACTCTTCTCTTTGCTAAAGATGACAGAGAAAGAATGGAAGGAAGGGAGGAAAAGAGAGAGCGCGCGAGCAAGTGGAGTCACATCCCGACCCCTTGCAGATTGCTGTAGACCAGTAGTGAAGTATGTATGATGCCTAACCCCATGCCTGCTACATGGTGGCTGCTTAATCAATTGTGATTGCTGTTATCATTATCAAATGACAATGTAATTGTTTTCAACTCATGATTTGCTACTGATAGACACTTCTTCAATGAACCACAATTTCAGGAAAGTTTCTATTAAAAGGGGCTTTAATTATCTGTAGCTTCTAGGGATAAGATAAGAGTTCGTCTTCTCTGTAGGCCTGAAGAGAAGGTTCTTCTCTCTAAAGCTGAATGGGACGTTGCTACTCTTCAGATCTCTTCTTGGAGTCCAGAGCATCGAAGGAACCAATTGCTCTGGATATTTGTTAAGCATGGAGCCCTTAGCATCTTCCATCTGCAAAGCCCTTGTTCTTAGACTTGGGCCTGCACTTCCCGAGCCATGGCAAGCATGTCTCCAGATCCCCGAAAGCTCTGTGTGCTCTAGGAAATGTCCTGGGAAATGACCCTGGGCAATGGACACACCAGAAAGTCCCTCCCCAGGACTCAGTATGTGTTTGAGGTTCAGCCTAAAGAGCTGATAATAACTTATTTGTACAATGAGGAGCCGTGCCCCAATTATCACCTCTTTCATTTTCTATAGGTATTAAGTCCATCTCTCCATTCATTTGCCCACTAATGATTGTGTCTGTCCCATTCTAGCTCTTTAAGGACTATTCAAGAATAAAAGTGAGCTTCAGACACCTCAAGGCTATTTTGTAGCAATTATCTGGCAATTGCCTCTAACCCCATCTCCACTGGTAAAATTCTTGTCTTCCAAATCTCAGCTTTGTCCGTGGTGTTGTCTTTGACCTCTCAGTACTCACTCTGAGGCCACACCAGGCCCTCAGGTTCCTGCAGCCCCTTAGCTCCTAGCTCCATCCCTCTGATGCTCAGGGTCTGATGCCAGTCTGGTGACTACAGATGCTACTTAGTGAGGCCAGTCCCAGTTGTCCCCACCTGTGCCCCCGCTCCCAGTCTCTACATGGAAAAGAAAATTCTTCTCAGCAAGGCCATGTATCAGCTGTTTAACTGCATTCCAGTCTCTACAGGCCTGCCCTCCACATTTCTGCATTTTTTATGTTCATGAGCTGCTTGTCTTGGCCTGACATTCCTGCCTACTCTTGGAAGCCTGGGATGAGGCTGTGATTCTGGCATCATTTTCTCCCAGTGGTTAGAAAAATTTAAAATGACTGGTTTCCCCTGGGATCCTGTGATAGAAACATCTTAGCCTGGATTTGTAGGACATTTTCCATGCCTCAGTCCCTCTGGCCATATGCTAAAGCAGAGAGATGACAAGATCAGTTACTGGAGATGGAGAGGAGGCAAATCATCTCCTATGCTCTCAGAAGCCCAGTGTACTGAGGACAGTTGAGGCCGGTTGTGCCCGCCGCATGGGAGCTCTTGGGTGCTATGAAAATCCAATCTGATCCACTCCAATAGGGCTATTACACTCTAGCCCTGATAGGATCACACTGTCAGAGAACAAGGTAAAATTAAATTTGAGAGAAAATGAGATTTCTTCTGTTTTCCACAGAGTCTCTTAGATAAGTGTTCTTCATGACTTAACCTTGATGGCCACAAGAAGCCCCACTGCAGTCCCAGCGGGATCTGATAGACAAATAGAATGAGTTGGCACCATCATTGGAGGCAATGGATGGCCTTCTCTTTCCATCTTCTTCCAGGCTGGCACTGGGCCAACTTGCCAAGTGCTGTAGAGGAAGTTTGTCCCCAGCACCTCTTCCTTGTCTGCTGCTCCTCAACTCCCCAGTGGTTGCCACAAGCTTCAAACCTAGTGTCCCTGGGTTTCTCCAGCTCTCAGATGGAACCCACCCAGTGAGCTCATCTGAGCTAAAATGTTAACAGTGGTGCAAAAAAGGTGCCATTCATTACCTCTTCCCCACAGGTCCCTTTAAGTGACCTTCAAGAAAAGGACGATATAAGCCACAGATTTCAGAGATCCTAACAAGGCTCTAGGAACCTGTGGGAGAGGTTCCCTCTACCCCAAATCACAGCTCTTGGACTTGATCCCCCGGGAAGAAACTAAACCCTGAAGACATATTGTCCTTGCTGCCTTATGGCAGCATTTCTCATAGTGTGGTCTGCAGACAACGGCATCAGAATCACCAGGAATGATGGTAAAATGCGTATTTTTAGTTCCCTCCCCAGAATTACTATATCAGAATCTCTGCCATGGCTTCCAAGGAAATAAGCTTTTTAACCTGCCTTCTGAGAGATTCTAAGGCACAGTTTGAGAGCCACTTGCTATGATTTGGAGGCGCTTCTCCCAGTGGTCCTGGCCCCTTCTGACTATCATGTGTCTGATGGGTTGGGGCAGTTGAGACTGCTGGATTCTTTGGCTTTTACAGACCTCTCATTATTCTCAGTGGCTGATATAGTAAAGGCCAAAGGCTTCTTAGAAATTTGCAGCTTCCTCCAAGACAGCTCTCTTGAGCACTTTCCAACAGGAAAAGTTGTCTTTCCGAAGAGCACATCTGAATGTGTAAAAATGTTAAGAGAGCCTCAGGTTAACTTGAAAATAGAACTGCTCTTATTCATTTGGGGGTTGGGGTTGGTATAGATGGGGGATAGCAATTATGATGTTAATTAAAATTAGAGCTATAATTTATTGAAGGCCTATCAAGTTCTAAGCCTGGTGCATAATGGTCATAATTTCATTTAATCTTTGCAGTGTTCTGATATGGTGAGTATTATTATGCCCTTTTTTACCAGATAAAGTTGTGGCTCAAAATCACATAACTAGTAACTGAAACAATAGTAGAGTTTAACGCAGTCTTTCTGAAGCTAGTAACTCCTTTTCAAGTGTATGCAAATTTATAAAGCCAAAGCCTATTCCTGTCCACTGTTCCGTCTTGATTTTTATACCAACGCTGTGAAGCAGACAGAACAAGTTTTATAAATGAGAAGCCTGAGGATTAGAGGAGTTTTTCATCCCAGCTTGTGCACCAATAAGAAACACAATCAAAGTTTGAACACAGGGCATTTACTCTCAATCCAAGACTTTTTCTTTCATTAGATTCTGCTTTATCCTCTTGCCATGTTATCCCCAAGTTATACCCAAGAGGTTATGCCAAGTTACACCCAAGAGGCAGCAATACTGTTACTTTAGATAACAAGTGTATGAGTTTGGTGGGGCTGCCATGGCAAATTACTTTGTGGCTTAAAACAACACAATTTTATGTTCTCAGAGTTCTGGAGGCCAGAAGTTCAAAATCAAGGTGAAAACAGAATCTAGGTTCCTCTGAAGGATCTACGGGAAAAGCTTTTCTTGCTCTTCCAGCTTCTGAGGGCCCCAGGCATTCTTTGGCTTGTGGTGACATCACTACAAACTTTACTTCCGTCATGGCCTTCACCTCTGTGTCTGTCTTCTCTTCTGCCTTTTATCACTTGTCATTGGATTTAGGCTTCATCTGGATAATGCTGCATGATTTCATCTCAAGACCCTTAATTATATCTGCAAAGACCCTTTTCTAAACAAGGTCACATTCACAGGTTCTGAGGGTTAGAACATAGACATATCTTCTGGGGCCCAACGTTGAGTCTACCACAACAGGTAACTAGTATTTTAAGACAAAAATATAAATAAGACATATGTATAAATACACAAAGCTCATTAGAAAACATGTACGGTTCATTTCAATTTCTCTCCCAGTTGCTTTCTTCTTGAATTCTAACTGAAGGCTGCCATGAGAAAGGGTTTCTGATGAAAATTAGGTCAGCACTGAGGAAGCAGCAGAAAGAGAGCTGGAGATGGGTGGAATGGTTCTGGAAGCAGCTACTTCACGGTCATGACCTGCTTGGGTGAGATTTAGATAACCTTCCCACAATCATAGTTCTGGATTGGAGAATAGTAGAAAGGAAGGAAGACAAGCAGGAGCATATCGGTCCATTTTTTACACTGCTGATAAAGACATACCTGAGACTGGACAATTTGCAAAAGAAAGAAGTTTAATTGGACTTACAGTTCCACATGGCTGGGGAAGGTCTCACAGTCATGGCGGAGGGTGAAAGGCATGTCTTACATGACAGTGGCAAGAGAGAATGAGGAAGAAGCAAAAGTGGAAACCGCTGATAAACCCAACAGACCTCTTGAGACTTATTCACTATCATGAGAATAGCACAGGAAAGAGCAGCCCCTATGATTCAATTACCTCTCCCTGGGTCCCTCCCACAACACTTAGGAATTCTGGGAGACGCAATTCAAGTTGAGATTTGGGTGGGGACACAGCCAAAGCATATCCAGGAGCATCTTGCCCTTGTTTGGTTTGATATCATTTCAGCCTGTGGGGAGATGTGCAGAAGGCTGGCGGTAGTGGGGGATGGGCTAGAAGTCCTGGAGACCCTTGCTGCCTATGAACTCAGGCCCTCTGCAGAAAGTGGAGCAGTCTCAGTCCCGGCTGCTCTGATGCTGCTGTTGCAATCAAGCTCTGCAGTGCCTGTTCTCACGGGTGAAGGCTGGAAGTAGTGGGGAGCCCTTTAACAGCAGCAGAAACATTCTGTATTGAGAGCAGCATTGTGAATCCCATGGGGTGGCTCTGCTCAGAGTCACTCTCACTTCCTGCAGCAACTATAGAGCACACAGGCCTGGCTGAGCCAGTCTGGCACTCAGGCCTCTGGGAATTCCACTACACTAGGGCTTTTGCAAGGAGCAGTGGCAGCCTACAGGCCAGGAAAGCACATTTCCCCAGATGCTGCTCGCAGATGCAGTGCAAGCCGTTAAATATTTGCTTTGACAGGGCCCAACATCTAGTTCTGATACAGTCCTTGCATTCATGATATTCTCTTCTCTGGCACTTAGGAAGGGATATTTTACAGACAGAATGGGCAGAAAAATAACCCTGTTGATTTTCCCAGTTGAGGGTTATTTGAGAAGAAAGGAAAAAACATCAGGAAGGATGATCAGAGCTGATTTGGGAATTGTAGAAGCCAAATTTGTGGCTATTTAAGGCTCTTGGGACCTTTTTCCAGGTAAGTAGAGGTCCATTCTTCCCTAGAGTTCTTGAGCTGCAGTGGAGGCTAGCTCCTTGGTGTTGAAGCACCAGTATGTCTGGCCAAGCTTAAAATGAGGTCCTAGAGGTGCCTCAGAGCTTCCTCAACTAACAGCCCCCAGAAAACTGGGCATGCAGGAAATCTGGAGGCAGGAGGTGCTCACTTAAAGACTAGTCTTCCCTTAGCAGTGAAGAAAGGGGCTGCATCCTGTAGTGAGCCCCTAGTGAAATAGAACATGATTGTCTTTGGAACTGTCTTCTTTGCACCTTGATCCACCTGCCTCTTGGTGGCTGCCCATTCCCTCTCCCAGGACCCTACCATTCCCTT
Organism: Callithrix jacchus; assembly: GCF_049354715.1. NCBI lineage: Eukaryota > Metazoa > Chordata > Mammalia > Primates > Cebidae > Callithrix > Callithrix jacchus. The sequence goes on from NC_133519.1 coordinate 27,542,154, forward strand.
AGGTTCTCTGTATGAGTTTCCCAGGGCTGCAGTAATGAAGTGCCATAAACTGAGCAGGTTAAAACAACAGAAATATATTGTCTGACAGTTCTGGAGGCTAGAAGTTCAAAATCAAGGTGTCAGCAAGGCCAAGATCCCTCTGAAACCTGTAGGGGGACTCTCTTGTCACCTGGTTCCAGCTTCTGGTGGTTTGCAGACACTTCTTAGCATTTCTTGGCTTGCTGTTAAAACCTCTGCTTCCTTCCATCTCTGTCTTAGTCTTACATGGAGTTCTTCTCTTGTATGTCTCTGTATCTGTGTCTTTTCTCCTCTTCTTATAAAGATACCAGTCATATTGAATTATGGGCCCACTTTACTTCAGTATAACCTAACTAGCTAATATATCTGCGAAGACCCTTTTTCCAAATAAGGTCATATTCTGAAGCTCCAAGAATAACATGAACTGGGGAATAGGAGGCAGGGATATGATCAACACAGTACACACACACTATTTCCAGGAAAAAATGGAATAATCTTATTCTCAATATAGTGAGGATGACTGATGAGCCTGGATGTGCCACAAGATACATTAAGAGGTACTACCGCGTAAACTAGGGGAGGAGGAGCAATTGGTGGAGAAGGAAAGTTTTCTATGAATGAATCTTGTATGGTGGAATTGTATACACTGGGAAGGCCTGGGGACCAGATTAATCCAGGTGGGTATATACCCACTCTTCCTAATCTTGTTGAGTGGTTCTCATTATCATGCTAGCATTTTTATATAGATGGAAATAAAACGTCAGGGCATTCTTATAAAAAATAAGAGTCAGAAAACCAGGGTAGCATAGAGGGAAGAGCCCCTTGACTTGTGTCAAGAGATCTGGGCCCAAACCTTGGCTGCATCTCTTACCAGTGGGGGCCCTGGAGCACTTCGCTGGCTTCAGACTCCTCTGTAATATGGGGGGATAGGACCAGAAGACCCCTATGTGGATTCTTCCTCTGACATTTTATCATCAGACATGTGGAAAAATTAGCTCACTTTAATTCTCTGCTGGTTTCCTCCCTGCCGCCTCTTCTCTGCAGGCAATAGTCCTGTGAGCAAACATCACCTCCTGTACTTCCACCAAACTGGGATGCCCAGAGGCTGAGGGATGAGTCACAGCATTAGGAACACCTAGGAGGCTACATTTTGAGCAAGAAACTGTTTTCAGAGAGTCTTTTATTTGTTCATGCAAAGACTGTATCAGGTACTAGGTATATATTATAACGTGTGACCATAGAGAGAAATGTATAATAGTAATACCTATATACATTTACCCAACCTATATGCACACACAATAGTGGTGAATTTGGCAGCTGACGTCCTTGTACACACAGAGTTTATAATCCACCAGGTGAATTTAGGTCAATTTATTCTTTAGACAGGTAAGCCAATAGTACTTTGGGATCCCATGAGAGACTAGATGAGGAGCACTGTTATCTGTTGAATTTGTCTTCCAAAAAAAGATGCATTGAAACTTAACCCTCACGACCTCAGAATGTAACATGATTTGGAAATATGATCTTTGCAGATGTAATTAGGATGGTGTCATACTGAAGTAGGGTGGGTTCTTAATCTTATATGGCTGACATCCTTATAAAACAGCCATGGGAAAACAGAGGCAAATATGAAGACAGAGACGGGCATGCCAGACAGTGCTCGCAAACCACCAGAAGCTAGGGAGAGGCAAGAAAAGATTCTCCCTACAGGTTTCAGAGGCATCATAGCCCTGCTGATACCTTGATTTTGGACTTTTAGCTTCCATAACTATCAGATGACAAATTTCTGTTGTTTTAAGACACTCAATCATTAGACTTTGTTACAACCTTAAGAAACTAATACAGGAAACTAAAGCCATCTAGAGGGTTCTGGGAAAGCTTCCCAGAGGAAGAGATGCCCATACTGGGGCTTTAAATATGTGTAGGAGATGGAAAAGGACAAGGTGTGAGTGGCACATGGATATCAGGCTAGAGGGTGTTCCAGGGGAAGGAAGCAGCATATACAAAGGCCTGGGAAGGAAAGCTTGGTTGGTTGGAGGTTAGTGTGGGTATCCCATGGGGCTTAATAAGGAGCAAAGGGCAACGTGGCCAAAAAGAGAAGGAGGGACAAGGTCACCTGCTTCTGTTGAAGTAGTTCTCCAACACGGGCAGGAGTGCTGTGGGTACCTGGTGCTCCAGCTCTGCCGTCCACCTGCAAACACCTGATTCTCTGCTGCAGAGGAGTATCAGTGGTGGACTCAATAGGAAATGAGGACATGTAAGGCTTTTCTGCCTACAGTGCTTCTTCCAGATTCAGAGTCTCCAAGACTCATTTATTCCCCAAATATTTATTTAGTGTTCAAAGTTCTACATTGAGTATGTAAGATACAGAAATGTATAACAATAATACCTAACATTTACCCAACATATATTATGTACAAAGCACTCTGCTTAGTGCTTTACATGGATTATCTCACTCAATGCTCTTAACATCCTCACAGAGTGAATAACATTATTATCCCTCTTTCACAGAGAAGAACACCAAACCTGCAGAGATTAAAGAACTTGCAAAAGTGTTTCAGCCAGGAAGCTGTGACGCTGAGATGTGAACCAGGGTAGGCTGAATCCAGGGCCATACCCTTCACCTCTGTGCAATACAAACCCTTGCCTCTATGGCATTTATAATCCAGTAGGAAAGATAGGACAGCCATAGCTCAAAGCATGTTGAGTGCTGAGAGTTTCCAAGTGCTTAGGGAAGGTAGAAAGTGGATGGGATATAAGGGCAGAGAGCAAGGAGGGTGGAGCAGGGAAGTTCGAAGTGAGGAAGTCAAATTTGAGCTGAACATTGAAGGGTGGGTAGCCAGTAATATTGACAAGAGCTTACCAAGCACATGCCAGCTGTTAAATTGTGTCAGTGCTTTATACAACAACCCTATGGGGTAGGTACTATTATTAACCCATTTAATACATTAGGAAGTTGAAGGCACAGGAAAGTGGAGTATAATTTAGATAGATACATCTGGCAGTGAGGACAATGGCCAGAGAAAGCAAGTGTCCTGAAATGCACCTCAGGGTGAATGTGGTGGGAGCGTCAGATCCATGAAGGAAAGCAAGGAGGGTCAGCTGGGGCCAGGTCATGACAAGTGAGGAATTAAAGATAAGGATTTGGACTTGATTCATCAGGCAGTAAGGAGGCATTAGAAGGTTTTGATCAGGAAGATTAGTCTGGCAGCAGAATTCAGGCTACAGTGCAGACAGATGTAGACAGAGAGATGAGCGAGGGTCCTATTACAGTACATCATGTCCATCAGTTGGTCACAATACATGTCGAGTGCCTGCCCTGTGCCAGAACAGTGTAGTCACCTGGAAGGAAGAGATCTCCACCCTCCTGCAGTTAACAGTCAAGGACGATGGCAGTGATGTCCTGAATCAAGGCAAGAGCGATGGCAAAGGGACGAGGAGTGGGTGGTAATAGCATTTCACATTTAGAATGAACAGGACACGGCAATGGAGGCATCCAGAGTGCTCTCAGCAGTTGGAAACTATGCCTGTGGGTCAGGGGCCAGCCCACCTGACATGTCAGCAAGAGATTAAACAGAACAACGGAGCTTATAAAGCATGTTGGAGTTTAGAAGAGCTTCTCTCTCTTTTTGTTTTTGCTACTCACAGAAACTCATTTGAGATTGAGCTCCCTTGAAAGAGCATCCCACACACCTGCCCACCCTTGTGAGGTGGCTCTGCAGCTGTGACTGTTGCAGCTCTGGACACCAGAGGCCAGCCCAGTGCACAGCATGACTGGTGTGACTAAATTCAGGAGCACATCCTGGGTCCTCAGCCTTTGAACCACCCACTGGCCACTGCTTTGCCCAATTGTATAGGCTTGGCTAGCTCAGCCCCTCTGCTTCTCTTCTCTCTGCCTCCTGCTGTCAGCCTTTGGGCTGTGTTCTGCTTGTTAGCAGCTCTGCTGGAGGTGGGCGAAGGGATGGAAAGCCTCCAGAACCTGGGCTCGTTTCTTTGGCTCTTTGTTAGCAACTCTGATGAAAGCCAGGTTAAGGGAAAGGTGATTGAAGTTACTGGGTCAAAATTTTCCTACCAGTCCTCCAGCCTGGGTGTTATGTATCCTCTACCCAGTTCTCTCTGCCTATTCTAATTGTGTCAGGCTTCTGGGCTTAGCTCTCACCCAGCAGAAGCTCAATAACTGTTGGGTTGGTGATAAAACTGAGAGCAATCCATCTAGCTGGAAGTACACACTCATTGCTCTGAGCTCACTAAGCACATTGTCTGTCCTGCCTATTACTCTCTTACAAACCAGAGAGAAAGAGTTCTGTGTCAGAATTTACCTCCGGGTCCCTAAAATCACTTCTTGGACTTCCTTACCCAAGGAAGAGCCAGATGGAGACTCATTAGCAGAGATGACTCCATCTATATGAAATTATGCATTATAACAATTACATAGCACTTTACCTTCCATTTAATTCTCCCCTTCCATTTAATTGGTGAGGTGGGTTTTATTACTCCCATTTTATAGATGGGTAAGTTTCAGTGATTTACAAAAGAGGCCATGCCACTAGGGTGAAAACAAGCTGAAGCAAATGCTTTCTTATTCTGAAGTCCTCCTTGTTTTCATTCCAACATACAATGTTCATGTTTGCACTGTTTTAGTTGTGATTGGCTTTGTGTATTATGCTTTTTTCCTCTAGGGAAGAGCAGGAAAATGTTTGATTACTACCAATTTCCTGAGCATCATGACCTGGGTACTCCTTCTGGCTCAGCCCTAGCTCGTATTGGGTTTTGGGAACAAATGTCACAACATCTCTGAGACTCTATTACTTCATCTGTGAGATGGTGGGTTTGGATTGAATAATGTCCCAAGACTTGTGTTCTAAATTCTATATTTCCATGGCTGGTATTGGTTTACTCTTTTCTCAGGTCTGAAGTGAGCTGTAGAGGATATTTGTTTTCTCCCCAATCAGGTTGGCACTTGATAGACTAATGAGCCTGCTTAGTTTTGTTCTACTCAGTATGTCAGGTGGGTTCTCGGCATGATTTTTCTGGTGTCCTGAAACTGGAACCGTCCTGCGTTGAAATGGTTCCATAATGTATCTCCTGCTCTGGGCCATTGTCCTGGGAGGCCATCCTAGACTGAGATTCTGCACCAAGTTTTATGTGTTGCGAGCTGGTAAAAAGCTCTATAAATACTAGATGTTCTTTTTGGTCCTTTTGATAGCAATGGACGATGCTCTCATGGTCCATTGCTCTCATGGTTGTCCAGCTTTCTAATGGAAGTGTCTTCTTTCATTAGGAACTGGGCAACTTGAGATGGCTTAGGAGGAGTAGACCGTGGTAGAGGAGGAGACTGGAGAGAACAGGCACTCAGTCACTGATGGAGACCCTCTTAGCACCCAGGGCGCTAAGTTCTCTTTTCGTGGAGTCCATTTGCTCTATAGTTGTAGAAGTTGCCCTGCCAGCCCTTTACCCAGCTGGGTAGTGAGGCCAGGGAGGCACAGCTGCACTCCAATGAACAGCCAGATGGAAAACCAAATAGGCATGTTAGGTTAGTGGCCAACCAAATCCTCAGCCATCTCAAATGAATCACCACCTGCGTGCCGGGTGCTCCTGGGCAGAAGGCGAGAGCAGTGTTTGATCAATGGCATTGTCTAAAGTTGAGCCTCCAATAGTCCTAGCACCCAGGTGAACCCTCTTTTCAGACAGGGTATTCCTGGAGGTGACAAGCAGGATATGGGTTCCTCCGTAGATTTTAAAGCTGGCATATTCAGGCCAACCAGATTGCGAGGTTCCACTCCCTACTGTAAGCAATGGCCCTATGGCTTTCTGTATGGTTCTCCTGAGCAGAGCAATGCCCTACTCCCAGAGCTGAAGAGTGTCTACCAGCAGGGTGGGCAGAGGGAACAAATGGTTTCCTCTTAGCCAGTTGGGACAGAGACTCCCCATGTGAAACAGAACTGCAGTTTAATGGCATGGAACAAAAGCAGCTAAGCGGCTGCCAATATGCATTCAGTTGAGTCCAGGAACTGTAGTAAAATTAAAGGGGAGAAGGGAAAAATAACCAGCCCTGACAGGTTGCTTTGTAGTGTCTGCATTGATGCTACATTTGTATTGGCGGTCTCTCTGAATAGGAGGTGGGCTCTAATGGTATCATTTTAAACCTCAGGGCCAAAGATATAATCACATGCCATTACTCCTTAATTACATGGTAACTACTATGCCATTACTTTCTAACTCCAGTCTAATTGCAACTTACTCCTGATTAGTGGGCAATAAACATTTACAAACAGGATCCAGATCTATTTCCATACAATTTACTCAGCTTAAGAGAAGGAATGAAAATATATAAATTGGGTGAATGCAGGGAGCCTGCCCCAATACTGTAGTTATCATAAGGAATGTTGGTTGAGCTTGAATGACTCTCCCCATTAAGTAACACAAGATTTTAGGAGAAAAGTAGCTACTTCTACCTAGAACTGATGCCGGAAGTCAAGTTTGAAGTTTAGAGTCTTGAGTTCGTGTTCCTGCTCTTTTATTTACTGGCTGTGTAATCTTGGTCAAGAACTAAAGCTTTCTGTGTCTCAGTTTCCTGATCTAAAATGGGTGAAATAAATAAAAACTCCTTTGAAAAGATGAAGATTTTTAAAAGATCATGTTTGTGTGAAACAACGGTAAAATAAAAAGGCACTGGGTAGTTATTAATTAGCACTGTTATTCCCAGGGTGAGGAACATTCTTTGATGGTGAAATAATGTGAAACTATTATTTTTAATATTTCAATGGCTTCAACCAGTGCTTCTCAGACTTTAATGCACAAACAAATCACTGAGGATCTTAGATTTTGATTCGGCAGGTCTGGAATGGGACCGTAGGTTTTACATTTCTTAGAAGCTCCCAGGTAATGCTGATGTGGCTGGTCCTCACACTACACTATAAGTAGAAGGTTTTGGTCCATCCTGATGCAAGAATCCTGCTATGGAACGTAATGGGATATAGGGCAAAGTGATCTCATAGTCATCAAATCATCTCTGTCCCACTGAGTTAGCTCCTCCTCCTGGTACAGACAGCAGTGATTGAAAGGCAAGCTGTGTCTGGAAAGGCTAGCACATAGAGACACCCAGACACTCACACCTGACTGAGGGTCAGATCTTCAGTGCAAGGGACCAACACTTAAAAGGGTAAATCTCCATGGGGAGAGGACATACGAAGATTCTAAGGAAGAGATGTTTTTGTGTAATGACCAGTAAAGGTGTTCCCGTATCAGAAGACTCAGCAAATACAGCAGCAAGCACGATGGTCATGGACAGGGACTCTAGCCATGCCACTGAATCCTCACAATTGGTTCATGAAAGGCACACGGTTCTTCCTTAATAGAAGGAAGGAGAGAAACAAGGGCTGATGCAAGGAGGAAGCAGGGATGGAGGAATGAATTTATTTTGGGAGTGGTAGAAAGAGTAGGCATTGCCAACTTGACACATGTGTTAATGGCTGGCACTAAAAAGAATACCAGAATGTATAGATGGCCAAAGCTGAACGGCATCTTCGAAGTTGTCTTTTCAAACTCTCATTTCACACTCCAAGAAACTGAGACTCGGTGCCTCTCCTACAGCCTCACAGGGTGTTGGCGGAAGAGCTGCATGCAGTCAGCCAGGCAGGGAGCTGGTAGCAAAAGTCACACAGGGAGTGGCTGGGAACAGTAGATCCCAGTATTTCCAGTTCTCAACCCTGTCTTCTTTTTTATGCTCCTCACACCACATAAATAAAACTTGCTTCCCGAAATATCCTTATATGCCCATGCCCCAGTGGTGGAAGCAGAGCAGTGGGGACCACCAAGGAGCACAGCCCTCCTTGCTGCTTTGCTGAGCCCAGTGATCCCCTCAGCTCTGAACACCACCTATTTGATGTCCAGGGAAGAGGTTTTGTTTCTTCTGTCCCCATCCTACAGCAGAGAGAAATCAGGCTACACTAGACCCCCAAGCCTCCAAAGTTCTGCTTTAGAGAGGTGGCCACATTCACATGCTTGGATCCCAAAGCACACCTAGCATCGCCTGCCAGCAGCCAGGAGGTGTGGGTGCCTGCAGAGGGCTAAGGGACAGTGTCACTTTCTCAAGGAGACATGTGACATCTCCTGAGGGCTGTGCATGCCTAGGCGGGTGTGGGACCTCCCAGGCAGGGCCAGGCACGGAGATCTGTAGAGGGAAGCCTTTGGTCATGAACACAGGGGCATGGGCAGGATGAAGGGTAAAGAGATCAGATAAAAATGCATGCCCCAGAGGATACTTCCAAACAGAACCCTTGGAATCCAGAAATGCCCTTTGGGGTCGCATAGGGAAACGTAGCTCACCTGGAAGCCTACTTGGCCCCTAGCACATCTCCTGGCAGATGCTTTGTCCCATGTAGGAAAAGCAGAGCCTATCCACATGCCATTCTCTCAGTTATTTTTAAAAATTACCTTAATCTAGCTATTTTAGATATATGTACTAAACACATGTGTTTAGGTAAACACATTTAATATATACCTGTATTACAGAATTGCTTTTGAAACCCCTAGCATTGAGCATGGAACATCATTAAATATCCTTTGAGCACAGGGTTCAGTGAGAGTCTTAACTACTATGCAAAGTGAAACCTAAATGTATGTGGATGTGGGATGCTTTAGAAGCCTAACTGAAAGCCGTGTGCTATGTTTGCAATGCAGACGGTAAATAAGGATGTTTAGGGCTCCAGTCTGGCCTCTTGTCTCCATTCAGTACCACAAAATATGCCACAATTGGAAGGCTTCTCTCAATCTCCGTGCTCCTCTCTGTACTCCAACTCCTGAAGCAGGAGGACGTTGAAGTCCTGCGAGATCAGGAGACTGGCCAAGCGGGTCAGGAACAGGGTTAAAGCTCACACGCATCTGAGTCTACACCGTAAGGAGACACATAGGCTCTGTGACCTCAGAGCCTCAGGGCGGGGCCTTGGTGTAGACCTCAGAAGCCCACTCCTCCAGGCATGGGGTCCCTGCCTGTGTAAGGGGCAGGACTTGGGGTCCTAAACATCACCAAAGCATCTCCAGGCCTGCCCTCTAAGCCTGACCCTTCCTCTCCCAACCCAGGTTTAAAATTCAGTTCCTGAAAAAACAGCAGTTGTTTAAACACCTGCCCAGGACTGAGGTCTAGGCTTGGTGCTCAACATCCATTTATGGAAAAGCTCATGGAGCAAACTTTAAGGAGAAAAGAAGGTCCAAGAATCTTCCCTCCCTTTCAGCTGGGAGACACGTACCAGTTAAAAATAGAATTTGTTTGTAGTCTCTTTAGGCTCTGAGCACACCAGCCACATTCAAAGATGAAAGGTTTGTAATTATTTTAGTAACCCTCTTAGCCTTTATTGCCTGCCCCCGATTTGTCTCCACTAATGTAACTGAGCCATTTCCCTTCCTTCCTTTCTTCCTTCCTTCCTTCCTCCCTCAGGAAGGAAGCTATTTCACCAGCCTCACTCAAATAGGGGGTTCCCCATGAGTCCAGATGGCTGCATAGCAGCTCTCCTGTGGGCTAGAGGAAGGGAGTTCCATGGCCCTTACTTCCTCAGTGTTCTTGCTCATTGCTTCATTGTCACCCCCTTTATGACACCCAAACGCCCTGCAATTGAACAGCCGGCCATCTACTGTGCGGAAGAACCTGAGTGCTGAGAAGCCTCTGTGTGTGCTCATGCAGGTCAGGATGAGACCAGAGTTACCCCGAGGAGCTCCTGGTGACAAGATTCCCCTTCCACAAAGCTGTAAATACCAAGGAGGAGTGTTTGGAGAGGGACATGGCAGGGGAGGCCTGGGGGTCAGTATGGTCACCAAGGGAACCACCCAGATTCCTGCCTGAAGTGCATATCCATAATGTGTGCTAGAAATAATCAGGCTTCCGGGGTCTGGGGGAAGGGGAACACTGGGAGAATGTCTTTAAGAGTTCCAACTTTCTTTTTTTAACAATTTGAGATGATAATGATAAGTTCCCAGAAAGGATGGATGAAATAATCAAGTAAAACAGTCATGAAAAGATGCCTAGACAGTGGCAAAAAATCATATATTCTGCCAAGAGGTTTTAAGAGATGAGACAGAGCAGGGACTTCTCTTAAGGGTCTGCTGGGCATACGACCCAAGCCAGGTGGGCAGACTCCAGTTTGGTTCAATAACAGAGAAGACACAGCTGGGAGAGGAAAGGAAAGAAAACCCTCTCCCTCCTGACCCAGGATGCCTGGCTCGCTGAAAGCCAGTATCAGCTCAGCCTTGCTGCCTTCCCCACCCTGCTCCCCACCACACATAGGCATCATCATCTATTCCCCAAGCCTCTCCCTCTTCCCACTGTATTCCAATTTGACAATAGGATTTTGATGTCATGTACTCAGTTCTTTAATGAGAAAAGTTCAAAATGAACACATAAGCAAGTTGTAATAGCTAAGATTTATTGCACACCTGCCATGTGCATCATCTCTAAAAATAACAGTAGCCATGCAGGGTAAACACTATTGCCCTTAATTTATAGATAAAGAAATGGAGGCTTAGAAAGGTTAAGTAACTTGCCCAGGACCACACAGCTAGTAAATGGCTGGGCTAGGATTTGACTGGGTTCATATTTCTCCAGCGCATCCTTTCTCAGAATACCGTAAAATCTCTCTGATTGAGGTGATGGGATTTAAATTGTGACAGTCCTTGAACACAGACAGCGTCATGCTCATCTTTGTAGGAGGCACTTAATAAAAATTTGATGTAGACTGGATATGCAGGAGGCCAGGTTCTGATGCGGGCTCCTTTGGCTTCGCTGATAATGTTTTCCTGAAGAAGGGAGAGGGTGGTAACTTAAAAGGACAAGAGAATTCTGGCCTTCACTGGCCAAAGTGGAGGTCAGAAGACCATCTGTCCAGTAGGTGGTAAAAATAATACACCCCCAGCATCAAAGCAAGGACCACCGCAGAGTAACAGATCCTCAGGAGGAGCAGCCAGGCTATGGAGGGAAGGCTCCAGTCATCCCAGTGAGATTAGCTGCAGGCCAGAGGAACCAGGCAGGGAGTGCTGATAAACTGGCTCTGGGGTGGGATGGGGTTGGGTGGATGGAGGGGATATAGGTGCTGACTTGTAGGATTTGCCAATTCCCATGTTGTAAATGCTCCCAAAATGGCCAGTTAAAAGCTACCAATGTGATGTTGACTGGCTCACAAAATTCCCCAGATTTGGACAAGTGGCCTTTGCCATTAGAACTAGGAATGCACTGTGGCAAGGATTTGGGCCCTGGCCAGCAAAACAGGACCTAGCTATGGAGACTCGGAGGCCTAGAGAGAATCACAGGAATTTAGAGAGATTACGTCCTTGCAATGCAGCAGCTTTCTAGAAAGATAGTTCTGCTTACAGATACCCAGAGGAGACCCTGCAAAGTCTCTCCTGGCATCCTTTCACTACATTCTAACTCTCCTAAATACACAGCTTTAGGAATCTGGACCAAAAACCTCTCGTCACAAGTAATGATTCATCCATTCATTTATCAAACAGTTTTTAAGGACTTTCAAGGTACAAGTGCTGTGTTGAACCCATAGAGCTTCATTCCCTCTTAACTATAGATACTTTGAGGAAAAGGCGGGCTGTGTTTATATCCCAGCACCTAGCACAATGCCAGACACATGAAAAACATTTGTATATTTGTTTGAGTAAATTATTGGAATCAAGTTCACTAATGGAAAAAGAAAAGTAAAAAAAGACAACATATCGTCAGAAAACTTGGAGGAGTTTATATTCCCACAGTACGATTTTCTTCTCTTTTCTAGCCTTCCTTTCATCTCATAAGTGGTTTGGGATTTTAAAGGCATCACAGAAAGATTAAGGGTACATCTATCAAGGTTAGAAGGTCCTTATTCATTTGTAAAACTGCTGCGTTATTTCATATGTTAAGAAAAGTGTGGGGAGTGGGTAATAGAAATAAAAATCTATCAAGTGCTCAGAGGGATGAAAAGTCCCAGTGTTTAGCACTGCCTGTGGGCCCAGCCTTTGAATACCAGAGTGGGGGCTTGACCCATTGACTGATGCCTGTCCCTATGGGGCATTTCTGAAAGAGAAGTCATTGCCCACAACCTGAATTTCCTCTGCAACAAGAGGAATTCCTATAAAATTCACCAGATGTGCAAAGACAAGGAGCTGTCTTAGAAGGAAAGAAACTCAGACCTCCCCAGCAAACCACATGGGTCATTTAGAGCTTTGAGGGTCACTTTGCTGAAATGCCTTTTAGCCCCCATGGTAGGAGAAACCTAGGGATGGGATAGGGCCCACCGACATCTCTGTGACCTCTGAGATTAATGCAGGAGGTGCTCTGAGTGACGTGGAAGGGCAAGTATGAATGGTAAAAGAATCCAGGCCAGCGCTCCCCCAAAAACCCAACCTGTTGGCTACTTCTCCAAAGTCAAGATAGGGCTTATCTAACTGCTTCCTAGGAAGGACTCTGTGGCAGGTACCTAAAAGATTAAAATCCTTATTTTCCAGTCTGTGACCTCTAAGCCACGTATCATTTAACCAGCCTGGAAGGAGATGATTGAGTATTTGATTAAAAAAACAAAAAAAAACTTTCAGTTGTTACTTACCTGTTCTTTGTTTTCCCACCCATTGATTTACATTCAGCTGACAGCACTTTATTTTTCTTTTATATCTCCATTACAGGATTAATCGTGTCATGCTATGTTACTTTATAGGTCTCTTTCCTCTGCTCTCTGTGAGTTTCTTGGTGGTAGAGACTATGCATCTGTGAGTTTCCAGTGCCTAGAATAACCCTGGATATATAGTCAGTGTTCCATAGGCACTTGTTTAGTTAGTGAACACATGAATTAATTTCTCAGTGGGTCAAGATGAGGGGAAAGGAAGAGATGGAGATCAAGAAAGAGCAGAAATGGCCAGGCATGGTGGCTCATGCCTGTAATCCCAGCACTTTGGGAGGCCAAGGAGGGTCGATTGCTTGAGGCCAGGAGTCATGGAACAGCCTGGATAACATAGCAAGATGCCATCTCTCTAAAAGAATTTTTAAAATTAGCCAGGCATGGTGGTGAGTGCCTGTAGTCCCAGCTACTTGAGAGGCTAAGGCAGGAGGATTGCCTAAGTCCACTAGTTTGAGACTTCAGTGAGCCATGATTATGCCACTGCACCCCAGCCTGGGCAACAGAGCAAGACCCCATCTCATTAAGAAAAAGAGTAGAAATGAAGGAAATGGAGACCAGGATAGATGCCTGGAAAAATAAAAATCATATGTAGAGAAGGGACCTGGGTGGATGTCGTTTCAGTGATGTGATAAAGAGCCATTCCTGGATGAACGCAAGTCTCCCATGATCAAAAGCTTTGCAGCTTTCTTCCCAAATGAAGGAATGTGTTAAATTAGCCTGCAAGTGTTTAAGGTTTTTCGAATACATATATATATATATATATATGATCAGTGAAGAACCAAGCAAAGGGCTATGGGAAGGAAAGAATTTTTCACAGAAACATCAAGAGGTAACCTTTAAAGTAGAAGGTAGGCAAGAGCATCTGGACAGGTTGGGTTTCCTGGCCACCAGGGCACACCAAGCTGACGCAGTGATCAAGCCACGTATACTCTCTGCATAAAGAAAAACCTCTACTGTGGCATGAGTGCATAGGGGACCCTATAGAATGTATTCTTTCTCTCCGCCTCTCTTTCTTCACTGGTGACATCTCCTCCAGGGGTGTCAGAGAAATTTGAGGGCATGGTCTATAACCCATGTCAAATCAAAGAACACGTCTGGACTTAGTAAGGAGACGTTTCGTTAGAAAGGATGACTGCAAGTGGTAAAAGGAGCTATTGCAATAGTGAGATTCAGTGACCATAATATCTGCAAGCATTTCAAGGAACAGGCAAAAACAGCTTTCCTTTATAGGGAGGAGTAAACAAGAAAGAACCAGGTGTGGGGAGATGGGGTGCGAGTCTGCCATGATGGGTTAATAGATCAGAGTGTTTGACCCTGAGGCCAGCTGCTTCTCAGGAGGGGCTGTTAAAGGGGAGTTGTAGGCTCACCAAACTTCAGATATCTGGGAGCAGAAGAGAAGCTTGACTGAAGTTTGGTTCACAAGCATTTTTTTTCAATTGACCAGGAATGAAGAGCTGTTTGGCTAATTCAAAATGGTCATTTGGAGAGTCTGTGTCTGGCTTTGCCATAGGTAAATAAAGGGGCATTGGTGAGTCTTAGCTAAGTCACAGGGAAACGGTGTTCATAGTAAGCCACTTCCTGGAACACAAAAGGAGGGGAGTTATTTCTTAACATTTTCTGTTTTCCAGGATCCTGGGTCTTAGGTAAAATTCAACATTCCCACATGTGAGAAGACTTTCTTGCATTTATCCATTTATTCCTTAAGTCTGCAGAGACCAGGGAAGATTTGTTCTGAGATATATTTTTCCTGAGGTGGTTGGTTATATTATCTGTCTTGAATCAGGTTTCTGCTTATGTTCAAAATTGTTTAGGTCCCAATCTTCATCCTGTCTTTCTTTCTAATTAGCTGTACTTAATTAGATGTTTTTTATGTCCCCAAATTCCAACATGTATATAATCCCACTATCATGTTCCCATTATTAGCAAGACTATGCTTGTCTTGGGACAACCTCTCTAACTCTCTCAGTTGAGTGACTTTTTATAAGATCATCTAAATTTCTTTTGCTTCATCTCTGTTCTTGTCCTTCTGATTATCATTTGGCTTCCTATGTAGTTTGACTACAAGAAGAGAATGCACTAATCAGGCAGCTTTTAGTGCTCTGGTTGTATGACAATTACTTCCTATTGTAACTTGTCAGTTGGCCTTCTGACATCTACCTCTGTCTAACATGCGTCTCAGCACAGGTAGGTCCCCAGGGTCTCATGGCCAATGACAGCTTGTCTCTAGTCCTGCAAAGCCAAAACCAAGTCCAGGAGGGCAGGGGCATCTGCAAGGTGCCCCCTAAGGATGACACCTTGGATAGCACCTCACATGACACCACCACTATGCCCAGCTACCATTTTATAAAAACCCTTGAGTCTCTGCAACCAAAGACTGTCAGAAATATCTGTCTCCCAAATCACTTTGACCTCAGCAGTCACTGAGGACTGAGAAAAAACATGGAGCCCATCCCCAATATATTTTTTCGCTTTTCATTGAGTTATTATTATTTATCTTCAGTCCCTGCTTCCATGCTCTTACCTGGATAGGCAAGCATTCTAATGTGTTTGATGCATATATTTATACATTCTTGCAAATTATTGATTATTGATTTGTGTTTAATATTTATATAAGTCAAACTGGGTTACAGATGTCATTCAGCTTCTTTCTCTACTTCATTCTATGTTTGAAAGCTCCATCTGTGTCAGTATTTGTACATCCAGTATTTAGCTCCTTTCTGCTGCAAAGTGCTCCATGATGTGCACATGCCATGCGTGGCTTATCCCTTCCCCAGGGATGGACACTCAGAGAACCACTACCACACTTCTCAACAGAGCTGTGAGGAGTAGCCCCTTATGTGCTTCTTATGGACCTGTGGAAGGAGAGTTTATTGGGATATTTTCCCAGAAGCAGAATTTCTGGATTCCTGCTCAAGTTGACCAAGGGCTGCACTCCCGCCTGCAGTCCAGGGGCTTCTATAGTCCACATTCTTGCCTGGCAGCATCCAGCTTGCTAATTTTTGACACTCACACTGGTTAAAATTGGTGTTATACTATTTTACTTTGCACATTTCTGATTACCAATAAATTTGAACGGTTCTTCTTACACTTACAAGGCTTTGGAGTTTGATTTTCTCTTAATCTCTCATTCTTGTCCTTCGCTTATTTTTTTTTCTGTAGGTCTTGCTGCCTTTTTGTTGTTGTTTTACAGAAGCTCCTTGAACATCCTATATCTCAATCCCTTGTCAGTTTTACATGTTACAACTATTTTTTCCCAGTATCATCTTTCCATTTTATCCACACTGTCCATAAATCCTTAATTTTCAATTAGTAAAATCCAACCTTTTGCCTTATGTCTTATGCTTTTGAAGTTTTGTTTAATAAATCCTTGCCTATCCCAGGGTCACAAAGTTATTCTCTCACATTTTCTTCTTTTAACCTTCTACTAACCATTGCATTTACATCGTTAATCTGCCCATAATTCTACTTTTGTGTGTTGTTCATTTAAAGGACTCCAGTTCGGATTTTTTTTTTCCAGAAAGATATCTTCAGCAATTGTAAAAGTCAGATAAGCTTGAGAAATCTTCTGATTTTCTCACCAGCATCTTCTAAGCTATCTATCCCCCTCCCATTGAGTTGTAGCGCCACTTTAGTATATATTAAATTTCCATAGCAATGTATATTATCAGAAAGTTTACTGATTGGATTCACTTGTTAGGTAGTAATAAGACGTCGGAATGACAAAGACTTCTAAAAGCCTGTATTACTTCCTGGGTGAGCTGAAATCTAAGGGAAAACTTGTACAGGCAGCAAAGCTCCTTGGCTCTTCCTAGTAAGGCACAGTGGCTTTAGGTCAGAAAGCCTCTGTTGTCCCTTCTCTGACCACAGAACTGACAAAGCTCAGAGGCAGCCAGTATGTCAGTTAAGTGGCTGCAGCATGATGAAAACTTCATAATCCTTGAAGTATATACTCCCTCGGTAATGCTTAGGAAAGCCTCATGAAGTAGTTAGTGCCTCTCCATTTTACAGATGAGAAAGCTGAGATGCCAAGAGATTGACTAAATATACACTAACCAGCCTGCCCGGCAGAGAAGGGGCAGAGCTAAGTTTAAACGTAGGTGCCCTTCCCTCTGGGATACTGCTCTTCACATCCACTTTAATCCTTCCAGACGTAATGTTTACCTAGTCCTGACCACTGTAAGGCATTGTGCTTGATGCAGAAAGATTATTAGATGAGGAATCTGTCCTTGAGGAGCATATGGTCTTGACTGGAAGATAAGATACAGCTACAAGCCGGTATAATATAGGTCAGGAAAGCAGAGCTGCTTTAGAGGAGGACTGAGTTCTGTGGTTACACAAAGTTGGGGAAATGTTTCCAATCTTTACCTTTCTCCAAGAGGTACCCACCCATTAGACCTCCATGGATGCTATAGTCACAACAAATTTGGATGTTGACTATTGGGTTGCACAAATGCTTAGTAGGACTGCAATGCAAGGGATTCCATCTGGGCTTCTAGGAATTAAAGGAGAGGACCTTCATCTGGCATGAAATATTCTTTGTACTTGAGCCACTTAGAGTCTCAGGACCACTCAGTCCAACAATTCTCCACCATTGGCAAAGGAAACATATGGACCACAAATTCTTAAACACTGGAGATACAGAGAAGAAGGAACAGAAAGGAATGGGATAGGCGGATGTTTCATTAACAGAACAAACTCTACCAACTTTCTGCATTTGAAAGGTGTCACAGTTTGGGATCCCCAGAGGCAGACAGACCACAGGACAAAGACCCATGTGAAAGTGGCTCAGGAGAGCCTAGTAAGGGAAGAAGTGAAGCAGGACAAGGGAGGGAAGGAGCCAAGCAAAGGCAAGATTTCAGGCAAAGTCCTAGTCTCAGCCTGACCCTGCAGGGGAGCCCTGGAGTGCACTGGGCAGCTTAGAGCTTCTTCAGACTTGACACCATGTTGCTGGGGCTTTCATGCTCCCCATCTATCAGGTACTGGTTCAGAGCCAGAAGGAGATGGGATGGTGGAATGCAAACCCCAAGCTGCTCCAGTGGTTGAGGGTCATCCTCAGTGGAGAACAGGGCACAGAGAAGCGAAGGCTCACGGAAGCTGTGGAAGGGTGGGGCCCGGGCAGAGTATCAACAGAGCTGCTGTGGACAAGGGTCTGTAGCCCATCCATAAGTCATGTTCAAGAATTCTGCCAGCCTGTAGCCATTCCTAGGTATCCTAGGAGACCCCTTCACCTTCCAAATGAGAAAGTAGAGGCACAGAGAGGTTAAAATACTTTTCCCAAATCACGTAAACTACTTTGTGACAAATTTAGAGTGTCAGGCTCCTTAATTTAAGTCTACTTCTATTTCAA
This sequence comes from Callithrix jacchus, assembly GCF_049354715.1. Lineage (NCBI taxonomy): Eukaryota > Metazoa > Chordata > Mammalia > Primates > Cebidae > Callithrix > Callithrix jacchus. The sequence goes on from NC_133519.1 coordinate 27,560,166, forward strand.
CTACTTCTTGTCACCTCACTTCCTTACAATGACCACAGCCCTTAAAACTTAAAAAAATACTGTGCCAACTCAGTAGATTGTATTTTGCATTTTATTTACATTATTCTCTGTCCAGAGTCTGGCTTCTTGGAGACCCAGCATCTGTCCTTGCAAGCCCCAGCCAGCTCACTGAGCCCTGCTTGGAGGCCCAGTAGAAAACAGAATTATTCTGTTGACAGAGGGCCCCACAGTCATCTGGAAGACTTATCTGGGTAGTTAAGAGAACCTTGGTGCCTGAAGAAGGCACTCAGAAAATGACAGGTCTGAATAGTCTGACAAATTTTTATTGCCCCCAAATCTCCAGTCCTGTAAGTCATGAAATACATCTCAGCCCACATCAAATAAATTATTGTCTGTTTAAGAATGAAAGAGTGGATGAAGCAAAGAGTGCGCAAATGGCTTCTGCCTCTTCTTTTCCTCAGCTCAGTATCGGGATTTTTCAGTCCAGAGCTTTGCCTAACCCTTCCCAACACTAAATCTCTCTCGCCAGCTCTTCTGATAGATAGACGGGTCAAACAGCAGAGAGCCATCAAGGGGTTAAGCCTGCTTTTGAAGAACTGTGAGGACAACCAGGCAGGGAGGAAAGAAACTCTGAAAGATGAGAAAGCTGTCATGCTTGCTGGTTGGGCAGATGAGATGACCAGCAATTCCTTAGAGCAGTAAAGATTTATCAGCATAAGGAAAAAAAAATCAATTGGCCAGATAATCTTTAAAAAGGAGGAAGGGGAAAAAAATAACACAAGTGACTAAGAGGATGGGAAAAGAAATGTTAAGAATGAAATACGAACATCTTTTCTGGTCTCCTGTGGCCTGAACTGTGCTTCCTTCCTTCCTGGCATTTAACAGACTGAATTATATGTCAATTTGCTTATCTGTTTCACTGGCCACAATGCTATGTTCGTGAGGAAAAGGTCCCTGTCTTTTTTGTTCACCCTTGAGGTATGCCAGATTGAGTACAATGTCTAGTGCATGACAGGTGCTCATTATATGTCTGTTAAATGACTAAGTAAGTGCATACGTGCACTGGCAGCTTTAAAGTGCCAATATTGACCCAGGCACAGTGCTAGACTTGACCTCCTTAAGTCATACAAACCTCTCAACAGTGAGATAGATATAACCATTTTGCAGATAAGAAAACTAAAATTCAGAAAGGTTAAATAATTTCCTGAGGCCAGAGAGTGAAATAAATGAAAGAGCTAGAATTCCAAACAAGGTCTTTCTGACTCTAAAGCCTATGGTTTTTATTGGATTGACAGTTTATCTGTTGATAATTCCTTATGACATGCAAGCCTGGCTGCCTGATGTGAGGATGAGTCATCATCCTTCCCTGTGCTGCCTGCCATTTTGTCATTCCACCCTTTGCCTACACTTTCTCTTTTTGATACCCTGGAGAAAGAAAAAAGATGAGCTTCAAGCCAATTCATTAATTATACCTTGTCAGGTGCTTCTCTGAGTGTTCCATTTGTGTATGCTTTCTCCTCTCCTCTAGGATATAAACTCCATGGGGGCAAGAGGCACGTTTTGTGTTTCTCTGGCCGTTCTTCCCCTAGGCACTTACAGGTATGATTTCTATCGTAGGCAGTCATGTGGCCCTGGTTGGCTCTGCGGCAGAGGGTGACAGAATGAGGGCGCCAGGGACCCAGGGGGCTGTGGCACATAAATGGGAGCTGCCTTTGAAAGCTCTACCAATAACAGAATCAATCTATCAGTTGTACACAAAGATGACTGGTTTGTGAAGGGCAAATGGGATTTACACAAAAGGCGAGGAGGAGAGAGGATGGCATAAAGATAGGCTCTCAAAAACCGGGCGCCACGGAGTCGGCCTGTCTGTCTCTGATTCTCTTTCCTTCTCTCTGGGCAGCAAGATAGCATCGGGCAAGGAAGTGAGTTTGTATTCATACCGCCCAGCCTTCCCACTGTGACCTTGGGTGACCTTCCTTGGCCCGAGTCTTCCCAACTGTAAAAGCAAGGCTGAGGCCAGGCCTACATTTCCAACCGGGAGTTCCTTGGAACTTCATGTCTTTTGAGGCCTTTGATGTAACTTACTTTATGGGGCTGGTCAGTTGTCAGGGAGAGAAGGGAGCTACTGTGAGAGTCAGGAAGTGCTGAATGAAGCCTATTATTAGAACCACACCTGCACACTGGCCTGCTGAGGAGCTGTCCGTCTCCGCTGGGCTGAAGGGATGGAATGTGATTAATGTAGCTGGCTAGCAGGACGGGCCTGCGTTGGCCCAGCTCCTCCTCTGGATGCTGCTTGAGGAATTCATGAGGAGAGGGGAGTAGGGAAGGGAAAAGCTGCCACTGTCCTCATGTCCCCACCCCTCACTCTTCCAGTTTGGCTTTTTCAACTAAGAAGGTCAAAGTTCATCAGGGTCTGATGGGTCTTCATGGTGGGAGCACTGGTGTGCCACTCCGGAAATCACACAGAAAGGGTTAGAAGCTTTTCAGTCTGTTCACTTGAAAATAAAATAATGAAAATAAAAGGGACTCCCTTCTCTGTGCCGATCAAGCTGGAATCATTTCTCAGGCTGTCTCCTGAAGGAGCCTGCAGTCTAGCCACATGCACGGGGGATAGATAACTTCAGGGTGATGTGGTGAGTGCAGCTCACAAGAGGCAGTGAGAGGCCAGAGGAAGAGCTTGCCCGCCTCCTCCAGGCTTCTTGGAAGGGGTGAAGGAGTGCAGAATTGGTCAGAGGGTTCCCCACACCTCACTGCTCACAGATGCTAAGCCTAGAGTGATCTACCCAGACTGCCAAGCAGTCAGTACCCCTGATTGAACCCCAAAGATGTGGGGTACCTGAGCAATGGCTGTTCCTTGACCACTAGCATCACTCTTCATCACCCCTGTGACTTTAAGTGTGAATTCATCAAGGCATCATTTGTAGCATCCTATAAAAGTCTAACACTTCTTGCTCCTGCTGGTGTCCATTCAATAACTGCTACAGTGACTGCTGAGAAATGGTGGAAATGATCAGTCCCCTCCCAACTCGAAAAAAGTTCTTTATTAATGCTTCAGGCCCCTTTTCAAGATTTTGACAATTCTTGCTGACCCCTTACTATTTCCTCTGGGAGGAGGAGTGCCTGGGCTTGAAGCAAACTCACTTTATTGATTTCTCAGATTGGATAACTTGACACCAAACACCGAGGCAGGAGCCCAGTTATCTCAATGCTTTATGTACGGGAAGCAGGAAAGACTAGAAAAAAGGTCTCTGTCGCTGGAGGAAGAAGATTTATACTTTAGTGCCAGATCTACAGCACATAGCTGGTGGATCTTGGGTAAATCACTTTTGTTACCTACCGCACTAAAACAGACAACACACGTTTACTGACACCACCTTCTATTATTACTCAGTTATTTCCTGTCCCCTCAGAACTAGCGCACATCATTTTCACCATTTCCTTACTTCATTATGTATGTGTTTATTTTTTCCTCCTTTATTCTAGGAGAGATTTGGGAAAACTTACAAAGGAGAAAAAGACAAAGAAAAAATAAGTTGAATAAAAATATATGACAGGGAAAATTAGTACCCTCAAATATGTGCCATAAGTTTCTCCCAGTTTATTGGAAATGCGCTGTTTGTTGGTCTCAGAGCTTTCTAGGAAGCTAATGAAGCAAATGAAGTCATGTAACCTGAAGGAAGAAAGCGTCCCAATTGTTCTGGGGATAAAACGAGCAATTCTTCCTGCTTCTAATAACTGATAGAGAGTTCTTTCTTGAATACTAATGAAAGGACATTGGGAGATGTGGAAATCTGCTCAACAGCTTCACAAGAGTGAAGATGCTAGTCATTTCTTAAGGCCATTATTTATATTATTCCTCAATGGAAGAGAAGGACACTGTGTCAGTAAACTCAGTAAAAGACTCCCTGCGTTTTACTGAGGGATCAGAACAATGTGCTATGAGTATGCATCTGTTTGTTTTAGGCTTGACCTGTTGATAAACTTGATGTTGGTTAGACCAGTTGTTCTCAAAGAGTGTGGTAGTCCTGAATTTCCAATCTCACTATCACCTGGGAACTTATTAGATATACACATGTTTTAGCTCAACTCAGGCCTATAGAGTCAGAAACTCTGGGGGTGGAGCCAGGGAACCTATATTTTAACAAATCTGATGCAATATGAGGACCAGTGCGATATAAAGAGGAATGAGCAGATCGCATATCCTTTTGACAATTACAGGAATGCTATTTTTTTTTTTGCCTCTGATCCTTTGATTAGAATCGAGCAGCAGGTAGTTGGAAAATAGATTCTCTTGACAAGAGCCTGGAGAACAAATATTTATATTATCAATTTAAAGCAGATCCATATACTTTCAAACCCCCCTCAAATGAGAGTCTGGTTGACATCCTTCCTCTTCTGCATGCTAAGTCTCCCCAGATGATTTTTGATCTCCCTGCTCTACACAGGGGGGCGCCAGGACAGGCCAACAGTGGGGCCAAGTATGTCCTCTGAAGATACCTTCCTTACTGTGTGCATTTCTTCATGGCTTTTCTTTAAACTGTTCATGTGTGTTTTGCAAGTATGTCCATTCCTCCTTCCAAGATTGAGTCCATCTAAGCTCTAATATTGGACGATTATTCCATTAGACAGAAATAGAGTTTTAAAAGCCCTAAAGCTGAAAGAGATAGTGTAATACAACCTCCTCATTTTACAGATCGTAAGTGAGTGGAGAGTGGAGTGATTTCTCTCTAGGTATTGCTTAGCGAGGTCCTGGCACAAAGTAGGTTCTCAATGACTCTTAGTTGAATCTGTCTTGACTGTATATAGTGTTTTCATAATTCTCACATGGCTTTTAGCACTTTATCTCCATAAATATTCTATGAGTATAATTATCCCTATTTTCAAATCAAGGAACTCAAGCTTGAGTGGCTGTTTATCCAAATTGTACAGATTTTAATATTACAAATCCAGAACTGGATCCCAGGCCTCAACTTTAGGCCCATTCATCTTTCTCTTCTGTCATGATGACTAGAATTCTGTGGATCACACACAAGGTCCCCCAAAGACATGCAAACATGTGTCAAATGGAATGACTAAATTTTGAGTAATAGTGGCCATGGTCAACCTCAACAGCAAGAGTTTCAGCTCCTCCAGTACCTCAGGGCCACATCTCTGAGTAGAACTTGCCAAGTGACCTTACCCAAACTCAACCCTCTGCATAACAAGTGCAGGATGTGGCAGTTTTTACCAGACTCCTCTGAGAGGTATAGCTACTGGACTGCCAAAGTCAGCTAAGCACACGCCGAAGATAAAGGCATTTCTGCACCTTCATGTTTCTACACGTGTAGACATATTTCTGCACACATATACATCTGTATATGTTGAAACTACAATGTCATTTCTGTTATAAGCAAAGCAATTAGATCTTCTCAGCAAAGTTTATCTAAACAAATGCTGCATAAGGTAGAGGAAAGAGAATGCTGAATTGTCAGAGGAAATGCAAAAAATTTTTTCACTCAAGACCATAAGCACAAACTCAGGAGTTCCTCTGTAGCATGCATCTTAAATTCAGGATCTGCATCTGACTAAATGTCTTGTCTTGTTTTCTGTTTTTTCTTTTGGGGTTTTTTGTTGTTTTTGTTTTGCTAAGACCTTCCCAAAGATCACAAGGCTACTGAAAGCCCATAATAAATTGCTGAAAATTTTTTAAAGGCTCTCCTTCCTCTAAGCAGACATAGCACTAAGCCAGGAAGCATAGCTTCGGGAGTAAAGCAGGGGCTGGATTTTTACTCACCCCTCAGCTGTGCACCTTTGTGCAGAATATACAAGCAACTCAGCTGTACATGGTGGCCCTATCTTTATGTGCAAACACTGTGAGTATTATAGCCATGGGGCCATTCCATTCAATACAGTGTCTGCTGGTGCATCTCATGTATAAACATAAACAGAGCCTTGCTTTCTGCTAAGCCAAATCACCTTTAAGTCAAATAAATATTGGTAGCCAAGAGTAACATACAAAACTATGTTTGCAGAACTGTTCCACATACTGCAATGGAAGATCACATCTTCCAAACCTCTTAATTTAAGGGACCTCTCACTACATAAATCCAGACTGATTCTAATAATACTAATGATGATACTAGTAATAGCTAAATAGTAAAAATAGTTAATGCTTACTATATGCCAGGCATCATTCTAAATCCACACCTCATAACATCTCTTCAAAGTATTGCTACTATTATCTCCTTGTACAAATGCAGAACTTCCCTGAAACACAGGGGGGTTAAGTAATCTGCTGAAGGTCACAGCTAATACAAGTGGTAAAGCTGGGATCCCAACCCCAGAGCCCAGTGCTGGAGTCTGTGCTAATTAACCCTATGATACTTTCCTAAAATTCTGGAAACATGCAGAATGCCAGGATAGGTAGGTGTGCAGTCGAATGGAAGTCCTGCAAGGGATATTATTCTATCATCTGGCTTGCCCTTCCTCCTTCCTGTAGAACCAGCCCCAGCCCCCTAGCCTGCCTCCACAACCCCATGCTGAGGAGTTGCAGCAGAAGTGGAATCCAAATCCCCCCTCCTTGAAAATGCACTTGCTATCTGGGAAGTGCATTTTTTGGTTTCAAGTGGGACAGAAAATAGTTGTGTGAGACTGCATATTGGTGGCAGGGAACCCGCCGATGGGACTCACGAAAAGCCCGGGCTGACTGGAGACCCCGCCCCACGTGGCCACTCCATCCTCCTCTACCCTGCAGGGAGCCGCCGGCCTCCGGAGTTGGCCAGCTCCGCCTAAGCCTACTGGGGCGACACTGCTCCGGGCTGCCCCCAGGCGGGCCGGCCCCATTACTGCTGATGCGGGACACCCCCACGGAGGAGACCCCATTAACCGCGCCGCCCCGCCGCTTGGTGGCATCTGCGAATTACTCCGTCACTCGGCGGCTGTCGCAAGACCCCAAGTCTTCTCATTTCCTCGTAATGCTCTAATGGCCTGTTCCCGTCGCCATGACAACAAGAACACAGCTCCGCCGGGCCCCTCTGACTGCTTGAGGTGCGGGCAGAAAGCTCGTGAGTGCCTCGCGGGGCCCCTGTGCGAAGTCTCTGCTGCTGCTCTTTGCGTTGGGCAGACCTGGGCGCCCGAGGGAGGGAGGAGCAGTGACCCTAGGTGGCCAAGGCCAAGCTGACGCTTCCTATCTGGCAGAGAAGGACAGCTTCCCCGCCCCCGCCCCCGCCCCTCGCCTTCCTCCCTCCTCTCTTCTCCCTCAGCTCTGCAAATTTGTGAGCCCAACCCGGGGCCCTCAAAGACTGGAGTGGAGTCTGGCGATCGCTGCTCCACCCTGCCTCTCTGTCACTGAACGTGGGGAAGCCCTTTAGCTCCCAGAGAGCCGGAGCCACCTAAGAGTGCATTCGGTTTAAGGACGCATCTCCTCTCTGCTCAACGATGAGGGAGGAGTGCCTGCACGCGTTGGATGTCTGCCTTCTTGGAGCAAGCATTCCAGAAAATGTGAAGACTTGGGGGTCTTGAGTTCCAGAGTGGCGGAATGATTTACATGCCACTGAGCGGCTGCGTGGCTGACCTAATGGAATCGTTCCTATTCCTTGGCTCCTTGAGTGCTTTCCCACAACACTTGACTACAGTCTCTGGACCAGTGTCAGTCAGATGTCATCCATATTCTGTCCTTCTAGAAACTAACTGCAGGGTGTATACTTCTAAATGTGCCTGTTTTCATTTGGTTCTCTAGTTTTAGACACTCCTAAGCTTTTAGAATTTGGATTCTCACAGTCACCATGCCATTTCACTCATGTCTCCAGTTTATACCGTATCTGTACATTCCATAAGCATGTACTCCATGCCCACGACCAAGGCTTTAGAAACAGAAGACATGCTGAAAACCATAACTGTATTGCCCGAATTCCTGCAGCATTTAATCTCCTTTTTGTGTCCCGTGGAAAATTGCACCTCTAATCTTGTTGAGTTGATTCGTTTTGATTTTTTCAATGATATAACTAATAAAGTGATCTTGATAAGTCATTTAACCTATGTGGCCTTTAGTTTTGATAAATGCTCCATAAATAATCATTAAACTGAAGGGAAATAGAGAATTGGACTAAATGAGGTCTATGGTTGAATCACTGGTAGGCAAACACCTTGCATTTGCATAGTGATCTTTACTTCCTGAGGGATGTTGATACTTTCACCTCTGGAGACTGTTACTATTGTTCTCGAGTATACATCCTATTTGCCTAATGCAAGGACGGTCCCTTGGCTTACTGCCTCATATTGTTCTTGGCATTCTCAGGAATGTGCCCTGTGTATAGTAGCCTGCAAGAATTATTCATTGATGATAAAGGGAAAGTCCAGAGAAGATCATCTAAGATTGTCTGATTTCTTGTGAACTTCTTGAGAAGCTGGATTTAAAGACCCTAGCTGGCCCAGAGGTCTGTTCAGTTTTCACCAACCCTTCTCTATTCTCTAGCAATGACAGAGAACGATGGAAATGAACCTGGAGGAATAATGTTACTGCAGAAAAGTCAGTCGTTTCCATTTTTATTAAAATACACATTCTTCCCTAACTGCCATCTGTTTTCCTTCTGGGCCTGGTCAAATGCTTTGGAGGTGAAAGGATCAATGCTAATTTACATAACTGGTCCAGCTAACTACCGCCTCCATGCTCCCACATTCCCAGTCCACCTCTCAGCGAAATTTTTGCCTCAATATTTCAAACCAATAGGCTTCTTCCTCCATCTGAAACCATCACCAGGTATAGATTTGCCCCAGTGTCTGCAAAGTGAATGAAAGCCTCTGAAAATTCGGCTCTTGAGTACAATCCGAACTTTTAGCCCAAGCAAGTGCAGCTGGAAATCTTGAGACTAAACTAGCATTCATGCATTCAGCAACAGTCACTGAATGCTCCCTCTGTCACAGTATCCAAAAGCAGTTTCCAGATGGGAGGACCTAGGCATGGTTTCCTATTACACGAGCCTCTGGAAGCTGTGCCAGGACACATGGGGAACAAAGTCACTTCTCACATTCGCTGGGAGATGCTGTTCCTCACATGAGGTTCTATCAAGCATCCTGCAGACCAATGCTCTATTTCCAGCCCTATGGGGCCTTGGTCTGGGATTATGGGCAGCTCATCTTACCACTGTGCTGGCCCCTGAGAGAGCCTTGTACCTCAGGAACAATCTCTCCTGTCATTACCTGCCTCACAGGGATGTCAAGAGGATTTAATGAGATAATGTTTGTAAAGCATTTTGAGCTCCTCAAAGAATGAATAGTGCTATATAAATGCAAAACACCATTATTACAATGATTACAGAAGCATTCGCTGTAGTTAAAAGCAAGGGGGGAGGAGCCCTGATTCCATTATAATCTTCTCTTTCTGAGAGCTGATAACACTGAAATATGCACCCCTTCTCCAACTGAAATTCTCCACCTTTATAATCGGCTCAGAGGTGAAATGTTTTGGGAAATTTTTAGAAATTTCTCTTTAGTCTCTTTTGAGAAGGAAGAACATTAAATAAGCACACTTTGTCTGCTTACAAAAGAGCTGTTTTGACCAAAATCATTCAGAAAGGCTGAGCTTTATGACTTCAAATTTAGCTGGTCTTTAGCCCCCACTGAGATAAATGGAGCAGTGTTAAATCTGAGAGGAGAAAATTGGTTTGGCAAGTTCTAATGTTTGAAGCCGCCATTCAAGGGTTGCTGAACGGAGGCTGATTTCTCCATATAACGAAATTGTTTCTTTCTAGAGAAATTATTCCAATGATTTTTTTCCCACTCTAGAAAATGAGTTTTGTTACAGTGACAATAATCCATCCTTCCAATTCTGAAAGATCATTGATTTCCAGAAGGACTCTCAAAGTTCTTTTTCTTTTATAGAATCAGTCTTTGAGTAGCAGAGGAGCCCACAGTGCAGCAGGTGTCTTGGACTGAAATGATTCTGGGAGCCAGGAAGGCCACATACAAGAGGGAGGTAGGCCAGGCATCATGAGAGCTGAGCGTGGTTGCCATGTTGGAAACTGGCAGAAAGCGGTGAAGGATGGGTGGGGGAAACTGCAGGACCTTTTAAAAGGACTCTCCACCCCTCAGCTCCAGCTCCCTCCTAACATACAGAAACACAGGTTTCTATCATCTCCCAGTGTTAAGTATTTTTCACAAATTCTTTTTATTTTTCTTAAAAAAAACAAAACAAAACAAAACAAAACACTGTGTAGCCAAACCAAAGATCTAAGCCATGGGATGTTGTTTTCAACCTTGGTTCTAAATTAATGTGGATTTTCAAATGAAACTAGAATGGATTTTTAAAAGTGGATTTTCTAAGACCAGTAGAGTCTTAGAATAACAGAAGAACCGTAGGGTTCTTATATCCTCTCCTTCTCCATTATCCTATTCCCCTGCCTCTACCACAAGCTGTTTAATTTCTCTGTGCCTCGGCCTCCTCATTTGAACCATTAACATAATAAGAGCCTCTACCTCAGAAGCATGTAATGAGTAATAAATGAGGGAATAAATGTGAAATGCTAGAAGACTAGCACATCATGAGCATTCGGTAATCTCTGTGTTATTATTGCCGGTTCTCATTTTTTAACTAGCTAACCACGAACTAGGTATCAAGTCTAATGCCCTTTCTCTTTCATGACACTGTCTCCAGTGCCCAGTTCTCTTTGGTTCAATTCAATCTGTAATTTTGTGGGTCTACTATAGACTTAAAACAGAAAAGATGGGACAGACTGTTGAAAACCGGCACTTCTGAGGGTTGCAGGATGGGAAATAGTTGTAAAGCCAACTGATTCAATGCAAAGGTATACTGATTTTACTCTCACAGCTTCTAAGAATGGAAGAGGTTCAACTTCCTCCATGTCCAATAGGCAATCTTCGATGACAAACTCTAGCAGAGAGAGAAGCACAGGAGTAAACTCTGAAATAGGGTTTAATCTGAGTTTCAGTTTAGGTATATTCTCGAGCCTGTGAAAGCCGCCTTTTGTAGTTGCTTTTGCATCTTATTTGGAAAAGAAAGGAGTTGGCCTGGACGACCTCTTAGTCCCTTTCAGCTTTAATTTTCTGAGTCTATGTATTTGTATCTTCTTCCACATAATGCAATCCCTTCCAATAGCTGGCAATCACCAAATGTCAATTATCAATGATCCAATTTTTCCTATTCTAAAATAATTTTTTTAGAAACAGGGCCTCACTCTGTCACCCAGGCTGGAGTGCAGTGGTACAATCTTGGCTCACTGCAACCTCCTGCCTTCTGGGCTCAAGTGATCCTCCCACCTCAGCCTCTTGAATAGCTGGGACTACAGGTGTGCACCAGCACACCTGACTAATTTTTGTATCTTTCGTAGAGATGGGGTTTCACTATGTTGCCCAGGCTGACCTCAAACTCCTGGGCTCAAGCGATTGGCCCACTTCAGTCTCCCAAAGTGCTGGGATTACAGGTATGAACTATGCCTGGGCCCCTAAAATAATTATTTATCTCACTTGGAAAATTAATGTAATATACCTGAAACAGATAATAATTCAGGATGATATATGATTAAATGCATAAATTATGTTTGGCTTGGGTTGGTTCAGATTGATCCACACCCTCTTTGACTTTTCTACTTCTCCGTTAACTGGCTCAATGTGAGGCTTGGTTTACAAGGGCACTTGATGCAAAGACGCAAAGAAATGCTTTAGGAGATAGAAAGGGAAGAATAAGACCCATAGTAATAAGGGAAAGATTGAGTAATAGGTGTATTTCTGATGGATGGGGGGGGAAAAAAGGTGTGCATTCTGCAGGAATAATAGCAAGGCCAAAAGCAAAGAGGTGGGAAGTGTGGATGGAAGCCTTTTGTGACTGATACGCAGATTCAGAAGTATATAGTGACTTTCTCTACGGTGACCCATACGCAGATTCAGAAGTATATAGTGACTTTCTCTATTGTGACTGATATACAGATTCAGAAGAGTGACAAAAAATGGTCAGGGGTATAATTTTTACGGGCCCCAGAATAACATTCCCAATCCCTATTGGGAAGACTCTGGAAAATTATGATACCTAATTGATACACCTACCTTCTCTGTTTCTTTAGAAAATGTCCAATGGGGCTTAAGGAACTCTGGGAAGATAAAACTCCCACCAGGAAACGGCAGTCTCCTAAGAGATGCTAAAGTAATAGGAAAGGGAGATGTGTGAAAAGAGAGAGATCCCTCTTGTGCTGAGCCTCCTAAGAGCTACCGTGTGGCTTTTTATGGGTGAATAATAACCACAGAAATAAAGTCTAATAAAAGAAATTCAGCACCACTGCCAGCCAGAGTTCTGAAGTCATGAATGTGAAATATTCTGCCTGTGCCCCATCTGTTTGGGAGGACACTTGGTGCTGCGGAGGGAAACTCGAGAACATTTCTCTATCGTGGAGAAAACAAACATCTCCAGCCCTACTTGCCAGGCAGAAGACACCCACAGTACCTTCTCTCTTCATACAATAGAACAGGGGACAGAGTCTTGTGAGGACTCTGAGCCTCTAGGGACAGGGTTTGTGAGGGACAGGCTCTTTCAGAAAATAATTTTATTGATTTTGGTTCAACCAGTGAAGAAAGCTCATAGAGATGAGGGAATTGAGAGACTATCAAACAATGCTAGTTTCCAAAACTTGTGACCCCTAAAATTTGAACTGACAATCTTTTATTAGATTCTATTTTTGCAGGAATTGCTTACCCATAAAGCCACTTGGTAGATATTAAGAGGGCCCTGCAAAAGAGGGGTCTCTATTTTCTCACTGATTTTTCTATGTGCAAACTGTTGGCTTGGGTTGGTTCAGAGTGATCTACATTCTCTTTGCCTGTTCTATTTCTCCATTAACTGGCTCAATGTGAGGCTTGGTTTACAAGGAGTGAACAGTGTAAAGGGCTGAGTTGGAGGGTCTAGAACCGGCTTGAGCTGTTTTATGGCCTCTGTCAGTGCCCTCCACACAACCACGGCAAATAAACAGACTAAGTAAAAGTAGATGCTTCCTCTGCAAGTACACTTCAAGATGAGTTCCCTACACCTGCTGCCTCCCAACCAGATTGCTACTCTTAATGCCCTTCCATAGAGAAATTCTGTCACTATTGATTCTCTTTAGAAGAGATTCAACAGGTGGTTGGCATCAAAGGAAAACCCTCAGTCAAAGATGCAATGGTTAAATGCTTTCTTTCCCTCATGACCAGTAACAACAGGGATGTATATTCCAGCTCTGTAGGTAGATACCCACTAAACAACAGCTCTACACTTCAATCAGAAGTCCCAGAAAAACAAGTTTGTCCTTGAAGAATTGCTTGTTTGGCCATTAATGAGAAGCAGGAAGGATGAAAGGTGAGGCTTTTAAAATCATGGCCCAACCTGAAACTAGCAAGAATTAAAATGTTCAATTTAGGAGACTAAGCACCAAAGGAAATGGAGGCTGGGGCCTCCTCATGCTCCAGCCCTAAGCTGTGTCCCTGGGGGAGTCGCTTAACTTCAGTGAACTCCAGTTGCCTCCTCTGTAACACACCTGATGCTGTCTGTTGAATGATGGCTAGCAGCAGAGTGAAACTGCGATGTAAAGAGGGCTGTGATTGACCCTCAGAAAAGTACTGCCTCGATGAGTAATGGCAAGAGAGAGTGAGAGCAAAGATCACCTTGCTCAGAACCAGCAGGAAAAGTGAGAGCACCCCCAGCTCCTCCAGCCAGGGCTCCCTCAGTCAGGCTCTTGCAAGGGCTGGGTCACCTACATGGAGCACCATTCACAGGGGCACCATTAATAATTCTGCTGACAACCAACATAAAGTGGTACTGCCACAGGCAACCCGAGATATGTGAGCTCCTCAGCTATCTACCACTTAAGCTGGTGAAGGGAACACTGGCTGCCTTGGGGTAGAGAGGTGCGCTGACACCTGGAGGAGCCTAAGAGCAGTGTAATCATAAAAGCAATAATAACATGACAATAATGGTAATAACTATAGAGCTAACAATTGTTGAGCACTTCTTATGGACTATTTGCTAGTGATTTTACATACATTATCTCTTATAAGTCTTACGATAACTCTATAATATAGATATTATTATCCCATCTTACAAGTGAAGAGACTGAGTCTTCAAGAGATTGAGTAACTTAACTTGCCCCAAACTAATCAGGATCACTACATGACGTTGCAGTAACAAAAAACTCCCAAGTCTTAGGGACTTAAAGCAATAGAAGTTTATTTTTTTATTCATATTGAAAGCAGGTGAACAGGAGTCTCTCCTTATCCTGGTCACTTAAATTCCCAGGCTAAATCCAAATTGACACATGCTTCCTCAATTGCTACAGGAAGGGGAAGGGAATGTGGTGAATTTTGCACTAGCTTTTAAAACTCCCACTTCCACATTCATTCCCTCATATTACTTGTCCAAAGCAAGTCACATGGCCAGAGGGAGCAAATAAGTATAATTTTACCATGAGCCCAGTTAGAGAATGGAAATATTTGTCAACAGCCGTGTTACTGGTCACCCAGCTTCACAGATCTAACAGGTGGGGATACCAAGTTTCAAAACCAGGTTGGCTGACTTCAGAGCCTGTGCACTCACTATTCTCATACTTCTGAAAGAGATCAGCCAGCTGACAATCTCTTGCCCGCTTCCTGTCCCACTTCATGTTGTACTTGCAGCCTCTTCCCTTCGCTTCTCAGGCTTTCGGTTAAGAGATAGGCACTGAGTGATTGATAGCTCCCAGCAACAGTCGGGGAGAGATTATCTAGCAGCATGTACTGAAGGAGCCATGGCTGGGAGTCTGCTCATAATAGCAATTGAAGCACTAGTTTCTGCAGGGTTTGAAGTGCCAGGGTCTCAAGGGCTTATTAATCCCACAGCAGTCCTGGGAGGGGTTCACTGCTGCTGTTATTTATACCTTTTGCTGTGCTTATCCAGCAAGGAGAGTCAGCTGGGATTATGTTCCAGGGACACAGAGCCCTGGCTGCCATCCAAGCTAGGCCTGTGGAGGGCTCTTCCTCCTCAGCTAGCTCCCAGGCTGCATTCATACAGAGGAGTGAATGGAGGCTATTCAGCCACGAAGTTGCAGATACACACATCAGAGTGGAGGTGGCCACAGGGATGTAGCATCTTGAGACCTTGCTGATTCTCTTAGAGCTAAGCATAAATGCTCTCTCTTCTGTGATCTCCCCTCCCCAGTTCAGAGATCTGACTGTGCCTTCCTTGAAACTGCTGTCCTCTCCGTCTGTCCCTGCACTCCTTGTTGTTACTTGATTTGATTGTTTTTCCTGTATGACATGCCGTCTGCTGTAACTAACATGAGATCCTTGGAGCACAGATTATGACTGATGTTGTGTGGAGACGCTCAGAGCACTGCACACATACAAGATGTTCAATTAGTGTTTGCACTCCCTGGCACCTGACTACCTCTCTGAGCTTACCTCCTTTGCTTTCACTTTGCACTCTGCTGGTTGGAATGAACCACTCTTCTTGCCATTGCAGTCCTCCTCGCCTTAGCCCATGCTGTCCTTTGGTGTGGAATGCCCTTCCCCTCTTCACTGCCGCCACCCACCTCAACTGAGTGGACCCTCCCACCTTTGTGGCAACACTGTCCTTGCACATAGTTCTGCTATAGAAATATTTGTATTTCAATTCATTGTTTACTTGTCTGTCTTCTCTACCAGGCTGAGAACTCCTTGAGAATAGATACGTTGTATTTTTTTTTTGTACCCTTCTGCCTTAACCAATGCCCCAAAAGGACTAGGTCTAAAGTCAGGTGAGTGAGGCACTTGCTGTGGACATAAAATTTAAAGGAACACCAAAAAAACTCAGCAGTTAAAATAAATAATACTTAATGCAATATTTTAAAAATCAAAATGAATGCAAAAATTCATGATAAATGAAATATCAATTTTTTTTTTTTGAGATGGAGTTTTCACTCTTGTTACCCAGGCTGGTTGCAATGGCACGATCTCAGCTCACTGCAACCTCCGCCTTCTGGGTTCAAGCAATTCTCCTGCCTCAGCCTCCCAAGTAGCTGGGACTACAGGCACGCATCACCATGCCCAGGTAATTTTTGTATTTTTAGTAGAGACGGGGTTTCACCTTGTTGACCAGGATGGTCTCGATCTCTTGACCTCGTGATCCACCTGCCTCGGCCTCCCAAAGTGCTGGGATTATAGGCGTGAGCCACCGTGCCTGGCCTCAAATTTTTATTTTATTATTTTTAGAAATTTAAGATGTACAACATGGTGTTTTGATATAGACAAGCAATAATAAAATTATTGCTACAGGTGAGCAAACATATCTATCACCTTCCATAATTACCTCTTTCTTTTTTAATAAGAGCCTCTGAAATCAAACTTAGCAAACTTTCAATGTATAATGCAATATTATTAACTATAGTTCTCAACATTTGAAAGAAAGATAGATCAGTTACAGTACCATAACAAATCATAGTGGAGACTGAGGCAAAAGAAAAAATCAGAAATCTGAATTTGTCTTTACTTAAATTTTTAAAATTGTGTTCATCCTACCTGTTTTTGCATTAATTATATGCATGCTTTTTGCATTAAGTTTTGTTTTAAAAAATATTACCCAGAATGTGATAGGTGCTCTGTGAATATCAGATGAGAGTCAGGGAGAGGGTGACTGAGTATGTACATGAGTAAACGGTTAGGAAAACTTTCCAGAATAAACCTAATTACCCACGTGTCCATATTTACTTCCAGAATTACCCATGTGTCCTTACCAACTCCTTCTTTATTCTGTTATCTGCCTTTCAGTGCAATTCATCTAAATCCTTTCTCATGTTTATAGAAAAAGAAGAAAAGAAAAATAATGCCATAAATTAAGTCAGCTAAATATGCTTTGCTCAGTTAGTTAGTTAGAACACCACGTGATGGGGCCAAGATCTGAGGGCCGGTTGCTTGGTTAGGATCTCAAGAGAGAGTGCCCCCCTTTCCCTCCTCAATCCTGACTGGTCACTGTGCAAAAAGATGTTGTTGATGGCTGTGGACACTGGCTAAGAAACAAACTATCTGGCTGGGTGCGGTGGCTCAAGCCTGTAATCCCAGCACTTTGGGAGGCTGAGGTGGGTGGATCATGAGGTCAAGAGATCGAGACCATCCTGGTCAACATGGTGAAACCCCGTCTCTACTAAAAATACAAAAAATTAGCTGGACACGGTGGCGCATGCCTGTAATCCCAGCTACTCAGGAGGCTGAGGCAGGAGAATTGCCTGAACCCAGGAGGCGGAGGTTGCAGTGAGCCAAGATCACGCCATTGCACTCCAGCCTGGGTAACAAGAGCAAAACTCCGTCTAATGAAAAAAAAAAAAAGAAAGAAAGAAACTATCAGAGCAAATCCATTGCCTCCACCAGGAACACAGCATGGGTCTCTCCCAGGCAGAATGTTGGCATTTTTGGTTGAAATGAGTACTTCTTATGCATCATTGTTACCACAGATGAATGCGACAAGAACTCGCCATACTGGAGCTACTCTTGTTCCCAGTTAAGGCATTACTGTGGGCTCATGGGAAAGGCACTGGCCCAGAATTGAGGAGATTAGGTTTGGGCCTATCTCTACTCTCATGAGCTGTGTTACCCTAACCAAGTTACTTAGCCATTCTGAGGCCAGTTTATTCATGTATGAAAAAAGAGCGTTATCTATGAAATTATAATTTTCAAAACCTGTACTATGGAATTCTAGGGTTGGGAGCAGATCTCTCAGGGGCCACTGATAGGCTTGTGACACCGATGAAGACAGCCAGATGCTTCAACCAGAGCAGCCCCACTTTGATTAATTATTAGATTCCTGTGCAAGATTTATTTTATTTGGATTCAAAGAGAGAGAGAAGTTTCTATTGCTTAAAAAAAAAAAAAGACATGAAACATTTGTCTAGATGATTGTGATAATCCCAGCAGCTACTCTGCTTCTGGAGTCTATGGTCTTTTGACTGCAAGCTTTCCGGAGTGCTAAGTTTGCTTCAGCTGTGTCTGAAAGACATGTTCACTTAAGCCCATGGGCTAGGAAGGCCCAAGGTGTAGAGAGACACACAGAATGAGGGCCTGAATTTTTTTACTCTTTCATGTCACCAACATCTTTGTCCCAAGAAATATCTTAAAGTTAGTCACATTGCTACCTCCACAAAGTTTTGAGACAGGCTATTAAGAATTAGTCCAACCAGTTGGGGGTGGTGGCTCACGCCTAGTGAATGGATCACCTGAGGTTGGGTGTTCAAGACCAGCCCAACCCACATGGAGAAACCTCGTCTCCACTAGAAGTACAAAATTAGCCAGGCATGGTTGTGCATGCCTGTAGTCCCAGCTACCTGTGAGGCTGAAGCAGGAGAAACACTTGAAGCCGGGAGGCAGAGGTGGCAGTGAGCCGAGATCACGCCATTGGACTGCAGACTGGGCAACAAGAGCCAAAAAAAGAAAAAAAAAAAATTAGTCCAACTGCTTATTCAATGCTTGAATTCCTCTTCTATATTGCCATTAAGCAGTTATGAAATATCTTACTGAATTCCCCCGGTGACGACTGGGAACTCACTGTTTCTAAAGGCAGTCCATCCACCTTTGGTCATCTCTGACTTGAAGCCTTAATTCATAGAGCTTGAATTCTTCATACCATGCAAGACACATTTAGTCCCTTTTCACTTAGCAACCATGTCATAATTGGAAAGTGATCATCCACTCCTGGCCGTCTTCAGTCAGTCAAGCTAATCGTCCCCATCCTGAGCTCTTCTCTTATGACTTAGGCTTAATCCTTTCCACTGTGTGAGAGGTCCTCACTGTTTGCTTCCTCTCTCTTAATAGGTTACATGGGAATGGAGTGCAGTAGCCTGCACAGGCTGACCAGACCAGAGCGGGGCAAAAGGGTTTTCTTTTTCTTTTCCGGTGCTTTTCAACCCTTCTGCACATTAAAATCCCCTGGGCAGCTTTTGAAAAAAATATATTGTTTTCCTGGCTCCATCTCTGATCTATTAAATCAGAAATTATTGGGGTGGGGGTCTAGGCTCTGATGTTTTTTTTTAAGTCCATGTAATTCTTTTGTGTGGCCAGAATTAACAATCAATGCTTTTGACACCAGGTCCTCGGTTGTTGCTTTGATTGGACGATGATTTATCAGAGCATGCTCCACAACTTGTTTCATGGGCCAATTTGAAAAAAGGAAAGAACTATTTTCCTATGTATGTACCATGCCCAAGTACTGAGCTACACTCTTAACTACATGATTTCATTTAATCCTCAAATGTGAGTCAGGTGGTTTTGTCTCAGTTTTATAAAAGAGAAAACTGTAGCTCAAAAGGATTAAACAGTTTACTCTGGGTTACTCAGCTATACAGGTAGCTAGGTTGAGATTCAAACCTGAATCAGAGACCAAAGCCTGCCTGCCTTTTATGCCACTCTGCATCCCTTAATTCAATTAATGTAACAATTATTTGTTAAGTATCAGGACCTACCCTGTCCTAGACATGTTCTAAGTCTGCAACTGTTATAAACTGAAGTTTTTATGATGATCTGCCAAGCTGCACTGGGACGTGGAGCATTTTCCTTTTTCTCAGTGATTTGTTTATGGGTATGTTTTCTTGAAGGAAAAATCATGTTGACGTAATGCAGGCTTTGGAGAGAAATAAGTCTTTGGTATTTGGTTGTAAAATAAATGTCAGAATAAAATGTTCGAGAAAATAAAGAGCTATATATAAAATTATTTCCCATGGAACTGTAGAATACTGATGAGCTGTTGCTAGTGTTTCATTACGTAGAGCAAATTCGGTAATTAAGGAAGGGACCTGCCGACCTCGGCCACTCCTCATCCCCACAGCTGCAGTCTCTCAGTCACAAGTAACCAGAGTGACTTCATACTGTTTCAGCCACAAGGTGTATCCCATCCTTTAAAGACCATCCCAG
Source organism: Callithrix jacchus (assembly GCF_049354715.1). NCBI lineage: Eukaryota > Metazoa > Chordata > Mammalia > Primates > Cebidae > Callithrix > Callithrix jacchus. The sequence continues at coordinate 27,580,029 of NC_133519.1, forward strand.
TCAGGTGAGTCTCAGTACCATGACCAATATCCAGTGGCTCTGTGACTCTTCTCACCAAAACTTCTGGAACATACTCAAATCAAGATGGCCACTTTTTTCACTAGTTTTTTCACCATAGATGGGGGCCACCTATGTACTGACAGTACCAGCTAGGAAGGAATGAAAAGAATAAGGAAAGGCCAGTCATGGTGGCTCACACCTTTAGTCCTAGCACTTTTGGAGGCAGAGGCAGGCAGATCATGAGGTCAGGAGTTAGAGACCAGCCTGACCAACACAGTGAAACTCTGCCTCTACTAAGCGTAAAAACAAGTAGCTGGGCATGGTGGCGCACAGTTGTAATCCCAGCTACTCAGGAGGCTGAGGCAGGAGAATCACTTGAACCCAGCAGGCAGAGGTTTCAGTGAGCCGAGCTCGTGCCACTGCATTCCAACCTGGGCAACAGAGTAAGACTCTGTCTCAAAAAAAAAAGAGGATTCAAGATGGCGCTGTGAGAACAACCCAGGATTGGAGCTCGCGTTGTGTCCGCGGAAAGGTGAGTCTGAGCTGCATTTCCAGACTGATCTTTGTTGCCCACGGAACGGGGAAATTCCCAAGTGAAGAGGAGACATGACACGCCAGGCAGAACCTCCGCCTGGAGAAGCCAGCAGCCGGGGTGGCGGCAGCCGGCCCTACCCAGCGCTCCCCACAGGGCACGCTTGTCTGGGTGCCCCGTTGAACCGGCAACAGGAGACGTGAGAGGGCTGGACTTGAGACTGAGCTAGACTTGGACAGTGGGCCAGCCAGGGGATCGCAGGGACAGAGCGTTAGGGTTGGCCCAGTGGGACGAACAAAACCGCTATTTCAAACAAGCCCCGGGCAGACGGCCCGAGACCCTCTGAGGGGGAGGGGCGTCCACCATTACCGAGGCAAGCCGCCCCAACTGAGATACACGCCCATTGCTGACGCAGCCAGCCGGTGCTGAGGCAACCCGCTACAACAGAGAGACTCTGCCGCAGGGCGTGGCGGAGACCACAGCAGAGCCTGCAGGAACAGGGCGAATCACACAACAGCAGGGCGGAGACTTGGCAGACAAACAGTGGCTAGTCTGCCTTCTAGCTGGGCAGGACCTCAACGGACATCCAAAAATAAAGCCCAAACCCCTCAACACAGAGCATTTGAGGAAAAAAAAGGGTTTTTTAATGAGCTCTGTTGCTGCAGAATCAAACATAGCAGCCTAACAGCCCTGAATGAACAACAGAGCGCACAGCTCAGCAATTAAACCCCTATAAAGTACAAACTGTCTCCTCAAGCAGCTACCTGACCCCTCTATATCCAAAAGACTGACATTAGGCAGGCATCATCCTGGGACAAAGATAGCAGAAAAAGAAACTGGTAGCATCCCTCGCTGTGCCACAGTTGCTAGAGGTGCACCCCAGACAAGCAGGGTCTGGAGCGGACCTCAGCAGTCGTACAGCGAAGGGGCTAGACTGGTAGAAGGAAAACCAAGCAACAGAAATACTTCATCATCAACATTCTGGGTGTCCACTCAGAGACCCAATTGAAAAGTCAGCAACTACGCAAATGACCAGCGGACAAATCCACAAAGATGGGAAGAAACCAGTGCAAAAAGGAGGAAAACACCCGAAACCAGAACACCTCGCCTCCTAGAAAGGACCAAAACTCCTCACCAGCAAGGGAACAAAGCTGGACGGAGAATGACTGTGACGAAATGATGGAATTAGACTTCAGAAGATGGATAATGAGAAACTTTTGTGAGCTAAAAGATCATGTATTAAATCAATGCAAAGAAACTAAGAACCTTGAAAAAAGATTTGAAAAAAGATTCAAGGAAATGATAACAAGAATGGATAACTTAGAGAGGAATATGAATGAATTAAAGGAGCTGAAAAACACAATACGAGAACTTCGCGAAGCAAACACAAGTTTCAATAGCCGAATTGACCAAGCAGAAGAAAGAATATCTGAAGTCGAAGACCAACTCAATGAAATAAAACGAGAAACCAAGATTAGAGAAAAAATTGCAAAAAGGAATGAACAAAGTCTCCAAGAAATGTGGGACTATGTGAAAAGACCTAACCTACGTTTGATAGGTGTACCAGAAGGGGACGAAGAGAATGAATCCAAGCTGGAAAATACTCTTCAGGACATCATCCAGGAAAATTTCCCCCACCTAGCAAGACAGGCCAACACTCAATTGCAGGAAATACAGAGAACACCACAAAGATATTCCACAAGAAGAGCAACCCCAAGGCACATAATCGTCAGATTCAACAGGGTTGAAATAAAGGAGAGAATACTAAGGGCAGCCAGAGAGAAAGGTCGGGTCACCCACAAAGGGAAGCCCATCAGACTCACAGCAGATCTCTCGGCAGAAACACTACAAGCCAGAAGAGAGTGGGGGCCAATATTCAACATTCTTAAAGAAAAGAACTTTCAACCCAGAATTTCATATCCAGCCAAACTGAGCTTCAGAAGTGAAGGAAGAATAAAATCCTTTGTGAACAAGCAAGTACTCAGAGATTTTGTCACCACCAGGCCTGCTTTACAAGAGCTCCTAAAAGAGGCACTAGACATAGAAAGGATCAACCAGTACCAGCCATTCCAAAATCACACTGAATGCTAAAGAGCATCAACATAATGAAGAATCTACAACAACTAACAGGCAAAACAGCCACTTAGCATCAAAATGGCAGTATCAAATTCACACATAACAATATTAACCCTAAATGTAAATGGACTAAATGCACCAATCAAAAGACACAGACTGGCAAATTGGATAAAAATCCAAAACCCATCAGTGTGCTGTATCCAGGAAACCCATCTCACATGCAAGGATACACAAAGGCTCAAAATAAAGGGATGGAGGAAGATTTATCAAGCTAATGGAAAGCAAAAAAAAGCAGGAGTTGCAATTCTCATCTCCGATAAAATAGACTTTAAAGCAACAAAGATCAAAGAGACAAAGAAGGCCATTACATAATGGTAAAAGGATCGATACAACAAGAAGAGCTAACGATCCTAAACATATATGGACCCAATGCAGGAGCACCCAGATACATAAGGCAAGTTCTTAATGACTTACAAAAGGACTTAGACTCCCACACAATAATAGTGGGAGACTTTAACACTCCACTGTCAATACTAGACAGATCAACCAGACAGAAAATCAACAAGGATATCCAGGGCTTGAACTCAGACCTGGAGCAAGCAAACCTGATAGACATTTACAGAACTCTCCACCCCAAATCCACAGAATACACATTCTTCTCAGCACCACATCACACCTACTCTAAAATTGACCACATAATTGGAAGTAAAGCACTGCTCAACAAATGCAAAACAACTGAAATCATAACAAACAGCCTCTCAGACCATAGTGCAATCAAGTTAGAACTCAGAATACAGAAACCGACCCAGAACCGCACAGCTTCATGGAAACTGAACAACTGGCTCTTGAAGGTTGACTGGGTAAACAATGAAATGAAGGCAGAAATAAAGAAGTTCTTCGAAACCAATGAGAACGAAGACACAACGTGCCAGAACCTCTGGGACACATTTAAAGCAGTCTCTAGAGGAAAGTATATAGCAATAAGTGCCCATATGAGGAGAATGGAGAGATCCAAAATTGACACCCTATCGTCAAAATTGAAAGAGCTAGAGGAGCAAGATCAAAAAAACTCAAAACCCAGCAGAAGACAAGAAATAACTAAGATCAGAGCTGAGCTGAAGGAGATTGAGACACGAAAAACCCTTCAAAAAATCAATAAATCCAAGAGCTGGTTTTTTGAAAAGATCAACAAAATAGACCACTAGCCAGATTGATTAAAAATAAAAGAGAGAACAACCAAATAGATGCAATAAAAAATGATAAAGGGGAAATCACCACAGATTCCACAGAAATTCAAACCATCATCAGAGAATATTACAAACAACTCTATGCGCATAAACTAGTAAACCTGGAAGAAATGGATAAATTCCTGGACTCCTGTGTCCTCCCAAGCCTAAACCAGGAGGAAGCTGAAACTATGAATAGACCAATAACAAGGTCTGAAGTTGAGGCAGCAATTAAGAGCCTACCACACAAAAAAAGCCCAGGTCCAGACGGGTTCACAGCCGAATTCTACCAGACACACAAGGAGGAGCTGGTACCATTCCTTCTAAAACTATTTCAAACAATCCAAAAAGAGGGAATCCTTCCCAAATCATTTTATGAGACCAACATCATCCTGATACCAAAACCCGGCAGAGACCCAATGAGAAAAGAAAACTTCAGGCCAATATCCATGATGAACATAGATGCAAAAATCTTCAATAAAATATTGGCAAGCCGATTGCAACAGCAAATCAAAAAACTTATTCATCATGATCAAGTAGGATTCATCCCAGGGATGCAAGGCTGGTTCAACATATGCAAGTCTATCAACGTAATTCACCACATAAACAGAACCAAAAACAAAAACCACATGATTATCTCAATTGACGCAGAGAAGGCATTTGACAAAATTCAACAGCCCTTTATGCTAAAAACCCTCAATAAACTCGGTATTGATGGAACGTATCTCAAAGTAATAAAAGCTATTTATGACAAACCAACAGCCAATATCATACTGAATGGGCAAAAACTGGAAGCATTCCCTTTGAAATCTGGCACTAGACAAGGATGCCCTCTCTCACCACTCCTATTCAATATAGTACTGGAAGTTCTAGCCAGAGCAATCAGGCAAGAAAAAGAAATAAAGGGTATTCAAATAGGAAAGGTGGAAGCCAAATTGTCTCTATTTGCAGACGACATGATAGTATACCTAGAAGACCCCATTGCCTCTGCCCAAAAACTCCTGAAACTGATAAGCAACTTCAGCAAAGTCTCAGGATATAAAATCAATGTGCAAAAATCACAAGCATTCGTCTACACCAATAACAGACTTAAAGAAAGCCAAATCAAGAGCGAACTGCCATTCGCAATTGCTACAAAAAGAATAAAATACCTTGGAATACAACTCACAAGGAACGTAAGGGACCTCTTCAAGGAGAACTACAAACCACTGCTCAACGAAATCAGAGAGGACACAAACAGATGGAGAAACATTCCATGTTCATGGTTAGGAAGAATTAATATCGTGAAAATGGCTATACTGCCCAAAGTAATTTACAGAATCAACGCTATCCCCATCAAGCTACCATCGACTTTCTTCACAGAACTGGAAAAAACCACCATGAACTTCATATGGAACCAAAAGAGAGCCCGCATAGCCAAGTCAATTCTAAGCAAAAAGAACACAGCGGGGGGCATCACACTACTGGATTTCAAACTATACTACAAGGCTACAGTAATCAAAACAGCATGGTACTGGTACCAAAACAGAGATATAGACCAATGGAACAAAACAGAGGCACCGGAGGCAACACAACATGCATACAACTATACAATCTTTGATAAACCTGACAAAAACAAGCAATGGGGAAAGGATTCCATGTTTAACAAATGGTGTTGGGAAAACTGGCTAGCCATGTGCAGAAAGCAGAAACTGGACCCCTTCCTGACACCTTACACTAAAATTAACTCCAGATGGATTAAAGACTTAAACATAAGACCTGGCACCATAAAAACCCTAGAAGGAAATCTAGGCAAAACTATCCAGGACATAGGAGTAGGCAAGGACTTCATGAACAAAACACCAAAAGCATTGGCAACAAAAGCCAAAATAGACAAATGGGACCTAATGAAACTCCACAGCTTCTGCACGGCAAAAGAAACAGTCACTAGAGTGGATCGGCAACCAACAGAATGGGAAAAAATTTTCGCAGTCTACCCATCTGACAAAGGGCTGATATCCAGAATTTACAAAGAACTCAAACAGATTTACAGGAAAAAAACAAACAAGCCCATTCAAAAGTGGGCAAAGGATATGAACAGATACTTTACGAAAGAAGACATATATGAGGCCAACAATCATATGAAAAAATGCCCATCGTCACTGGTCATCAGAGAGATGCAAATCAAAACCACATTGAGATACCATCTCACGCCAGTTAGAATGGCGATCATTAAAAAATCTGGAGACAACAGATGCTGGAGAGGATGTGGAGAAAAAGGAACACTTTTACACTGTTGATGGGAGTGTAAATTAGTTCAACCATTGTGGAAGACAGTGTGGCGATTCCTCAAGGCCTTAGAAATAGAAATTCCATTTGACCCAGCAATCCCATTACTGGGTATATATCCAAAAGTCTGTAAATCGTTCTACTCTAAGGACACATGTACACGAATGTTCATTGCAGCACTGTTTACAATAGCAAAGACCTGGAATCAACCCAAATGCCCATTGATAATAGACTGGATTGGAGAAAATGTGGCACATATACACCATGGAATATTATGCAGCAATCAGAAATTATGAGTTCATGTCGTTTGTAGGGACATGGAGGAATCTGGAGAACATCATTCTCAGCAAACTGACACAAGAACAGAAAATGAAACACTGCATATTCTCACTCATAGGTGGGTGATGAAAAATGAGAACACATGGACACAGAAAGGGGAGTACTAAACACTGGGGTCTATTGGGGGGAAAAGGGGAGGGCCAGTGGGAGGGGGAGGTGGGGAGGGATAGCCTGGGGAGAAATGCCAAATGTGGGTGAAGGGGAGAAGAAAAGCAAAGCACACTGCCATGTGTGTACCTACGCAACTGTCTTGCATGCTCTGCTCATGTACCCCAAAACCTAAAATCCAATAAAAATTAAAAAAAAAAAAAATAAGGAAAGTAGGGCCAGGCATAGTGGCTCATGCCTGTAATCCCAGCACTTTGGGAGGCTGAGGTGGGCAGGTAACCTGAGGTCAAGAGTGTGAGACCACCCTGACCAACATGGAGAAACACTGACTCTATTAAAAATGCAAAACTTAGCTGGGCATGGAGGCAGGCACCTGCAATCCCAGCTACTCAGGAGGCTGAGGCAGGAGAATTGCTTGAACTTGGAAGGTGGAGGTTGAAGGAAAAAAAAAAGAATAAGGAAGGTGGTCCAGAAAACAGAAGGAGGTCGAAGAAACAAAAATGAAAAAGAGAAAAGAGAAATAGACAACTAAAGCTATGCTTGTAGCACCTGGCATCTCCAGAGAGGATTCCCCCTGGCTACAAATCCCCCTACCCAGCGTCCATCTCTTTCCCAGGCTGAACTCAACATGTCTTTCAGATGACATCCTTGAAAGCCCCTCTCCTTGAGGGCTTCCCTGTTCACCAAAGATTGAATCATTATTTTGCTCACATTCTTCCAGTTCTGTACTCACCTCATCATAGGGCACAATATGCTGTATTAACGTTGCTACATTACTTCTTAGTCACTTCTTTTAGACCAAAGCTTGTCAACTATGTTCTCCAGGTGAGTTATGGTGTGCCCAAGTTTTGGCACACCTCAGTGCTTACGGCATCCTAGCTGCTGGAGCCCTGAGCAGCCTAAGTCTGAAAACTATTCTTTATGTGTGCCAAGACATCAACAAAGTTAGGAAACTTTTCTAGGCCTTTCATTAATGACAGAAGGGAAGGAAATGAGAGATGGAAGGAAAGAGGAAGAAGGGAGAGAGAAAGGGAGAAGGAAGGAAGAGAGGCAAATGGGAGGCTGACCACGTGAGAATAGATTTTCAACAACTGAAGATACTCAAGAACCGCTGTTTACTAGGGTGTTCTGCAAGCAGTTCCTGTCTGGATAGGATATTACACTATTTGTTTTTTTTTTTTTTTTTAAGACAGAGTTTTGCTCTTGTTACCCAGGCTGGAGTGCAATGGCGCGATCTCGGCTCACCGCAACCTCCGCCTCCCGGGTTCAGGCAATTCTCCTGCCTTGGCCTCCCGAGTAGCTGGGATTACAGGCACGCGCCACCATGCCCAGCTATTTTTTTGTATTTTTAGTAGAGACGGGGTTTCATCATGTTGACCAGGATGGTCTCGATCTCTTGACCTCGTGATCCACCCGCCTCGGCCTCCCAAAGTGCTGGGATTACAGGCTTGAGCCACCGTGCCCGGCCCAGGATATTACACTGTTATGTTATTAAGGTCCTCCTGTCTTGTGATCCAGAATGATCTGGTACAAAGAACATGGGTTTTGGAATCAGAAAAACACAAGTTTGAATCCCAGCTCTGAGACTTAAGGTCTGTGGTATTCATTCAAGTTACTTAATCTCTATGCCTCATCTTTCTCATCCGTAAAATAGGAATAATCATAGTTTCGTTTTTAGGCTATCATTAGAATTAACCGGGTAATGTTTGCTGTTAGCAACGTTATTTATATATCTGCAGCAGGAGGCAGCTAAAGGAAGCCAGTGAACAGATAACGTTCAGACACAGCCCTGCCCAGACGGCTTCTGTGCAATTGTGGAGGAGACACCAAAGCATCTGAAATTAGAGCCCTTCATTGACAGTTGGGTGGGAGATGTAGAAAAGTTCATTTACACTTAATATATATTTAGCTATACTAATTAATACAAGCTCTTAAGCTTAAAGTCAATTAAAACAAACTTTAAAAAAAGAGACTGTAGGCTAGCAAGAATATTGAGAACTTCTTGTTACTATTAGCATTCCAGTTATTATGAGTGAAAATGTTGACACAAACTGAGATTATCTATGAACCAGAAGATCCTAAGCCCTTGTGCCCAGAGTCATAAAGAGGTTTAAGCGTCAAAAAGTGATTATTTATTATTATAACTTTCAGTGTTTCAGAATCTGCTGTGTGGTTGATGCTTTTCATATATCACACATTCAAACCTTGCGGGTCACCTCTGTTGGTTTCCTTGGGTTGCCATAAGGAAGTACCGGATGGCTAATAACAACGGTAATTCATTGTCTCACAGTTCTACAGGCCAAAAGTCCAGAATCGGGTGTCAGTAGGCCATGCTCTGACGTCTCTAAGGGAGAATCGTCCCTTTCTTATTCCGGTTTCTGGTGTTTCCCTGCAGTTCTTGTCATTCCTTGGCTTGTAGAGGTATCAGTCCAGTCACATGGCTGCCTTCTCCCTGCGTGTCATCATATCGTCTTCCCTCTGTTGAGTCTGCATCTGTGTCCAAATTTCCCCTTTTGATAAGGACACCAATCACATTGGATTAGGGCCTACCCCAATTACCTCATTTTAATTGGGTTACCTCTGTTAAAATCCTTTTCTCCAAATAAGGTCACATTGTGAGGCCTTGGGGATTAGGACCTCAACGTATCTTTTTAGAGGGACACAACCAGTAACACCACCCATTAAGGTTTGTATTACAGATGAGGTATTTGAGCCTGAGGGGATCAAGAGAGGTGTCCAGGTCACATAGCTCCACATCTTCTGGACTAGATCTTCACACTTAATGGCTTCTGTGGCTCTTCGGGTGTGTCATGCTGCTGCAGAGTGAGCTGACCTTTCTCATGACATGGTTGATCCTGCACTTCTCTACAGCACATATTTGTCTGAATTTAACTAATCAATTCTGTAATATTTTCATGAACGATCTCAACTGGAGATGTCCTTTCCGATTTCTGTGTCTCAAGTAGTGGCTGACCCTTACCATCCTTGGCCATGTACAGTCAGAGGACACCCTAAATGCTGCAGGAATGAGGGAAAGGGGTAGATGAGGACGTAGTGTTTGGAATCTGAGCCATCCTTTGGCCTTGCTTGTTTCCAGTAAGGTTTGATGATTCCTCCTGATCAGTGGGCATCAGCCTTGATTTCTGCTGCACCTTCCTAGTTCACCATTGTTCTACTATGGCCTCTGCTGACCGGTCCATGCAGTCTCCCTGTAACCTCTTCTCCTGTCCTATGAGTTTTCTTAGACCTGCTAACCCCTTATTAGTTACTGTCTCAGTCCTGTCAGGGGTCTCTTAGGTTCTGGGTAAGGGCAAGAGTGGAAACTGTGCATGGTCTTGGCAGCAGGGTCTCTTCTCTGTTGGTGCCTGCTGCTGGGTGTCTTGCAATTCTTGTAGCATGTGTATCATTGTCCTGGGTCAGCTCAACAGGCTCTCCTAGCCAGCTTGGCTCCTACTTCAGCTTTCACAGGCACTATGACTTTCTGAGGCTTCAATGCCAGCTCGGCCCCTAACTGGGCTCTCCTTCCCCTGGCTACCCTGGCAGATCTCTTGGATTCCAAATTATAGCCACCTGTGTTATACTGAGGCACATGAGATCTCCTCCATACCCTTAGGGAGGCAGTCTAGCTTCAGTAGGGGGTTGAGGTAGGAGGAGTTATTTCCTCTGGTCCTCTCTTTGCCCACACCTATCATGTTGTCTTAGTCTATTTTATGCTGCTATGACAGAACAGCTGAGACTAAGTAGTCTGTAATAAACAAAAATATATTTCTCATTGTTCTGAAGGCTGGGAAGGCCAAGATGAAGGTGCTGGCATCTTTTGGGGCAGGGGTGAGGGGGTAATGTTTTTGCTGTATCATATTGTAGAAGGCATAGAAATGGCAGAAAGGCAAAGAGAGATTAAGAGGAGAAAAGGGGGCTGAAGTAACCCTTTTATAATGAATTCAATCCCATGATCGTGGCATTAATCCATTCATAAGGGTGGAGCACTCATTGCTTAATCACCTTGTAAAGGTTCCACCTCTTAATACCGTTACAATGACAATTAAATCTCAACATGAGTTTTGGAGGATATAAGCATTCAAATCATGGCACCTTCATCTACACAACTCCCCCACAGTGGTGTGGTCCTCTAGGTCTACCAGTCCGGGCAAGAAGCATGGTAAAGGCCTCCTAGCTCACTATGTGGAGTTCTCTACCACCCTTTCTCCCAGGGTTTCAACTTCAAAGTAGAGCGTGGGGCATGGCCCATACTCACCACTGAAACTTGTTTGTAGTCCTCTTTCCATCTTCTACAGAATTTTTCCTCAAGCCTAGAAAGTGTCCTACCTCCTCTGTATAATGGTGCAACTGTCTGCAGCCTTAGACATTTCCTCGTCTCTTATTTGTAGCATTATTTCCAGGCTTGAGTCCTCCAGCCTTTTCTTGCCACCGTCAAAGATTTGATATTAAAACAAAAACAATGCAGTAAATAACTACAATGAGCCCCAGCTCCTGGAATCGCAAATCTTGGCTTTCAAGAACTCAAAAACAAGACTCTAAGTCTTGGTTCTCAAGAGGTTCTATGGTGTCCTGGGACAATTAGTTTCAGCCTGATGGTTTAGTTTCAAAGGTGAAAGAGTTGTAAAAGCAAATTACCTGTAAAGGAAAAATTGTAAGATAATATTTGAGAATATTGCTTTACTTTTGTTTAGTGTTTAAGATTTTGCAGCCAAAAAGAGAATCTTTTCCTGGTACCATCCAGAATTTGTGAGTTTAGCTGGTTGAAGCATCCTTTTGTTAAATCCTAGATTTAACTCCTGCAGGAGTTGATTGGTTTTGCTCTGGTCTAGGACCAAAGATAATATCTCTAATTCTGGCTTCTCACATCCCAAACACATGCTGTCAGTCCTCATCATGTAGATAGGGATGAATAAGCACAAGCTTGCTGGCTACTAGATATGGGAAATACTGACTTGTTACTGAGTTTCTAGCCTTATCTTTCTTTATTAGCAGGGGCCATGTCACTTTATGCCTGCCACCAACACTGTAAACCTGATCATCTTGTCTAATCTGTCATTTTGCAAATGCAGAAATGGAAGTCTCAAAGGGTAAGAAAAAATGCCCCAAAGATTCCAAAGCTTCGTTGTAGTGAAGCCATAGACAAGGAGCATTGGGCACATACAAGCTCAAGGAGGTTAGAACTCCTGCCACATTTTCTCTCCACCACCCCATGCTGCCATGAGGGTTCCCTGCTCTTCCCAACCAACAGATTGTTTTTCTACTATAAATATCCAGTTTGAAGGCAGAGATGAACTAGTACAAATGCTTGACCCCAAGAAACCCCAATCCATCTGCTCATCGATGCCAAAGATAGAATTTCTGATGAGCTGGGACCTCAGTTTCTTTGCCAAGAGACTTTAGCCCGTGTGCCAAGAAAGGATTTAGTCCTCCGCTCAGATGAAACCCCGTCTGAGAGTGTGGAGATTACAGTGAAGGCTGCTCTTGATACATCCATGACATTCTATCTGGCAACCCCTCCTCTGGAGGAGGAGACACTGGGTAGACACAGACAGTAGGCAAGGATGAGGGATCTCCTTCTTCGGTTCCAGTTGAAGCCACTGTGGGCAGCAGCAGCAGTCTCTGCAAAGCCAGGGCCAGCCACAACACCATGAAGAAGGTTTTGTGGATTTTTAAAAGGCAACTGTCAGCTCAAGCTTGTTCCACTGAGCTTTCAGTCCTGATGGCTAAACTGGCAGTGTTCCCCCTTGGAAACCTGGAAGGAAAACTTCATGATGACTTGCAGTCAATCATAACTGTACCTTTTCACTCAGTATTTGTTTTCAAAGCAGAGACACCCCCTCCACCTCCCAACAACTTGAAACCCTGTGTTCTTTCAGGGAGAATATACAGGAACTCCCCACTCTTACAATGGAAAGACAATGTTGAGAATTTTTAAAGCAATTGGGGCAAACAGATCTACATGCTGTAAAATGATGGGGGACCAGCGCAGGGCAAGCTGCCTCTATTTGACCCCATCCCACACAAAAACAAACACAAACACCATTGCCTTCTCTCATGCAAATAAGATTATGTGAAAATATCATGGACAATTTTGAAAGTTAAAAAAAAAAAAAGTTAAATGAACCACAAAAGGGCTTCTTTGAAATGAGGTGAAAATCATCCCACAAGCTTTCTTTTGCTGCAAGTTGCAGAAGAAGGGAGGGTTTATTCCATGTGCACGGGGTGATTGTAATGTAATAAGACTGCTATTCTTGTGTGGCTCGTTAACTAGCCTTAAAGATAATTGTAAGAGAAGTTCAAAGGATATTTTGAGCAGTGGGAGAATCAGCAAAGGCATTACTTTGAATGACAGCCCTCCCTTGGATCTCTGTAAAAAGTTAATCACATTTTATATGCAAATAGAGACCCCCCAGGTACAGTGTCGGGCTTCATTCATTTATTCAAATGGTATTTCTGAGCTCTTACCCAGTGTGCAGCACTGTGCCAGGTGCTATGGGGCATACAAAAAAGGTAGGCTTCGTTCTCCTGTCCCTGCTATCTTTGGGGAGAAGTTAGGTTGTATAGCACAAAACATTTAACTGACACACAAGACAGAATTGTCAAAATAATTGGCCACACCTCATATGAGAGCGTCAAGCTGTCTTGCATCAGCTGCCAGAGCCACCTCCCCAGTTTTCTCCCCAGCAGCTGCCTCCCCGAATCAATGTCTAGATGTCAGGTAGTGAACTTCTTGGGGTCGACTCTGCAGGTGAAAGCTTTGATGGTGGGACCTGTCTAGCTTGCCTTTCCTTATGCCATATGGACCCCAGCATCTTTTCAGGGATCTCTGATGTGTCTAAGTTGCCATGGGGACCAATAGCCTTCTTAAAAACTGAAGCCATCCTGCTGAAAGGGAAAGGGAAGGGAGAGGGAAAGGAATGGAAGGATAAAAGGCAGGACCTGCCTGGGGGTCAGAATAGAAGTCAGCCATCCCAAGGAGGAAGGACTATGGGAAAGAAGGGGGGTTTGGTGCTGCTGACCCTCTCCTCTCTATTCCCAGGGATGGGACCCCTGACCTGGCTTCTCTCCTACCCCATGTCTTCCCTGTCATTTTACCCGTCACTACCCCAAGCTGACTTTGTCTGTATTCCTTCAAAACCTCAGTGGCTTTACATCTCATTCATCCAAACGACTTTCCCATACCTTGTGCCCACTGCTCTTCTGCCGAAACCCTCCGCTCCCACCCCATTGGTCTAATTGCCATTGCCCAAATATGTCCTTCATTTTCTTTCTCAGACCTTCCCCTCTACCTGGACTGCCAGTCCCACCCATTTCCCTTGTTGAACCAGCTCATGCTTCAAGCCCGTCCATGCTCACCAGCCCACAGTAAGCTTGTCTTCCTGCCTTTGACTCCTCATCGTTCCTACAGTCTGAGGCACTCCCATAGCCCATGCAAAATACCTTGTGTTATATAACGATGGCTAAATGCTTAGCAAATCTTAAATGCAGACAGGCAGGCAAAAAGGAAGGAAGAAAGGAAGGAAGGAAAGGAGGAAGGGAGGGAGGGAGGAAAGAAGGGAGGGAGGGAGGGAGGGTGGGAGAGAGAGAGGGAGGGAGGGAGGGAGAGCGGGCTCACCTGGGCCTCTAGCTCTGAATAAATGGGACTTATGATAGGAAATGGTGAAGATTCTGAGTCAGTTATTTTTACTTAGTTGAGAAGTATATGGATAACATTTAGTGGTAGCAGTGTGGCCAAGGCAAAGAGTTCCTGGCCTTAGTGAGCTGAGGCAGGGCCTCCCATGACAGCCAGGGTTCCCGGCAGTAGAGGAGGGGGCTTCTACCCAGACAGACTTCACCTCCGCAGGGGTAGCCACCGCCCTGCCTCTTGGATTCAGCCTCAGAACCTACAGAAGTCCTCCTTCCTCACAGCCAGCCACAGGATGACACACTAGTTGCTAGGCTGGCTCTCATTTAAATTCTTCTCAATGGCGAGTGCAGAAGAGGTGACAAAACCCCAACAGGATTTTCATTTGTTTTAATTCTAGTTCAGCTCCAGGGATTTCCTCATTAAGCCACATCACTGAAGCCATTAGGGGCCAGAGACTAGCCAGAGGCAGAGAACCTGACGTGGGGCTGCAGCTTCCGGGGTCTCCCTCCTCCCTTCTCTCATTCATCTCCTCTTTCCCCGCTGTTCCAGCATCTATCTAGGTAATGCTCCCCATCTGTCTGCTCATATGATTTTTATATTCTATCCATTGGGCTGTTTGCCCTGTTTGTATTTTCTGCCTGTTCTGCTTTACAGCCCCTTTTCATCCACAGCGTCTATCCTGTTGATATTCTGTTCTATTTATATTCCTCTGCAGTGACTTGCCTCTCCCTCCTTCTTATCAATCTTATTTACCTTCTCCATGGCCCCTCATCTTGCTATTGTCTGGTATGTATCTAGTTAAAGTGCCCTCACTCCTCCCTCCCTGTCCCCAGATCTCCCCAAATGCACCCAGGTTCCCCTGACAGGCCCACCTGCTCCACCTCACACACCACTTCCGCATTTGACAAGTGGACCCTACTAAACTCCACTGTGAGGTGAGCCCTGCTCAGCCAGGCACCCACAACTACAGACCCGAGAGGTCTGGATCTATTCACTATCAATAACAAGTGCTAATGTCTATTAAGCATCCAGCACATGGCAGGCCCTGAGCTGGGTCTTCATTTTCTGCTTTCAACAACTTTTCAAAGCAATTTCCTCCTTATATTATAGAGGAGGAAGCCGAGGCTCAGGGAGGTGAAATAACTTGCTCAAGGTCACGCAGTTAATATGTAGGATATTGACAACCCACTCTTAGTTATCTGCATGAGCAATGGCATGGATAATCTTCCCCTGCAGAAAAATGTGAAACTCATTTCTAATAGGCTCTGGAATGTAGCATTTGGGGCAGTAGATTTCCCTCCTGGGGCTACTCTACTGCAGCTGACCATCAAATACAGTGCAGGAAAGGACAGTGGGTAGACCACAGATTCTGAACACTGAGAGAGTTGGCATGGCCCCTCACAGAAATGATATGATAGATGGCATTATTCACCTGGGCAGGAAGGGCCAGTGTGATAGCTGACAGCTCGTTTCCATCCCTCACTTCCAAACCCACACCCCCAGCCTTCCAAGCCATTTCTACTCCCTGAGCACCTACACTGACCAAGGCTTGTGTGGGGCAGTGTCCAATGTCTAGTGAAGGTGGAAGAAAAGGCTCCCCAGGATTCCAATGTGGCCTCAGATAAACCACGGAGACAGTAATTGACTGTCTGCTGTGCGTTAGGCAGCAGGGAGATCCCAGAAATGGAACTGTCATAGCCCAAAGGATGACCAGGGAATCCTTAGGTCACTTGGTCAAGAGAAAGAAATGACTTCACTCCCAGACCTGACAAACTCCTAAAATGTGGATCCTAAGGAGGAAGGAAAACAAGACAGAACCTGCCCAACAAACTATAGGGGAAGTTATTAAACTACTTGAAGACAGCTACCCCAAATTCCCCCTGGGTCCCTATTTCCTCTAGAGTTGAATCCAGACTCCCTAGCTTGATATTCAGAACTCTCTGTAGCCTACCTGTGTACCCTGTATATGCAAACTCCCTTTGAATTAGAATAACACAAGGTCTCTAATCATCCTGCATATGGAGTAGGGGAATGAATTGAAACCGCCAGGGGGCATGCTTGAAAAAGAATGGATGGCCCTTCTTTGACTAATTACCAGGGTCTTTATATTGTTCCTGGAGGGTTTTATAGAGTCCGGTGATGGGAAAACACATGCATCTCAATTATCATACACAGAGTAGAGAAGCAGTGAGCACTAAAATAAGTTGCGATTAGTATGCATTGGGAGCACAGAGAAAGGGTAACCTTATTTTGGTTTGGAGGTTGAAGAAGGCTTCAGGGAAGAGGTGGCGTCTCAAAAAAATAGGGTCTCAAAAATGAAGTAGGATGATGCAGAGTCTTAAAAAATAAATAGGATGTATAGATATTCTAAGCGAAAGGGCGAAGATTTAGCAAAGGACAGTAAAGTTTATGAAGTATTTACAAGCTTGGGATGATGAGGTGAAATGATGACGGAGGTGGAGAAAGATCATGCCTTTTTTCTTTTTTAATGGAGTCTTGCACTGTCACCCACACCCAGGCTGGAGGGCAGTGGTGCGATCTCTGCTTATTGCAACCTCTGCCTCCTGGGTTCAAGTGATTCTCCTGCCTCAGACTTCTGAATAACTGGGATTACAGGTGCCTGTCACCACGCCCGACTAATTTTTTTGTATTTTTAGTAGGGATGGGGTTTCACTATGTTGGCCAGGCTGGTCTTGAACTCCTGACCTCGTGATCTGCCCACCTTGGCCTCCCAAAGTGCTGGGATTACAGGCGTGAGCCCCCGCGTCTGGCCAAGTTCATGCTTTCATGTGAGTAGCTGGTGTCACTAAGAATAAATTCCTAGGGGTAGTAGCAGTGTCTTTGTAGCTGCCGTGCCCAGCACAGTCAGGGCTGGTCCTGAAAGAGTATTTCTAATCATTGGTGATAGATGACAATGATGATGACATGTGCAAGGGTGGTAGCAATGCTGCTTTATGAGACTCAAGCCACCGTCACAGTGAGGCTGAGGATCACCCACTAGAGCCCAGAAATACTGAGTGGATTTCTGACTGTACTTCCTCCTCTCCTCCCACCTTGCTCAAATTCTCTTCACCTGACTTTGCATTTCTTTCAGGAAAAACAGGTGGGAAATTGCCAAGCTGACTGAGACCCCCCTGCCCAGGGTGATAGACCCTGTCACAGAAAAGTAATTTCTTTTTAAACTTCTATCCAGTGAAATCCCACAGCTGCACACAGCAGGCCCGGCTGTGCCAGCACTGCCATCCTGCCACCGCAGTGCTGGGGAATAAAGGAAAATGCTTAGCATTAAATTTCATGTAAATCAGACTTTATTTGCTCTGGTGACAGGTTATTACCTTCTGCAGAGAATGAGGGGAAAAAACAGCTGCTGGATGGCGGCACAGCTCCCTGCATGAGGGTGTCTCGAATCGCAGCCCCTGGCAGAGCAGGCCTGGGTCTTCTGCTTTGCCCCACCTTTTCCTTTGGCCCCACAGTTCCCGGGAGGATGACGTTTCCACCAGCATCTGCAGGCTCCAGATTGGTTCCACTTAGCAGCGCGATCCCCACCACTTACCCTTCTCACTGCTTGTGTGGGGACAGCAACTTTTACCAATGGCCTCCTAAGCATGTCCTAAACAGTCCCACGGAGCACTGTGGAGCCGGCTCTCTCTCACCCAGGTCACTCTATGCACTGCTGTCTACCTCGTTACACTCAATCTGTCCTTCAAGGCCCAACTCAAGTCCAAACCTGCACGAAGTCTTTCCTCACTACCAACCTGTGGTGCTCTCTCCTTTGAGTTCTATTCATCTTTAACCTCTGTCTCACTGTTAGACTCCTATTAGCAACCAATACATTTATTGGGTGTCTATCGGCTAATAATGATGGTTGGCATGTTCTTCATGTGTCTCTTAACCAGGTTGTGACAGGCTGAGGGCAGAGATTGCTACCCATAAATGTTTCCTTCCAACCACAGTACACAGCCCAAGGCCTTGCACATAGTAGGTCTCAATAAAGGTGATAGCCCCTGATAGGAACGTATCAGTCAGGACAGGCTAGGCTATGCTGTAGTAACAAATGCTCCCAAATGCTCAGTGGCTTAAAACAATGCAAGTTTATTTCTTGTTCATACCACCTGTTCATTGCAAGTTAGCTGGCAGACTCTGCTTATCTTAGTTTCTCAGGGACCCAGGCTGATACAACAGCCACCAACCTGAATATTGCATCTAAAGATCTCACATTGGCAATGAAATAAAGCTTTGTCCTGGAAGTGACACAGCACACCTCCACTTACAAGCCACATGGCCCCAGCAAACCTAAAGGGGCCAGAAAGTGCAATCCTACCAGGTCTCTAGAAGGCAGACAGCAAGAGCACCAATGGCTTCTCCAAACTGCTTAGTTACTAAATTCCATGCTGCATCTATTTTGTCCACCACTGAATCCCTAATGGTGGACACGTTACGTAATAGGTACTTAAGCTGATGGTCAACCTTGTTCTGACCCTTTATCTTCATGCGGAGCTGAGTTCATGTGCTATCTTGGCCTTTGATCTGCCTCCTGTGTCTCTGTGACCATCAGCCCTTGGAAGGAAGCAGCATGCCTTCACTGCCTTGCAGTCCTTACACACAAGGGTCAGTGTTGCTTAGGTGCATTGCCTTCTGCACCATAGGAGAGGAAGAAGACGAGGGGAACAATTAATTATCTGTTGAGGCTAGTCTTTATTTTTTGGTAAGCAGACACTTTTTTTTGAAAAGTATGTGTATAAAAAGAGTGTGTGTGTGTGTGTGTGTGTGTGTATACAAGTGTGTACTGGATGGGAAGAAGGTAGAAGAATAGTTCATATCTTATCACTGCATATCTCCCACTAGCAGTTAGTCAGTGTCATGTTTGATACAATAATTGGTAGTGGAGACTGGGGGGAAGGACCTGAGGAAATGGTGCGATTCTATGACTCCTACTCCCATTTTCTCTTTCACTTGGTCCTTTTTTTTTTTTGTCTCTCATCTTCCTTTTTCTGTACTTCCATTATCTTATTCCTTTTCTTAAAACCACAGGGGCAGACAGAAAAAGACAATGGGGAGAGGCTATCTTTTCATTTCAGCTGGTGGGGGAGAAAGGAGAGGGTTTTGGGAATGTGAGAACTGGACTTGGGTCTGGCTGGAGACTGGTCAGCATCTAAGGCCATCATAATGGCCTGAAGGTCCTTGTCATGGTCACAGTTTAGATCTACATTACTTAACCAGGTGTAGGATCCCTAACAGAGGAAGCAGGGAGCATAAATCATCCCAGGTCTTCTCTCCACGCACACTCCCACCACCTCTCATCTTCCTCTTCAAGACCCAAGATAAAAAACAACTGGGATCTGATCTCACAACTCACATCCAAGGAAGGCCCCCCCTAGGCCATCCATCTATACCTAGGAAACAGACAACTAGGGCTTTTTTGTTTTTATTTTAATTGCTCATGCCAAGCCTTACTGTGGGTTTTTCTCGCATCTCTGACCATGGGCTGACGTTCAGAGAAGGCAGAGCTCGTCCAGCAGCATTGCTGCCTCCACAGCCTCCAATGCTGGACATCCGCCAGGCTCACCATCTGTACCCTATGGCCAGGAAGATGCATTGCCAGCTTCTGCATCAGCCCCCACGCCCACCCTGACACCCCCAGCCTGCTCTGGAAATC
The DNA here is from genome assembly GCF_049354715.1 of Callithrix jacchus. Classification (NCBI taxonomy): domain Eukaryota; kingdom Metazoa; phylum Chordata; class Mammalia; order Primates; family Cebidae; genus Callithrix; species Callithrix jacchus. The sequence continues at coordinate 27,599,861 of NC_133519.1, forward strand.
TGCCAGTGCCCCAGATTGCATCATACAATCGGATGAGCTTTGCCAGGTTTATGGCTGGTAATTTATGGCCTTCTTTAGCAACATCTATCATTCTGTACAGTCGTTAATCCCAGAGTCTTTGCCCACTTTGCAGAAAATAGCTTGCAATTCCTTACAATGTAGCATTTGCTAACTCACCTGTCGGGCTGTCAGGCTGGGTGGGTGTGACAAGCCACTCTCCAGTTACTTCTTTCCATCTTACTTTGCTTAGCAAGCCAGACCTTCTCCCTCCAGAAAACAACAGCCAGGATCTTAATTATTCTGCCAGCACCCTGCTCTCCCACACAGCTGCTGCCATGCTGGCCTCATACCTCACCTCCCTGCTTCCTGGAAAAGCAGCAGGGCTCTGAGGGAGGGTGGGCTCACAACCCTTGAAAGGGCAGAACCTCTTACTGGTACAAAACAGAGGGCAGGTCACAGGTGACACAAACTTATTTCTCCCTTAGTCAAAGTCAGGGAGGAGCTGGTGAAGTGTGGCTGGAGGGTGTGCACACACACTTGTACGCAAGTACAGGGAGTATGAAATTCCTCTATGGTCAACCCCTGCTTAGGCACGCTAATCAGAGAATCAATTCGGACCATTAAAAACTGCCAACAAATGCAAACAAAGTGATATATAATGCGTTTGGCTTCAGGATGAATCACAAGATATTTTACAGTCAATCTTCTTAACTTAAACTATTAAAATTAAGCCTCCTCCTCTTGAGGCATATCTCCCTGGATGAAAAAAAAAAGTCACTTGGGAAATTCTAAATCATGGTTAGGAAGGCTAGGTAGGGTGAAAGGATATGAGCTCTAATCATATGACATCGAGAGTGCATATGGATGAATTATTTTATTTTGTTTTAGAGAAAGATGTAAATGAGACAAACATACTGGAAGGGAATACATTGAAATAATAAAACAGTTAAATTCAGATGTTAGAATGTATACATATTCTCTATATATGGAATTTATGTGTTATTCTGTTACATGTAATTATATTATGAATACATGGTATATGTATCTCTCAATTTATTATTTTTCCATGTTTTCTAAGTTTCTTCTAGTAAGCCTGCATTGTAATACTTGAAGTAAACACCACAGACGGGTGATAACGCCCATTATGACTGACCGATTGATTGATGTGACCTACATCGAAGGTGCTTGTCCCTCTCCGGTACACTCTAGACAATATCAAGAGAAATATTGTCACAAACATTATCTGTCTTTTTTTTTTCTTTAGGCCTGTTCTCTACCAAAGTACCTGAGCCTCTGCTGGTTTCTTAAGTGATTTTCTGACTGTAAATATAAGAATGAAGTCTTGATTACTAAAGAACTTAAGTATTTCTGGATGTAAATATCATATTCTTCATGGTATCTTCACTGCTTAGCTCAGGACATTCAAGGAGTTACTGAATGAATGAATGAGTGAATGAATGAAATGGCAGTGGCTACTCTTTAAGTCGACTGAGGCAGTAGGTTCAGGCCGAGGTCATCCTGCCGGCCTCTGTGTGAGCTCATTAGCAACAGCGCAGGTCAGTGCCGTCAGCAGCGGCCGCTCATGGTCTTTCCCTATCCAGTCCAGGTGTAGAAGGTGCTCACACAGCACAGACTGCTGAGCGGGAGGGTGCTTCTCATGAAGGTGCAGGCATCATGAAGTTTCCACCGAATTCACATCTTACCTTAGGGTGTTTGTTTCCTTATTGGTTTTATTGGTGGCTTCTTCCTTAAGGGAAAATAGGCCTGGTTCCATGGAAGGCACGCATGTTTCTACATAAAGCTTGACTTGGATTCTGGTGGTTGTGCCAGGATTGCCTTTGATGGTCCCTACTCTGCCTGATGCTCTTGTTGGGGCTTGGCCTCTGAAGACACAAGTAAAGTGGCACTGACGTTAGATTTCAACCAAAGTATGAATCTGGGGGCTCATCGGCCCAGGGCTGGAGTCAAATATGCAGGTGGTTGGATGGATTCAAGCCTGGAGATTAGTGGAGTGACAGCAGCAGAAGGACATGGATTGAAAGATTCAAAGGTGTGGCTAGATGGAGGGTGAAGTCATGCATCCAGGTTTTCAGGACAGATAGGAGAGGAAGTGGAGTCGTGCATGAGTTAATGGAGTGAGCAAAATGGAGGGGTTCAGCATACAGGTTAGCCGTGTAAGCTCTGGGGCACTTGCCAGCTTTTTAACACATTTGTTAATTGTGTGACTTTGAGGAAATTGCTCTAAGCTGAGGCTTCCTCATCTGTAACATGGAGATAGTAATAACACCTACATCTGTAGAGTTGTGGCGAGGATAAATTAGATAATATACACACTAGGTGGGCACATAAAAAGCTTCCAGCAAATATTAACTACAGCATTATATTCTTACTGAGATTCAAAAGAAGAGAGGATTTGAAAGGGACACTAAAAGAGAGAGAAGGAGAAGGAGAGTTGGTCAGAGAGTGGTATGACAAAGTGAACGCTCTAAAGGTGGAGGAGCTCCACGTATGATAGCTTCTCACTGAGCCAAGGTCAGGGTCTCCGGGATGGGTTGCGAACAAAGGTTTTTAGTTCAGGAGGTAAAGAAACTTTAAGATTGAGGTGTTAGACGGGTTAGAGTCAACTCTGATGATGCATGGAGCTGAGTGAAGAGCAGACAGTGCCACAATTCTAAATGGAGGTGAGTCTGGAAGACAGTAAATGACATTAATCTACATGCACCTCAAGGAATGTCAGCACCATCTCTGGGTCCTATTGGGTGAGAGCAGGAGAAGGAGGAGCCTCCAATGAAACAACCTGGAGATTCTGGTATCACGTGAATAAAGAGATGTTTCTATTAGGAAAGGTGTGGGAGAAAAAAATTATTAAAGTATTTGGAGATATTGGGGGTGAGTTTTGTTTTTTGCAAAGGAGTCTGCAATGTAACTTAATTTTGATGACTCGTTTATGCTGTAAGCAATAGCTTTGTGACAGCAGGAACATTATAAAGAAAGAAGAAGAAGGGACAAAAGAAGGAATGGGAAAAATGGAAGGAATAAAGGAAGGAGGGAAGAGAGAAAAAGATAAGTTCGATCTTGGTACTTGAAAAGGTACCCACAATGATCTGTGGGGAATCTTTACATATCAGTCTTGGCACCCTAGTCAGCTATGGGATAGACAAAAGTAATAAAATCCATTCATATCATATCATTCATGTCCACCCTACACACAAACATCTCCCACACACCCTCTCCAAGTGGTAATGAAAGCAGCAGCCTTTTTTAGCCACATACAAAGCTCAGCTCTCTTCCTCTGTCTCCTCCCCACCCCAACTGCCCTCAATTACCATTTTAATCAGAGTTTGTGGGGGTGAGAAAGATGGAGAGAGTTGTGCACATGACCCTGACCCTCAGCCTGAAATTGAGGTGAGTTTGTAAAGTTCATCCTGGGCCTCTGGAGACATCCACAAAGATCACAAATCAGCAGTTCGGTCTTCTTCACACAAAAGGAGCGGAGATGAAAGAAGCAGAGTGTAAGGGCCAGGAAAGTGGTGTGTGCAGATCTAAATAAAACCTACAGATGGAATTCCTGAGACTCTTATTTCTAGAGCTTGAAGGAAAGCCTTTTTATCCATAGTTGTGTGTGAAGGAGGGGTGGGTAGGATGCATAAGGTCAGAATTGGCACTCATGGTGGGCAGCTAACCATATTGACTCAAGCATACAGCCATTGTTTATAGTTAAGTCTGAGGGGCGGACTGGAAGAGGGTACATGGATGACCAGAAGTGGGTCTTGGATCTCAGGCTTATTAACTTGGTAACCTGGAAAACTACCTAACCTTTCTGAGTCTCATTGTCCATCTTCTATAAATCTGCCTGTCTAATAAGAATCAAATGAGTCACCGTGAAAGTGTCTAGCAAACTGTAAAGTTCTTGGTAAATGCAAAAATATCATTCGAGTAAGTGCTTAATAAGTACTTGTTGAATGAATGAATAAATGGAGCTCAGCCATGGTGTGCTATTAATTTTGATGACATATTGATATCACCAGCAAGCATTTTATCGATCGCTGACAGTTCTATGAGTACCGGTCAAAACAAAACTGCAAAAACCACAAATTTCATCACGGAGTGATATATGGTTTTGTACTGGTTTTCTTTGTTTCGTTTGTCTCTGTCTTGTCCCAATAATTATATCGTCAGCTGCTTGAAAGCAGAGATCCAGTTGTGTACAGCTTGCCTGGCATCGGCTAGGAACAATAGTTGAAGTTAGTAAATATTTGGGGATTGAATCTTTGGATCTTTTGTAGACAGAATTTGGGATACTGGGAGGATGCTCACGCATGGGCTAGCCCTCTGCTAGTCAGACCGGAGGGGTGGGGAAGAAGGAGGGCTAGGAGAAAAATGGGATGTCTGCAGCAGGTGCAACTGAGCTGCAAATTTGTTCCTAGCTCTTTGGGTCATGTTTTGTCATCTCCTAGAGGGTTAACTCATTGGCTTGCTCTGCCTTCTCATCCTCACTTTCAATCCTGTGTTTCCTGTCCTTCCTTGCCCACCAAGGGCCCTTCCTTGGCAGTCCCTGCACAGAAAGTAGAACAAAAATAGTGAGACTAGAAGTGGGACAAAAAGCCTCTTACTTAAAAAAAAAAAAATTGGACAGGGCAAGAGAGAGAAAACCTTTATAAGAAACTTTTCCTTAGTTTTGGCGTCAAAATGAAGGCAAACTTTTCTCAATCCAGTCTGAACTGAGGAGAGTGAAATTGCCTTGCCTTCATTACATTCCATTTCATCTATCTGGAAGCCATTATGGCTTCCCCCAAGAGTCTCAAGTCCCTAAGCATAGGGTTCCTATGAACTCTAGCCTCAGCGCATTGCTCTTCTCTGCAATTGTGCCTTGCAGTGGAAACTGTGAACAGAGATAAAGTGGCTTGCAGGACTCCAGCAATTAATACAGGACTGGATAAGAGGCAGAGGATTAGATACACCAGATAACAGACTCTAGATCCTCAGAGACTGAAATAAGCAGAAGGACCCATGCAAAGGGAGAGTGTGTAGTGCAGAGGCAGGCAAGGGATGCAAAGGACTGATGGATGGAGGGAGACAGATGATTTCAAACCTGAGCATCTCTTATAAAGCGAAGGATCTTTTCTATGGGAAGGAATGGAGGTATTAAGAGGACAAATTGATTGCTGAGCCATGCCCACCAAGCTTGTTTTGTGGACCCAGAGCTCTTTAAACAATTACATGAAACAGGGAGAGACTAGCTATTAACAAGGAAAAAGGAAAAAGAAGACAGTGGTTAGATTTGTTTGTTTAAAAAGAGAATAGCAGTGATTCATCATCATACTTTAGACAGCTAAATAAATACTTACTAAATGAGGGTTATAGAAACCTAAAAAGCAGTCCTCAAGTGGGACCTTGCCTGTCCACAGCTGGACCTGAGTGGGACTTTGCTCCAGGACCACAAAGGTTTGGGCTTGAGAGGACCTGTCAGCTGTAGGAGCTTGTGTTGCCTTCAGCAAGGTCAAACAAGAAACTTGAAAATGTTTTGGCAGACTTATGTTATTGTAAAGAAATACACCCACTAACTTGTTATTATCCCTGGTTTAGGGACATGAGGATACCAGGAAAATTGAAATAGAGAAATGCCCAGATGCATTTTAATCATTAATTTCTCCAGTCTTGTTTTCTTTGATTTTTTTTAAAAAAAGTTAAACCATAGGAATTATGAGACTGGCAGAAACTCATTAAAAATATCCATCCCACTTCATTCACATGAAAGTATCAGATTCCTAGAACGATCAAGGGGTAGGGGTGCTAGAAAGCCCCTACTTCCCTTGCAATTTGATAGCAGAGGCAATGAGTTCCAGAGCAGGGAGGGGCTTGAGCAGGGCACACAGGGGCAGAGTTCCCAGGTTCCTGCTTCTCACTCTGTACTCTCTTCCACCAGACCATACATTCCACCTTAGACAGAAGAGTTCTCAATATGACATGAACATCACAACAGAGATTCTCCTCCCATGGCCATGTTAGATCTGCAGATGCTTCAACTATCATTTCCTCATTGACATGGCTCTGAGGTGTTTTCTAAATAGCACATAACCGGACTGCGTGGGGGATGGCATGAAGTTCTGCAGCAAGTCAATCATCACAGTCCTCCGTGGCCTCCTGGAAGGGAGCCCCAAAAGGCTGTTTCTGTCTAGGTTGAACCTTCCTTGTACACCTGCTAACCCATCAGCCTGCAGCACTGTCAGCTCTCAGGGACTGGCTTGGCCGATGGTCCAGCAGAAATGCCTCTACCTAGGCCACCTTTCCTTTTCCAATGCACGCGTCCCATGCTCTTCTTTTCTCATAGGGAATTTACACTTAAATATTGTTCCAAACAAAATTAAATGTAATTACACATGATTTTTGGAAGATCCGTGGTCTTAAATTGTTCATGCCAAGGCTTGAACAGGAAGACTAATAAGAGGGTAACCACTGTAGGTGTCTCAAAGATCTTGAGATACCATTTTTAAAAAAATGAAACTCGGGCTGAGGGAAATGAGACAGGAAAAAAAAAGTAAGGAATTGTTTTGTGGAAAAGAATATAAGGCCATGGATGCTGATGGCACACAAGATGGGCCGTGTTTCAGTAGGGACAGTAGCTGCAGACATGATTTGATGTATTCTATTTCTGTTCCCTAAAGAGCACTTTGAAAAGTAACAGTCTAGATACTAAAGTTATAAGAATTATTTTCTCCTTGTGGACCAAAAAAGATGTAGATTTATGATATTCAAGTGACTAAGAGATTGCAGAGGGATGGAATAGGCAGCAGGAATGAGGTTGATTAGTTTGGAGAATCAGAACGTGAGCGAGCCTCATTCAGCAGCTGCCTGGCCGTCCATGACACGGGGACTTCATATCACTCAAAGACCCCATGGTGACTGGAGGAGTCACATTCCTGAAAAGAAAGAATTCAAGGGTTGGGGGGTCAGAAGAGGAAGATCCCCTTCCAGCTGAACTCCCTTTGTCACTGGCAACCCCAGAAAGTCTGCAGCAGGCAGCATGTGGCTTGGGGGTCTGTGGCTCCGAGGACTAACCACAGACTCCCTCACTCATCTATGTGGGGCTCGTGTGCACCGCACACGCTGTTCTCCTGCAAGGAGGGGCCTCTGCCAGAGTGTCACAAACACCATGTTGTCAGCACTCCTCCCTGCCCCCACCACCCGCTCCTCACGTCCATCGTACTTAACAAGTAGCAAATCGACTTATTTGGATTGTATCTCCCTTTTATTTCCCCTACTTGCCCCATTTTGGGGTTGCTAGTAAACCACATTATAGGGTAAAAGGCTGGCAGCCGGGGGGAAAGAATAAAAATGCAAGTACAGAGCTAATGAATTAATTGGATTTTGATGTACTAAGAGTCCATAATGAACTCTCGTTTATTCAGGGATATGTTTGCAAGCTAATGTAGTCTTCTTTATTTTCTTCCTTCTCTGCTTGAGGCTGAGTAATTTAGACCTTGTATAAAGCAACAAGGAGTTTCGTAGAAAGAACACAAAATAATCAACCAGGATCTGATTGTCTTGTCTTGTCTTTTCCAAGCCTTTTCAAGATTCTACATGTTGTCCATCCCCTATTAGAGTGCCTGCTTTTTGAAGGCCAGATCTAAGTCTGATTTTAATTCACATCTTTCTTGCCTTTCATTCCCACCCGAAATATCTTATGAACATGTCAATACATGTAATCCAGTTTTTAGTAGTTTCACGGTATTTCATTGCATGATGTCCCATAATTTATTCAACTAGAATCATTATTGGACACATAGATCATTTTTCATTGTTTTGTATTTCTAACAGTGCTTTGATGAGCATCCTTATAAATAAGTCGTATGCTCTTTCTTAACTGTTCTCTGAGGGTAAAGTCCTAGAAAGTAATGGTGAAGAAAAAAGTCGACGTGTGTCTGTAAGGGTTTTGATACATGTCACTGATTTACACTCCGAAAGTATTATGCCAACAGTGTATGAGCATTCTGATTTTCCTGCCCCTTCACTCAGGGGATCCTGGGAGGCCGTTTTCCAGGGTCGGATCTCAGTGAGAAATAACTTCCTTACGTGGAATTGCTCCCAGTGGGTGGCATTATTATTCAGTGCCTTTACCCTCAGCTTCTGGTCTCCGAGTTCCAGCCCTTTCAAATCCAATATTGTATATTTATAAAGGTCAACCTATTGTTTTCATCCTCCACTGGTTTGTCTGACCTCGTTTGTAGATTCACCCTTTCCACTCTGCTTTGTCACCTCTGGTGGGGATGGGAGTGGAATGGGGAGGGAAAGGCTAAAAAGACAAGAGCCCCAGAAAGAAGAAACTCATCCTCACCCACTCTTGGAAAGGCAGCACCCTCAAAAACAAAGTATCTGACTTGGCAGAGTCATCCTGTTTGCTCCTATTAGTAAAAAGAAAAGAAAAGACAGCCAGACTTTTGTGATTGTCTTAAGATCCAGGATTCTTTATGGGCTGAACCATCTAAAACATTTGCTCTCACACTAGAATAGTGATCTCAGCTTTTAGCCTTGGATGCTATGTCATAATTTTGGTTTATGGCAGTCCCTTGGGCATTCCTGCCTTTTAGCCATTTATTACTAGACTGAGATAAAGAGGAGATAGATTTTGAAACAAAGTTAGTGGTGAAGGAAAGGGCAAGGATGCAGGTGGAAAACTGAGGAGGGAAGCCAGACACGGGGGAGGCAAAGAGCCAAGGGCAGAGCAAGAAGTTGCTAGAGGGGAGAGAAAATTGGAGGTGAGTGCTTTATCCAAAAGACTTTTTTTTAACCTTAAAGTCTTCTGGGTTCTCAGGGCCTGCCTGCTTCGTGACAGCAAGAATGCAGAAGGGCTCAGAAATCAGTGTGTAGGTGTGTGCAGGAGTGGCCCCAGTCCCCATCTGACCTTCCCTCCCCAAAAACCAGCCCAAATAAACATTTAATTTCAGTGTGTTCCCTAAGCTCCCCCCTTCAAACCAAATTGCACCCCAGAGCTCCTCCTATATGGAAATTCTGGAGCTGTCCCCAGGAATGTCTAGAATCAGCATCAAAATGTGCAACCAATACAAAATTCTTTTTAAATATTCTGAGCCTCTAGGTACCATTTGATATATTAATCATGTAATTTACTGATTAAGTGGATTAATAAAGAACCACCACTCACGAGATTTTCTAAGGCTCTTGACGAGAGGTTTCTTTCCCATCCTGTAAACCACAAAAGGCCCCAGGAATGCCTAGCAACTGAATGCTAATGAGGGAACCTCTGGTGCAATGGGTTTAAATCCAGGTGCCCACTTCACAGCCATCGCCCCGCTTGCAGTGGTCAGAGAGACAGAGTAGGCAGCAGGAGGGAGGCCCCAGGGTCTCTGCCAGGGAAGGCATTTTACGGAAAAAGACATTTCATTTTCCGTAAGCTGCCAAGTGTCTTGAAGAAGTCAGGGGCTTGGAGAGCAGAGTGGGATTTCTGCAATTTGGCTTGTTGATGTTTACGGATTGCCTTGAGAGCACTTTTAAAGCTATTAATCGTGCCTTGGCTAATCATTGTCTGAATCAACAACTGGTTATCTGGAAAGGCTGACTGTGACTCTGGTCTAAAGAACGAAGATCAGCACATACCAGTCTCTGAAGTGACAGGGGAAAGCAAACAAGCCTGACTTTTTAAGGGAGATTTTTGAACTTTGGAAAAGGGTGGCATGAGCCTTAGAGAAAGCACTTTGCTAACACACAGGGGTGTAAGACAGAACCTTTATCACCCAGCCAACATGTCAGAAAGGACCCAATTGCTCATAGCTGATTGGAAAGTAGAAAGCAGGAGAGTGTGTGTGAGGACAATACCAGCACTCACAGCTCTTCTTTCTCATGCATTCAGATAGTGATGCGTTTTCCCAGCAGAAGTCTCCATGTTGCTCCCTGCCAAAAGCAAAGAATGAATTTGGAACCTGGGCCAAAAGAGCTTAGTATGTATGTCAACACGCTATAGAGCTTGGTAAGGCTGCCCTCATGTAATTAATGGATGCTGATTTCATTAGGGACTGGGGGCTATCGAAGTGGACATTGGGAAGGCTAAGCAAAGGGAGAAACTGGGCTTGTGTCACCTCTTTTGTTCTCAAGGCTAGTAACTGATATGTCTTTTAATACCCTTTGATAGGCTATTGAAGAGCGTGAAATAGGCAAAGCATTAGTTAAGGAATGCAGTGCTTTCATGGGGACTACTGGTTTGCTAAGTATTGATGGATTTTGTCCGGAAAACGGTGCAAGTAATTTTTGTGTCCAGAGAAATGTGCTGACTGCTTTGAAAACTTGTTGAATCATAGCCTATGTTCATCCACTTGCATTTTTACTGGTTTTCCCTGTTCTCTTTTTCTTTCCCTGGTGTGGTCAATCTAAGAGAGGACAAATTCCTGCCCTTCCATTAATTGTATGAAAACATACTTTAAAAGAAGGAAAAGGGAGAATCCTGTCAGATGTATTTCAGGCCTTTGCCAATGTCATGGACTCTTTGCAAGGAAAATTTGTGGGCACCCAAGAGACCCTCTCATACTCGAATACACTGCCTTGTTTGGCTGACTCTGCGTGGGGTGATGGGATCAATCATGCTCTCTGATTCGGCCTCTCCATTTGGTCAAACCGCTGATTCTATCGATCTCTTCAGGGAACTTGGCCAATCATTTGATTGAATTAACCAACCTGAGTGGCTGTTTTTGTTTTCATTTTTCTAGTAGACACAGCCAGTGCCTCAGGTTATCATTAGATGTTTTGCTTCTGGTGTTTGGAGCCTGACAGAGAAAAAGCAAAATTGACTGCTCATGACAGCAGCTAAAAACTGTCAGCTTTACATAGCCAGCCAGATCCCTCTGTCTATTGTCAAACCGTCTGCACCAGGCGGGAGACTTCCCAGCAGTGGCCTCTACTGAGCCCAAAGGGCTCTCCTTTGCCCATGCTGTTCTGCTGCATCCTGTCTCATTCTCTGCAGGGTCCACCGAGACTTGTATTTCTGCAAGAATTCCTTGCGTGTGGTGTGTGTTCTCCCCTGCTTAGTCATTCAGCCATAACCTTTCCACTTAGAATTCTACCCTGCCCATGGTTCAGCTCCCTAGTTCAATATTTTACATTTATCTCTATTGAATTCCAGTTGCCTTCTGTTACAGGAGGCACTTAAATTATCTCAGCCTCAGTCCTTAGGCTCAAGAACAAATCTGTTTAGCACTTAGGAATCACTGGCCGTGTGAAACATTTGGACATATAAATGTGTCTGAGTTGGGCATTTGTTGAATGATGGTGAGGGTGGCAGGCTTGTTTAGAAAATGTGGGAGCCACTGAATTTATAAAATCTCCATCAGGCTTCTTCAGTGCTGGAGAAAAAATGGACCAGAAAAATTAGAGAGTGAGAAAGTAAATATAACAATATAGCCCATAGGAAAAAAGGAGCTGATATTGTGAACATATTCTAGATTTGAGCACCATCACGTACATCAAAATATAATGTAGCCTTTTTATGCCCAGGAGATTTACAGTATATTATGTCATTAGACCTCTTATTCTTCTTCCGCTGGTGATGGAAGGAAGTCATATAATTTTTTTCATATTTCAGGGCTGGAAGTTTGCTTCAGAAAGAGGAAAGAGCTTGTGATATGTGAGGAGTGGTCCCAGCTGAACTGGTCCATCCTAATATTCTTGCCAATGGATCATGACCACTGAAAACAGTCTCAGGGTCCCAGGTCTCATGGGTCTTCAGAATAAGGGACTACATACTGCAACATTATACATACAAAGCCATTATAGAAAAGTCCCAGCTCTAATGTGGGAAGAAATAAATACGATTCATTCCAACCAGTTTATTTCCTTAGATGCACTTCTATCATTTTGCAATCTAGATTTGATTGACTCTTTAAAGTCTGTTTACAGCAGAGTTTAATAGCTTCTGTGTTTTCCTGAAAATCAGGCTTAAGCAGATAACTATGGGATCCAGTGAGCATCTCCAGTACCACAAAACCCTACCAATTATGGGGCTCAAAGAGCTCACGGAGGGTGAAAAGCCTCTTCTATCCATGAATCCATGGTTTCCTCCTGGTTTTCTGCTATTTTTTGCCTCCATGTGGGTGAAGGGAAGAGAAGAAAGGAGGAGAAAACCAATCATAGGAGTTGGGGCTGGCATGGAAGGTAATCTATGTATGATGATTATGCTGCTTTCCAATTGTTTGAATGTTGGGCCCCCTTATCTCCTTCAGAAGTAGACAAGCAATAGCATTGTTTCTGAGGAGAGAGGAGAAAAATGAGGTGACATCCTGAAATAACAGTGAGGCTACCGAGAACGCTCTTCGGTGAATTCAATATATTAATACCATGTAGAAAAGATGGAAAGAGAAACACATAACCAAGGACAAATACAGAAGAGTATTATAAGCCTGTAAGAATAGTGCCAGGCAGGCTAACAGTCAGAATGAGCAGAGACTTTAGAAAATGCCAGAGACAACAACAAAACCCTTCATTCAGTAGCTATGTTCTGAATTAGAAGAACAAGGAAGGGACAAGTTCACTGTTTGGGGAACTTGGTACAAGGTTAAAGATGAGAGGAGAAAGGAGAATCACTCAAGTGTTTTTGTTTCTTTACCAAAAGTCAAGATCTTTCAACAGAGAGTAACAAAATCGATTTTGTTAAACTAATCTTGAAACCGAAACTGGATAAACAAATTTGAGTGGTTACCCAGAGGCTTTAAAAGTTTTCAAACCTGACAAGTTTTATGCCAGAATTAAAAAAAAAAAAAAAAAAAACCTTGCATAAATGCTCATAAAACCACAATTTAGAAATAACTAAGGGAAAGATACCAAAAGACTAGAGATGAGAAAAACTGGATTTTTTTAGAAAGAGAGAGGATTTCATATTGTACAGTGTGGTAGATTTGATACTGATGATCACAGAAATCCTAAGATGAATTACTCTTCAAACGGTTTATGCCTCTTGGATGAGGAGCAGCAATCACTAGAAACTAGCATGGGTTCACTGAGAACAAGGCATATTGAATGGAATCCCATTTCTGTATTCCACCAGTTTGCTAGTTATGTAAATCAGCGAAATACTGCCAATATGGCAAGGCCCCTGACACGGTCTGCCTTGATATTCTTGTGGATTGAATGGAAATTGAGGGCTACACCATGGTTAATTGACCAGCTATGCCCAGGAACTGATTACATCAACATCTGAGAACATCTTGTGGTAAATCATAGGGTTTCATCTTTGGCTGTATCCTCTATTTTATCAAGGATTTAGATGAGGATGCAGAAAGCTTATTGAGCAGAGTCAGGGCTCAAAATATCGCTACAGACTGTGGGACTGGCTAAAACTAACAAGGTGAGATTCAACAGGGATAGAAGTAAAGTCCGCATTCGGGCTTAAAATAAAACCTGTGCAGGTACAGACTGGGGATACCTGGTTTAAGAATAACTCATGTGAAAAATACTTAAGGTTTACTGTCTAGCAGATTACGAGTTATAAGACTGCTAAAACATTTTCTGTAGTCTCAGACCACTGCTAGAGGTATTCTGCCCAGGACAAAGGAGGCAATCATCTCATTGTCAGCAGTTCTGACAAGTCAGAACTTCTCCAGGGAGGACAAATACAATGGTGAGTCACCTCAGAAGCTTGCCGTAAGAGTAACTGGGCAATGGCTGGTGGAGCTAAAGATATTTCTAGATATATAACCTAAAAAAAGGTACTGCACTTGTGTATAAAAAGCACATATAAGTATGCTTCTAGCAACATTCATTGTTATGGCTACAAACAGAAATAACCTGAATGTTCATCAATAGGAGAATGGCTAAAAAACGTAGTATATTCATGAATCTCACAAATATAATTAGAATGGAAAAAGGAGGTAGAATAAGAATACCTACAACATGATAGCATTTATTTACATCTAGAAACATCTACAATAATGATATTTATTGTTCAGTGATACATATGTATGAAGTAGAGTAATAAAGAAATTCATGGGAGTGAGAACTACCAACTTCAGAGTAGTGGTTGTGTCTCGGTGGAAAGGGAGGGCAAGGTAGCATGTGGTGGAAAAACACAATTCTTATTCTATTTGCAATGTTTTATTTCTTAAGCTGGTGGGTGGATATATAGGTCCATATTATTTCACTCTGTATATAATTTTCTATGTTTGAAATATCCATTATGCATTTTGGGGAAGGAATTTTTTAAATATAATGAATTTCTCATGGCATAAAATTAACAATTTTAAAGTGAACAATTCAGTGGCATTTTGTACATTCACAATGTGTGCAACCACCAACTCTATCTAATTTCCAAACATTTCTGTCACTACAGATGAAACTGCATATCCATTAGGTAGTTACTCTTCATTCTCCATAGAAGGGTTTTTGTTCTTTTGTCTGTTTGTATAGTAAAAATTTTTTTAAAATAGATTTTTATGGCCAGGCGCAGTGGCTCACGCCTGTAATCCAAGCACTTTGGAGGCCAAGGTGGGTGGATCACCTGAGGTCAGAAGTTCAAGACAAGCCTGATCAACATGGTGAAACCCTGTCTTTAAAAAAAAAAATAGATTTTTATTTTTCAGAGCAGTTTTAAGTTCACAGCAGAAGTGAGCGAAAGGTACAGACACTTCCCAAGTGCTCCTACCTCAACACATGCACAACCTCCCCAGCTATCAACATCCCCCACCAGAGTGGCACATCTGTTATAATTGATGAACCTAAATTGACACATCATTATTCTACTGTTTGCATTAGGATTTGCTCTTGGTGTACATATTTTGGGTTTGGAAAAATGTATAATAACATGTATCCACCATTACGGTATCACACAAAATAGTTTCACTGCCCTAAAATTTCCCTCTGCTCTGCCTATTCATCCCTCTCCATAAGGCGTTTTTAAGGAGGGTGCTTTGGTGAAACCCCATCTCTACTAAAAATACAAAAATTAGCTGGGTATGGTGGTGCGCACTTGTAATTCCAGCTACTTGGGAGGCTGAGGCAGGAGAATCACATGAACCCAGGAGGCAGAGGTTGCAGTGAGCTGAGATCGCACCACCGCACTCCAGCCTTACAACAGACAGAGACTCCATCTAAAAAAAAAAGAGTTATACTTAAGAAGAAAAGGGGAAGCGTAATAACTATCTTTCTTTAAACATCTTAAAACTTTTTCTATGGAAGAGAAATATAATTTTTATCCTGTAAAGCTCCCATGGGATCAATAAATGGGTGTCAGAAGAAGGAGGAGTTTGGTTTAACATAAGGAAGAACATTCTAATAAGAATGGAGCAGTATGTTATAGTATTTGAGTAACTCTAGAGTTGGGTTAAAGTCTTTCTGACATGGTTATTTTGGGAAAGTTGCTTAACTTCTCTAAGCTTTCATTTCCTCATATTTATAATGTGGATAATAATAGTACTGACCCAATAGAATTACTGTGAGGAATAATATCAATGAGGCATATACATTATACAGCAGTGAGTAGCACAGAATAAGTGCTGCACGGATATAAAATAATTATGAAAAATAAAGGAAGAGTTGTCCATAGAATTGCTGTCTTGTACACACTGAGCTTCTCAAAGCTATCAAAGTTCAAGCTGAGGTTGGAGGTGAACTGTCCAGCATGCTGGAGAGAGGGACTTCTGCAAAAAGGGATGTTAGGGTAGTTGTTTCCTATTCTCCTCCTCACACACTGTTGAATCTAAACAGTCTTTGAAACTGAATTGTCATATTGTTGGGTGCTTCGAGTATGATGTATATTGGTTATTTATTGCTATGAGTAATATTACCACAAACTTAATAGCTTAAAACTACACACATTATCATACCACTTCCGTGGACCAGGAGTCTGGGTATGGCTTTGTTGGGTCCTGTCGCTTAGGGTCTCATCTGAAAGCTGCAGCCTAAATGTTGACCAGGACCGTGGTCTCTTCTCAATTGGATAAAGATCTGCTTCCAATGTCATGTGGTTTTTAGCAGAATTCAGTTCCTCTGGCTTGTTGAACTGAAGGTCTCAGATTCTTGCTGATTGTCTGTGAGAGGCTGCCCTCAATTCCTGGTGATTTGGGGGCAGTGGAGGGACATCCTCAGCTCCCTGCTTTATACTGGAAACATAAGACTTTCCAACATGGCTTCTCGCTTCATCAAAACTGTCAAGGGAGGGAAGCTACCAACAAGAGGTCATCATCTTCCACAACCTAATCATGGAAGTGACATCTCAACACTTTTACTATAGGGTGTTGGTTAGGAGTGCATCACAGGTCCCACCCACACTAGTGCCACCCACAGGAGTACTAGTGCCTCCCTGAGTACATGAGAGGGAGCAACAGAGGAGTTGGACACACATGCACAAATACAGAAGAGTAAAACTGAGACTGAGAAGTAGCAAGAAGAGGAGAGTCAGGGAGGCTGAGAGGCCAAACAGCTTAAAAAAAAACCCAGAGTTCAGAGAAGGTGAGGATAACAGGGACACCCAGGTTCACCAAGCAGCCATTATGGATGATGGGGTCCTTCTTGGAGTGAGGACAGGCTGCACCTGGAATCTTGCCAGAAAAGGCTCTGTTTTTACAGAGCTTAGGAGGTGGTTTTTGGCATAATGTATTTTCGTACAAGTTGGATTTAGAAAAAGATAAAAGATATATGCTAAAGTCATGCTTGGTTCTGTACCAGGCAGTATACCAGTCCTTTACGCACTTAAATATGATCCATCCTTCATGGACATTACTTGTGTTGTGCTATACATGATTAAAGCTGATTGCTAACTGATCTGGGTATCTTAAGCTTGGTGTTTAGACTGTTAGCCTTCTGATGAGGAGGTGGAAATGAATGAAAAGGCAAGGAGCTGTGGCCAAAACCAAAAGATGGCCAGAGGCCCATCTTCAGAATGGCTCTGTATTTTATTACATGCCAACAAGGCTGTCAGTCTTTTTATCTGGAGACGTATTTGCAGAGGGGCCCGGGAACTCAAGTTGCAGCCCTGGCTGCTCTCAATTAGATACTTTCTACATGATTATTCTATATAAGTATCTGGGGGTGAAACAGACTGTCTGAGCCTGTGTACCTTGCTTTGAATAAGGTCTAGAGAAGCTTAAAATCAATGAATAATAGATTCATGTAAAGCTGGAAGTAAGATGGTTGGTGATGATCTCATAGCCATACAACTCATAGTTGGAAGGAGCCTTCTAGCCAAATCCTCCTATTCAAGGTTGACATCAGGGACAACTTGGGTTAGCTACTTTAGATTCTTCATGGTTTTATGCTTCTGGTTTTTGGTTAACGGTAAAGTAAGGAGACTTTTAAATCCCTGGAAAATGAAGGTCCTAATATGAGTTCAGAAGATGGGTGTAAGAGCTTGAGTTTGAGACCAAACAGCCTTGACAATATTTTCCCCAGATGACTAGCTCATGGTGTGTTTCAATTATCATTCCGTCAGTAGAGCTGAATCTTGCATCTTGTAAGTGTCTTCATTTCCAGTCAAAACCTGAGATTTTTTTTTTTCCTGCTGTCAGTTGTCGGTGAGTCAGCACTAATGTGCTTATGAATCAGACAGTGTGGGTGAACCACACATTCGTCAACACTCTGGAATAGAGGGGCAGCCGGGAGCTGATGTCCCTATGGAATACCAGGGAAGTTCTTCCAGGTGTGGACCTAGCCTGAGAGGTCTTATTAGGAACTAGAAAATGTACTTCTAAAGGAGTAACCAAAGTTGTCTATCAGCTCCTCTCCTGACACTTGCAAGAACTTGACTACCTCAAATATCTGAGATTTTCCCCTTCTGTATGTATCTGTAGGGCTGAAGGAGAGCAAAGGGGAAAAAAAGCAGGGGCCCACGGAATACCTCCTCTGGGCCAGGCACTGTGTGGGGTTCTCTTCTTAGGTTGTCTCATTTGACATCTACCATTCCCTCTTTTTTTTGCTTTCTTAAGCTTGAAGCACCTAGCACTATGCTTAATCCATACTAGAAGTTCTATACCAGTTGCTTAACTAAAAAGAATTAAAGCAATACGTGGAGGAAAAAGGAGCATTGGCTAGAGAGTAAAGAGAGCTGTGTTCTAGCCCAGCCTTTCCCCTCTGTTGGATGACCTTGGCACAACCATCCACTGTGCACCACAGATTCTCCATTCATAAAACGAGAGGATGAATAAGATGATCTTGAAGACTCAAGGAGCTCTAACTCCCAGTGGTTTTTATGATTGAATAGACATAGGAATGGGAGAATCCTGGATTTCACAATGGGAGAAATAACTGAAACAAAGAGAGCCATTCTACTCAGCAGCTCAGCCTCCTCAGATATGGACATGCTCAGGGGTGGGGGCTTGAGAAATCATGGAGCTGGGAGCCTATCTTTAGCAGGAATAGTGCACTGCCCCAGCTAGCTCTTGGCAAACACAGTTTTGCTTGAGAAGGCACAAAGTTAACTAGCTATAGGAGAAATAATTACCAAATTGTCTGAAATAATTATAATTTTGAAACAAATAAAACCCCATGCTATCTGTCAATTCCCTGAGAAATACATATGCTCACAAAATTACAAGCAAAAGTTCATTGCCTGA
Organism: Callithrix jacchus; assembly: GCF_049354715.1. Classification (NCBI taxonomy): domain Eukaryota; kingdom Metazoa; phylum Chordata; class Mammalia; order Primates; family Cebidae; genus Callithrix; species Callithrix jacchus. The sequence continues at coordinate 27,618,403 of NC_133519.1, forward strand.
ACTCTGATGAGCACCAGCCTCAAAATATGCCTGATTTTAAGAAGGCAGAAATGCAGAAAAGGTATCTTTTTTTGACACGTAGGACATCTTTCTGTTAATCGCTTAGGAAAATGTATAAGCATGCGTTTGTGCACCCATGCACACACCCGAGTTTAGAGATAGGACTGCCATCTGTAAAGTAGAAATGATAGCACCTTTGACTCTTGGCTCAGCCTATAGTATTCGATTTTTGTCTGGCAATGCAGGACTCTGACTCCATGCCACACTTAGCAAGAACAAAAGCTAACACAGAGTGAACATATGCAGCGGGCCTTTGAAAAGTATTGAAAATGCCAAGTCTCTGGGTGTTTGACCAGGGAGGAAATGTGCTTCCCATTTCCAGTCATCCCATGAGAGAAGAAGGGCAGCCTGTTTCTGGCCATCTTTCATGAGCACTCAGCTCACTGCAATTGTTCATTTTGTGGGATGCCTAGAATTTAAGATAATGCATTTGTTCTGCCCACAACATGACCGTATTTCCAATCTTGTTTTTCCAGAATTGGGTTGTGTGTGTGTGTGTGTGTGTGTGTGTGCACGCGCACACACGCCTGTATATGCATATGTCTGTATATGTACACGAATGTGTGTGTGTTTCAAGATGGGCTGAAATTATTTATCATACACTCAAGTCCCCTAACAAATTCATTCTTAGAGTCCCTTTATATTATTATTGCATTTTTCTTTCTTTCGGAATTGAAAATGCTGCAGAACCGAGGAGCTACTCTTGTCTTAATTACCACAGAAATATTGCTAATTAGAAACAAGGGAAGAAGTGTTAGGGATTTGTCTCAGAATCAAAGACAGCATTATTTTCCAATGGATATTAAAAGACTTGCAAAAGAGGCTAAGATGATGTGGTGGATAGAGTTGTGAAGTGGTTTTAGGGCCCCAGTGGTAAACGGCTGGAAGAGGAAATTAAATATCTAGGAGGAAAATGTTCTCAGATGTTGGAATTATGCCTGCAGCCATAAGACTGAATGCTGTGATCCTGCCTACCTCAATCACAAAGTGGATCAAGAGATCTCCAAGGAATCTGAGGGTGGAAAGAGTGTTGGTGGCTTACACATGAGCCTTTCCAATCCCCTTAGCCCTCAGCCACCATTGAGGGTGGAGACAACCCCTAATGTTTTGAATACAGTGGCTTTCATCCCTGCCATTTTTCCCATCTTTTTTTTCACCATTTCTTTAGCCCCAAACTTCGTGTGTGCTTGAGGAATAAATCAAAAGCTTAAAAGATAATGTGAAATCTATCTTTGGTGATGTATTTCATGTGGCAAAGCCCCTGTGTTTGTGGAAGACTGAACTAGATGAACGGAGCTCCAAGCAGATCACATGGGATGGCCTGGGTGACTCGTGGTCCCAATCACGAGGGCTCTCAGGTCTAGTTCAAATTCCCAGGCTATGGACCAGCCATGGTGGCCAACTCTACGATGAAGACAACTTTATACTCTTGATTTATCTCATTAGACTCAGAGTTCAAGTGTTTCCATTTCTGAAGGCAATAATTAAATCTGGAGGCATGAGAGAAGAGGCAGGAATAAGATCCGAAAAGAATTACTCCCGGAATGGGAGTAATTCAGGAACAGGAAGGAAAAAGTTAGGAATCGATGTGGTGGACAGACAGGGAAGACAAAGAATAGAAAGACTCAATATCACAGATTTAGAAACCTCAAATATGCAATGTACCAGAGATAATGACTTCTTCCAAAATTGTGTCATATTTCCCCTTGCCTTAGGTAGACAGCTTCAGTCAGCTCATGAAGTAGCAGGTGGTTTGGAGTCCAGGCTGTGTGACCATGGATAAGTCAATCAGCCTCTAAGAGTTCCAGTTTCTTCTCTGTATATGATTCCTCACCCTGAGTACTGCATATGGTTGTTAGCAAGATCAAACAAGATAACATATGTGCAAGGACTTTGTAAACTGGATAGCCCCATATGCGTAGAAGACATGATTACAGTTGTGTCTCGCTCTCCACAGATGGGCCCCGTCATTCAGAATATTGTGGGGGTTAACAGAAAGAACTGGAGGTATGTGGTCGCCTGCAAGGACATCACTGTCAAGTCAGGTTAAGGTTATCAGAAACAATGCTTTTCTGCCTCCCACCCATACCATGGAGTGAGAGGAGAGTGTTCTTATTATCGAGGTGCTATGCAAATGAGGTAGTTATCTATGGCCTCCTAGCTACTGACATGGAATTTGCAAAGTCAAATGGTACTATAAGATTTTTCACAAAAAAATGATTTCCTGGCTCATTCCTCCTCAACCCTGAGGGTGGTTCCTCAGGGGCAACCACTTTTAGCCATTTATTTTAATATTTACCTAAATAAGTTTAGATAACATATTTACATATACCGCTATTTCTTGAGTAAGTTTTTGCTTTTCAGATTTAGGAATCGTATGTTGCTTTATGCCAGTGGAAGGTAAGAACTTAGACCCAGACCCTTACAGCGCCTGCCCCACTCCACTCACCCACACGTACCCAGACAGGTGCACACATTCCCCTTCTCCGTTCTTCCAATATGTATAGTTAATTACAATCATTCTTTAAGTTGATATTTTATATTTTCATTATTTTACCTTTGTAAGTGTTATTCACAACAAAGCAGTGTAGAGAACAATAATCACATTTCTCCTCTTCTATAACTTGTTGGTTGTCCTCGAGTTTAATTTTTATTCTTCTCATTTTTCTTTTCACTTAATTACAATTATTAGCAAACCCTTTGACAAGCCATACTGAAAACAGATAGGTACCCCAAGCCATGTGTCATTTCTGCATTTTCCTGGGAGATGTTCCCGACCTGTTGACTGATTGCTTTCTAAGTCTGTAACACTCAGCCCTTCTGAAACTCCCTTCACCGGCACCCCAGTGACCCCTTTCTCCTTTCTCCTCTTTAAGATCCTCTGTTTCCAGACCTAATGTTTTCTCCCTGTTTGGCTTATTCCCTTATTTTGTGGCCTTGCATCCTCCAGCTTCCCTTAGAAATGGTGCATCAGAGATAAATTTTTTGAGACGGAGGACTTAATATCTGAAAATGCAATTATCCCTTCCTCACACTTGATGGGTAATTTGATTGGATATATAACATTATGCTGAGAATTGTTTTCACCTAGAATTTTGAAGGAACGACCCCATTGTCTTTTAGAACCCACTGTTGCTTTTTGAAGTCAGATGCCATTCAGATTTCTAATATTTTGTCACCTGCTATTTTTCTCTGGAAGTTTCTAATGAGATCTTCCATAGAAGACAATTTTCTTATACGTTTCTCTAATAATTTTCACTCAGCCATTTTATTTGCTCATGTCTTTCTCTGACTCCTGTTGGTTGGAAGTTGGACCTCCAGGGATGGATCACCTAATTTTCTTATCTTTTCTTTCCTATTTTCTATCTTTGTGTGCTATTTTCTGGGAGATTGCCTCACTTTTATCTCCTACACATGGTGTCGATTTAAACATTTTTTTCTTGTTATCTTAATCTCCAATATCCAAGAGCTTTTTCTTGTTTTCTGAATGTGTCCCTTTGTAAGTAGGATCCTATTTTATTGTTTCATGGATGAAATATTGTTTTTGCTTAGGTTTTTTATTCCTGTTCCCTGAGTTTTCTGACTCATTTTCTTCTGATTTTTTCTATAACAGAGACTTCAAATGTCTGCTAAATTTTTTAGTCATATCAATTATAAATGAGGCACAAAAAGCTGATTGGATGCTGTGTGTGTATCTGTGTATATACATGTGCACACATGGAGTGGGAGTAGGGTGGGGAAAGGCGTTATCAACTTCATGTCTTCAGAGACATTGTTCCAGCCTCCTTCCCAAGGGGGTTAGGGTAGTATAAGCCTGAAACAGGAAAAGGACTGGGGGTAAGGAGGGAGAGTCCCGTGGTTCAGTATAGGAACCTCACTTAATGCTCCTGTTTTTAGTACTGCCCCTCACATCTACTATTCTTTGTGACAGGTGTGCTCAAGTCCAGAGTCTATGTGATTCAGCATCTCAGAGGGTAACCTCTTGCCTCCTGTGGAGGTGAGGGTTGGAAAGTTGTCTGGCTTGGTAGGGGAAGAGAGGGACTCTGTGGGGTCCAGCAGCTCCTCATGCAGCCTTCTGCCTGGTCTTCTGGTTTGCAGTGTCATGTGCATCCCGTTCTTCAAAGGCACTTGTCTCTCCACTTCCTTATTGAGTCCCCAATAAGATTGTTACTTTTTGGCTTCCCCTTCTGCAGGCACTTTTCCTGTTCTTCTAAATTAGTGACCTGCATCCACCTGTTTCCCCTCCTGCAAAATTTGTTGCCACCTCTCCTCTGCTGTAATGGCCTCCTTTATGCGCTCAAATCTTTATTCCTTTTAGAGACTGTATTAACTTTCTATTGCTGCACAACAACTTATCACAAACATAGCAGCTTAAAACAACACAAATTAACTATCTCACAGTTTTCATAGTTCAGGAGTCCAGGGTGTCTTTAGCTGTGTACTTAGCTCAGGTACCCAGAAGACTGAGATCATGGTGTTGACCAGCTGCACCCTCATGTGGAAGCTTGACTTAGAGAAAGACTCTACCAAGCTACTTCAGGGTGATTGCAGAATTCATTTCCTTGCAGTTAGGGCTGAAGTCCCCATTGTCTTGCTGGCTGTTGATGAGTCTCAGGGTTCTTGCCATTGGCCACCTCCACTTAGCAAGAGAGGTTTAAGAGAGAACCTCTCTTGCATTGAATTTCTTTCATGCTTCAAATCTCTGACTTCCCTCTCTGCAACAAGCCGAAGAAAAGTAAGGCTTTTAAAGGTCTCGTGTGATTAGGATGGGCCCACCTATATAATCTTTCTGTCTTAACACCAAACTGTATTATGTAATATTACCTCATCACAGGAGTAAAATCTGATATTCATAGCTCCAAGGATTACACAGAGCATGTGTACCAGGAAGGGAAAAATCTTGAGGGCTACCTTAGGATCCTGTCACCAGAGTGGTGAGGTTTTTAGGATGGAGCAGAAATAACTATGCATGGTTAATCCACTGTGTTTAACCAGAAGCCTTTGCACCCTCATCAAGGCATTGCTACAGTTACTGCCTTTCGGTTTTTAATAACAGTGTTTGAGACATTGCAACAAACTTGACTCTTGACATTTCATTGGGAGTGGTGCTCCCTTTAGTTATGTCCCAGAAAGAACAAGATCTCTCCTCTCACCGAAATGAGTAACCCTCATGTACCTAAGGACCCAAAGCAGACCCTCGATAGGCTCCCCTGTTCCCTTCCTATCAAGGATCTGGGGGCCACATTGGAGCAATGTGACTCTGTTTTGTTCTTCATGGTCCTGGCACACACAATCAGGTGGGCCTGCCGCTCCTGGCACATGCACGGATTTTGCGTGCTGGCCCTCGCAGCTGCACGAAGATATTACCAATGAGAGACAGCACCTTGGCACAGAGACATGGTGATTTTTCCTGTCTTGGCAGGTTCCAATGGTAGTTGTTGTATTCAGTGATGAATCACTAATTTCTAGAAACCTTGACTGGAACCTGAAGGCGGGAGATAAATGTGATTGGGGGTGTTGCTCTGAGCATTCCAGCAGATAAATGGCCAGTCATGACTAAAGGATGGTTTTACATTTTCTCAGTGTAATCAAGTGAGATGTAACTAGTATTCTGCAGTTCATTAGCCTCATGTCTTCTAACCTTCACTGCTGGCTGCTCCCCCACAGAGAAGCTCCCTACCCATCCCACATTTTTAAAAAATTGCTTACAGTAAAACCAGTAGGAAAGCCAGTAGCAGGTAACCAGCAGAAAGAGGGACCCTGAAGGGAGAGAAAGGTCATACACAATTTGGTCTTAGATTAAAGGGAGAGAAGAGAGAAAGAGCAGAGGTAGGAAGAGGGAGGAGACTAACACAGGGGAAGGTGGTGTGATTTTGGAATCTTTCTGATGCTGGCACATTTCTCATTACAGCCAACTGGGCATCAGTAAACCAATAAAATGTGTGCAATATTTAGAAGAGATTCATAGAGGGGCCTCCTCATGCTGCTACTAGAGAGAGTGGCAGCAAAGCATGTCTTACTCTATATACCATTCTGCCTTCATTCCTAGCAAGGGGCTCTGGGCTTCCTCTTCAGAAAATGTACTTTATTCACTGTCCTGGAAAAAGGAGAGTGGAGAGACAGGGTTCTAAAACTGTAGCCTAGCAAGGATCTGAGATTCTTCCACGCAGCAGTACTCAGAGCCCCTGTGTCAGCCTGCCTCGGTTGTGCCAGGTGTATGGTCCACCTGGCCCACCATGGAGTCAAAGAGGACCCAGCTGCTGTCTCGCCTGGATGTGATTTCAACAGCTTCCCACCAGGTCGCTTTGCCTTGGGTCTTTGCCCACACGAATCCACCTTTCATGTAGCCCTTTAGCGTTCTACAACCCAAATTTAATCATGTCAGATCCCTACTTAAAATTTTTTGATGGACTTTAATTGCTGACAGAGCCAAGTCCAAGGCCAAATTTCTGAGCATATCATTCAATACTCTCTACAGAGTGGCTTTAACAGTGTCAGTTCCAGCTGCTGTGCCCCTGTGCTTTAGCCTCACTGACACACCTCTCAAAGAATCGCTCTGCATTATCACACTTTGGTGTCTTTGCACATGCTGCTCCTTCTGTCTGCAGCGCTCTTTCTTTCTTTCTCTGTCTAAATGAGAGAAGTCTTGCCACCCATCCTTCAAGTACCAGCTCAGTCTCACTTCCCCTGCAGATCTTTCCTTACCACTGATTCCTACTTCATCTTTTCCTCCTCAAGGCACACAGGGGTCTGCAGAGTGGGCTAGCAATTAATTACGGAGAAGTAAAAATCACAGAGGCTCAAAGTTGTGGGCAAGGGGTTGATGGAGTTGTAGACTCTTCCATGGAGGGTGGTGACAGTCCCACATAAAAGGATTTCAGGGACATGTGACTTCATGAGATGGGAATCATCAGTAGGATATGGAGGACACTGGGGCAGATGTGCTGATATCCAAGCTGCTGGAATGAGTTGTCTCTGGTGCTCCTGCGTCCACAGTCTGCTATGCAGGCTTGCAAGAGGCAAAGGGGCCTACTGGAAGACAGAGGACCTCTGCCATACATAAGACAGCTAATGTTTGTGTTGTGCCTGTCCGGATAGGGGTAGCTCCTAACTGGAGCGTTGGGATGAGCTAGGAAGACAAAGTACTATACAAAGTGCAAAGGAAAGAAGGAAGGGGGAAAGTGTCGTGCACTTTGCAGGGCAGTGCAATTGTTCATTGGCCTCCAGCTACTCCTTATCTGAGAACAAAATCAACTCTGGCCAGCTCGAGGTGAGTCTGTGCCCACTCGCCCACTTCCATGACCCTCGCCTTACTCAGCTCACTGCCAATCTTGAGAAATTCGCCTGCTCCCCGTGCCTGTGTATCTTTACCTGCAATGGAGGGAAGTCTTCAGACTTCTGAAGAGGCCAGAGGAATCCTCTCCAGTTCACACTATCCTCTGAACACTGAGCTGACATGGGGTGATCTGACAACTCACACCACGTACCGTAGACTCGATAGTGATGAAAGGCCACTCACACTTTGAAATGCCTCCTGAAAGGCATGCCACTCTTGGGTACTTGGTTGTGTGCTATCATTTTAGATTTCTCCAGCTTTGAACTCTGAAAAGCAACTCTGCCCTCGTGGCCTCCCCACCTTTAATCCAGGTTGGAGGGAAGTTCCACATCCCATTAGCTGTGCCTTGATCCTCACAAAGAGACAGTGGACAGAGGACATCTTTAAGATGGGAGATGGCCAGCAATTCTGCTTCATGTTTGATGGGCGCTACACTAGCAGATTCTGTCGCACTGGAGCCTGTTTCTCCTTAGCCATTGACGTACACCCCACTTAACCTCACCCCTGTGTCAAAGCAGCCTCTTTATGACCATGTTGCTCGTTATCCTGAGTAACTTATTTGAGAAACAGCCGGGTTTTCTGTGAGCTCTTGGCTTTGGCTCAGCGCTGGGCATATCATGAGCACAAGTGCCCCACAAAAGTGAGCTTGGCTTCCTCTGCTCCCATCCTTTGATTCCTCTGCAGCCCCTTGTAATCTAATTTTCCCCTCTTCATTTAATTGTTCTCACATTCCAATTCCAGTCCAGCTGACAGGGGCTGAGGGGAGGCTGTGAGCAAACCAGCCTGGTACCCCAAATGGAAGTCTCAGTGCTCATCACATTCCAGTTCCACTTTCTAGGAAGCCAGAACTTTCTCCTTTGGAAGTATACTCTCTCTCTCTTTTTTTTTTTTTTTTTTTTTTTTTGAGACAGAGTTTTACTCTGTCACCAGGTGCCAGGCTAGAGTGCAGTGGCATGATCTCAGCTCACTGCAACCTCTGCCTCCTGGGTTCAGGCAATTGTCCTGCCTCAGCCTCCCAAGTAGCTGGGACTACAGGCATGTGCCACCATGCCCAGGTAATTTTTGTATTTTTTAATAGAGACAGGGTTTCACCATGCTGCCGGGATGGTCTCGATCTCTTGACCTCATGATCTGCCTACCTAGGCCTTCCAAAGTGCTGGGATTACAGGAGTGAGCCACCGTGCCCAGCCCGGAGGCACTGTCTTTATACTTCCCTGCCACATCTCTCATCTGTAATGCATATAGCCCATCTTTGGCATATCCTCTTCCCAGACCATCCTTATAGCTCAAAATCTTTCCATATCTCTGTGAGACGCAACCTGTCATGGTAGTGAAGGACCTGCTCTCTGAAACTGAATGGCCTCCATTTGTTACTTATTAGTTGTGTGAAATCTGGATAAGTTAATCAAACTCCCTATGCCTTCTTTTATTCATCTGTATGATGGGAATCATGACTACAGTATCTACTCCATAAAGTTGCTTTGAAGAGCAAATAAATTAATACATGCAAGGCAGTCAGAGCAGTGCAAGACACTTAGTGAGCACTATGGGTTTGCTATCATTATTTTTAATATTCTGAGGGAATCAGAGGTGCAAATGTTTTCAGGCAAAGAGGCTCAATGCAATTTCAGTCTCTCCATTTACATCAAATTTCTCTCTGCAGTTTCAAATCTTTTCTATCCTGAATAAGGTTTTCTTCCCGCTCTATCTCCATCTTAAGCTGTTTCTGTATCTTTCTTTTCAGAGTCAACATCATTAACCGAGTAATCCACACTGATCATCTCCACCCACTCACCTCCCATTTATGCCTCAATCCATAGCAATCCGGCTCCAGCTTCTGCCACAGCACTAAAGCTGTTCCCGCTAAGATCACCGTTAACCTACCTATTGAGACACCTAATTACCTTTCTGTCACTTTTGACCCTATTGACCACTCGCTTGTTCTCAAAATGTTTTCTTTTCTGAGACATTATTCTTTTCCGGTTGCAGCAGTCAGCTTTTGGTAGGTTACATTCAAGTAATAATCCCCAAATCTCAATGGCTTACAACAATAAAGATTTTCCTTTATGCTCAAATTTTACAGCAGCTGAGGGTTAGATATAGCTCTGCTCCATATACCGTCTGCATTTAGGGATCCAGGATGAAGGAACAGACGACCTATGGCAGAAAAAAAAGGGCTAACACCGATGCATACACTTCTGCTTGAGTATAGTGCAGATCGCCTTTGCTCACATTCTATTGGCCAAAGCCAGTCACGCGGCCCAAGCCTGACATCAAGAGACTTGCAGCAAGCAGGGACATACATACAGTCAACTTCCAAGAAAGACAGCAAATGGGAGGGAAAAACCACACCACACTTGTTCTCCTTCTCCCTTTCCAATAGCTCCTTGCTCGCCTCCTTCACTAGGTTGTCACGTTCCACCCACTTCCTAAATAACAGTCTTCCCAAGAGCTTCTTGCTTTGCATCCGTTCTTTGGGTAATCCTATCCATGCCCTTAATTCCAATAAGCACCAATGTATCTAGATTCCTTTGACTTCCAAATCTCTAGCACAGGGCTTTGCTGAACATATTTAGCCATGCCCTTGAATTTAACATGTCCAGAATTCAACTCATTTCCTTATCTTCCTATTCCTTTATTCTCCTTCATGGTTAATGATAATGTTTTTAACCCAAATATTTAAATCAGAAACCTGAGAAGGCTTAATTGTTCCTCCCTGCCCCCATCCCATCCAATGAGTCAACTGTATGATTCATTCTACCTTTAAGAGAAGTTTCTGTCCTCTTCCCCACCCTTTACTCTGCTGTCGCCTGAGTTTGGGCTCTCACTATCCTTTGCTTGAATTTTAGCCATCAGTAATTCTCTAACTGTTCAGCATGCTTCAGTCACTCTTTCCTAGAGACCATTTCTGCATTGCAGCAAACAACATCTCCCCATATCCCCCCAGATCTGATCTTGCCTCTTCTTTGCTTAAGACCTTCAAAGGCTCTCCCATATACCTGAGGTAAAATTCAGGCTCCATGGTGTGGCATTCAATGTTTGCCGTAACCAAACCTTGCTTGTCTTTGCACACCCGTTTATGCTGTTCTCTGCCTGGCACCCTCTGCCTTGGCTGTTTTGACTTCTCATTGGTAGCCAAATGCCCCATGATGTCATTTCTGTGTATTTACTCACACTATTCCCTCTGCCCAAATGTTCTTTTCATTTTTTTTTTTAAACTCAGTGACTGCCTGTTGATCCTTCAAGTCCTAGTCTGGGCACCTTTCAGTAAAAGGTGAAAGATTTATACAATCTGAAGAGAAACTGGAGTATAGTCTGAGCACCTTTCATAAAACCTTCCCAAACCTTGTCCATTCCCCTTGTCCCTACTCCACAGTAGGTAACATCAATCTTTGCAGTAACATTAATCAAATGATGTTATTATTCACATGTCTTCCTCTTCTTACATAAATTATGAGTTCCCAGAACGGGAACGGAATCATTATCATCTCTGGAATTGCCCAGAAACTAACGCAGTGCATACACATTAGATACTCAATATATGTATATTGAGGGAAGGGATAAATAAGTGAATGATGTACTCCAGTCTGTGTTCCACTAGCTCAGTGGTCAGGTTTTTCTACTTGTCAGTTTTACTCTCTGGCTGCTCTCTGGCTCTAGGAAGCCTGGTCCCCTTCCTATGTTGGAGGACTAACTTCTTGCCTTCATATTGAAAATACTCTCTCTGAAGCCCTGACAGCCTGAATCTGACAGTGCCAGCCTCATAGGATTCCTTAGCAAATCTCCCCTTTCTAGAATCTGTCTCTCCCATTAAAATGGCTCCTCTGCAGCTACATGCTCTGCTCTCCAGCTTTCCAAAATGACCCTCCACAGGCCAGCTCAGTCACTCCTGGAGTTCCCTAAACTGGACTACCCTATTACTCTTTCTGTCACATTTTAGTTTTTCTCACTGTTTCCTTTCTTCTCCATCTGTGTCAGAACCAGCTACTAACTTTGCAGCACCTGATGCAAAATGACAATTTGGGGCTCTTTGTTCAAACATTATTTAGAATTTCAAAATGGCAACAGCAAAGCAGTAAACCAAGCACAAGGCCCTTCTGAGCACTGTGACTGCACAGTTGAGTCTTCTGCCCATGAAGCTGGCCCTGAGCTCCGCCTGGCAGTTCCAAGCAGTGCTACATGCAGAAGGTCAAACTAGAAGTACATCAATCCTTCAGGAAGATGAGTTAGCGCGTGGGTGAAGAGAGGGTGCTCTGCATGCGGGCAAAAGCATTGGAAAGAATTTTGTGGAATAAGTTTTCATTGAAAAAATAGAGTTTAAAAAGTTATATGTGTGTATATATGTATGATTAATATATATGATTATTTAATAAGTGAAGGGTTTGGAACAATGCCATGTAGAAGTTGTTTTAGTGAGAATAAGCTGTCTCATTAGAAGCATTTTTAATTATGAAAAAATTGCTTGTCAATGTTTGCATCTAATCAGAGATGTAGAGTGATTATGTTAATTCCACTGCTTGGAGGTGTAGGTGGGAAGTGCCTTTATCCTCTATTAGGGCTCTGTCAGATGGCAAAAGAACAAGCAACAGGACAAGAAGGGTTTGAGAACTCATTCATTTGGTCATTCATTTATTTAACCAAATACTCATACAGGATTCATTTTATGCCAGTCACTCAGATTCGAAGGTTTCCTCATACCAGGGGCAGGTGCGTGATGAGATGCGGTGGGCTAAGTGCATCCAAGCATGCAGCGCCCCCTTCCAAACTCCCTGTGGGTTTACACTAAATACAGCTTACACTTACAAATAAAATGCCAGAGAGGACAGGCATAGTGTTTTTGAGGAAAGACAGGGCTGAGAGAGGGAGGGCCTGCATTGGGATTGGAGGAATTCTTTTCTTTTGGTCTTTCTCCCCAGGTACAGTAGCATGCCAAGCTGAGCACCACACTGCTGCCAGTTGTCACTGTCTTACCCTGGTGGCAGGAGGTACTTCCGGTGGCTTGCATTCGTAGAGCATCTTCTGGTTTACATGATCTCATCTCGATCCCCGTAACAGCCCTGTTTGGCAAGTTTAAGGTTAAGCCATATGAACTTGGCATCGCTATCAGCCAAATGTGGTCAAATGTTGGCAATTTCATATGGTTCAATCTAACATTGGTGGTGATATTAACCCCATTTTTTTAGTAGCAAAAATGGAAGCTTAGAGAGACTTTACCAGTTTCATAGAGTCATGGATGGGGTTGAACCCCAAGCAGAACTCCAACTCAAATGCATGCTTGTCTCCACCTCTGGCATCCCCTTGGTATAAATGGTAGATCAACCTCGTGCAGCAATGTATAGACAGGTTGGGAGTTTCATGTTAATATGCTTTAACTGTCTTTTTTCAGCCCCAGATTCAGTAATGGTTCTCTGTACAAACTCATTCATTTTTAATCAGTTGACTGTAATGATTTGTTACAAATGATCTTTAATTCTCAGCTGTGGTTAATCAGTACTGAAAGGCACTTTTCCTGTTATTTTATTTGGATAGGACTCTTAGTGAAATACTTGCCTGCCATTACTTAATCACTTGTTTGTTTTCCCTCTGCACACAGTTTCTAGCAGCATACAGCAGTATTTAATGTGAACTCATTCCCTTTACAGAGTGAATTGAGTTTTCCAAGCCATAGAGGCAGGGTGCTGCCATGGGGAGCCCTAAGCCTTCCTGCTTTGGTTTGATACTTATTGACCCTCTCCTGTGGGCCAAGCTAAAGCCAGGTGCTAAAGATATGCCGATTTATACATGGCAACTGCAACACAACTCGGAAAAGGTTATTACGAGATTTTATGGTATAAGACGGGAGGTGGAGGGAATGGCATCTAACCCATCCCTGTAATGTCAGGAAGTCTTCCTGGAGGAGGTGAATTCTGGAGAATAAATAGAAATCAGGCTGGCGTTTCTATGCAGATGAAACAACAGATGCAAATACACAGGGTGAGCGAGCCTGGGGATTGGGAATATGTATGCAGTCAAGCACGGTTAGAATTCAGAGAGGAGGCAGGGGAGGGTGGGCATTGAGAGAGGAGATTGGGGAAATAAGTGAGGTCAGGTCGTAATGGGCATTGGGCACACCTTAAGCCTTAAGAGTTTTAAGAAGAAATAACTTGTATGGATTTGATTTAGAAAAATCCTCTGGGAATAGCATGGAGAATGGATTGGAAGTGAGCTGAGTGGAGGCAGGAAACCCAGTGAGCAGAAAGGAGGTGGAGGTGAACCAGGCTGGAGATAATAAGGGCTGAGAGAAGCGGCTAGCTCTGAGAAAGAGGAGGGTAGAGGGATTTGAAGTGAATGCTGGGTGGGGCAGAAAGCATGGTAAAGAAAGAAAAGTGCAGGAGACAAGTGTCTGGCTGTACTCTTTCAAAGCTGAGCTGGGGTACTTGTCTGCGCCCAAGGAGACCAAACCATCCAGCTCTAGGCCAGGGCTATCTGTAGGTGCGACTGGGCTGTCACAGCAACAGCGCTGAGAGCTAGGCCCTTTCCTGAACCATCAGCTCTCTTGAGTCAACCGGCGTCTGCTTTGTGACATTCTTACAGCCATCCTGACCAATGAAAGGAAACTGAAAATCTTTCCCTTCCCCTCACCACCCCCAGGTTCTGATAAATCTGGCCCTCCTGGGAGTCTGGCATCACCATGCAAAGATTTGAGTCAAACCCTGGAGCTGAAGGATTCTCTAAGAGTATGATCAGCAGTGCTCGGCCGCAGGGGAAGGTGAATCCTTGCCTAAAATTTCTTCCACAGCTTCTGAATGCAGGGAGGTCACATGCAGCCTCGGTTATTAGGATGGCACTTTTTAGCGGGATCAGAGGAAGGACTAGTTGTGAGGGAATTGCCGTGGCAGTAATGTGGTCTGACTGCAAAAGCAAAAACCAAAAAAATGCAGTGCCCGCTTTATCCCGACTCTGCACCTGAGACTGATTTGTTAGTCGGTGCCTCTTTTGCCATCCTTTCTGGAAATGCACAGAAAGTGTGAGAGACATTCAATTTGTCTTCTTTATCTCTATTCTTGGTGGTCTTACCATTCTTCCTCTCTCCGTTTGATGTCCTCCATGGCAGCCCTTACATCCCTCTTCTCTTTCGGTGTCCCAGACCAATAACTGATGAAATTAGTTTATGCTACAGTGTGAGTATCTTATGGTTTACAATGCAAATATCTCCGGGAAGGGCAAATCATAACATAAAGGTATACATCTAATGGTAGATGTGTGAGTTTTAGAAACTGAGATTTGGAGGGTTTTGCAAAGGCTTTCCAGTCACAGGGCATGCGCCACAGCCTGGACTCAGGCTATGCCTTTTTGGTTCTGGTGTATTTCCAGAAGGAACTGTGAGGTTCCTAAAGTCAGTAAGGCAATCAGAGAGTGTGTGTGTGTTTCCTCAACTTCATCTGAGAATACGGATTTCAGGTAAAACTTGAGAGCCAGCAGGTCTCAGCACAACTGTTTTTCTCTGCCTGAGATACTCTTTCCCATCTCTGAACTTTGACAATTCCATCTTCATCTGATTCCTCTCCGCTGAAATCAGGGGAGCCTTCCCAGACTCCACACACGGGTTTCCAGGAAGTTTGTATCCATTAAACCCTGGATGCAAAACCATGTGGACATTCCTCCATGTGTACATGACTGCATCTTCTTCCTGGTCTGTGAGCTTCTTTCTCAAGAACAGTAGCCATTTCTTATTATTCTCTTCATCTCCGGCAATTTTTAGCTTTTGCTGGTAATAAGTGATCAGCAATGTGGTGTTTGTTCCTTTTTTCTTTTCCTGGGGAACTATGCAAACAGTTGACTGCCCTGTGAGAAGCTAAGTGGAATTTTATTTGGGAGCATGCCTCTGGTCTTTTTCAAGGCCGTATTTTCATATACATCAGGCCCTCACCGACTGAGGAGACTCGGATGAAAAAGTTACTATGTGTGCCTTCAGGAATCTCACAATGTCAGTTCAAACATAAATGTAAGAGGGCGAAACTGTTGAAAGCATGGTTTTCTCTTCCCCCATGAGGATGGACTTGTCCTGAAAATCCACCACTTGGGAATTGGCCAACTCTGACTAAGTTGACATCTCAGGGTCTGAGAGACTGCCAAGCCTCTGCCTCAAGTCCTTCAGCATAATCCCAACATCTGGGGCATCAGCAACCCTCCTGTAGACCAAGAGAGAAGTTGGATTAGCCAGAGTCTGTCCTGCCTGCCTCCTCCCTCCCACCCTGGGAATATTTGGAAATGTGTGTGTGTGGAGGGGTATTGTTGGTAATCAAAATGCCTGTTGGAAGGCATGCCAGCACAGCATGGATGGACGCCATGGACGGAAATCAACCTGCAGCACCCTGGACAGTCTCATCCAAAGAGGAATCAACTCACCCTCCATAGTAATAGTGCGCTCTAAAACATAAGGCTAGACAACAACTTTGGATCATACCAGGACCCCAAGAAGTCAAGGTTTCAGACTGAATTTTGATATTTGAAGATCCAGTTGCTGCCTAAAGAAAATATATTTTCCATTTCCAGGGCCTACTTTGTATTAACCCACAATCAACACTCCTCCACATTGGAGTAATCTCTTATTCCTCCATATTTGGAAATGAACTCTAAAGAAAATATCTTCCACCTTTTTTTTTCCTCAGGGAATTTTCTCACCTGAACACAGGTTCTGCTAAGTTGAGACTGCTCAAACCATCGTAGCCCAAAGGACAGTGGTCTTGTAGTCACACTGTAGCTGGCTTTGATCCTGGACCTCCGCTTCCCATTTTCCACAGGTTGGCACCTGGATAGAGCAACTCTGAACACCCAGCCATGGTCGTGGCCTAGTGGACCCCTTGTGCGTTGTTCCGGCCTTGTGTCCAACATCCTGGCCTGCTCCTATATGCACTAAGCTCTTCAGCTTTAGCTTTGCCTCCCTATTTTGCCCTTGCTCAGGTTTCTTAAATACTTCTCCATATTGTGACCTTGGGGAGGTCACAATGTGGCCTGTGACACAGTCACATTGTGACTGTGACCCTGCTTTCAACAATTTCACCCTCTTACATTTATGTTTGAACTGACATTGTAGGATCCTTGAAGGCACATTGTAACCTTGGAGAGTTTATCCCATTCAAAATGGCAACCATGTCCCCACTGGATTTGCACTTGACTCTTAGTTCGATCCATTTCCTGTTTGACTGGAACCGCTCCCCCCTGCCCGGTTCTGCACCATTTCCCCACCAGTTCATAGTCCCAGAAGCAGGCCCTGGTCCACACAGATGCCTGGCTAGGCCCCTGACGAGGGAAATGGACTTAGGTGCTATCTGTGCCATCTGCTCAGAGAGTCCTGTGTTCTCCACTCTCATGTTGACTGATGGGGACACAGAAGGGTTTTTAGGTTGGACACAGCCCAACCTAATCCAGAGCAGAGTCCTTCATCAAAGGCCTGGGAAGCCAAACTTTATCACTCTAGGAACTCATCCCCTCTTAATTGCAGATCCAGGGGAGAGGACGATATCAAGCAAATTAACATTGAACTTGTTCCGAGATGACAGAGATTCCTGGGCCAGTCATAAAATTGTCCCTCAAGTCAGATCCTTAGAGAGGGAACTGGCTACCTTGGAGGAGGGCCTGAGAGCCACCATCAGGAAGAAATGTACTCAGGCTAGTGCTCCTGAAGGTCACAACTTTGCCAGCCAAGCACTGGGTAAGCAATTACCTGCCCTACAAGAGCCATTTAAAGGGGAGAAGAAATATTCCCCTAGATCCACACCTGGGCAAAGAAGGGCTTTATATCGGGTGAAGAGAGGACCAGAACTCTCTTTCATTCTGAAGCTTTATCTTTTCCTTTTTGGCCTCATTTTTGGCTTCTTTCACTGAGGAAAGCACATGTCTCAAGACAGGAAATTACCCTGGTGATTGATGGCTAGCAAATGCAATTAGGGGCCCGTAAGTGTTCTCCAAGGGGTGCCCTTCCAGTGTGGCATTCCAGGTTTGGTGATCACTTAACGATCTGCACCGAGGCCTCCTGGTAATGAAGCATTCGTCTCTGTCAAGCTCTGGCCACCTGAACATCCTGCTTCCTTTGCATGCAGAGAGACTGTGGGCAAAAAAGTGGGAATGGAAGGTGGAGTGGGGAAGAGGCAGAGTGAAGGCTAGGGGGCACTCCTGGCTTGAAGGAAGTCTTACCAAAAAGAATGGGCCCACTTGGCCAAGAAGGACACTCCCAATATGAGGCCTGAACATGAATTGGGGGTCCGGGGGTACCTTCAATGACTAAATTTCTATAATATTTGCTAATTATCCCAGTGCTCAGAGAAATAGAATTCCTTAATTCCGCTTCCTTTGGTGCATGGAAGGGATGAACAAAAAAAACCCAGCCCAGACTCTGCCCTTGGGTTACTTGTATGCTAGCTGGGAAGGTCAAACACACTTCCCTCAAACTTCCAGGCATCAGTGGATGACCTGGCCCCACACAGACAGACGAAGGAGTACACTAAATATTGACTCATCTGTGGTGCTAACAGAAGGAAGGCCAAAGGAGGCTGTCTGGCTCCTGCCTGCCTGAGCTCTCCTTTCAGTTCTGCCACTTGGAAGTTCACTGACCTTGAACAAGTTACATAATTGCCTTGTGTCTCAGTTTCCTGACTGTAAAATGGGGATAACGAGAAAACTTTCCTCCTTGACTCTTGGTGAGGATTCAGCAGGGCAGTGTCCAGGACACCCAGGCCCTAGCCAAGGCAGTGTCCACAGACACTAGTCATTTCCTCCTCCCCAAGCCAGGGTTCTGACCCTTTTTAATGGCATGTTTCATTAGAAAATGGACCATGCCAGAAAAAAGGCATGGTTGAAAAAATTCAACCTGGTGAAGCATAGGAATCCTTCTCAGAATAATGATAGGAATGTATAAAATAAGATATATAAGATTACAAAGGAAACCACATTTTTATTGAAATATCACTATCAAAATATTAAACCAAATTTGTGGTAGAGTAATATATGTGTTTATTAACACAGTAAATAGCAAGATCTGCTGGCAGGTCTAATAACTACTGTAATTCTGAAGTTCACAATAAGCTTAAACAATATTTCAACATATCTGCAACAACTGTAATGAGATATAAAAATATCTGTGATTTCTATTGGTGACAAAATTATAGCTTCTGCTGATACTACTGTGACTTGTTGCCTACATTTAAAATCAGAGGAACTGCTAAATTTTAGCTAAAGTTGGTGAAATTAAAGATGCAGCTTTTTCCATCTAAGCTCATGGACCCTCTGTGAACCCCAGGCTAAGAACCATTGCTGTAAAGCTTGATAAAATAATGCTTTCCAAATTCCATGCTTTCAAAAATTTCAAAATATTATTCGTTTTCTCACTACTAAAGCCAAATATAAACATCATAGCAGAGTTAAGAAATACAGACTAAGTGGAAAAAGACAAAGATTGAAAAACACCATCCAGAGAGCGCCACTGTTAACACTTGGTATAGTAATGAAGCTGTCGAGATGTAGAGCTCATTGCTAATCTATTTTTCATGCACTGAAATCTGCTGCAGGTAGGATTATTAGACTGTAATTTCTTCACTTGGAGGGCCACTGAGGCACAGGGAATGCTGATCAGGGACCGCAGCAAAGAGCCAATTCTAAGCACCACGAATATAGGCTGGAAGCTACATGCAGCCCCTTTCTGGAAAAAGGATTCTGCACTTCTCAGTGCGGCCCTGTAGTAGTCTGTTCTCACACTGCTATGAAGAAACGCGCAAGACTGGGTAATTTAAAAGGAAAGAGGTTCAATTACCTCGCAGTTCCACAGGCCTGGGGAGGCCTCAGGAAACTTACAATCATGGTGGAAGGGGAAGCAAACACGTCCTTCTTCACATGGTGGCAAGAGAGAAAAGGACCAAGCAAAGGGGGGAAAGCCCCTTATAAAACATCAGATCTCCTGAGAACTCACTATCGTGAGAAGAGCAACATGGAGGAAACCGCCCTATGATCCAATCCTCACTTAGTCATGTCCTTGACATGTGGGGATTATTACAATTCAGGGTGAGATTTGGGTGGGGACTCCGAGTCAAACCATATCAGCCACTATAGTCAGGGCCAGCCAGTCTTCACCTTAGCAGCCCAGAAGCCAAGCCAGAATCCTGCAGCCCTTCTAGTACCAGCTGTCCCACAGATCTCAAGTCTCTTGTTAGACCTGATGAATGATCTTGTCTGAATCATAAATTATGAATAATGGAAATTGCTCACTGGATAAAGGATACCAACTGACACCACTTAGAACCTGCCAGACACTCAGGTCAGAGCCCTGATGCACTTGGGCAGAGTGTGAGGACTCATGCAAATAATCCACTTAGAAATCATGAGGGCCAGGTACAGTGGCTCATTCCTGTAATCCCAGCACTTTGGAAGGCCAAGGAGGGTGCATCATAAGGTCAGGAGATAGAGACCATTCTGGCTAACATGGTGAAACCTCGTCTCTACAAAAATACAATGTGTGTGCCTATAATCCCAGCTACTTGGGATGCTGAGGCAGGAGACTCACTTGAACCCAGCAGATGGAGGTTGCAGCAAGCCGAGATCATGCTACTGCACTCCAGCCTGGGTGACAGAGCAAGACTCTGTCTGGAAAAAAAAAAAAAGAGAGAGAGAGAGAGAGAAAAGGAAGGAAGAAAGAAAGAAAAGAAAGGGAAAGAATAAGAAAGGAAGGAAGGGAAGAAAAAAAATCACGAGAATGAGATAGCACTAAATCTAGGAGGTATGATACAATCTGCACAAACACACACCCGTGTGTGGATAGTGACACTGTGCAGCTCTCTCTGAGGTGAGAAGGTAGTCTGACATATATTCAGCTGTCCCAAGGAAGCTCTAGAAGATTCTGAAGGCTTAGAATGGCTTGTCTAGTCACTGTTAAACAACTACTGTGGAGAGTCCACCCCATGTGAATTCAGGATACAAGGGAGGCAGGCCCCAGCTTGCTTTCCTCGATATCTCTCAGGACACCCAACCGTGTGAGTCCTCCAGGCATGGCCAGCCTCAGCCAGGTTGGTCCGCCGCGCCAGTGTAAGCATGAGGTTGTTGAGCCACCAACATCAAGTCAGGGATTTGCTGCACCTTCTGGATGGAACGTCTATAAAAGACTGAGGCTATATCACTATGGCAACATTTAAAAAGTGCCTCCCTTCTCTTCTCCAGTTCAGGCCATAAAGCAATGTCTTCTGACCTCCAAACCAAGACCTTCCCTGGGAGGAGGAGCAGGGTGTTAATAAAATGCTGCTGGTACAGTCATCAAAATGTGACTGTGCGCTTTCCTAGAGGGACCCTGCAACCCCAAGGTGGCACACCAGGCTTCCTCTAGGCCTAGTTAGAGATCACCGACAAAGCTCCTGAATGCAGGGCACCACTCAATTTAAAAATATTTTTAATAAAACAATGTAGAAAGGGCAGCCTGTTCGTTTTGATCCTCCACTGGGTCATTCAATTAAACCTGAGATTCTGGGAAAACTTGAACTCCCTGATCACATTTTCCGTTAGTAATAATAATAAAAGATAATTATGGAATCTGTCAGATATTCCAGACAGCAGCACCTCCACTTAATTAACTGCTAATTAAGATATGAAAGAACTGCAGTGTCTCTCACACATCCTGCTTTTATTAAGCCTGGGCACATCTTCCTCAGGGAAAGAGAAACCTAAACAGCCAAGGCTGAGCCCTTCCTTGGATTTACGCAACAGAGTGGTGTGGGATGAGTGGGGAGGAAGTCTGACTTTGAGGACCAGCCATTTACCTATAGCATTCAGTTGTTACATAATGACCTTGAGATGAAAGAATGTGGGAGAAGGGAACGGAACTAACGTGTTCCCTTCCTTCTGCTGCACTGAAAGATTTTTTTTCTTTCCTTCCTTCCTTTCTTCTTCTTTCCCTTTCTTTTCTTTCTTTCTTCCTTCCTTTTCTTTCTTTTCTCTCTCTCTTTTTTTTTTTCAGACAGAGTCTTGCTCTGTCACCCAGGCTGGAGTGCAGTGGCGTGATCTCGGCTTGCTGCAAGGAAGGATCCTTCCTTCTGCTGCACACTAAGCTAATAAGCCTTTTACATATATTATCTAAGTAAATTCTCACAGCAATCCTGTAAGGAAATATTATTATTCCCATTTTACAGATTAGAAAACACATGCTTAGAGGGATTTAATAAATACGTTTCCAAGTCTGTAGCTGATAAGAGCTGGGATTTGAGCCAAATGTCATGCTTTTCATTTGTTGCTCCAGGTAGATACAAGAAAGAGAAATGTTTTCTTTCTTGTCTTTACCGTTATTGACAAAGCAAAAGCGCAAAGCATTTGTGGCAGCTAGCCTTCAAGATGACCCCCAATTTTTCCTGCTTTATAGCATTCACCCCCTTCTGCAGCTTTTCCCCTCATTAAATGGGGCTAACCTATGTACCAATAGAATATTGCCAAAATGATGGTGAGCTTAGTCTTATAAGATACTGTGGCTTCCACCTTGCACTTTCTCAGATTGTTCACTTTGGGGAATGCTAGCCACCATGTTGTCAGGACACTCAAACACCCTTTTAGAAGCCCACATGGGGAGAAGCTGAGGCCTCCTGCAATGACCAAATCAAACAAAGGAGCCATCTTGGAAGCAGATCCTCTATTCCTACCAGGTTGAAGACTGCAGCCTTCAACATCTTGACTGAAACCTCATGAGAGACCCTGAGCCAGAACCACTCAGATAAACTGCTTCTGAATTCCTGACCCGTACAAATTATGAGATAATAAATGTTTATTATTTTAAACCACTGAGATTTGGGGTAATTTGTTATATAAATGGAGAATTCATGAACTTCTTACACTCTGCTGAATTGCGACGCTTTGCCAGTATCAGTGGATCAGAGAAATCCTTTTAAGAAACATTCAAATTTGTATGCCTGGAAGTAGAAGTCTGAAATAGCCATTCAGGAGCCCTCCTGGTAGGAAGCCTTGTGAGTTTAGAAGCAGAATATGGGTCAGATCAACAACAGTTGCCTAAATTTCCCATTTTCACATTAAGATGACTAAGTACAATTTGAAAGCTGTTCAAAATCGGATCCATTGTTCAGCAACCAACTGCTGTGAGAATTGAGAAAAAAATGAATTGACCATACTTTGGGGTATTGGGCAATTTTGTCTATAGCCGATCAGCATCCTTGGGATCAAATAGCCATTACTGGAACATCTCCAGCAATCTGCAGTACATCAACCAAAACCTTTCAAGCACCACGGTTTATACTGCATGTCCAAATGAACTGTTACTGTGAAGTCTGAAACCTCTGCAGTTTTTGATTGTTGGATCTTACCTGGCCCAGCAGGTGTCTTTCTTCTAAAGCCCATGACTCACCTAAGCCAAAGAGGATAAAAACACAAAGCTCGGGTGAAAAATCTGTGATTGAGATCAACAGCGGCTCTTGGGCTGCACTTTCTGGACTGTCCAGATCTCCAGCTCTTGCCAAGCCCCTCAAATGGCTGAATTCACCTGTGTTACAGAGGGGTCAGCACTTGATGAGGAATGAAAATACAATGCACATTTTCTAGATATATTTCACAGGACGTTTTTTTCCAAAGATGAGCTGTTGCAAGTTGACCCCAGATAATGCTGGGCACTGAAAAGGGGGTAAATGAGTAGGTTGCAGTGTGGACAGAAAGAACACATCCATTTGCTGAAGCCGCCGGGGTGTCAGGTCTGCATGCCCTTTATTCTAGTGTATGTCTCAGAATGCCACCTGTCCTCTCCCTCGGGTCCCTCTGAAAGTGTGGAAGCTGAAAGGATTTGGGAGCCTGAGCCCCATACCCCGTATTCATCTTAGCTAATGGTTTTGCCTCCAGTAGTTGCTGTGGCAGGAATGCATGCCTAATGGTGACACATCAGCTTCAAAGGCTGTCATAACAATCCTGTGCCTTGTCACCAGTTATATGAATCTATCTTAAGATAAGGCCTTTGTGTGATATCATTAGGGCTGGATGACTCGTTGATAAAATTAAGTGGATCTATTAGTGAGGTAATGCATGCTCTATCACAAGGGCCAGTATACTGGCTTCAGGATGGGCTTCATTCTTTCAAAGCGAGTGTGGTAATGACTTCAGGAAGATTGGCACACAGACTCCAGCTCAGTTTGGCAGTTGCTCAGCCAACAGTTTGAAACCTGTTTAAATAAATAAAACTGGTTAAATGAAAAAGAGGACAGGACTAGAAAACAGAAGCCCCAAATTTTGGTTCTAATCCTCTAAATAACTTTGGAGATGCATGCCTCCAAAGTGACCTGCCCTGACAAGTTCCCATGCACCCCTCCCTCAAAGACAGGAGCTCCTCATGGGTGGTGGCTGCATCCTCTTCATATTCCCGGTGCCTGGCGTGGGCCTGGGTACTCACAAGGCTCTCAGTAAATGGTTGCTGTCAATGACTAAAAAAGTAAATAAGTGCACATATCCACATTCACATATGTATATAGGTGGTTACATGACAGTGAAAGGATATAATCACGCTCCCAACACAGGGGCCGAGGTAATGTGGATGGTGCAGGAAAGGAAAGGAGGCAGAGAGAGGTGAGCATGGAGAAAAAGACAAGAGTGCACTGAAAATTCTACGTGTATAATATAATCTTGTAAAAGTGTGTGTATATATGCCTAAGTAAATTAGAGGAAACATGATGATGTTTGTAGGTTAAGGCAAAGCAAGCTGCAGAGCATTTCAGTTAAAAACTATAAACAAAAACATCCCATATATCTGTTATATATGCATAATTAGCTTTAAATGAGCAAAAGGGAGGGTGTATATTTGGGTGCTTTGAGACACCACCCAACTGAGGCACTCAATTCTGCAGCTGCTGGGAGCGTTGGCTGCTGACAGCTCACAGCTGAGTCCCTTCACAGGAATCATCAGCCAAAAAGAGCTTCTTTGCCCACCCTCTCCCTGGGGGCAGCCCAGAGCCAAAGACCTGGATCCTTTTTCAGCGCAGGACAACTCCAGCGTTTCCTCTGGCCTGTTCCACTTCCTGTACTTCCCCCAGGTGCCGTAGGTAGCTCTCAGGCGGAAGTCTCAGTAAGCCCTCTGTCTGCATATCTAGTCTCAAGCTGTTTCCTGGGAAATTATGACAGTGTGGAAAGATACGTACCCGTGTATTAAAATGTTACTTAAGAAACTGAGATTGGGGAAAACGATTAGCTTTTTCTGCATACATTTTCATTACAATAAGCATGTGTTACTAATAACTTTAGGAATATCAAATGAAGAACTCTAAAATGTATGAACTTTAATAACTTTCCATGGCCCTCAAACTTGATATATTGAATTGGGAACCTTTCAAACGGGTGTGGCCCTTTTTTATTGTACAAAATAATGATGATATAGCCACTAGTCTTCTCTGTATTTATCATACAATTGCTAAGTCTGTTCAATAAACTCTCAATAAACATGTTACTTGAATGAGTGAATAACTGTGTCTATATCTAGTTGGAGAAATACATAACAGTAAAACAGCTTGTCAAAGGTACTCAGTGTTTTTAATAAACTCAAGTGAAGAGGATTTTGCTAACATTTTTCATGACTTTTGACTTAGTTTGTTCAAAAGAGATTGGACCAGCTTTCTGAGAGTGAGGTTAACACTTCAGAGATGAGGATGAGGAAAAGAAAGGTCAGTGAGTGGATGGAAGCAAACAGGAGGCACGGTTTTAATTGAATGGAAGAAGAGATTTTCTAGTATCAGAGTTATTGGCCCCCTAAATAGGCTGCAATTTGTGGGCAGCTACCATCTAAATTATACTGTCCAAAGAACCTGTGATTCTTCCATTTGGCGAGTAGCCAGATTAGAATTGGAAGAGAAAAATACTTGGCATTTATATCACCTGCAACACCTCCCAGTCCTGGGCCCTGGCAAACCCACTGATGACCAGTTCTTTCCCAGTGATACCACCTCAGAATCCTTCTTGTCCCCACTCTCCAGGCAGCCACAGTGGATACACTGGAGTATTCACTCAATATAGAACCTGTTTGCTTTTCCAGAACTAAATAATCTTTACACTTCTTCCAACTCTGAAGTTTCATGAGGTCCTCCAGGGAAGGTTAATTTATTCACAAATGTCTTATATGAGCAAGCCAAATGCCTGCTTCTTCCTCTCTCAGACGCCACCTGATTTTTGCAAATCCATCCTCTTGAGGCACCTATAAATGATATTCCTGAGGCTCAGCATCCCATTTGGAGAAGGTTTAGCAGGGTTTGTGAGAAGCAAGCCCTTGAAGGCATAATTATTGGTGCCACCAACTGTGTTGACACATTCTTGGAAATTGTGTAGCGGAGGCCTGGTAATTGTGTAGCAGAGATCTGCATAGGACCCCTGATTAGACAGGCTGACAAATTTGCTTACTTAGAAGCTCTCGTTTACAATCAATGCCACTGCTTTTATTGGAGGTTGTTCTAACCTGAGAGAATGGCTCTCTGTTTTGCATGCATGTATTCCTTCTCTGTTCAACTTGTATGCGCCGGCATTGTGCTTGGGACAGGAACTGAAACAGTGAAACAGAGTCTGACCCTGAAGAGTTGGGAGTCCAGAGTGAGAATGACACAAATAAAGAGGTTTATAGTACAAGGAGACTTTGATGACATAGGAATGCTTAGAGTGCCAAGGACATTAAGGACAGAAGAGGGTCTCAAGCTGGGGAGGAGAGGTTTGTATGGGAGGCTTGGTGGAGAGAGTGTCAAGCGTTTGTCATAATCAGATCAGCTAAGCATGTTATTACAGCCACATTCAAAGACCCAAATTACATTTCTGGATTTATAATCATTCTATAGATTTGTTTACCTCAAATATTTACCATTTTATTGAAAACGATGATGATAAAAGAAATTAATGAAATAAATAAAAGTCTCTAGAGAGGAAAAGCAACTAAGCCACAATTTTCTTTGCTTTAGAAATTCACATGGTGCACCTACACATTTATTTGAAAGGAGATCAGCACATAGAATAAAAAGAGTAACCAAGCGTTCTTCTTTTGAAAGCATTAATATATTTCTTCCCTCCCTTATTTCTGTTTCAGGTGGCTGTATCATTTTAACTGCATAGAGGCAGGTCTCTTTTGGAGTTAGGATTAAAAGAACGTGCAGTGAAGAGAAAGCATCACGAAAGGTAAGATTTGCTGTGGACATTTGACATTCATCATTCCTATGCCAGTCTGAGGCTTTCACTAGTAACTGCATATTCCCAGGGATCTGAGACCCTTTGTCACTGAAACAACACCCTGGGGGCCAGTCTCCTTGAAATGAGGTGGTCAACAGCATTAGCTCCTCTGGGCTTCATGCAGTCTCTGAAAGAGCTGAAGAAACTAGGTCCCAAGGCTTTGGCTTCTCATAAAATATTTCTGAGTGCATTTCATGATGCAGTTGGTAAAAAAAGTGTGTTGCTGTGCTCAGTCCTTCCAAGAAGCTAGACTTGACTCCCAGCCTGCCCGAGCCTGCACTGGGCCTGCATGAATCAGTGCTAAATTATTCACCAGTCTCACTCTAAAATTTCTGGAGTTCCAAAACCCCTCATAAAGTATTATGAAGAAATATCCATCTCTTTATCTCTATCCATAACTATATGGCTGGAGGAAAAACCTGTCGTTTTATTTCCTTTAATTTAAAAGCTTTCCTAATTCCTTTTTCATACCACATATATATGTCTAAAGAATTTTCAGGTTGAAATAATAACCTCTAAAAAATGGTGCACAGGAGAAGGCTGTTGGGATTCATGGAGTTGGCAGGCGCAGTGAATATGTAGGTCCTTTAACAACTTTCCATGGCACTCAAACTTCATATACTGAATTGGGAACTTTTCAAACAGGTGTGGCCCTTTTTTCCTGTACAAATCAATGGTAATGTAGCCACCAGTGTCGTCTCTCTATTTGTCATACAATTGCTAAGCTTTGTTCAGAAAAAAAGAAAGCTCATTTTCTTCTCCGCCTCACCACGGTCTCGGTATCCGTCATGCTACGCTCTAGACTTAAGGCAAATCTTTTCTGAAGGCCTGTGTTCGAATCGGCCCAGAATGCCGTCAGTGGCAGCCTGCCTCCCTTGAGGGCACGTGACTGCAAAGCATCCCATGCCTTTTAACACGCCTTTGAATATTCCAAGTCACAAGAGACATCATCACATCATGCTGGCTATCAGCCATTCACACTTAAGGGGGACTTGGTTCATTTGTTGCTTCTAGGATACCTGCTGTTTCAGTTCAAGTTCTCTGTGACCAAGCAGAGCTGGAAGGTGGAACAGGGGGGACCAGTGACTCAGGGTGGCTGTCACAAAAGCATCACTGGCAATGTATTACAATGAAGACATTTGTACTGACCTGCACTCTGCTCAGAGAAAGCACTTGTATGGACAAAATAATATTTGACAAACCACTTGCAATGGGAGATTAAACCCTTCACCCAAAAAGCTTGCTCAGATAAAAATACTCGGTCTTGAAACTGACTTCTGAGGAAGGGTTCAGTGAGAATGAGAGCTGGAGTGCTGTCACCCTCTTCTAAATAAATGTTAGGTAAATACTTGAAGAATATTGGTTTAAACATGAGACCAATTATTAGCATGACAAGGGCACCTACACATTCTTCATCCCATTCTGCTATGTGAGGCTTTTGATGGAGGGGTTAGAAGGATGCAATGGAGAGCCCAGGACTGCCAACCTGGATGAGATTCTGGAGTAGTGTGTAGGAGGCAGCAGGGGGAGAGAAAAGACTGCTGAGGGTATTTGTCTTCATCACATCTAGAGCCAGCCTTGTTCCAGCAACTAGGACCCACCCCAGTCCTACCTTTGGAAACCAATCCACAGGTATGGCTAAATCAGACAATACTCATGAACAACAAGATGAGCCTGATATTTAAAGTAGGGCCTGGGGATGATCCTAAATCACACCAGAGCCATATACGCACCAAGACAAGCCCCACTGTAGTCTTGGGCTGACAGAAGTTCCTGGGACCAAAGAGAGTCCAATCAGAGGTGGATGTGAGGTTGGCTGAAGGCAGCTAACGACTGTCAGTGGGTCCAGGCGGGGATGGTGAGTCCTGCTGGCTCTCCTCAGGAAGGAAATTCTCAGGAGCCTACAGGATGCAATATTCAGAGGTAGTTGTTATAAGCACCAGTTGCCCTGCTGATTAAATATCAAAGCCTCCTCCTGGCCCAGAAGGCAGTTCATCTTTCCCTGCCAAGCCTGCCACATGCATCTGAACCACCTCACAGGAGAACATAGCTTGTCCAGATCAGTCTCCTCCCCTTCACACTTACTAATCACTTTTCACTAGCATGGCTTGGTGCTGGAATTATAGGAGTTACCAAATAGGTAGGCAGCCAGGTCTACTCATGGCTCCTTGGCAGTTCAAACCCAGATGCTCGCAGGCTGGCCTGAACTGCCTTGCTCACCTGCTTCTATCTCACCTTCATTTCCCATGCATTCGAAGCAGCTTATTTTAAAAGCTGATTAGACGAGACCTTAATAACATTAGAATTTAAATGGTCCCAGATAGGTTTTCAGCTTCTTGCCAAATTGAGATAAATGTGATATTTGGGGAGTTGAGCTCCCAGCTTCAAGCCTGCTCTGAACTGCAGACAGGTTTTAAAGTCCTGTACTACCTTCTCCCGTTCTGCAGCCTAAAACCGGGCTTGTGTGTGTCCACAAGGTGCCCTTTATCTCTAAAGGTCTATGTTTCTGTGTGTGGATATGTCTCCATGATCATGCACTTTCAAAAAAAAGGTAAGTTGAGAGAAGGGGCCTAGTTCAGAGATCTGTCTTTCAATTGTGATCATCTATGGAGAAACTTCACTCTGTACCCCCACACCTTGTGATAACCTTCAGTTACAGACAATAACTTGTATTGAGCCACTATTCTTTAGCCATTTACTTTGATGCTAATATTGTTGACACCCGACTTTCACTGAGAATAATGTTAAATAGTCAGAAATATGAATGTTCCAGCTTCTTAACATGTTCAGCCCCCTCCGTGACTCTTCTGGGCAGGTTCACTCCCCACAAAGAAAAGCACACTTATCAAGCCTTTCCATTTAATACCCATCTGTCAGTTTTTTATAAAACGAAAAGCAAAGTGGGAAAGGGGGATTTTAAAAAACAAGGAAAAGTGAACATAAACAGGCCGTGCAAGGTGAGGTAAATGTATTCTTAAAAACAGACTGAGTTATCTGCTTGCTGTATGGCCTCAGTTAAACAGACACCCGGCTATCCTCAGAATTAAGTCTTGAAACTCCTAAAAAACATGATTTGCCCTTCTGGGTATGGGTGGTCATGAAAGAAGTGTCCCCGAATTTAAGATTCTTTGTGAAATTCTCAACAAATGTAACTGCTCCTATAGACTTTCAAGAGAAGCTAAACCTTGAGCTTAACCCTTGAGCATTAGTACTGAGGTGGGGAAAGACTGCCTACAGTGTTTCCCTGGAGGGATGCTAAGGACTCCAAGGAGCCAGGTAGGTGAAGGAGGGGACCTGGGCCTGGGCATAGCTGTGGGCAAACCCATTTTCCTGCTCTGGCCATACCAGTCCAAAACTCACCCCAGACTTCAGGGAGTCTTGAGGGGTTTCAGGAGGAAATTACTTGTAATCCATTTAAACTATGGCTTTGATCAGAAACTACAGTTAGAGTGTAAATGTCTGCTTTGCTGCCTGATAAAACCAGGTTGAGGAGGCGCAGCAAAGTACAACTCCAGAATTGCAGTGTTTGACGCTATACCAAATCTCTGATCAGTCAAAGCTCAAATGGCTCTTCTCTGTGTATTAGTCTGTTCTCATGCTTCTATAAAGAACTGCCTGGAACTGGGTAATTTATAAAGGAAAGAGGTTTAATTGACTCACAGCTCAGCATGACTGCGGGGGCCTCAGGAAACCTACAATCATGGCAGAAGGGGAAGCAAACACATGCTTCTTCATATGATGGCAGGAGGGAGAAGTGCCAAACAAAGGGGGAAAAGCCCCTTATAAACCAGTCAGATCTTGAGAGAACTCACTCCCATCATGAGAATAGCAGCGTGGAAGTCACTGCCCACATGATTCAGGTACCTCCACACAGGTCCCTTCCATGACATGTGGGAATTATGGGAACTGCAATTTAAGATGAGATTTGGATGGGGACATGGCCCAACCATATCACTATGGAAGGGGGAAAGAGGAATATCAGAGGAGGTCTTGGCAGAGCCTCCATCCCTGGCCCACCCGCCCCTCAGGAAATTAAGCTTCTGTGCCATTGTGATAAGACTTTCGTTAAGACCACAGTATCTAACAGGCCACTGCTTGTCCAAGTACCTTCCTAGTATTTGTGTTTTTTTTCTCAACATCTTGTGGTTTACACGTGCAAAATGTAATGGTATTGGATTCATCAACTGGCTTTTTGCATAAGCTCACCTCCTCCTTCACTAAGCCTGGATCTATACAGAAAGAGCTTCCTCAATTTCACTCCCCTTCTCAGAATGCCTCTGCACAGTCATCCTGCCTAACTTGCTTTTGTCCTGTCTCTGGAGAGAAAAGGTTCCTCCTGGACACAGTTAACTCTTCCGCTGAGTCCTTGGTCTCTTCCTTACCCTTCTCAGTATCCCGATCCATCCATTTCTCCTTACCTCACTTGCATTTTCTCTCACTCAAAGTTCTTTTTCTTCTGCTTGTAAACAAGACTTGGTCTCCATTAAAACAAACAAACAAAAAGAGCTTTCCCTTGATTTCCTGACTCTCTGTCTTTCTCTTGTCCTGGATTCCAGGGAAGAACATTCTACATTCACTTCTCACCATTTTCCTATAGAAAACAGTGCTTCCTACCTAACCATGCAACAAAATCAACATAATTCAGCAGACGTGCATTTGGCACATCCTCGGTGCCACACCCAGTCTGCACTCTGAACACAAGGAGGACTCACTCTTACAAGGAAGGCAAGACATGCCTCCCCCATGCCTAATTACAAAACAGTGTGATAGTGAGACGGTGAGGCTATGCACTATAGAGAGACAGGGTGAGAATCATCAGCCCTGTCTTGGGGGCAGGGAGCAGCAAGGAAAGTGTCAAAGGAGTTCTCCAGCAAATGGGGGACCCATGAAGGGAAATGAGAAAAAGAGAGAAGGAGGCCTGTCCAGTAGGAGCAGCATGGGCAAGGTCACTGAGGTCATGGGGGCCCACGCAGCCTGACGTGTAGAAGGCATTACATATGTAAAAGAAAAGGAGTATTGAGGCTGCACAGGAAGACAGACATTTACACTTTGGGTGGAGATCCTGAGAAACTTTAACCCTTTCTTGCAGACATCAGGAGCAATAGTTTAAAGGCAGGAGTGACATAATCAGATTGCCTTTAGAAAGATCACTCAGGAAACAGCAATTAGAGGTGGGAGATCAGATAGGAAGCTGCTTTAATAGTCCAGAGGAGAGGTGATAAGGCCCTCAACCAAAATAGCCTGTGCTAGGGATGGAGGAGGGGATTCTAACATAATCTCCTCCATTCTCCGGAATCCACCCAAACAGATGTTACCTCTTCTGCACTAAACCCTCAGATAATGTACTGTATTTTTTCTTACTGTTCTTATTCAACTTGTATAGCAGTCATTTGTGTATTTCTCTAATGTTCCTTATCAAATGGTATCTTTGTCTCCCCTTCCTCAAATTACAGTACCCTGCTCATAATAAGAGCTGAAGAAAAGGTTATTTAGTTGAATTGAATTTTCAAGGGCTTCAAACCATGAATAATTGAGGAATCAGCCATGTATAAGTGTTCATCATTTACATAATTGTGTAAACAAGCTAATAACTTTTTTTATTTTTTACATTATTTTTGTTATCCCACAATGCCCCACTATCTTTGCAGTTCTCCAGGTTTCGGAGAAATAGTAAACAAGTATTCTCTAATACACATAAGTGGCAGAGGCGCTGCTGGATTCTCAGCTCCCCAGTCAAGGGATGCGGTTGAAAGGAGAGAACAGATGATTGCATTGATTGAATATGAAAGCCATGTACAAATATTGAGAAATATGCTGTCTAAAGAGACAGAGAATTGCAGAGCACGTGGCATGATGGGACCCACGTGCAGAGTCCCGAAGGTCAGCGTGCAGATACAGGTTGATTAAGCTAAGTACTTACTGAAATTGCTTTCCAACATACAGATGAGAATTGATCATAGGCAGGACCCGTATTTATGGTGAAAAAGCTTATGTAAAATTACCTGTTGGTATGTCACGAAGCAAATTTAAATTGTCCGGATTTTTCCCCAAATGATATAGAATATATCTATAATATTGTTATATAGATATATAGAATGTATCTATAATATTGTTAACAAATAAGCATGACGAGTGAACCAGTACTTGTGATTCTGTGATTGCATTGCTTTATGGGTGGACCTAAATGGCCCCATAACAACTTTTTTGTGTGCGGCATCTTTTTGGAACCCTGAGGTTAGCCTCTCTCTCACACGCCAAACCAAAGGATCCTTCTTTTTCCCTCTAGTCCTCAATATTGTATCAACTTTATTGTTTTGCCTACAGATTATAGTTTTGCTTAAATTCTGTTTAAGAAACGAAAGTATTATTTTTTTCCATTTCTTTTATTTCCACAAGGACATTGGAGAACAGGTGGTGTTTGGTTAATGAGTAAGTTCTTTAGTGGTGATTTGTGCGGTTTTGGTGCACCCATCACCCGAGCAGTGTACACTGCATCCAATGTGTAATCCTTTATCCCTCACCCCCTTCCCACCTTTTCCCCCTGAGTCCCCAAAGTCCATTGTGTCATTCTTATGCCATTGCATCCTCATAGCTTAGCTCCCACTTATGAGTGAGAACATACGATGTTTCAAACCAAAGGATTCTGATTGGCTGTGAGTTAGCACTGTCTAGTGTGGTACCCGAGTTGTCACTCTTCAACACAATCCCTAGTTCCTAGGAAATTTCCTAAGCCCGCATGGCATCCAGCACACGTAAGCGGTGGCTTTGAGTGCTACCAGCCTGTGGCATTTAGGCAGGAGAAAAGAAAGGAGAAGTGGAGTCGGGTAGGTAAAAGGAAATGCAAGGCAGCTAAAGGAAAAGTAAGAGAAAGGAGTAGAAGGCATAGTTAGCAAGCATTTGTTGAGTAACTTTTGTGTCAAATATAAAGGTGTGCATCACAGGCCACACTAAAGAAGTACGTATCATGCTTGCTTCAGTCGGAGGGCTAAGAATTGATTCAAGAGGGCAATTCTAAACCCAGGAAACAAACAAACATAGCAATGCACGACAATATAATCAAGCCCTAAATACTACTTTCCGGCATCGGCTGTGTTCTAGTAGTGAAAGCAGAACTAGGGCAAGTGTCATAGGGGTCAGGGGAGTGGAGAGGGTCAGAGGAAACCCCATGGGAGAGGCCACAAGCATTGAGGTGACCCAGATCCAGGAAGGCCAAATGAGCATGACACCTGGGACTATGAAACAAAACTAAAAGCAAAGTAGTAAGACCGAAAGGAGATAAAAGAAGAGAAAACAGAAAGAGTTTCCGAGGATGGCGACAGTGGAGCAGCTGCCACTCACGACGTCTCCCTGTGCACCAGTGCCAACCCGTGGATTGCCTTGGCCAAAAACCAACAACTTAGAGGCAGAAAATATTTCTATCTGTCCCTGTTGTCTCTGCAGAATTGGACCAGAGCCTGCCAGTTTTTGTTGCCTCTGTAATCACAAAGCGAGGCTTCCTCTTCCTCGTGTTTACTTGAGAGGAATGCTGTTTACGCTGAAAACCTCACGCTTTTCAGAGTGACCATTGACCACTGAATTCTCCAACTAACAATTGGGTGTGAAGAACCCACAGAAGCTCCACAACAAATGAGATGGCTTCATCAGCTGGAGGTTCTGGGAGGCTCCGTGAGAAATGAAGAGATTGGTAAAGTAAGGACGATATATTGAATACATTTTAAAGGGTTCTATAGAGAGCAGGATGTTGCCAACAAAATACATTTTGATCGACACAGTGGAACCTCCCTTCCCTCAAATTACTCCCTACCCCTTCGTCATCCCCACCCAAATTTTAAGGAAAGGACACTAACTAACAAATGAGTAACCAGTTCTGCCATGTTGTCTGAAATCCTATTTAAGGTATATTCTTTTTTTTTTTTTTTAGATGGAGTCTCACTCTGTTGCCCAGCCTGGAGTGCAGTGGCATGATTTTGCCTCACTGCAACCTCCCGGGTTCAAGCGATTCTCCTGCCTCAGCCTCCCGAGTAGCTGGGATTATAGGCATGTGCCGCCACACCCAGCTAATTTTTGTATTTTTAGTAGAGACGGGGTTTCACCATCTTGGTCAGGCTGGTCTACGAACTCCTGACCTTATGATCCACCTGCCTCAGCCTCCCAAAGTGCTGGGATTACAGGCGTGAGCCACCGCACCCAGCCCAAGTTATATTCTTGTCAAGGTGTTGCCTCTTCCAGATTTCCCTTCAGAAAGGTAGGTATCCCCTGAGAGACTTGTTTATCTATGCTGGAATGCTACTTATGTTAGTAGACTTTCTGTGTGAGGGCCACAGAAGGAAGAAAAAGTGGAGAAGAGGAGAAATTAGGATGGGAGAAGAGGGAAAAATAATTTTAGAACATGGCACCCTGCTATTAAAGGCAGGATTGAGCAGGATGAATGCAAGTGGTGGACATGGATGGCTAATGAGCAGAAGAGGACAATATATAAATATAGCCAGAAGGAGAGAGAGAGAGAGAAGAGCAAAATAATCACAATGCAACAAAGCCAGAATCCAACTGTGCATCTTTAACCATGTGGCCTGGAGCAGCCCTGGCTGATTGGGTAGCTCCAACATTAAAGCTGGACATGTTCAAGTTCTACTTGAGAAGGCTCAGCGTTGTTTACGATGGAAAAACAGAGCAGGGCTATTTGTGAGGCTGGCCAGGCGGCAGGGTGAATATATGAGTATGTGGCTAAGTCCACAGCAAGTTCTTTGTTAGGCTTGAGGAAGAAAATGCCTGGAGATCAGGGCCAGTACAGAACTGTGGCCATGGGCCAAGGGAGTGCCATGCTTCCCTGCTGAGTCAGCAGAGGGCAATAAAGCCAGGAGATGACTGAAGAATTGTAATGTAAGGACGCTGCGAGAACTCTGTTCATCTGATACCAGAATCACAGACCCATCAATGTTCAATCTAGGATTTTAGAGATCATTCTAGTTCAACCCCCACTCTCAAGCTGGAAAAAAATATAGTCCTGAGAGGAGTTAAGATTTATCAAGTGCATTCTATATGATACACACTGTTTCGATTACTTTATGTGTATTCACTCATTGACTCCTCCCAACAACCAGCAATAGGAGGTACTATTACTATCTCCATTTTATAGATAAGAAAATTCAGGTGCAGAAAGCCTAAATAATTTGCATGAAGTCAAACAACGTAGTAAGTGGCAGAACTAGGATTTGAACCCAGGTAGGTTGAATCCTTTACACAAGCACTGCCCTGAATGATTTGTCCAAGACCATACAGCCAGACACCAGGAGGGAAATCAGGCTGCCTTTTGTAAGTTGAATCTTGTCACTTCCAAGTTAGGGTGTACATATCACTGGCACAGTGATGAAAGCTTTTTAGGGAAGAAGTCATGATAGATTTAGTGGCAAAGAGACCACAAATCCTTGTCGGAGCTGAGGGCTGCTCTGAAAGGAAAGCAGGGTCCCAAGGAGGAGTAGCCTCTCTCTCCTTCCTCAGAGGAGGTAATGGAGCCACTGCAATTGAAGCTGCGATAATTGTTAGGATAATGGCCAAGAAATGGAAGAGCAGATGTATCTCTCCCTGAAGAGGAAGAGCTTCAGGTAATGAAATGGTAAAGAGTGTATTGATGAGCGTTGATAGTGATCAATGCAACAGCAATTGGCTGTAAGTGTAAAGATAAAGGAAGAGTGATGATGCATTTGGTCCTTCAATCAACCACGCAGGCTGAATGCTAACTTTGTCCAGATGCTATGTGCTCTTGGAAGGAAGTGAGGTTCTAGTCCACCAGGAGCTCAATATTTAATGGATAAAATGGGACAGTTGTAAACAATTTGCTTCCCCTGAACACACACACTGGAAGATCAGAAATGCCAGTAGGCACTGCAGTTATATTATGGCCTTGAACTGCTTTAAAGAAGACGTGAGTCTTCTTAGACTCAGAGAGGTAACTGTAACAGAGGACTGTGTTGATGTCTTTAAGATGAAGATCATTACTCTCTGGCTGTTAAAGAAAGAGAAATGAGGATGAAGGAGTGAGTCGTACATAAGAGTGACAATGGTAATAGTGAAATTGCTGTAGAAAGTGACAGAAATTTGTAGTTAACATTATCGTGGGTGATTTGATGAAAGAAAAGAAGGGAATTCTAACATTAATGGAGATGTTGGAGTACATGTTCAGTGTGTAATAGAGACGCCCGTGGCTTTATCAAAGGTGGCCAGGGTCTTGCATGGCAGAGGGGTAGATAAAGACGTTGAAATTGTTATGGTACCAATTATGATTGTAACTGAGGTAATAATAAAGATAATGGACCTGTAATTGAAAAGCTGGTGGCTGTAAAGAAGAAGGTGAGGGCAACTGCAATGTAGAGGTGGTGATAAAGGAGGTAATGGTGGCTATGTGAAAGATAATGGAGTTATAATGTAGATGATGCTAAAAGGTAATGGAGTTATAATGAGGCGATGACTACAGAATCAGGGGAAAGAGATGATCATCTTAATGGCAGCAAGAAGGACTGTGTGATACAGGTGAGAACTGTATGCAGGGCATTCATCATGACAGCTAGAGCTGTGGGTGACCGGGAAATAATGAACAGCTACACCCTAAGTTCTCATTACAGCAGGAGTTCTAATGGACCCTGGAATATGATAATGACATTAATGGAAAAGACGATGACCTCCATGAAAATCAGGAGCTGTGTGATGGTATTTAGGACTGTAGCGGGGAGAGATGAGAGGAGGAATGGGGATGGGATCGAGGACAGACCTGAGTGGACGTATTTGTATGTCCCAGGACTGTGCGGTCTGAGAGACGTTCACTAGACCTGGCCTTGCGGGTGACTTGGCTTAATGCAGCTGCTCTTGTTGTGTGTGAAGCCAGTCCAGGATGAAGAGACCTGGCTGAAGCAACAATTCAAGCTTGCAATCTAAATTTTGTTCTTAAATTAGTCCTGACAATACATGTGCTTACAGATGTGTAAACACATATGCTTACAGAGGTATATTTCTATAAGGAACATAATATCTGGGAAATCTGTGAGTTTTCAGAAGTGAATGAATGAAGGGGGTATTTACTTATTTACTTACTTAAACCATCAGCACTCCTCCTAAGTAGAGAAGTAGGAGCTTATTTCTCCAAGGCTTTGGAGTTCCTTAATTGGTCAGAGTCTCCATTGCAGCTTGTGCTGGTCTAGCACCCTGGGCTCTGGCAAGGAACCCAGGGAATGGGTATGTACTAGGATCTCCAATGCTGCTGGTATTTCTGTGCTGAGCAGCCTGGAAACATGCACAGTGGGTAAACTAGCTACAAACAGACAAATGATCCCAGACCCACGTCACACATGCTGGAGACATGAGCAAGACATACAGCAAATAAGGGGATCAGAGACAGCTAAAGAAATGTATCATCTGTGCAAGGAGTGGAGGAAACACAGGTTCTCTGCCTCTGGGACCTAGATGCTATGTTTCTGACCAACTATACCAAAACCAGTAGGATAGCTTTTACAAAAATTCAGATTCCTTGGTCTTACCTCATGGAGAGTCCAATTCTATGAGCTGGGAACTGGATTTAGGAATCTGTATTTTAAAACTTCCCATGTATCTGGGCACATTGGCTTACACCTCTAATCACAGCACTTCGGGAGACCGAGGTGAGTGGATCACAAGGTCAAGAGATGGAGACCATCCTGGCCAATATGGTGAAACCCCATCTCTATTACAATACAAAAAAATAGCCAGGCATGGTGGTGGGTACCTGTAGTCCCAGCTACTTAGGAGGCTGAGGCAGAGGAATTGCTTGAACCAGGGAGGCGGAAGTTGCAGTGAGCTGAGATCTCATCACTGCACTTCAGCCTGGTGACAGAGTGAGACTCCATCTCAAAAAAAGAAAAAAAGAAAGAAAGAGAAAGAAAGAAAAGAAAGAGAGAGAGAGAAAGAAGGAAAGAGAGAAAAGAAAAAGAAAAAAAACTTCCCATGAAATTATTCCATTTTTCAACTGCCTAAATGTCAACCTGTGTCCCTCATAAGGAGAAGATTAGGGAATTGATAGGGAGGGCATATTTCATGGGAGTAGGACAAACCAAAGTTTGGAGTAGGGATTTGGGTAGAAAAAAATCATCCTCCACCTGCACATGATGTGTACTTTTCCCCTGTGAAGTCACACAATTGACTTACACAGTCTCCCAGAAAAGAACTCCTAGAACACCACTATAGTGATTGGCAGCACGAGCCATAGGCCCGTATTTTTTCTGGACTATAAAGATAAAGCAGTATAGGAGCTGAAGCATATGTGAGAAGAACAGAGGAAGAAACGGTGGGGGGAGGCGGGGCAAAGTGTCCAGAAAGGATATTTCAGCACCTCTAGTTGTGGGGATGGATATGGATTTAGAGGTGAGGGGTTGGCACCACTGTGCTGTATTTGAAGTGCGCTCGCTTGTGCGCACGCTCTCTCTCTCTCTCAACCTCAGCTTTCAGATGTACTAGTTTGTGCTTCAGAATTCTCAGGGGTTAAAGAGTGCCAAAATCATGAAAATACTTAATTTATATCTTGGCAAGTACAAATTACCTCTGTCCTTATGTGACATATAAGTTGTGCACATGTCCACATGTTTATACTTCTACCAACAAAGTTAGAAAACGGGTATGACTACTAAACAATACACTACAGATAACACGCATTTTTTCAATTGCTGAACAAAATAAAAGAATATTTCTTAATAGACAGAGCCCTAATTCTTCCTGTTCCCTCTGACTCAAACTCTTAAATCAGCAGCTAATTGAAAGATCCTAGTATACCGCCATAGTCACTTCAGAAATACTTGGGACCCCTGGTACCAGTCTTCCTGGATCTGCCTCAGAGAAACAGAAACCCAGAAGGGAGTGGTGAAGTTCAACCCCTGCTCCATCCATATGGGAATATTTCAAGCAATTAAATTGAGGGCATTGCAGGCAGTGATTTCAGGAGCACGGTCACTTCTCCCTCTCTCCTTGGTCACCAGCCTTACCGTGAAGTGGACCACACAGTCCCTTAGAAACCGTTCCTCATTTTCCAGGATGCCGACCCACCACTTGAGAAGTGCCACTTTCCTCCTGGGCCACGCCGTCATTTGTTAGCTGCTAATCATTCATTAACCTCCCAGTTACCTCATGGAAACCAGGACTTTGCCTTCATTTGCAAAGGTGGTTCACTGGGTCCCCCCTTAATAAAATTACAACTTCAGGAAACAAATCATTTATATCAAATACAACCCCATGGCTTCCTCTTATGTTAATCAATTCAGGCAGGTGCTATTAGGTAATTCAATCACTAGGTTACAGAAAGCCACCACTGAATTAATGAGGAATGAACTCGACTTCTGAATAAGAAATTTTCTGAATAAATGGTTCTGAATAAAAAACCAAGAGCCAAACCTATAATCACAACAGATGACAATAATATAAAATTGGATATTAAACACAGTCCTCACTTCCATCCATTCTCAGTCCACAAACTCTTTAGGGGCCTAAGGAACATATTGCAGCCACCAACAAGAGCCTTCCATGTTTGCCACTTTCCTACTATTTCCTTCATGCTTTTTCGAGTAAGCTGAATACATTTTGAAGCCCTCATCCCAATTTAGAATAAAGTTTAGTTTAGTCCTAAGGTGAGCCTGTCCTTAAAAAGAGCATCCATGCCTGTAGCCCCATTCAGGCTCTGAAATTCCCTTTGCTCCCATCTGGCCCACCTGCTTCCAGCCTCCCTCTGGTCAGGACACTTTCCCCACAGCCGCCAGGGTGATTTTCCCAAAACCCAAATCTGGCCACATCACATCGCTGCCTAACACTCTCTAACCATTTTCACTGTTGTCATTTTCTTAGCAAGAAATGCACAGCACTTCGGGACCAGGCGTGTCTTCCCAGCCTCATCTCTTCTTAGTCCCCTATACGTATGCACCCTGTATTCTGGCCACACCCAAGTCCAGAATTTTCTATGCTCTTTCATAGTGCCATGTTGTTCCTCCCACCAAAGGGCCTGCTCCAACATATTTCTCTCCTTTTAAATTTCATCCTGAACATTGCCTCCTGCTGAAACCCTCTCTGATTCCCTCTTTACCCCCAAACCTAGACTGAATTGGGCACCCATGTTTCCTTAGCATCTGAAGGCAGAGCTCAATTATTGAACAGAGCATTCAATACCATAAGTGGGAGCACAGATCTTTCTCTTCAACTAGGTTGACATCTCCTTGAGAGTAAGACTACATAGTGTTTCACCTTGTGTTGTCAAAGCTGGGCATAGGGTAGATGCATAGCAAATATTTGATTAATGAATGGGCCAATGACAAATAAATACGTCCAATCACATGATTTATGCTAATTCCGCAGCCACACTTCCATTCTCCAGCTCTGGGCAGAAGCATTTAAAAAGTTTATTTTCATAACCTGACATTCAGTTGGTGAAGACTTGGCCCAGAACGAGTGGGTCTCCCCACAGTAAGTGGTACCATCACAACTTCTTTATCCTCCCACTCTTTATCTGGAAAAAATAGACTCTGGGCAGCTTGGACGAGATGTTTCCCTGCAGCAGGAAACCACTATTAGCACAAACCACGTGGTGACCATGTTGCCTTCCTCGGCGCAGGCATCCAGCCCCACAGGAAATCTCCCCCGCTCTGCACACTGCATTTGGTTTTCACAGAGCTGCGGTCGCCTGGCATTTATCACGCTGTGCCTCATCAGAGATTTAATCAGGTCTGAGTTTTTAACAATGTGCTCGTCATGCTCACTTAACTTAAAATCAAGCCCGTTCAGGCATTAGTTGGTCCTATTCACTCCGTCTGGTAGTTTTGGCATTTAAAACTTTAGACTTTTTCATCGAGGAACTCTATGTCTTTACCAACTATCTCCCTACACATAAAACTCTCAGGCTGTTTTCCTGGTTGAGATAGTCCAGGTTTAGAGATTACACTGTTGGAAGGGAAGTATCTGTGTATTGATTTCCTATTGATGCATAACAGATGACCACAGACTTCAAGGCTGAAAACAAAAAAAATGTGTTGTCTTATTGCTCTGCAGGTCAGAAGCCTGACACAGGTCACACTGAGCTAAAACCAAGCTGTTGGCAGGGCTGCATTCTTTCCAGAGACTCTGAGGGAGAACCTGTTTTCTTGCATTTTCCATGCAGCATACAGGCTACCCATGCTCTTTGGTGGTGCCCTCTTCCTCCATATCAAATCCAGCAATGGCAGTTGGAGTCCTCACATAGCATCACTCATATTTCCTCTTCTGCCCCCCTTCCACTTTTAGGGACCCTCGTGATTATACTAGGAATACCTAGTTCATTAAGTTATCTCCCTATTTTAAGGTCACCTAATTAGCAACGTTAAGTCCCCTTTGCCATATAAGGTAGCATATTCACAGATTCCAGAGACTAAGGCATGGATGTCTTTGAGGGGTCATTATTTTGCCCATCACAATCTACATGGCTCTCGACATCTAGAAGTGATCCTTTACATAATCTGATGGGTCCAGTGTGGACCTTCCAATGGTCACATCAGAATCACCTGGAAACTTTTTAGAAATGCAGACCCTCCAGACCCATCCCAGACCTTCAGAATCAGAATCTACATTTCCACAAATTTCCGGGGGATTAGATGTGTATATGCAGTGAGTTTGAGAAGCTCTCTCCAGAGGTTCCCTGAGGGGGCAGAGGAAAGAGCTTAAGACTCTGGTGTTGAAAAATGATTTTATCTGGAAACATTTAATAAGAAAGGGGTCCTGAGGAGCCCAATCAATAGCACCCCTCATCCCTGTCAGAGCTCTGAACAAATAGAAATGTAAGACAAAGAAGAAGGCAAGGTAGAGACCAAGCTTTCACCTCAGTAAACTGATATTTGATGATGTTAGTTTTACCCGCACCTATAACATTGAACCTTGAGATAAGGAGGGCTTCTTGCTACCCAGTCACAGCTGCACCGCACTGGGAAGGGTCCCTCCACTGTAGCCCCCTGCAGGCAGGCAAGGGCAGAGCCTGTGGAGAGGAATTTCTGGGAAGGAGGAGTGCGTTTGAGAGCACCTACTCTCTGCAGGCAGGCCAGCTCCATAAAGGAAGAAGAGGAA
The DNA here is from genome assembly GCF_049354715.1 of Callithrix jacchus. Classification (NCBI taxonomy): domain Eukaryota; kingdom Metazoa; phylum Chordata; class Mammalia; order Primates; family Cebidae; genus Callithrix; species Callithrix jacchus. The sequence continues at coordinate 27,661,085 of NC_133519.1, forward strand.
GAGTCTAGACTACATGTGTTCAGTTTCTTCTTGCACACTTAGCAAGCAGATAGATCACTGGTGAGTAAGGGAATGGAGATGAGACAGGAGAGTTACAGCTCATAGACCTGCCTCAATATGGGAGGAAACATCAGGAGATGAATCAACATTTCTGCCAATAAATAATGCCTACACCACAGTGTAGTGGGGAAGACAGAGAGAGAGCTCATGTGGAAGCACAAATCCCATTACATAGGGATACACAGCAGGAATCCCATTGCAAAGATTACCATGGAATGTAGCAATTCAATACCTGGCAACTCATCAGAACAGCCTAAGAATTTGTTACAAAATGTGGTTTCCTGGACCCCTACTTTAGGCAGTTCGGATTCAGTAGTTGTAAGTTGGGACCAGGGAACCATACTGACTTGAAGTTCTGTAGCATCCAAGTGAGGAAATGGCTGATGCCTTGGTCCATTCAGTCATTTAGGCTAGACTATTCCTAAACCAGAGAGCTTTTGGTTGGAAGTTATAGAAACCAACTGGAGACAGCTTACCTGAAAGAAGAAATGTGTGGCAGGATCCCTGGGTGTCTTGCAGAACAAAAGGGCAAAGGGCAAGTGGCAGGAAGGGACTGACCCCAAGAACCAATGCGCTTCCAGGATCCTACGGTGTGCTCTCTCCATCTCTCATTTCTGCTTCTCCTGTTGACCAACACTCTCTTCTCTCTGTGTTTTCGTGCATGTGATGGACTCTACACAACTCCTGAAGGTGCTTTTCCTCTGGACACTGAACACAGATTGGCACTCTTTAAGTACCCATTCTAAATTCCCAGGCAGAGAATATGACTGACCCAAGTCAGGTCAGCTGTTCGCACCAGGTTCAGGGGCCTGGGGTTATAGTACTCATCTCTCCATCTCCATAGGGATATGTTGGAGGAAGGATAATTCTAAAGGAAATAAGTCATCACTTGTTTGGTGAATACCAAAAGAATCTACTAAGAGTTGCTATCCTATATCGACATATTTTTAAAATTGCTTTTCCCCAGTGGCCAGAAAATCAAAAGGAAAACCTTGTAACTTTGAGTGTCTGTCTGATAAAGATTTTAAAAAATATTTCTAATTTACACTTAGAGTCGATCTCATTGAAACATCAGTTTTAGTGAAATCCTCAAGATGATGCCTCTCCTGACTACTTGAAATGGTAACGGAGCTTAACTCCTTTGGAGAGCGTGCTTCTCCTTCTAAATGGCTCACTTTCCCCAGATAGTTCTGGTCCTTTAACATGCTTCTTTCTAGGGTGCAGAGAGTTCTGTTCCAACAAGGCATGTTCTAGGATTGAGTGCCACATCCATTTATGTTGGAATTTTTTTAATGAATTATTTCTACCTATTAGACCATAAGTTCTTCCGAAGTCAAGAGATTCTATCTCAATCATCCTATAGCTGTAGTACCTATTGAAGTGCTGGCTCAGAGTGGTTACCCAACATGGGTTGTTGACTTTAGGAATGGATGAGAAGTCTTGTTCTTCAATAAGTAATGTGATGATATCATGCTTACTGAGAAGTCATTGTGTACCAGAAAACGATGCCAGGAGAGAGTTCTAAAATTCAGGATTGTTGCGCCTTTCTGGGAGGAGAGTTCGTGATGACCTCACTAGGGGAGGAAGGGAAGAGGAACTTAGAGATTTGTCAGTGTGAGAAGCAGACCCAGGAGTTAGAAGTGGTAGCCCCATGACTCATGAATTAAATTCCCCTGCAGGCAGGCCTTCCTATTTTCCTTAGCATCTCTGTCTTGATCTCGGCCTGCTCACTACAAGATGTGCTTGAGTCATGAGAACCAGGAGTGTGACTTCTCAGAGGTGCCAAATGGCAGTTGTCACAGGGTCATCATAGAGGGGAAGTAAAGACCTAGCATGAATGTGTATTCTAATTTCAGTACAACAAAACCTTAGACTTCACAATCTATCATTCCTCTATAAAATCGACATTACAGGGCTCAAATATCTTTATCATGACAGTATTTTATTCTAAAAGTGTATTTTTCTACATTTTCTAACTTCTAAAATAATAAAAAATAGCTTTGGCTTGACAGTTGCCTGACATAAATGAAAACACAATTTAATGAAGTGGCATTTTATGAATTTAAACTGAAGAAAATATTTGACATGCTTTATTTAAATTAATTTGCTGTGCGTGCTCTGCTGTTTCAATAGCAGTAGGGCTTTGTTTTATTACACATTTCCTCCACTGGGCTCTGAGGCTTGCTTGTGAAGAAACAGAAGCTAAAGGATCCAGGGAGTCCTGACTGGAAGAGTCCCACGGGCCACACTGGTTCTGCTGGCAGGAAAAATGAGCTGAATTGGGGCAGGAAGTTTTGTAACAAAACTATTACATCCACTTTTGCAAGGCAAGAGTGGACTATTCATCTCCATGTTGCTGGTATTTTTGCCATATAAGCAGCTAATTCCTTTCAGTAACTCTCCTCTAAACCAGTCTTCATGTGCATGCTATATAAATTCTGAACTGAGTAATTTTGGGGAACGTTGTAAAAAATATCCTTGCTAAACTTTCTAGAAAAACAATCTGCCAGTTCTATGATACTATCACTTCGGGGAAATGGTGGCAAAGCTATCTCACTGATTTATCTGATACTTTAAAGATGAATATGCCCAACTCCTGGATTTATAGAATAAACTTGCTTTGAAATAAGCAAATACTATTTTGATTTTGAAATTCCAGACACTACTTTCTTATTATTGCTTCCTAAATCAGTAGTTTGTAGATCCAATTAAGAGTTTTCCAACAGCTTATGGTTAGAGGGACAGTATTTGACTATGGTTGCTATTTGCTTTACTTAACCACTAACCTGGTCCAATGACCCCCGTCCTGGAAGAGGGATAGAAAACAGTAATGACGGTTTTCTGTTTTCTGACTCTTACCAGGCAAAGGCCATGGTGGACGCAGGATAGAGGTTGCAAGCTGAGTGAGGTTCAAAAGTAACAGATAACTTTTGCGCACATGAATGGTAACTTGTGCCTTTTTACATTTTTTCACTTTTGCACAAAGGTCTTCACAGTTCTTAGGATCGAGTGCACTTCAAAGATGAGGATGTAATTTATAGACAAAATAAAGTATCTGAACTTAGAAGAGAAAAACTCCTAAATACATTCTATTTTATTTTATTTTATATTTTCTTTATTTTTTAGCCTGCTCTGTCATCCAGGCTGAGTGCAGTGGTGCAAACATGACTCACTGCAGCCTCCACCTCCTGGGCTCAAGCAATCCTCCCACCTCAGCCTCTTGAGTACCTGGAACTACAGGCATGCACCACCACATCTAGTTAATTTTTATTTTTTTATAGCGATGAGGTTTTGCCATGCTCCCCAGACTGTTCCCAAAATCCTGGGCTCAAGCAATCTGCCCACCTCATCCTCCCAAACTGCTGGGATTACATATGGGTGTGAGCCACCGCACCTAGACCATAAATAACATTTTAGAAAATAATTTAACACATACACATACACACACCCCATAAAGCCCATCTCCATCATTTGGCAAATGTTAGTTCCATTCTCAGGAAAAAGAAGGAAATTTAATGATACAGTAGAAGATTGCCCCTGGTCCAGAGATCTCTACATTTAACAAAGCAACCATTCCTTGTTAGTTAGAAAGAGTTTAGATACAGCCCTTTTAAGCCAATGTCAGACTATGAATTCTTAACTCTTTAGGTTTACTATTGGGCCAAGTTATTATTGAGTCAACTGGAAAAGATTACTTTCTAGAAGCTGTTGCCTCTGCCAGCTTTTTCTCAACTCCAGTGTGAAGTGTCAGAGGTGAGGTGGCTTGGAAGTGCCATGAACAAACTCCTGAAAATGAGGGTCAGGGAGTTAGGGAGGGAGGAGTTCTTTAGGTGCCCAGGCAACTGTGAAATAATGAAAATGAGATAAGAGCCAAGAAAATCAGGAGGCAGGAGAAAAACTAGGAGCAGAAGAATACAGTGGATTACGTTTTTCTCAAAGATAACCTGGAAACAGGCTTTATCATCCAAAGACCATTTTCTCTCCCATCTAGCAATTCAAAAAGGAGAAAGAAATGGACCAGTGCTGCGAAAGAGTTCAGCTTAAATAACTTTACCAGGTAATTGAAAAAAGCTTATAAGTCAAAAACCTTTTTCTTTCTTTTTTTTTTTACTGTTAACAAATAAAAACAACACTGTTGGAAGAAGGCTTATGCTTCCTAGGCTGGTCCAGAGAAAACCAGAAACAATTGCCCCAGCAAAATATTGGCTCCTACTGGTTTTCTACTAAGAAACGGGAAAATTCTTCTAAGATAATTCCATAAATACTCTGTGAAGAATGTCTATTTGCTTTTAGGATGCAGTCCCTGCCTTCAAGGAGTCTGTCGTCTACTTCTGAACAGGGGGCCGACTCCCAACTTAGGAAACAAGAGATGGTTTCTGCCCACGCGCTCACTCACATGGTGCGGCAGGAGTTAGACGGGAGCAGCACAGTAAAGTCATCTGGAGCACATGATTATATTCGTTGCCTATTGCTGAGTCACAAATGACCTCACACTAAGTGGCTTAAGATAGCAATCATCCAGTGCTTCACGGTTCCGAGGGCCAGGAATCTGGAAGCAGCTTAGTTGGTTGCCTCAGGCTCAGGGTCTCTTGTGAGGTTGCAGTCAAGCTGTTAGCTGGGGATACAGTCATCTCAAGGCAGAAATGGCGGAAGATTTGCTTCCACACACACCCATGGGTGCTTGGGGGTCTCTGCTTATCATGTGGGCCTCTCCAGAGTGTTACTTTACAACATGGGCTCTGGCTCCCACCAGAGCGAGCAGACTGAGGGAGAGAAAGCCCAAGGCAGAAGCCAAGTCTTTTTATAACCCAGTCTTAAAGGTGACCTAGTCTTTTAAAAACTCATGACCTCTGCCGCCTTCTAATTGTTAGAAGTGAGTCAATAAATCCAGCCCCTACTCCAGGGGAGGGAATTAGGCGAGGGTGTGAATACCAGGAGGTGGCATGACTAGGGACCATTCCAAAGGCTGCCCACCACAGGAACCAAGAGTGCTGTGTCTAGCGTTCTTCTTACTTAAAGATACGCTGTCTTTTTATTTGTTTATTTTAATTTTACTTTAAGTTCTGGGATACATAGGCAGAACATGCAGGTTTGTTACATGAGTATACATGTGCCATGCTGGTCATCTAGGTTTTAGGCCCCACTTGCATTCGGTATTTGTCCTAATGCTCTCCACCCCTGCTCCCCACCCCGCAACAGGCCCAGTGTGTGATGTTCCCCTTCCTGCGTCCATGTGTTCTCATTGTTCAACCACCACTTACCATTTAACCAGTGAGAACATGTGGTGGTTGGATTTCTGTTCCTGGATACACCATTTTTTTTAAAAAGGGAAAAGATAGTCAATTATTTATACAACAGAAAGGCCAGAATTCAAAAGGAGAAAAAAAAAGACAGAAATAGATGAATAAATTCCACACAGATTTCTTTAATGCCCACTGTGCATCACTGATGTGCTAGATGCTGGAGATACAAAATGAACAGACAGCCCCTCCTTATCACTCAGGCTGGTGCTGGACAGAGACGTAAAAACACGTTGGAGGTGATAAATTGGGATAAGTATTTTAATAGGCGTATTTTCTGGGTACTGCATGACAACAAATAGAAGAAACTGGGTCTTGAAGGATGCATAGGAGTTCATCATGCTGGGTGGATGGAGAAAGCATTTAAGGCTGAGGACTATTATAGAGAGAGGAGAGAGCCAGGATGAGGTTGAGGTTATATAGGCCTGAAGCATGGGGTATGTGTCAGGTAGGGGGACAGGAAAGCAGGGATCAGACATGAGGCTGACAGACAAGAAAGCAAGGGCTATCAACAGCCTCAGGTACTAAGGGAGACTGAGACTCCATCAGGTGATGATATCAAAGGACTCATGTAACATTCCCGGAACATAGGCGTGTTCAGTTATCATTAGCTTGGTTCTATTTCAGAGAAAGAACTCTGATGGCAACATGAATGCCAGTCCGATTGGCTTAGGGCCCACCCTAACATCCTCATTAATCATCTCTTCAATGGTCCTATTTCCAAAAGCACATTCTCAAGTACTAGGGGTTAGGACTTCAACGTATGAATCTTGGGGGACACGATTTAGTTTCTAACTGAGCTAACGTAAGTGTTTAGAAAGGGGTTAGAATATAGCCCACAAAAGTACTCTCAATAACCGCTAACAATTTGGAAGGAAAACAGAAAACACATTGTTTCTGAACCAATATAACAGAAAGGCACTCTCGAATGAGCACCTTTTTAAAAGTGTTTTGAGGCTCATTTGGAAAGTTGAAGGAGGCTTCTATTACTCAGTGTTCCTTCATGGGATCGTCCTTCCAGAGCAGCCTAGCGCCACCAAGGATGGCTTCCCAATTCTTCTCTCTATCCTGCCTAACCTTGTAGGTGATTATTGTGTCCATCATTTACAGAACCCATTTCATCCGTTTGTTTTTTTTGTTTGTTTGATTGAGACAGTCTCACTCTGTCGCCCAGGCTGGAGTGCAGTGGTATGATCTCAGGTCACTGTAATCTCCACCTCCTGGATTCAAGTGATCTCCCACCTCAGCCTCCCGAGTAGCTGGGATTACAGGCATGCGCCACCATACCGGGCTACTTTTTGTATTTTTAGTAGAGATGGGGCTTTGCCATGTTGGCCAGATTGGTCTTGAACTCCTGGCCTCAGGTGAGCCACCATGCCTGGCCTCATCTGTGGTTTCTTATATGTTCTTCATAACAATCTTAGTAAATGAGAATTGCAATTTTACAAATGGGGAAAACTGGATTCAGAGAGGTTGAGTAATTTGCCTAAATTCACAAAGCCAATCAACAGCAGAGCTGGGATTCACACCCAGGCATTTTTCCTGGCAGCATGCTGCCCTCTGGGGTGGTGCTGGTTCGGCCATGGGCGGCATCTTCCTGGGATCTCAGCTCCTGTCTCAGCCCAGGAGCTGTTCTGACGTCTCTGGCCTCCACCACTGGTGTAATGAGGCAGAGGAGCTGACCTCCTGGAGAAGGTCCCTGGGTCCCTGCAGAAGAAAAGAGGGCTGAGGGCACATGCTTAGTGCACGGCTCCCTGCTCGTTCAGTCAGACCTGGGTAGGGATCACTCAGCTGCCTTTCAGCCAGCCGGTCAGTCAGTCCCGCTCCTGCCTTGCCCCGGGAAGCCCGAGATAAGCCCAGTGGGAAAGAGTTCTGCAGGGAAGTCACGCTTCTTGTCGTACTGTGGCTCAGAGCGGCTCCTGTCAGCGGGACAGGAGGACTAAATAAATGCCAAGCAGCCAAAACACACAGGAGAGGGTGGAGCAGAGGTGGGCACAGCCGAGACAGCCTGTGTGGGTGTGGGGAATGCAGATTGGAGATGACCTTGTATTCAGTTCCTGGCGCTGCCTGAACATGGTGCCACAGGCCGGGGCTTCCGCAGCAGGCAGGCAGGCAGCGCTGAGGTCCAGGCATCCATGGGCAGTGAGAAGGGGATCTGTTCCAGGCCTCTCTCCTTGGCTTCTTTGTGGCCACTTCCTCACAGTGTCTCTTGCCATCATCTTCCCTCTGTACGTGTGTCCAAGTTTCTCCTTCTTATAAGGACACCAGTCATAGACCTATTTTAATTTGCTCACCTCTTTAAAGGCCCTAGTTCTGAATACAGTGACATTCTGAGGTACTTGGGTGTAGGGTTCCGCCACATGAACTCTGCTGGGGACCCAATTCTGATAACCCCGACCTGGCTTTCCTGAAGGTTTGGGAGCTTTTCTGACTAAACCTTTTCCTTATAGAAGGGCGGGGCCTCCATGCTGAGGGAACAGCAGGACCCACTTGCCCTGGGGAGGGGACTGACTAGCAGGAATGTCAGCTGACAGGGCAGGAGGTGCTCTCCACACTGAGCAGACCTGGAGACAGCAGCCACAGCTGGAGTGAGAAGGAGAAGTGAGCACCCAACTCACAGAAGAGGCAAAGCAGGGGTGAGGGCGAAGGATGGAATTTAGGGGCTGCTGAAGCTGTGAGATGTTGGCAGCTGCACAAAGGGTCGATTCCAGTGAGCTGTGTTCACCGCTGCCTGCCTCCTCTGCTTGGGTGGAGTAGTTATCCATCCTCTTGAAGCCTCCGTGTCCCATCTATAAAGCAGATACTTATGGTACCTACCTTGCAGTATTGTAAGGAATGCAGAGACAGTGCATGCAGAGCGCCTAGCCCCGGGCCTGGAAAAGACAGCCACTCATTGAGCATTGGCTGAATGAGAAGTGACAGCTGGAATCACAGTAATATGAAATATTAAAGATGCTAGCTGAACCATTGAACCCAAGGGAGATTTTTCACCCTCAAAACTCCCTTCAAAGACCGGTTCCTTCTAGGACTAGCCTCATCATAGGCAAAAAAATGTGTGAATCCTCGAAGAGCTCCTGGGCGTCAGCCTCCTTCCTACACACCTCTGTGCAGCCCATCACAGCATCCTCCATGAGGATGCACCTTGGAGAAGGTTTTTGGAGACTAGAAGCCCTTTGTGAATGTGTAAACTCAACATCCCACCTAGAGGAGCATTCCACAGGGGCACAATGTGGCCTGGCTCTGATTCCCTGCAGGCTACACGTAACAGATTACCTCAAAAGGAAGGCATTGCTAAAAAACTTCTGCCTGCCTCCTACTTCTTCCTCTTTGTCTCCTCCCTCCTCTCAGGATCTGTTACAGGAGTTTTATTCCCCTTAATTTACTCTCTGCAACTTGCTCAGCTTGAATACTGTTATTCCATGGCTCTGTGAATGGAGTGTCGTGAGATTTCAGCCCACTCGCTCTGCACACAGCGCTCATTCTGCTGGGAGAGAGCTGCCCTTGTGGAATGGAAGCCAGGACCTGCCTGCCCGGGGCCCAGGGTACCTTGTGAAATACCTAATCATGCAGCTTCTCATTTGTACAGGGATTTACAGTTTCCAGATGAGAGTCATCCCTGTCGGCTCATTTACATAAATACCATAGAAGACATAATGCCTTTCATCTGTACAGCTCTGTTTCCGTTTACCAAGTACTCTCATATATATTACCTAATTTATAGATAATATATGATAATATAATACTCTAAAAATATATTGATTCCTTCCGTATGAATAGTGCTATTACAATCCATTACAGAAAAAGAACGCGGGTCTGCTGGTCCCTTCAACTCTGAGCACCGAGGCATAGGCCCTGTCCTTCATGGGGATCCATCCTCAGGGCCCACTGCTGTTGGAATGCAGCCTTCCAGAGGCCCCTTCAGCTGTGCCTTCTCATCTTAGGGAGGCTTCCCTTCCCTCAACCATGGGTCCTCTGGCCTCGCAGTCATCCTCAGCAGTGTGCACTGGCTGTTTATAATGACCTGTGTCCACTCATGCACCACTACAGCAGGATATCCTACTTTCTCTCATTTGCACATGTGTGGCCACCTGGGGAGCTGGATTGGGATGAGCATATGCTGACCACGTTTCAAGACCCTTTGTCTGGCACTCAAGCCCTGCTCTAATATTTATGGGATAATTGTATAACTTCTTTAAAAAGCTTAAAGGATATCCTTGGTTAACCTAGGGGGTCCATCCATCCAGCAGCCTCGAGCATATTTGATCCTGTTTTCCATATCTTCTGATCTTTCCCACCCTCCAACTCTATACTCCAACCATATTAATTTATATGCCATCCCCTAAAATTCAACAGTCTCACTTTCATCTGGGCTTCTGCAGGTGCAATTCTCCCTGTCTGTAACCTTCGCACCTCATCTTTGTTGTGCTAACTCTTATTCGTTGCTTTAGACTGGTTTTCCTGGAAACATATTCTGAGCCAGGGATTTCCATGTAGGAGGTTCATTGCAGGGAACTTCTGGGAGATGGACCTCTAAGAAGACGAGGAAGGCAAGACTGGGCAGTGGGAAGAGCTGACTCATACGTGGCCTTCACTGAGGCCTCAGTTGACCCTAGAGGAAGCTCTGAAACTAGGATGAACCATCAGAATTGTCTCAAATTGAGGCAAGGGGCCAGGAGTTTGTATCTCTGCAAAGATCTGGAAAGGGAAACATTGCATGGGGAAGTTCCCTCTACTCAGGGCAATTCTCAGTGAGGCCCACAGCTATGAGCTTTCAGCAGCCAGTATTCCCTGCATGAGAGTTCAGTGCATCTGCCCCAAAGACGAGGTCTGAACAGAGCACTCCAGCATTCTCCACATCAGTCAGCTAATCAGAGAGCTTAAAGACATCTGCCATAATCCCTTTGCCCTACAACAAACACAATCATGGGCGTGATATCCCATCATATTCACGGGTTCCTTGCCACACGCACAGGGAAGCATTACGCAGGGTGTGTTCACCAGGGGATGGAAATGTTGGGGCCATCTTGCACTCCTCGTTAACCCACTGAAGCACAAACCCATTGCCATTCCACCTGATTGCTTTTCTTCCTTGCCTGTTAGGACTGGATGGCTATTTCTTTGCCAAGACCACATTTAGCTGACAGCACCACTGCTAAAAGGGGAAAGCCAGGCAAAGGGCTAAACTTCCTCCTGCTCCATACCTCTTCTATGCAGTCCCTTTGAACAGGAAGACTCCCCTTCTGTGACATGGTCTTAATCGGGCTTTTCTAGGGCATGCTGCGTTCCTTGCCCTGCTGCCTCCCTGCGTGGAGCTCTCTTTTCCTAATTTATTTTCAGCCCTAAAGCTGAGCTCAGAGGCAGCATCTGGTTCTGCTTTTAAAACAAAGCTCTAGCTGAGTTGTGTAGAGAAGTACAGAAGTCAAACACACACTTGTCCCCAAGGTCACCCAGCACCAGCCCAGCCTTGGTTTTTTCCCTGCCCGCACAGCCCCATCCCAGCATTCTTTGTTGTCAACATAGCTTCTATTCGCCTGGGCCTGTTACAGGGTCCTGGGGTTACTGGGTCTGTAGCTAGGTCAGAGCCACTGGGCTTTGGAGGCCCTCCAAGGCCCCAAATCCACTTAGAAATTCTATATCCATGTAAGAAAAACAGAAACTGAGGAGAATGTGACTTGTAAGGCCCGAGCTCCACTTTTTAGCTTTCCCGTCTAGCAAGCAACTCCCTGGGCTCAATATTCATTCCCAGAAACTCAAGTGACTGATGTGTCATAGTAGAAGCTAAACTATCCTAAAAAAAAAAAAAAAAAACAAAACACCTCCTGGAAGTGGTGACTCATTCATGTCCCCCAGGTGGTGACAAGTCAGCCTTTGAGCTCCACCAGGGCTGCCATTCTGATTTGATTATTGTTCCCGTTTGGTTCAATCTCAAGTAGATTGAGGCTTCCATGGAGCAAGAATTATCAGTGTCTGCAGGGGCAGGAGAGTCATGAGGCAAGTTACATGTGAAGTCCAGACTCCGATGGCCACATCCATAGGCATTGTATTTTCTGGGGTACTTTCATTTTCAGATACTCTGCTGTATTGCACCATGACTTGTGCTTGTCAAATCAGTTCAGTCTTAGTCTAAAAATACGGTAGGGGCAACAGTAGTTATGTAGTAGATGATTGACTTGGAGGAGAGGCCGAGCGGATGAAAGAGAGATAGGCCCGTGTACTTCCCCTTAAGAGAAACCACGATAAAGGTAGGTTCTCCTTTCACTCTAACCCACTCCTAAAGGACTTGGAGGGCACATGACCCAGGACACTGAAGGCATCTGATGGCTATAAGGAGAGCACTTTGATGAACTAATTACAAGGAGTAATTTGCTTGATTAGCCATTGTTCCCCAGAAAAACCTAGCCAGAGGAAGAACTTTGCGTAGGACACGGGGATGTGGAGAAGAAAGCCACACCTGCTAAAGCTGGGGTGCAGAGTCTAGAGTTCCAGAAGAGAGAGAGTGGAGGAAGGTGAGCAGGGGCTTCACATGCAAAACATACCCATGTCTTCAGTTCAGCCAGAGGTACATGGGAGACAAAGGTAATGAGATGGGCTGAGGAGCAGGGAGAAGCCAGGTCAGCTCCCATCAGCCTTGCAGGGAGAGCCCAACTTTAGGATCCTGCATTTGACAAGTGGAGCCCTTAGAGTTCTGCCCGCCCTTATTAAATACTCAAAACTGTCAATTATGTTAATTGTGATTATTATTATTACTCATGAGGCATGCTTTCCTTTGTAATTTTCAATTGGAGAAGAAGATGATGTCATGGCCAATTTCTACTGTGAAGCAGTATTTTTCTGCCTCTTCTGTATATATTTGGAAAGGAGAAGCTGACAACAAAAACAGAAACAAGCCAGAAGCTAAACTCAGGATTGGTGAGGTCCCCTGCATTATCAACCTTGAAGGAGCCAAAGCCCGAGGCATGTGCTTCGTGGCCTGTCGACTTTCATGGGTTTTCTTTCCAGTTAATGTTGCCTCCGTTATTTTTCTTTTTAAGTACGACCAAACGACCTTGTTACATAAAGTGTGGTTCCCTGAATATGAGCAACAGAAGGCAGAGCAAACAGTTTAATGCTATCATCAAATGCAACTACAACCACGTTAATATAGCACATGTTAGTAATAGATGATGATACTAATGGTTACATGTGCTGCATGGTAATTGACCATACCAGATAAGCAGCTTAGTTATTACCCAGGGGATGACTTTTATAGTCAGGCTTTGAAACCTGCCCCACCCCGACCACGCCACTTGCACTCTGACAGCTCTCCAGCATGTATGCCCTCCCTCGAAGGTTTTCTCCAATACCACATTCTTTTTCTGCTTAGCTTCAAATTAGAGCATAGACCTTCTCTGCCTATGCTAGGAAGAAAAACCAAAGAATATAAGAGAAATGGAAGATGGCACATAAGTTAAGCTAACAGGAGCTGTGGGAACAAATAGATGCTGCATAATAGAAGGCTATTTTGCTCTCTCATACCAGCCCAATATAAGTGTTCTCATCAGCAGACAGTCTTCCTCTTTGTGGTGACCAAGGGGCTAAGTCTCCTTTCTCTGTCTTATGGCTCCACCATTCCCTGGTCCTCAGAATTCTTATATCCAGTGAGCAGATGGAGAAGAAAGAGGGAAAGACTCACCTGCATTCCCTTCTCAACCTGGGAGTGACACAGACCACTCAGGCTCATATCCCATCAGCAAAAACCAGCCCCAAATGCCAGGGGGCTGGACAATGTAGCCTGTAGTGGGGTAGCTGCTCCTGGCAACAATTTTATAGTACGCAAGAGGTTGCACCAGTTTTGATGAGTCATTAGTCATTGCTGCTACCAGGAATTTTACAAGACCCAAGAAAGATTTCTTTTTTGTGTTGGTTCTCCACCCCCCCGCCCCGTGTGTGTGTGTGTGTGTGTGTGTGTGTGTGTGTGTGTCTTTGAGATGGAGGCTCTGTCACCCAGGCTGGAGTGCAGTAGCATGAGCTCAGCTCACTGCAACCTCCACCTCCTGCATTCAAGTGATTCTCCTGCCTCAGCCTCCCAAGTAGCTTAGACTACAGGTACACGACCACGTCCAGCAAATTTTTGTGTTTTTAATAGAGATGGGGTTTCACCATGTTGGCCAGGCTGGTCTTGAACTCCTGACCTCAGGTGATCCACCCACCTCAGTCTCCCAAAGTGCTGGGATTATAGGCGTGAGCCACCGCGCCTGGCCAGGGTGTGTTTATTATAAGCACTGGTGATTATTACCTAACACTAAAGAATCCAAGGGACAGACTCATGGTACTGATGAGAGCCTAGGGTAGAGAATATGTCTGAGCTTCAGGGAGTCCCAGAAGCATGCTTTCTTGCATGAAGTAGAAGCTTATTTCTCCCACAAAGCAGTATTACACAACAGCACAACAGCACAACAGCAGCTGCCCTGGGCATTAGGATCCAGGCTCAGAAGCCCCATGAAACATAAATGCCTATTTGATTGCCCTTTACAGCAAAACCTTGTTAAGCAGATATCGGTTTATCCAAGAGAATGCACAATTGGAAGCAATTGTTGCTCCCCAGCTAACTGGATACCCTGTCATGCTCCAGTAAAAATATCAGATTATTTGAACTAGTTAATTCAAAATCCATTCTTCCTGGTCCCTTGCCTTTCAAATTAATGACATTTGCTGTAATTGACGGTGAGAGAGAGCGAGGGAGCTGGGGCAGGCAGAGGAGCACCTGATCTTTCGGAGTTAGTGGATTCTGCTCCCACACCAAACCAAAACTGAGGGAAAGCGAAGGGAAGAGAAAAGGGAGGGCTGGCTGAAAGTATGCGTTCTGGAAAATTCGATTTTAAGTACTATTTTTTTCCCCCTGAAGGACTCTTAAAGCAAGGAGGAAATGAAGAATGCCTAGACAGCTGTGCGATTAGTATCACAATTAAGAAACTCAGAAAAGAGTGAGCTTTTAGCCTCAGGATGAGCTTTGTGCTGTCAGGGTCTCCTCTCTAACACCCTCCGCTTTAGCAGGCATGACTTGAAGTCTAAGACCTTCGGTGGAGAGGCAGCAGAGTGCTGCAGCTCCCCGTGATTCCACCCCCCCATGCCTCAGTTTCCTTATCTGTTAGCATCAGATGGTACCTCCTTCACAGGGTTGTTATAAGGATTAAAAGTGCTGATGTTTGTCAAATGTTTACAGTAGCATCTAGAGCACAGTAAGCCCCATACACATGTCTATAAAACACAAGGCTGGATGAGAAGGCCTGAGTCCCTTTTAACAGCTGGGAGACTCACAGCCAGTTCCTTTCAGCTCAGAGCCTCAGTTTCTTGTTTATGAAATGAGGCCCATTTTATAGCCTTACAGAATGGTCTCATGGCAGGGGTAAGATGAATGTGGATATGCCCTTCCTGGTGCCTGGCACAGAATCGGCAGTTAATAAATGTTAAGTACTACCTCGAGCTGAATGTTTAAAGTATTCCCAGATCCCAGCAAGACAGAAAATGAGAGACTTCAGTAAACAGTGCCAGAGACGCTTCTGCATATGGCAGCCCGGAGTCACCAAGAAGAGTGTGTGCCAGCCAGCACTTTAATTTTCACTTATTTCATAGAATAAGGAGCCATGTGTGCACTGAGCTCCTACCCAGGTTATTAGAGAGACATATGTAGCACATCAACACAGATTGGCAGGGTGGGAAAACAAGGAGAAGTTGGGGAATACCTGGTGAAAGGTATTTAAATTAGTGAGATGAATTTGGCTCCGACAGACCTCAGTAGCATATATACTGGAGTATTAAAATAGCAGGGACACAGATACCATTTTCTAGTATCTGTGGGAATCAGGCACTCAAAAAATAAAAGTGATGAGCCTTTCTATTTTAATAACAGGAAAGCTCACGAGAACATGAATTTCTCTATATAGAAAAACAATGCAAAGGCTTCGTCACATCAATTCTGAAATGCCTCAAAGGGAGTGGGATGTTAAACCTCAGCCAGGAGGATGCTGAAAGGCTCTCCCCGCAGTTTCATCCAGTGTCTCTCTGAGGCATGGTGACAGGATGTGGGGAAGTGACACAATGTAATATTCAGGGACTCCAGCAAGACTTCTGAATTCTGCTCTGCCTCCTGAATGAGTTCAAAAAGATACAGTGTGAGTGTGTGAGGATTATGGTGGCTGCCTATGGGAAATGCCTGATGCAGGTCCCAGCTTCGCACTGCACAAATGTCACCTGATGTCATGAGTACCACTCTGCCTCAACATACGAGTTCAGTTAGAAAGCATGTAATTGTCAGGGAGGCGTCCTGAGGGAATGGCCGCAGGGTGGACTCTTCCCAGGGCTTGGTCCTGTGTAGTCCAGCTAGGAAGCCAGACAGCAAACAATATATAGTAAAGTTCTGTGGGTGCTTAGATATCCCCATGTGGTGTACAGTGGGGGTATTATAGAAATGAAATTTAGAAGATCTCAGTGAGGAGGTGACTGATGGGCACCATGCTTACCCATGCCTTCAATAATTTCTTGTTTCCCCAACAAACTAAGCTCCTAGATAGCAGGGATCATTGTTCACATCTTTGTGTCCTAAGAACAGCCTTCATTCATTCAGTCAACAGACATTCCATGAGCAGTTCCTATGAACCAGGCACTTTGCAGCCACTATAATAAAAAAATATGATTACAGTAGGATCTTTGCCCTTGAGGAGCTGAAACATCTCTTGAAACAACATCTGTTCTGTGAAGTGTTGTCACTCCCTCCTCTGGGTTCCCATAGTTATTTGCACTGACTGATTAGCCCTGTATATGATATATCTGTCTCTCTTCTGCACCGGACTGTGAATTCTCAAGGGTAGGTTGGGAGGACAACTTGTCTCTTCACCCTTGCTTGGCCCAGTATGAGTCACTGGGCAGGCAATCTATAAATAGTCATTGAATAAATTAGTGGGAAAGCAATGAATGAATTAATTAATGAATTAATGGATGGATGAATGCAGCCATGCCTCCAGGAGTGAATGCTGAAGACAGTGTGTGAGCTAACAAAGGTCTCAAATGCATGAAGAGTCTCACTTAGAGCACCATAACTGACCCGTTTTCATCTCCTTTGGAGTACAAGGGATTTAGATTCATTATAGAATAGAAGTTCCTGAGGAGGAAATGGTTTAGACACTGAGAACCACGTGCCATCCTTCCTCCAGCAATCTATCCCTTATAGAAAGAGTCTAGATTTTGCTTTGATAGCACTGAGGCATTGTCCAGAATCCAGCAGGATTCCTAGGCTTTAAATGCAAAATGGAACGGATGCATGGTGTGTCACCATTAACAACAGAGGGCAAATGGATCACCAGTGGGTGTTTAAGGAACCACTGGGCTTGTTAGCACTCTGCACATAGCCAGACATATAAATACAAAAGTGATAAACAGGCCACCAGGAGCCCAGTGTCAGATACCTGCTTGTTCTACAGGTTTGCTCAGGCCCACCTGTGCTCAGCTGCAGCGACTGCCCTACAAAAGCACGTCCTCCCCAGGCAGACAGGCAGTTTCTCTGGCCAGAAAGCATCACCGTGTACCACTCTTGAAGCAAATGCAAAATCAATGCTGCTTCTCCCAGGCCGACCTCTCCTGACCACTCTACCACCGCAGAGTTGCACCGTCACTGTCGGACTCTGCACAGGAACTGATGCTGGGGACTATGAATCAGCTCCCGCCCCAGATTAACATTCAGACAGAGGGCCTGGCGATGAATATTTTAATATAATGTTTACTGTTTACCCACATGAATGGAAAGGACTTGCATCTGCCAGTGCCACCTGTGCCCATAGTACTGCAGCCCAAACAGCCACATCCCCAGAGAGCCCAGCTGTTTGGAGCAGAGAGAGGAGGGCGGGAGGGGGCGGGGTGGGGAGGGGAGAGGAGGGCAGCACAGTGACAGGCTGGTGGGAGGAATCAGGGGAAGGGAGGCACAAACCAGAAAGATGGGAAGCAGGTGCAAGACAGAGTCAGAGGCTGGAGGTGGACACGGGGAGCAGCAGTTACAAAGAAAAACAGGTTGGGAGAGGGGACGTTCAAGAAGAGAGGTTGTAGGGACCCCCTTGGCTGAGAGTGGATCTCACGGAGGCTCCTGTCAGGATGAAGGGAGAGAACAGAATGTGTCTGACTCAAGTACACAGAGTGTGTTTCGGAGGAGTGGGCGTCTTTTTCGAGTTGGTGCAGCTATTTGTGGCCACGCAGCCATATGGACTCTCTGGAAGCTGCTGGTGCTCTCACCTCGCTGCCCAGGCACTGGCTCCCATGGCTTGGTGCCAGGGCCGCTACCCCAGACCGTAGTATCTCCAGGAGGAAAGGAGAGAAGCTAGCTTAGATACCAACTGGGGGTCGGGAATGGAAAGGCCATTTACGAGCTTAGTGCGGAGTACTTTTGGTTTGGGTCTGGAAGGGGGCCTGGCAGAGGCTGTCCTGTGGAAAGCTAGCCATTGCTTCCTCCATGAAGGCTGTTAGAAATCCAGCGGATAACTCTCCTGGTGAGCCAGCTGCTCCCAGCACATCAACTGCCAGAGAGGAGCCTGGTCTCTTCTGGTGGCCTGAGGCACTCACCCCTCATTTCTGGGCATCTCCATGTTCTATTAGTAAGGAGATGGCCTGGGGAAGTCTCTCTCCCAAAAGATGAGCATTTCTTTTAAAACTGCCTTGATCTCTTGGCTTACTCTGTCAGTTTTCTGTTCCCCTTCACCTTTCTCCTTTCCTCGGGCTATACCTCAGATTCGGTTTGGATCTCTGACAGAATGTGGCGTTAGCACCCATTTTGTTTTTACCAGCCCTTTTTCTGGTCATGTTTCTGGGCTCCATGCAACCCTGAGCTCCTTGGAGGGATTGCCAAGGAGAAGAGGAGAGGAGAGGGGACGGCTATGGTTAATAAGGAAAAGACACCTGCCTTCTAACAGGTACAGCAGAGAATAATGTGTCACAGGTGGGACAAACCGAGTCCACTCTCACTGCCTTGGTTGTGTGAGTGACCACCCACCCACTTCCTCCTGCCGGGGTCCATGCCTGCATCCCACCAGCCATCCACTACCTGGAGTTAACAAGAGGCCTACCGGGATTCATTGTGCTTCTGGAGGCCCATATGTAGGAACAGATTTTGTTTTTAACTTTTTATTCCAGAAAATTTCAAAAATACATAAAAATAGAGGGAGTTGTCAATGAACCCCATGTACTAATCACTCTGCTATAAAAATCATCAACCCAACATCTCTCTTGTTTCATCCATACACCCCATTCCCCCCCCCCAACACACCCACATAGGATTTTTTGGAAGCAATTCTAACTTATGTCATTTCATCCATAAATATCCATAGGTACAGTTTTGACTAGAGCACTAACCTTTCAAACTTTCTCAGGCCTCCCAAACCAACTGAGGCCTTGGCACACACCCGCCTTTGAGGTTGAGAACTACGTGACCCCTTGTTTTCTAGGCGCATGCATCTCATCATCTTTCCCAACCTACCACCCCTATTAGAAACAAATCAGTGCCCAAGCTGTGGACAGCGTCATCTCAGGCCTTGGGCATTCTCTCCTCTTCATTCCCAGAAGAAATCATTTTGTAAGCAAGCTAGCCTGTCAGAAAACCCACCTGCATGCCAGATGTGCACAGCTGTATGTGAGCAACTGCCAATCCATCTGCAGAACTACCTAAACAAGGGAGACGTGCAATCTGATCACCAAATAGCTCTTGTAAATGATGGTAGCACATGCAATGTTCAAAACCAATAGACAAAACAAACTTGGGCTTTCTCCAGAGGGGGGCAAAGACTGAAAAATAATGCTCTTTTTTTCCCCTCCAAAATTTTGATGAAATCTGTTTGTTCATTGAGCAGGAAAACAAAGTTGTTTATGGAAATGGTTACTAGGAGGCCTGAATTTGGATCTCTCGTCTGAACGCCATCAATGTTCTTTGGCCCACAATGAGAGGTCTTTTTTCATAAAACTTTTAAATAATTCATGGAACCAACTATAAAAAAGTTTATCGTTTAAAAGTCTGGACTTAGAAATTCAGACATAATTACATAGATGCCTGTGCTATAGTAGAAAGCACATTATCTAACTCAGAAGGTCTAGATGCTTTCACTAACTTGTGTAATTCTGACCCTTTCCTGCTCATTTGTAAAAATGAGTAAATCATCATAGTTCAGCCTTTCTGTCTCTAAGTAGGTAAAGAAGTCAGGAGGTTACATGCTGAAAGGATACTGTGCAGAGAAGAGGAAAATTAATATTTGAATTTATTTTTTTCTTTATCTTTTAAGTTCAGGGGTACATATGTTAGATGTGCAAGTTTGTTACATCGGTAAATATGTGCCATGGTGCTTTGGTATACAGATCATCCCTTCATTAGGTCTTAAGCCCAACATCCATTAGCAATTCTCTGACAGACCCCAGTGTTTGTTGTTCCCCTGCATGTGTCCATGTGTTCTCATCATTCAGCTTCCAATTATAAGTAAGAACATACAGTGTTTGATTTTCTGTTCCTGCATTAGTTTGCTGAGGATAATGACTTCCAATTCCATCTGTGTCCCTGCAAAGAATATGACTTCATTCCTTTTTATGGCTGCATAGTATTCCATGGTATATATGTAGTACATTTTCTTTATCCAGTCTATCATTGATGAGCATTTAGGTTAATTCTGTCTTTGCTACTGTGAACAGTGCTGCAATAAACATACACATGCATGTATCTTTGTAATAGAATGATTTATATTCCTTTGGGTATATACCTAGTAATAGGGATGCTGGGTCAAATGGTATTTCTGCCTCTAGGTCTTTGATGAATTGCCACAATGTCTTTCACAATGGTTGAACTGATTGTCACTTCCACCAACAGTGTAAAAGTGTTCCTTTTTCTCCACAATCTTGCTAGCATCTATTATTTTTTGACTTTTTAATAATAGCCATCTGACTGATGTGAGATAGTAACTCATTGTGGTTTTGATTTGCATTTCTCTAATGATCAGTGATGTTGAGCTTTTTTTTTCATGTTTGTTGACCACATCAATGTCTTCTTTTGAGAGGTTTTTGTTCATGTCTTTTGCCCACTTTTTAATGGGGCTACTTTTTTCTTGTAAAATTGCGTAAGTTCCTTATAGACTCTGGATATTAGACCTTTGGCAGATGGATAGATTACAAAAATGTTGTCCCATTCTGTAGTTTTTCTGTTAACTCTGTTGATAGTTTCTTTTGTTGTGCAGAAGCTCTTTAGTTTACTTAGATCCCATTTGTCAATTTTTGCTTTTGTCACAATTGCTTTTGGCATTTTCATCATGGAATCTTTGCCTGTGTCTATGTCCTGAATGGTATTGCCTAGATTTTCATCTAGGATTTTTATAGTTTTGGATTTTATATTTAAGTGTTTAACATGTCTTGAGTTAATTTTTATATATGGTGTAAGGAAGGGGTCCAGTTACAATTTTCTGCATAAGGCTAGGCAGTTATCCCAGAACCATTTATTAAACAGAGAATCTTTTCCCCATTGCTTGTTTTTGTCAGGCTTGTCAAAGATCAGATGGTTGTAGATGTGTGGTCTCATTTCTGAGATCTCTATTTTGTTCCATTGGTCTAGGGGTCTGTTCTTGTACTAGTACCATGCTGTTTTGGTTACTGTAGCCTAATAGTATATTTTGAAGTTGAGTAACATCATGCCTCCAAGAACAAAGAACAGCTTTGTTCTTTTTGCTTAAAATTGTCTTGGCTATTCAGGTATTTGAATTTATTATGTTCATAAAAAACATATAACATGGATTGAAAATGTATAGTTCTTTTGGTTGAGGTTGAAAAAGTATGTGTGTACATATATGTATATGTATGTATGTAGCATTTCAACTTTCTGAAAAACACAAGTAATGATAGATGTAAAACTCAGAAAAATATCCAACTCTGAATGGCAAATGTTATTAAAAATGAAGCATGTCAAACACAAGGGCATTCAGCTTGGTATCACCATTCTTTGTTGATGTTTACAACATCAAATAGCTAACAGGTTCCCCCAGTGAGCCTTAGTGCAGTCAGATCTCCCAGAGCAAAGAGATCATAGAGCAGAGAATAAGGTTATATGGTCTCCCCAGGGAAGTGCCTTCTTCACTCTAGTTTTAGCCCTTCTGAAGGAAATCACTACACGGTGTCCAGCTTGGCTCAGCAACCATGGTTCACAGGGTGTTTGGGATGACCATATTCTTTGTACAGATCCTAGAGGTAACTGTAGAAGCCCCTAACTTTTCTCCAGTGAGGATGGCAGCGATGACCTCATCTAACTTCCATCTGTGGAATGAAACAGTCACTCTTGCATGAGATGACATAGTACCTAGGAACCACATGAGTTATATACTCAGAAGTGGACCTGCCCTTTGTGAGAAAAGTGTAGGGGAAGGAGCTAGAATTCAAGAGGTTCTGGGTCCTATTCCTGGCTTGTCCTGGGTGATCTTGAACTGTTGTTAAGTTTTTGGATGGAGGCTTCCTTTGCCCACATATCCCATGGGGATAATCATATCACCTTTTTCTACCCTTACATCATTGAAAGGGCATCTAAACTATTGTGTAGTTGCCAACGAGTAAATTTAAAAGGAGTGACCTGAAGTTCTGGGGCTGTGGCACATTCACCACGACCTACCCACAGTAGACTTTCAATTCTCTTGCAGGTTCAAAACCCATAAATTCTGAACATCACTTTGTCCTCAGGATTACTGTTCCTTTTCTCCAAAGTTTCCATCCTTTCTGGCCTTTTCTCAAAGTGCAGGCACCCTTCCTCCCTCACCTATCCCACAACCCTTACCCCATCCACCCTTCTGGGACCTGGCAAAAATACTTCCTTCTCATTTACTTGATATGTGAGCTTTTCACAGTGGCAGGGGGATTCTGGGAGTTTCCTCTTCTTGCTTCTCCTTGAGTGACATGTGCACTAGCCCATAGTAGAACATTGGTGGCAGCTGGGAATCAATAATCAGTGTCCTGACCCAAGTGACTTTCCTGGAGAGAGATGCCTGGAAGCATTTAAAGCTGGGCCCACAGCAACTCTGCCCAGCTTACCACCAAAGACTATGCAGGGCCTTTGAGGATCTACTGCTCAGCTCCCCCTAAATCAATTTCCCAGCCCAGCAGAGAAACTGGGCAGGGTTGTATTGAATCTCTTCCCCTCCATTGCCCCTCACTGCCTTTCCAAATCACATCTGCCTCCTAGCTTCTCTTCCAACCAGTATTTAATCCTCAGTGGTGATCCTTTAAAGAAATTTAATTTCATCCTCCATTCTTCCCTTCCCACCTAACTTTGCCCATAAAAAACAGTACTGGGAATTTCTAAATTCTGACATCATATAAAAACTTCTTTGTTCTGCAAAGTACTCATTTTCAATGCCTAATCCATCTCTCAGCACCATTCCCAGTGATGCACTGCATGTTCCCGGGGTTTATAGATCTCTCATTTGCTGGCTGCTTCGTACAACAGCTTGGAAGTTCAGCCTTTTAAAAATCAATCTGCCTCTCTGCTTTCTTGCACCCCACCTCACAGTTTGCACAGAATGGCAGTCTGTGCACTGAAGTCTCCTGAAGATATTACTAGCTCTTACTTTTGGAATCACCCTTATGCCTGCCAGAAAACAGCTCAATGCCCTCACCCAAGGCCCACCTGAGCCCACTCACAGCCATCCACACACTCTCCTGCACACACCTTCTGTCCTTGAGTGGCAAGTTCAAAACCCAAGGCACCATCAGAGAGACATAACTAGATTCCTGATAAGTGATCAGGAGGAGTAATATTAAGAATAATAACTAAAGCAGCAATTCCATTTGGTATTAAATCTGAGAGGCACCACCTTTTATTGGAAACTTACCATGTACCAGGCACAGGGCAAAATGCTTTACCTGAACAATGATTCCCACAAAGTCTTTGGTGGTGGGTACTGTGATTATCCCCATTTTCAGATGAAGTTGAGGCATGAGGAAGCAGGCAACTTACTCAAGATCACAGAAGCAGTAAATAATAGAGTTTTGGTTAAGCTTAGGCTGTCTGATTCCAAAGCATGGGCTTAGCTTTGAGGGGAGAATGATTGGCCAAGAGAAGAGTCACAGAAAACCATGATAGCCACATAAGTAGGGTGGAACAAGAGGAAGAAAGCAGTTTCTAGAAGGAAGAAGGCAAGCTGTGTCTGAAAGCAAAGGATGCTGGGAAGATCATCAAATGAGTATGCCCTAGAGCTGGGGTCCCCAGCCCCCAGGTCATGGATGGGTACCAGTTCATGGCCTGTTAGAAACAGGGCTGCACCGCAGGAGGTGAGTAGCGGCCAGTGAGCATTACCACCTGAGCTCCACCTCCTGTCAGATCACCAGCAGCATTAGATTCTCATAGAAACGTGTATGTTATTGTGAACCGCACATTCGAGGGACATAGGTTGCGTACTCATAGAACCTAATGCCTGATGATCTAAGGTGGAGCAGTTTCATCCCAAAACCGTCTTCCACCTCCTAGTTCATGGAAAAATTGTCCCCTTGTGAAACCAGTCCCTGGTACCAAAAAGGTTGGGGATCACTGCCTTAGAGTGACATTGAGTAGGTTAAATCATTTTGCTAGACCTGGATTCTTTATCAGCAGGATGGTGATGACAATACATTCCTCATGAACTGTTGTGAGAACAAAACAGAAAATCATATGTAAGATGTTTGGCATGGTGCCTGACACACGGTAAATACTCAATAAATGTTAGCTATTACTATTATTAAGTCTGAGTCGTTGCAAGCTCACAGTGCCTGGCTCAATTTTATTCTGCATAAATAAACATTGTGCTAAATCCCTTAGCACACAAGATTCCAAGGCCAGTTCCTTTTCTGTCTTGGAAAAGTCAGAGGAGAGCTGTGATGCCCCAGAAGAATCTTTTCTAGGATGATAAAGGATCCAGCATGTGTGGCAGGAAGCACTGGGAGTGTCTTCAAATTCATCTGCCTTTGCATTTATCTTCTCTGAGTCCACACCTTCTATGTATTTAATGGCAGACCAGAAATTTGAAGATCCTGAAATTGTATGTGAGTTCTCCCACTTCTGACAGTGCCCACCGCACCCCAAGCCCTTTCTCCTTGCCAATGTCCTGTGTGCTCCTTGGCCTATTGCTTGATCCCTGAAAGGGACAAGCTCAGGGAGATCTGGGAGCCCATAGCTATCAGTGAAAGAAAATGCATTCTTCGCTACTTCTGTCTTTGGCCTCAAAGCTGTTTACAGTTGGGAGGAAACTTTTAGTACCATCAAGCTCTCTCGTGCCTGCTCCCTACTATTCTGTAGAATCAGTGAATCCACCATTAGAGATTTTTTGGTTGGCTGGCAGACTGGGTCTGAAGGAGGGAATCAGACACTTGGAGCCTGAAATGCCAAATGCATCAGTCTAATTTATTCAGACACATTTTCATCTGGGTATTTTCTATACTATCAAACTTTGTATCCTTCAGTGAAGACATTTGTCTTAGCTGAATAAAATCTCTTAATGGTTTAATAAAAAGCACTTAACTCAGTTTTCTTAGTTTTATGAGTGCCTTGAGGTCCTGTAGGAGAGCAAACATCTTTGCCAGGATCATTGAGGGAAACATAATTATTTTTCTGCCTTCTGATATATTATTTTCTGGAAGGAACAGTTCCAGATGCTCATCATATGCTCACAAATTCTCTGCAGCTCCATCGAAGGACAGATTATTCTCAATGAGGAAATAAGTAGTGTTCCTTCTTCCTTCCATAGCTGACCTGCCAGTCCCTTCAAAGACATCTCTGCCTCTTTGTTCCATTCTTTGCTGAAATAGCATCAATACCATTATCATCACCAATTTGTTCTGTTCAGGATAAAGAAAGAAAAGAGTCTGGAGGTCAGTTAGAACCAAATGCCAGGAGCAAAAAGCCAAACAGGAAATTAGGTTAGTAGAAATTTCATGAGAACAAAAACAATTGAGGAAGGGAAGGAGGAATAAATGGCAAGAAACAGGGACGACTCAGAGATAAGGAGGGAGAGAGAGAGAGAGAGAGAGAGAGAGAGACACACACACACACACACACACACACACACACACACACACACCAGGAGAGCCAGGAAACAAGACACAGGCCAGGGGAGGGTGGACTGCAAAAGAAAAAAGTGTAAAGGAAAGGGAAGAAAATGTAGTAAATAAGAAAGCCAAGGTAAACTGGAACATAACACATGAACAGCAGAGACAGCAAGAATCACAGAAAGGGAAAGAGAAAGAGTGGGAGTGTAGCGAGAAAAGGAGGAAGAGGATAAAAAGAATATGTGGGGAGGAGAGAAAAAAAGTAACACATTTAGGAATTGTGGATGGTTGGAACGGAGAGTTTCATTAATGGAAATGAGCATAAGGGTGGTTTTTGTTTTGCCAATAAGTAATAAAGGCATGAGGGGTTAAGTGACCTTTTATCCATCTGATCTTCATACAATTGAACAATTATTTCTTGCACACCCTCTGTGTGCACTGCACAATGCCAGACACCAGGGACACAGTGTTGAATAAGGCAAACAAGGTCCTTATCCACAAGGAGCTCACAGGACAGTGGGGGCATATGGACAGGTGAACTGGCCCACACCATGGGGTGAGGGTTAGGGTAGTGTTGGAATCATTGAAACCTGCAGAAGAGTCCCCGGACAGTTCCGGCACAGGCAGCGAAAGGGGAAGGTGACAGTGTACCCACCAGAGTGAAACACAAACCCAAAGGCCAGCCTCCAAGAGCCCTCCAGCCTCAGAGATGCTCAGCCACAGAACCTGGACTGCTGCTCAAACTTGTAGTTCCCAGCCCCCACCATCTGGCTCCTTTGGGGTTTGGTTTTGAGTCCTTCAAAGCCCGACCTCCTGACAACTCATCTCTAACCTGCATATGAAGGATCAAATCCAATAGCAGCCCCCTTTCCCATCTGTCATGGAGTCACTCAGTGTCTCTCTCTTCTCTTCAGAATCAACTGCAAACTCCTAACATCCAGGCCCTTTTCTTTCTGGCCTGTATTTTCATTTTCCTTTTTTTCGAGACAGAGTCTTGTCTGTCACTCAGGCTGGAATGCAGTGGTGCAATCTCGGCTCACTGCAACCTCTGCCTCCTGTGTTCAAACAATTCTCCTGCCTCAGCCTCCCAAGTAGCTGGGATTACAGGCTCATGCCACCATACCCGGCTAATTTTTCCATTTTTAGTAGAGACAGGGTTTCACCATGTTGGCCAGGCTGGTCTCAAAATCTTGACCTCAGGTGATCCACCTGCCTCAGCCTCCCAAAGTGATGGGATTCCAGGCATGAGCCACCACACCCAACCTATTGTGCCCATTTTCTTACCCACTCCCCTGTCTCCCCATCATGTCCCAACCATACTGAAGTGCTTGCAGGTCTGTGAAGGGGCCTCCATTCTTTTCCAGGTAAGAATCTCCTGCTGGGACATGTTTCCTGTCCCTGCCCACCCCCACCCTTACAGTGCCCTTGATATACACTTTGAACTCACCCTAAGATTCAGCTGAGGTTCCACATCCTCTCCTTCTGCTCCTGAAAAGCTTTCCTCCACTAACCTCTCTTGGTGAGCCTGGGAACGTCAGGAGTCCCTTTCCCTAGGCCCTCACTGCACCTCTGTCATAGCAGTTACCACACCCGATGTCCTAACCATTTCTGGACTAGTCTGTCTTTCCTGATAGACTACAGGGCCTTTGAAGGCACGGATTGGAGCCTGGAACATTCATCTATTCACCACTGGTGACTTGCATAGCTCTTTGCTTACACAAAGTGTTTTATAAATGCTTTAGGGAGCTGACTTGAAGAGTCCCCAGTGAGCTGAGTTGCAGGCAATCCCTAACTCGGTTTGGAGAGTCAACCCCTCTTCCCATTTGATACAAGACACATTTTGATCTGCAAAATGGAACAGCAGACTTCCCCAAGAGCGCCCACCAGGTGAGGTTTCCATTGGGTGAGGTCTTGGAACTTTCCTGATTGTGCTGGTGCACAGACGAAGCCCAGGGAGGGTGGTAGGCTTGAATTTCTGCTCTCTTAGTACAAGCCTCACATTTTATAGACCCTTAGAGAAATTTCAGTGAGTTTGGCTCCTATCATCAATCATGCAGGGAGTAAAGGGGTCTTGATGCCTTCATTTATTGCGTTCTTTCTAGCCAGTTAATTCATTCATATTAATATACTCAAGTAATAATTATAAAGTGCCAGCCTAGATATTCACCTTCCTAATGCGTCTTCTCAGTGTACATTTATTTTCATATGCCTGGGGTACTGAATGTTACTGTCCTTTGCTGAGTTAACTTTAATCAGCATGTTTCTCATTGGCCTATGGTAGCACATGAGCTTATGGTTCCTGCGATTCATTTTATCTTTTTAAATTTAATAAGATACAACTTGGACGGCCATTAAGGGTCTCCTGTTGTGTGTGTAAGAGCCCAGAACAAACATGGATAAAATTAACTCTGGTTTATTATGTTCAGCAAGAAAAGTTTTATCCTAGCCAGGCCACAAAGGCAAAGTCTGGGAAGAGCTGTGTCCACTTGTTCCTCACTTTTCTGTCTCCATGTGACATACATTATGTGACAATTAAATAGGTCTGATTAATGTGATCATCTTGGAGGCTGATTCAGATCACCCCAGTGCAGCCTAGCAGACTTCACTCATTCTTTCATTCAACAAACATTTATCAAGGACTCTGTGCTTGCTCGTGTGCCACAGGCTAGCACCTGGAGATGAAAAAACACTGTGTCTGCCATTGAAGAACTCACAGCTTACATACCCAGAACATGACAATAAACTCACCATTGGTGTGTAGTGTGACAGTGCGAGGCAGGGTGTAGCTGGGGAGGCCGAGTGCATCAGGTGCACTCAGACCAACCCTAGACGCTTTTCAGTTGGCTCTGGTACAGAGGAATGACAACCAGAACAGATATCACTCCCAACTCCCAGCAGGAGGCACCAGGACAGCGCCTTCTGGGCAGAAGAGCATGCTTGTTCTTGGAGAAAAGTTCTATGTCAATCCAGACTCCCAGGTTCCTATCCAGGATACCAAAGTGAGGCTGGCCCTTGAGGATGACCTGGAATGCTATCTTCTAGTAGTGCTACAATCAGAAAGACACACACAAAAAAGCAAAACCCAATATTTAGCCACTGGGCAATCCCTCCACAGGCCCATTCACCACCCTCTTATTCAAGTCAGCCACAAGCATGTAGTCTGATCAGGTTTCTGCTCTGATTATTCTGCCAGGACTGTCTCTCATTCTATTGTGTTATGGATGCCTCAGAAGCATTAGCCATTCTCAGGGCTGGGAAAATGTCTGTCCTCTTCAAGCAGTAGAGGGGATAATCCCCTGTCTGTACCTGAAAACTCCTCCAATGAGGGTCTTAGTGGGGGAAGGGAGCACACTGGAACTCATCTCAGAATCTTATGCTCAGAATCAACCTTGAGGATGACTGAGAATTTTCTATACCCCAGGCTCTACTTTCTGGCATAGATGTTGGAAAGTGTTAACAGTGGCCTCTACCGACCAGATGTAGTATTACCACATACTTAAATCTCATCCACGTAATTTAATATTCATTCACTGAACCAGTAATTTTTCAGCAAACATTTATTGAATATTTATTATATGTAAGGCTCATAAAATAATGTTATTCACAGGGTGCAAGGATGAACGCCCCAATCTCCCTTCCCTAACCCCACATTTTCTCTCTCACTGGTCCAGATAATGTATGAAGTTTATAAATTTATCTCTCCTAGGTCTTAAAGCATGCTAATCCACTGTGACAATGCAGAAGGTTTTCAGTTTAAAGTTAAAGATTACTCCTTGGTAGTCATTAACACTTTAGTAGAAATTAGTTTATTCTGTCAGAAAAAGGGAACTTTTGGGTGAATAAATACAGAACCATGTAAGTCTGGATTAATAAAAGGGATAAGAAGTGATGTAGGATATGCTTCTAGCATGAGGTAGTACAGTGAGACTCAAAGAGCTAAAAAAGGCTGAGGGGGAATTTAAGTCATTAGGCACTTACAGAAAAGAGGGCGGTCAGAAAAGAGGCAGTATGAATAGTGGCTTTGGAGGATATGCTCTGAATTCAAATCTGGCCTCTCATTTACTAGCATCTGATTTCAGGTGAGCTTCTTAGCCTCTCTAATTCTTCCTCTAAAATCGTCATATAACCTGTTGGAACTAAGCTATGAATGTCATGTAAAGTACTCAGCACGATGCTGGGCATAATGTTAGCATTCAGTAAACATGAGTCAAGTCGTTACGACCAGAGAGGAGGAACAGGCTGTAAAGGAGGCTGTGGAAACAGCAGGGCAAACTCCACCCCTACCTCCTCTTCTTTCTTTCTTTCCTTCTTGCTTGATTCCTTGCTTACTTTTTTGTTTGTTTGTTTCTATGTTCATTCCTCCCTCTGCTCATCACATTCTCTGGGCCACTTGCTGCCTTCTCAACTTTATGGAGCTCTCCTGCAGCGAGTACAGGCTTCAGGGCACATCCAAGCTCCTGAGTGTGCAGCTGGAGAATGGAGCCAAGGATCAGTCCAGAGACGTGTAGGAGGAGTCCTCGGGTCACAGTCAGGTCTGAGACTGGGAGAAAGGTGTTAGTGTGCATGCACAGACGAGGCCCTGTGGCCATTCCTGCCTCTCCTGCCTCGGCTCCTTCTACTCAGCCGCTATCACCACCTGAACTTGCACCTTCTGAGAAACATGAAGACAGAGCTACTTCTTAGTATTTATCTAGAATCTCTCCAGAATTCTATTCCTTTAGATTGGAGGTAGATGTGTGGATGGTTGTGCGTTTTCCAAAATTAGCATGCCTCATTAGCTTAGCTCAGAAGCAACTGGGAAATACAGCTACCCACTGCAGCTGGGAGGTCTTTCAAAGCAACCTACCGGCCACCAAGTGTATCAGAGGGACATGATAAGATCTATAGAACCCACATATCAGATTCAGGGTTCAGTTGCCTCTGTGAGTCCATAATCAGTGAGTAGCCAAGCAGTGCTGTTATTTTAGCTTGGCATCAAGACAGTATGTGGGGCTGATCTGACTGTAAACCTCAGAACTCCGGCTGCCACTTTCAGCCAGAAGATCTATGTGAAAAAGAGCTAATGGGGCTCATGGGAAACTTGAGAATTTAGGGAGCTGGGTTTGAGGTGATAGGTCAACAGGATTAAAATCCATAGGGAGGAAAGCCAGATGAAGTCTCCCCCGCCCACTTGGAGAGTCCCCACATGAGCAGCCTAATCATCCTAAAACGGAAGAGACTGAAGTCAGTCAGGTTCTACCTGGGAATACTGCATTGCTGGTGGAGGGAAAGTTGTCAGGGGTGCCCTAGGGAGGGTCCTCTGAAGGTATTTTAACCCAGTGCTAGGAAAATAGTTGCCCCAAATTCCTCAAAAAAAAAAAAAAAACAGAGTTAGACCATCAGTGGAGAGTTCCTTTCCTATCTCATAGAGGGGGCAATTGGGCAACCATTTAGGGAGCCAGAGAGTCAACATGGGGTGAAATCTTGCCAGAGATGGAGAACAAATTTGCCATGGTTTGAATCCCAGCACTACCTTGTGTGTAATCTTGAGGAAGTTTTCAAACTCGTCTAAACCTTAATTTTTTCTGCCTGTCAAGCACCTATTGTAAAGATGAAATGAGGTAATATATTTAAAGGGCTTTGCAAAGGTAAATGCTAAAAGTATACATACTAATGTAACCCATTTGCCTCAGGATTTACTAGCCTGTAACCATAGTCTAAAGTCCTATTTCCTTTTAATGTCTGTATCTGTATAGTATGAGCCCCACTGGCCTAATTGCCAGTGATCATAAGTAGAATTTAATAAGAGGATGCTGACAGCTTAAGCACAATTTCTAGAAAAAACAAAAGCAGGTCTTACCACAGGGAGGCAGCCACATTATCTTCCTATATAAACAAAGTCCCCTGATGTCCTTTCCACAGCAGCAGGAAACTGAGCCAGGCATGGATCCTCCCTCCTTTCATACACAGTCACCCTGGAGGCTGTCTGAAGGAAAGTGCAGATAGTGGATTTTTTTTTTTTTTTAATATAGGGAGGCTAGGTGTTCCCAAGGGATGCTGGACTGGATAGAATTCATTCACAGACAACAAAATGATTCCCAGGGTTGCCTCTGCCCTACCTCTTCAACCACACCTCCAAGGTAATTGAATGTTTACGAAGCACATAATCAGATGGAGAAATGGAAGCAGAGAGCTGAGGTGATTTTGTCCAAGGTCAGACCACGAATCAGTGTCTGGTCTTCACTCCATTTCTGCCCTCGATTGCACTCTGCTTTCTTTGTAAATTCATCCGAGTCCTGCCTGCCCATTCCTCCTTCTTCTTCTCTTCCTCCATACTAATGTTGCTCCATGTGGACAATATATGCACACATATTGAAAGTTGATGCAAGTTTTCTCACTTGAAAACTGTGTAAGACTATATGTATAAATTAAACTGGGAGTTTCTAATTATCCATTCTAAAGAGAAATGCCAATGAAGTGAAAAATCCAAGAGAGCAATTACACATAACCCCAAATGGTTTATTTTTAGTTGAGAATAAAATACAAAATATGTGCCCCCTCTATTTGCAGCATATTTAATTTCTCTATTATGCTCTGCCCAAGTGAATTTGCATTCTTCCAGCGCCCAGCAAGTGACAGCGTAGGCAGTGAGCCACTCAGAAGCATGCTGGGTGGCGAAGGAAGCCAGCTGGAGATTAAGCACTTGCTCTGCAAAGATCCACACTTAACTGGCCTATCCCCACCCCCAAGAATGATCAATCAGAGGCTGAAGGACTGAGGAAGGGAGTGAAACACTCCGCTCACAGAGGTAGAATGGACAGGGAACCTGTACCACCTTCTCCCAGCCCCGTGTTTGTATAAAAACTGACTGAGTATATGTAGTACATCTGTGCCACCGTTAGAACATCCTCCATCTAATTTTCTCCCAAATGCTTTTCTGTCTTTCTTCAGATCCTCCACTTAATCCCTGGCTGGCCTGCCCTCAATCCCAAGCCAGCAGCATCTTTCTGGGTCTCATATCTGTGTGACTTTTATTGTGCTGGGTGTGTCCATTTTCATTAGATGGTGCACTCCATGGGGCAGGGAGCCAGGTCTCCATGCAATGGCAAAACACTATGTATGCCCAACACTTTATAAACAATACAAACAGACAAAAAAATGGCTAATGGCTAAGATAAGCAGTTGACACAAAAATCCACATGTAGATAGCATCACAATGAGAGGTAAAAGCACAGATCTCCACGTGAGGTTACAGGAAGCAAGCTCTTCAAAAAGATAAATGTTACAACCTGGAAAATTTCATCAGCAAAAATATTCTAAGCAGGTTCCTCTGAGTATGTGTGGAACATATGAAAATGGCATATCTCCTCTTACGCGGGAGCTAGAAAAGAAATGTTATTAGTGGGAATGACATATGTGAGCTTCACTCTGAATAAATATACAATGTCTATATATATATATAGTATGCATAATAATAACACCTCAAATCTATATGGTGCTTTTCTTCCCAGGAACTAAAAATGATCCATGGTTGTTATTATCTCATTTATCCTTGCAGCTATTTTTTCCCTTATATTTTGCTTGCATATCATCAAAACACAGAAACATTTAAGAGCCATTATTTTGGCTCTTCTTTCCCAGTAAGTCCTACCTCTCCATTATACTCTCCTTAAAATTTAGTTAGAGGAAGGAACTAGTAATTCTATTATACAATCCTACAATTTATTCATAGGCCTAGATAATAGTCGCTCCCTGGTGCTGTTACGGGTCTCTAAAGACCAATAGTTATTAGTTTGCTGCCCTCACCCACATTCTGAGCTTCCAGAGTTCAAATTCCCAAAGGGTCATCATTTAGGGCTCTAGTAATATGTAAGGCAATATGTCTCTATTGCTTATAGAAGAGGAATTGCACACGATGCTGCTATTACCTGATAATGCTTTTGCAAAAACCAGTTAACAGATAAGTTACTCCACTTCCCAGCACCCCTGAAGAGACTGTTAGGTTTTTGATTGTGAGGTGTAGCTTCGGGAGGATGAGGAGAAAGTGTGGAATGTGAATTATTTCAGACAGGTCCAAAGATGGGAGGCCCAAGGAGCACCAACCTTAGGCGATCTCTAAGCAGCAAGAGGACACTGGGGACTCTGGATCAGGTGCTCAATGAGATATCAAGATAGGAAAGTGGAGTGGGGAGCAGCAAAGTTACTTACAGGGCAGTTCCCCCGAAAAGCAACATGGAAAACTGGACAGCGTTCTGAGTTAGGAAAGTACTTTGGCCATACATTATCTACTTGTGCTCTGGGAAATCTTGTCAATTAGACTCTAGAAAGCCCGTTTTATAGATGTGTAAACCTATGCCCAGAGAAACTGGTTTTCCTGAGATCACCCTGTCCTGTGATCATGGCATGCACTAAGCTGCTTCTAGGCTCTGGGAGACAGTTGGGTGGTCAGTTAGGACTCTCACCCCTTATCCTCAAGTCCTAAGGATGGAATGGAGCAAGAACAAGAGAGAAGGTTACCAGACATAGGTGTGTTGATAAATTTGTGGCCACTGGGCGAAATGACATTCCCTTGATTCTCCCACTTGGGCTGCATTTGGTCTTCCTGCTCAGCTCTCGTTTGTCCACACCATTGGCTTTAATGTTCCCCTTATCCTGCAGAGGTAAACTGCACCTTTAAATATCATTTTATTATAGGACTAGGAGGTTTGAGGAGAAGTTAGATACTCTGTAAAAAATGCCAGTTTTAGTCCTTAGATTGCTCAAATTGCTCATTATTTCTTGGATTCTCCTTTTTATATTTAGGTATTGACAGTAAGTTCGATAAGAACAAGGTTTGTTTTCTTTTTCTCATCCGGGATAGGAAAAGGAATACGTGGGAGCTCTCAATTCTATTTGAACAGAGTAATTGCTTTCTTAAAGGGAGAAATCTGGATTTTGAAAGATGAACATAAACTTACCAGTTTAATAAAAGAAGGAAAATACTATTTCAGGATACAGGGTCCAGCAGGTGCAAAGGCACAGTGGTGCCCTCCCAGAAGTGCATGTTCCTAGGACTGTATTTGTGTGGCAGAAACTTCCAGTAATGGGAAACAATAGGAAATAAAGCCAGAAGAGTATACAAAAGATCAGGATTTTGAGGACACTTTTGTGCCAAAGAGCTTGATTGTATTCCTGCCACCCCTGAAAAGCCGGCATGTCCACAACACTTACACGTCATCTCATGAAATGGCATAACCAACCCACCAACATTGCCATGCCTCCTCCCCAAGCCCTTAGATGACGGAGATCATAAGCAGAAAGGTACCATGATCCTTAAATTTACTTTGGCAGAAGGGTGTAAGAGAATGGAGAGATGATGCCAGGGGCAAGGAGACCAGAAGGAAGATATGGAGAAGAGTCTAGATGAGTCGATGAGAACCCATAGGGAAGCAGTGCCAGGGAACAGAGGGAAGGGAGGGGTCAGGGACACAGTGGTGGTGGGAAGGGCTTGGTGACCTGGGTGATAAAGAGCTTGCTGGGCGTCCGGAGGCCTCTGGGATTATATGAGCCGCGGGTGCCACAGACCTCCTCTTCTTGAGTCCAAGCCACTTCTGCCCTTAACAAACATTTAGAGAACAGTCTCTGTGTGCCTAGCATTGTTCTAAGCACTAAAAGAATTAAGTAGTTTAATCCTCACAATAGTCCATGAAGTCAGAGGGGTCACCTAGCTGGTACGTGGTCGAGCCTGGGTCCCAGTGTCTGTACTTCTGACAGCTATGCTATGCTGTCTTTCGGTTCATTCGGTAACATTCAACACAACCCGAGCACCTTCCTACCTATGCAAACATTTTACCCACAGTTCTAAGCACAGCCGCCTCACATAGCATGCTTCCTCTTACCAGGGGCAACAGTTAAAGCACTCTGTTTTCCAGAAGTTTCCAGACATCCCATTGACTTCACTCCAGGGCACACATGGTTACAGATGCCCTCAGATAATTTTATTCTCCTTAAGAATGAGCTCAGTGCTCACTGCTCCAATCTCAAGCTTGAGATCTTTTGCTAGTTTGCTCAGGCTGCCATAACAAATCACTACAGCTTAGGTGGCTCACACAACAGAAATTTCTTTTCTCACTGTTCTAGAGGTTGGAAGTCCAACATCAGCAGGGTAGGCAGGGTTAGCCCTCTCTGAGGCCTCTCTGCTTGGCTTGTGGTCTCTTCACATGGCTGGCCCACTGTGCACATGTACACCTGGTGCCTCTGGATGCCCTGATCTCCTCTTAGAAGACACAAATCATTGGATTAGGGCCCAACCTAATGGCCTCATTTTAACTTAATCATCTCTTTAAAGACCTTATCTGTAAATATGGTCAAATTCTGAGGTTCTGGAAGTTAAGACTTCAACATAGGAAGTTGGTGGGACACAAGCTAGCCCACACCAGGTGTCTTCTCCCCATCATGTCCACCTACCTGGTTCCTAAATGCAAGTTCCTCCCAAAGACACATCTCTGGGAAGATCTCATATTATAGAAATAATGTGCATTAAATTGAAATATATCCACCAGTATCATGGATCTTTGCGAACATGGAGAATTTGTGTGTGTGGGAGAGTCCTAAAATGAGGCCCCTCTGCCTTGCTTCCATAGAACACCTTGTGTGCTGACAGCTCAAGGGGAGGCAATGGTGATAAAAGCATACAGGCTGGCCATGAATCTCCTCATTTTAATGCACTTCATTAAAACCGGCATTTTTTATTACAAAGACCTGACAAAGTGAATATTAGACAGAAATGCATGTTAAGCTGCCATTGATCTTTCCGGGTAGATTGTACATTAAAGAGTGCACTTTCACACTCTGTTAGCTGCTCCCACATAAAAGGGAAGCAAGAATCAAAGGCAAAGTGCTTCAGCCTTATCCCTGCAGCATCACTATGGCTACCCAGTAGGGTCGAGTGGGCAGAATCAGACCAGGGACAGGTGCCACCCAAATCCCATGTCCAAGGGCTCTGTAGACATCTGGGCCTTAGCTATCTTCTCTGCCCACTTGACCAGCTTTCCTCCACGGCTGAGAGGTCACCACCAGTGCACTGGGTCATTTTTCCCATCCTAGAGCTTCCATTCCCTAGGAGAGAATCTGAGTTGCTCCATTTCTTAGGAACAGCAGTTCCGCCTGAAGCATGTCCTAAACAACATCTCTCCCCTGGTGTTTCTTCATCAAGGGGGCAGTACTAGTTTTTAAAATTCAAGACGATGGCCCAGAGCACCTCTGAGGGGGG
Organism: Callithrix jacchus; assembly: GCF_049354715.1. NCBI lineage: Eukaryota > Metazoa > Chordata > Mammalia > Primates > Cebidae > Callithrix > Callithrix jacchus. The sequence goes on from NC_133519.1 coordinate 27,697,724, forward strand.
CTGCTGGTGATGAGCATGTGTGTGCGTGCACACTGGTGTGATGATACTGACAGGAGCAGAAACTAGAAGTTTAATGAAAACAAGAGGAAAATGCATTTGGCAGCTGGGGAGAGAAGCTGGATGAAGAAATCCTGTGCCTGGCGTTTGCTACTGCCTGAGATGGAGTCACAGCTTGTCTTCATACAGTCAGACAGACAATCCTCACTAGGAGCCTTGTTTGCTGAAATATAACAGTTCAAGAGAAGCAAGTGGGGCTTAAATGCTAAGGGCTAATCCTGCCAGAGCCATTTCTTCCTGGACCATCTCTTATTTTAAAGCAGCCACCTCTTTCATCACTACTACATTCACTACCTCTGCTCCAAAGCATTCTGTCCTTAGACCCCATCTTAACTTCCACCTCAGTGCCTGCTCGTCAGGCACAAAGATAGGCGATGAGACAGACAGTGGCTCTCCAGTGCTGGTCAGTAAGGGCAGATGGGAGACCTGACTCATCACAAGCCCAGCCAGGGATGATTAGAGAATCAAGCACCCTAATGGAACCCCGATGACTACATACCCTCCTTCCTCCAGGAGTGACTACAGCAGTACTTCCAGACTTAACAGCTCCTCCAATCACTGTAAATCTGCATACAGGACACATTACAGTCATGCGCCATGTAAACACAATTTGGTCAACAATGGGCTGCATATATGACCATGGTCTCACATGATTATAAGGAACTGAAAAATTCCTATCCTCTAGTGACACTGTAGCTGTCATGATGTTGCAGCCCAATGCATTACTCAAGTGTTTGCAGTGCTAGTGTCAACAAACCTACTGCACTGCAAGTCATATAAAAGTCTAGCACATGAAATTATGTACAATATGTAATACTTGATAATAAAAAGCTATGTTGCTATTTTATATACTTACTATACTACACTTTCTCTCGTCATTTTAGAGTGCACTCTTGCTGCTTTTTTTTTTAAGTTAATGTAGAACAGCCTCAGGTAGGTCCTTCAGGAGGATTCCAGAAGGCATTGTTATCACAGGGGCTGACAGCTCTACGCATGTTACTGCTCCTGAAGACCTTCCAGTGAGACAAGATGTCCAGGTGGAAGACAGTGATACTGATGGTCCTGACCCTGTATAGACATAGGGTAATCTGTGTTTTCGCGTCTGTCTGATTTTTTGATTTTAGAGACAGGGTCTTGCTCCGTCATCCAGGTTGGAGTGCAGTGGCATGATCACAGCTCGCTGCAGCCTGGAACTCTTGTGCTCAAGTGATCCTCCTGCCTCAGCCTCCTGATTAGCTAGGACTGTAGGCATGTGCCACCATGCCCAGCTTGTGTGCCTTGGTATTTAAGCAAAAAAAAAGTTGAAAAAGTAAAAAAAATATAGAAATAGAAAAAAATCATGAAATCAGGATCTAAGAAAGAAAATATTTTTGTACAGGTGCATCATATGTCTGTGTTTTAAGTTATGTTATTACAAAGGAGTCAAAAAGTCTTAAAAATTTAAGTGTATGACATAAAAATATTACAGTAAGCTAAAAGTTAATTTATAATTGAAGAAAAATCCTTTTAATGAACTTAGTGTGTCCTGAGTAGTCAGTGTTGATAAAGTCTACAGTAGCGTATGGTCATGTCTTGGACCTTCACATTCACTCACCACTCACTCAGTGACTCACCCAGAGTGGCTTCCAGTCCTACAGACTCCATTCATAGTAAGTGCCCTGTACAGATAGATCTGCCATTTTTTAAATCTTTTATGCTGTATTTTTACTGTACCTCTTCTATGTTTAGAGACACAAATACTTACCACTGTGTTACAATTACCTACAGTGCTCAGTACAGTAACATGCTGGCCAGGTTTGCAGCCTGGAAGCAATAGGCTGCCTACACCATATCCCTAGGTGTGCAGTAGGCTCTGCCACCCAGGCTTGTGTAAGTGCGTTCTATGATGTTCACACAATCTCCTAACGACACTTTTCTTAGCACTAATCCTCGAGGTTAAACAACGCGTGACTGTACTTATCTTGTAACGAGTACAGACTGACGTGATCACTGGCTCTGTCAAGAATCCCAAATAAAGATTTTTACAAGCTGTGATGCAACAAGCACAGAGATGGGCAGGGAAGGACATAAATGAGTTCATTACTCAGCCCAATGTGTTAACTTCAGTCTTGTCATGACTCATAAGACAGTTCTTCTGTTTTACTAATTGCAGTGTATTTATTGCCCTTCTCTCCTCACTGACTAACTCAGATGTGTCAAACAAGAGCAGTGAGCCTCCTGTTCCTGGCAACACAAACTGACTTCTTCATTCCACCCTGCAGAAACAGCTGAAATTCCTAGTGCATCCAGCTGCCTTTGTCTCCTCATTTTACCTGACTCTGTAACATTTGGTGGCATTAACCTCTTCACTGGCCAGTGGCCATTGAGTTTCCACCATGTGCCCAACCCTGTGACAAATTTCAGCCAACAGTGGTGCAGGACATGGCCACTGAATGTCAGGGGTCCACAAGCAAATAGAGAAACAAGTGAATAAACTATCACAAGGCACAGAGATGCATTCTGTTCCAGGGAGGGCTGGAATGAATAAGCCCTATTATTTGATAGCACAATACGGTGACTATAGTCAACAACTTACTTGTATAGTTTAAAATAACTTGAAGAACATACTTGGGGTTTTTGCAACTCAAAGTATAAATGCTTGAAGGGATGGATACTCCATTCTCCTTGATGGACTTACTTCACATTGCATGACTCTATCAAAATATCTCATGTACCCCATAAATACGTATACCTAGTATGTAGCCACAAAAATTGTCAAAAATTAAACTATTAAAATAAAATAAAGGGAGAGCTGGGAATAGCCTGGGAGTGTGGAGGAGGCACACTTCTGCTCCTGACGTCTGTGGCATGCATGCCTTTGAGTGGCATGCCTTCTCTTTCAACCCCTCCCTCATCATCCTCACTCTGCTCTTTTTGCGTTTTGTCTTCCCGTGCAGCCCTTTGCATGCTGATGATCCCCCATGTCATCTCCTGCCTTCTTTTCTTTTCACTTCATATATTTTCTTTGAATGTTCTAATCCATTCCAAGGATCCAGTTGTCACCTTTACACTGGTGGCTTGTACGTCTGAACCTCTCTCCTGAGCTCAGATCCACATACCAGCTACTTATTGGAGTTATTCGACTCCTCCAATGCAACACGTTCAATACTGAACTCCTTCTCTGTACTCCCATCTCTCCATGCTTTTTCCCTCATAGTGTCTTTTCACAGTGGGTCATACCAACCATGCCAGTTAGAAATCTCCCTATCATCCTGCCTCTTCCCTGGTGCCCATCTAGCGATTACCACTGCATGTTTTTCCTCTAAAGGGTGATTTGCATTCACCTTTCCATCCTGCTCACTTACCCCACAGCAGCTGATGCCCTCAGTCTCTCCAGTTTAGACCATTGCAGTCATCCCCAGGCCAGTCTCTGTCCTTTCAGCCTCAGTAGTGCGTCACTCCAGTTTATAAGCCATACTGATGTCAAAGAAATTGGCCCAAAACCCAAGTCTAAAACCCAGGTCTCCTATATTTAAGACCAGTAGACAGATCTCACTTCCCAAAACCATATCAGAGCTCTTTGCCTGCCTTTCAAGCTCTATCAGTCTCATGCTGGACCTCCTTTACTCTCCCATCTCCTTTTCTCCCTCCCTCCAGTTACTGGGCAGCCCCAACAAGAGGCCACAAGATCCTCCCCACAGCTCCTCCACATCTTCGTGTGTCTCTTCCCACCAGCTGGAAAGTGCAACCTACATGCCAACCTTAGTCCCCTGCTTGGTAAATTTCTGTTTGTTCTTTAGGATCCAATTCAAAACTCTTGTTCTCTGAACCTTCTCTGACCCAACCACACACCATTAATTACCCACTCGCTACTAGTGATAGCTGTACGGAGCGCACTGCTATCTGAGGAAACAGTGGGTGGGAGGGTAGTGGCTACATTCTCGTGGCAATCAGGTCTCTCTTAGCCTGTGGTATAATTTCCCATTCCAATGTCTGCCTCCCAGCAGGTCACGGAACTCCTTAAAGGCAGAGGCTGTGTCTTCTTGTTATTAGGACTCCGAGAACCAGGTCCAGTCCTTCCAACCAGTCCTCAGAGAACCTTCCATCCAGTCCTATATGGCTCCAGATTGTCTGATTATCTCCAACCAGCAGCCTCGTAGGTCCATCACACTCAACAAGCCCCAAACTGAGCTCAATGTCTTCCTCACCAAATGCTCCTTTTCCTGAATTCTCTATCTTGGTTGGATGGCAATCTCCAAACTGAAGGTCATTTTGACTCCTCCCTCAGGCCTGTTTTCTACTCATTTTACTTCCTAAATATCTCTCAAATCTGCCCTCCGTTCCACTGCCACCAACATACTACTTCTGCCTTCAGTGACTGCAACCTGGACTATCACACCAGCCTCCTCAAGGCTGCCAGCATCATACTCACCTTATGAGAACCCTTCAGAAGTTCTCTTTTACTACTAAAAAAAAAAAAAGTCCCCATCCTGACTACCAGGCTGGCCTCACCTCCTCCTGCCACTGGCCTCTGCCCCAGGCTCTGGCTACCATGAAGCACTTGCAGGTTTCTAAACACACCATGCTAATGCTCACCACCATGTCCTTGCTGGTGCAGACCTCCTACCTAGAATGCCCCTTCCCTGGGCTGCTCCTGCTCATGCTGAATACTAAACATAGATATCCCCTTCAACTTTCTCAGATTCCTCCCCATTTCCTCAGAGTGGATTAACTCCATCTACCCTGTGTTCATAGTCTCCCTGGCATGTCACTGTTGAGCTTACCACAACATCCTATACTCCTTGGGATTAGGAGCCATATTGCATGTAATAGGTGCTCAATACATGTTCACTAAGTGAACATACTTGGTTAAAGTAGTTTCTAAAGGGAAAGGAAATGAACTAGTGTGATTATATGCCAGATACCTTCAATGCATCATCTCAATTAAGTTGCACAGGCACTCCACATGGCAAGTATCATTGTTTCCATCCACATACAATTGAGGAAATTAAATCTCAAAGAGGGTAATTACCCTCAGGTGGAACAGGGATTCACATCCACATCTATACTCCATCCCCATGCCCTTTCCCCATTCTGTGCCATCTTCTTCACGAGAGCATCGCTGGCAAGTTCCCATCCTCAGAAATCTCCAGGATCCAAGGTGTCCCAGCTTCCTGGAGATCGAGACACACTGTCTCACTCCAGTTGCTTCTGCTCCTCTGCAAATCTCCTCCTTCATCTCTGCATGTCTGTAGGCGTGGAGCTGAGCACAAGCTTTCTCTGCTGCTATATCATATCACAAGCTTCTATCTAATTTGCCATTCCCTCTCTCCCTAAGGATGTATTTACGTTAATACTTTAAAGGCAGGCGTCTCTCCATGAAGCAGGTATGAATCTATTTTTCACTAGCATTCACATTATGGGAAATGCAGTGCTTTATATATTAACAAGTAATTTCTTTGCCCAATGAAGTTCAAAATTCAATAAATGCTGTATAAGCTCAAGTCCCCCACTTGTAGGTCAGAGAGCAGCCTCATGGGGGTGGGAAGAAAATTCCCACATATTTCCTTTTCCTCTTCCCTGCCCTCGCACCCTCTGTCCCCTCTGATATCAATATGTTTAGTGTAGCTGTCACTAGTAATCAGCATGTCAGCTACACTTTCTAGCCCCTGGGTCTAGGTGGCCTCAAGACTCACACCTCCAAAAACTCATGGCCATCTCTCGATGTCTTCCTGTGCCAAAGCCTATTGAACATCTCCCCAGTGGGCTGACATCCCCCACTAGAAAGGTAATTCCTCTGAGTTAAGCATTGCCTAATTCTTCTATCCTCTTTTCAAATGGAAATTCTTAGTTTACCAAGTTCATTGTTTGATTGCAAACTAGGTCAACTTATGGTTTGTTTGAGAGTTTAAAAAACATAAGGGGGCAGAAAGCAAAATGCTCTCTTATCACTAGTTTAAGGTTGGCACTTGCTGGTGGCGTGGGCGAGGTGGAGGGTGGGCAGAGTGAGAAGCTGCCTCTGGTCCACACTGGGAGACAGTGGATGTCACCCTCAGGCAGACCACATTCGCCCAGCTCTGAGGGCAGGACTCTAGGACACTTAGGAATATTAGTCCAGGTCTGTTCTCTGCATTGAATAATAATTCAGTAAAATCTCAATTAAAAGCAAGTCATAAATCACATTTAATGTTGCCCTGATGGGTCGAATCTAATATGCCAGGCCTATTAATCATTTGCCAGTCCCTGGAATCCCAGCCTCTGTCTTCTGAGGATTCAGGGGTTAAGGCCTATGTCATGTCCCAGATGAGGAGTTTGGTGGGTTGGGTACTAATGGGGAACCCAGTAGGAAAGGGGAGCCCAGATTCCTACACAGGCTAGTTTGTCTGCTGGGTGTGGAATGTGCCAGATGGAAGTTGGCAATGTGTGGGTGCAGTTTCGGGAAATAGGCAACCTGGCAGGTTGAACGAGCTCTCCACAGCACCAGACAATGCCAGGTAGTCCTTCTGACAAGCACTGGGCATCAGGGATCTGAAAGAAGCTGCAGCATTTCCTAACATGAAAAGATCAGTCATGTGGAGTTCACAGATAGGAAGCTGGTAGACACCCTGGCTGGCCCAGGAAAAAACTGTGCCTTTGGATGGCAGGGTCAAGTAACTAGGCAGAGATCCAGGGCTAGGACTTCAGTCTCTTGGAAGGGATGCTGGTTCCAGGCCTAGAAAGACTGGGTCAGCCGCACACAAATCTCCTGGGAAGACGGAAGCACTGCAGGTTTGTCTAGTTTAGAAAGAAGCCAAGTGACCAAATTGGAAAACTGAGAGCTACATATCTAGAACTGGAAGACAAGGGGTCTTCCCCGACATTTCAGGGGAGACTCTGAGCACCAAGTTCGTGTCCATCAGAAAAGGAGAGGCTGAAGCCTCAACCATGAGATTTGAAGCTAGAGACTGGCATTTGATTCCTAGCTATGTGGCCTTAAGCCAGGCACTTCACCTCCATGAGGCTTAGTTTCCCTATTGATAAAATGAGGCTCATAATATTTAATTCACAGGATTGTTTTGAGGATCAATGGACAGGTACATAATAGCATCCAGTGTGATGGCTACCTAGGGTGATGATGGGCCTTAATTCCTGAAAGTCTGTTGTTAGTGCAACAGAGGAAAGACCACTTCCACACAGCAAGCTCAAGAGACCAGAGGCAGAATGGAGGTCAAGGTTGTAGAGCCAGGGTCCAAGTGGGTAAAACAAATTTAGGATATGAAAATGTGAGGACCAAACAAGACCTGTCTCAAGCTACTTCACACCGCTGTGGGATCCCAAGAGTGTTATATCAGCCAGCGGTTATATTAACCAGTAGTTCTGCTTATAAGATGGCGGCGGGGCTTGAGGGGCCCGAGCTAGGGTGAGTGTGGGCAGATTGCCACACTGGGCTTGCCCTTTGTGGGGCCAGTGATGGTCCTAGAGGTTAGCCTGGGGCTACAAGCAAGGCTGCATCAGAGCAAGGAGGAGGTAGAGCTCCTGGATATTTCTTCACTCCCTCTCTTCCTTCCTCCTTTCTTCCCATTTTTCTTCCACATATATTTCTGTATCCCCTACTGTGTGCAAGACATGAGAGGCTTGAACCTAAGAACCTGGAAAGAGCCTGACTGCAGGGATGAAGCGACTGGGTAACAAGGCCCCACTGACTCCAAAGGAAAAGCGAGCATCTTATTTCTGAAAGACCTCATAAAAAAATCCCATAAGGACACTTAGCTGCTTTATGATCAATATGCTTGAGAATTACTTAAGCATTTGTCATCAAGTCTCATTTTGTGCCACTGTCTGGCACAAAATAATAGCTGGCATTTATTGAGCACTTATAAGACAGACACTGAACTTAGAAGTTTACATGGGTTGTTTGTTTTAACCCTTTCAACCTGGGAGTTTCAGTAGCATCATTATCCCCATTTGATAGATGAGGAAACTAAGACCAAAAGAAGGAAACTTTCCCAAGATCTTGAAAGTAAGTAGTAGAGCTGGGATTATAGGCCACCTGGCTTATGGGCTGGAGGATACTGATGTTTTGAATTGAAATGCAAACAACTGAATCTGCGTACTGGCTCTCCAGGCCTGCTCAGGCTCAGTGCCCTCTTAGGAATGGGCAGGACAGGATGAGTGCCTGTGAAAGCTAACAGTGCTCTCTCCTCTCCCCTCCAGGACAGGCAACACCCACTCTCTAGCAGTGAACTGGTGGTGAGACTCCTCAACCCTGCATTTGAATAATTGTCTTCATTTTCAGTGCCCCGCTCCAGGGTACTACAACAGGAAATAAATAAATATTGTCAATGGCTAGGACAGGAGGCAGCAGAATAAAAACAAATGTTATCTATTAGAATGAGCATTTTCTGGCTACTGTTAAAGCAGTATGACAGTGGAAGCTGCTTTTCTGCTCTAGAAAATGACCTCAGCTCATATTAACTGTTGTTCACTTATAACCTTGCTGTTCATAACGTTTGCTCAGCCCATTGCTAAGGAATAGTCCAAGGCACAATCTAGCAGGTGCCCGGGTGTTTGAATGCCTGTGTTCTGGGTGCTTTACACCTGAGGTGTTTGTTTTTTCCAGCAACTCCTGACCTTCTGATTGCTAATCCCGGCTTCTTTATTTCTTCTAGCCTCTTTGGCCAATTTCTCATCTTCTTGGAGGTGGCGATGTCATCTAACTTTGTATCACCTGTTGTCTTTATTAATGGGCTTCTTGCTTTTCTTCAAGATTGTTCACATTTCACTAACTACTTTAATACTGGATATTGAATTTCTGAAGCCCTGGGGCTCCTAGGACAAAGGTTAACCCCTGTCTATTTAACCTGGTGGGCAAAATGGATTTGCCCCTCATTCAGAAGTGCTGAGTTAATGCAATTGGGCTTTGTCTTATTATCAGATAATTCTTTTCCTTGATTATTCCCCTTTCAGTTCAAGGCTTTCTATTAAGTATTGAGGAAAAGAGATTTGTGGCTTAGATCCTGTGAGGAAAGTGATTAGTCATGTGAGGATCAAGGGATCAACTATTCAGTATTAATAAGCTTATGTGATAACCACACATTCTTTTTGACAGCACATCTGTGGTTTAGATTCAAGAACACTGAGGTTACAACAGAGAAGAAAAGAACATCACTCCATGGCAGATAATACATAGATACATGGCTTTATATACATAAAGCAGATAATGGAGTTATGTTACCGACTCCATTGGAAATCATATATTCTGTGGTTGTCTCCCCAGTGACCTTCCCTCATTTCTTCCTTGCAGCGGAATCCCAGTTTGGTTGAACCATCTGACGGCAGTATAGTTTGCTCCTACTTTAGCCTCTAGTGGGGAAAGGGTAACCTTGATCGATCTAAACCAGAGATGGTAACTCCGTTCTCCCTTGCAAATAAATATCATGGAAATGGGCATATGGCACAATTCTGGACAATTAGCTGTGAAGCAGCTTTAGGGAGCATTTTCACATCTTAAAAGGGCGGTAGAGTGTTGTTATCATTGACGGGGCTGGTGTTATTTGCAAATCATCACTCACCTTGTCAGTATCAATTAACTAAGTTTTAAGGCAACAAGGACGTCCCTAAACTTAATCATCATTATGATTCCAGAACTGGTTCCCAGTGAACCCAAATATTGAGACTGCTTGTTTTACTGAGGAATCCAAATACACAAAATTAGCAAGATCAGCTCTCAGAGTGTTGGCTGCTGCCAAATGAGAACTCTGGAGAATGCCTGTGTATATTATTAAATTGTGCATAATGAGGGTGTGTGTCTAGAAGCCGGCTTCTGTGGACGGGTGCAACCTTATCTCACAGGCTATGACAGCTTGTTTGAACCAAAGAGCACATTTTGATTTTTCTCCTTCCCCATTTATCAAAATGTTTTCAGTACACACAAGAAGCTGGAGATGACTGATCTTTGACTTATGTCAGCCTCGTCATTTCCTTCATTGTTGAAGTTGCTTCTGTGTTTTCATTATGGTCGGCATCAAATCAAACCCATTCTTGTTTGTCATCTACCACATACACCAAATTGGATACACTTTTACCTTTATGTGGCCTGATGAATCCATGCAACCTCAACCAGGTAAGTTACTGAACCCCAAAAGGACTAGAAGTGGACATACTTTATAAACAAAGGAGAAAGTGAGGAGAGCAACTGGACATTCTGTGGATAGCTATTGCATTTTAGGTCCTGGGACAGGTGCTTTCAAACAGGATCTCATTTGAGACTCAAAACAACTCTATAGGCATATTACATCCATATTTCAGATCTGGAAACCACAGTTGCAGAGAATTGAAAGTAGTTTGCCAAGGTCATGCTGGTGTTAAAGTGATAGAGCGTAGATTCACACCAATGTTCTCCATCCCAAGTCCTCGCTCTGCCTAGACCTCCTCCCTGCAAAGGAAGAGGAAAAGCAAAGGGAAGGACAAACCACAGGCCCAGGACGTATGGGAAGAAAAGCACAATAATCAGCAGAAATAAGGAACTATCAGAAAGAAACTATTAAGAATTCATAGAGGTAGAAGGAAAAAGGTCTCACTGAAAAGTGGAAAATGATGGGAAAAAAAGTGAGCAGAAGCAGTAAACACCTGAAAATATGAAGAAGTAAGATTTCCCGAGAGATGTCACAGAAAGAAATAGAAGCAAAAGATGGAGAGTGAAAGGAACATATAAGACAGATGTAGAGATTTCATTTTCTGTTCTTTCATGGAAAGTTCCTTGTAGGTTATTTGAGTAGAGAACTAACAAAGGGCCTCTGATAAAACCACGATTCAGCTCTGACATTAATGTTATCTAATTTTAGGGGAAGTGAATCTAATATTTAAGATTTTAGACACTCTCTCACTCCTCAGAGCAATTTCTTAAATCTAAAGGTGAGCCAAGGGAGGTAAAACATTTTCTTGGGAGCAAAAGCCATCCCTCCTATGAGGTAAATTGCATCTTCCTGGACACTGAGTGCTACAAATCTTAGTCCCAGTAAATTGCAGCCACCAGCTGCTGTGACCCCAAACTGCAGGTGAGTGGCTTAAAAAGGCCACTGTATCATGACTCTCTGGAAATGCAAGCCCCTGCGGGGTGAAAATCATTTCCAAGGGCTCTCAGGTTGTTCCACCCATCCATCTGGGACCAGAAAGGGGGTGATTCTTGAGGTTTTGAGTAATTTTTCACTAAAGCAAAGTCAAACAAGCTGAATAGCAGAAGCCCTCTCCTACTGGGAATGCACTCTGACTTCTGCCAGGCAAGCATGTATCAGTGTGTGCACATGCATGTGTGTATGTAAGAGCATGTGCGCACGGATGCATGTGTGCACCTCTATATGAGCATGTACGTGGGTGTGGGTGCATGTGTTTGTGTGTGTGTACCCCTCAACCCCCCTTACACATACCAACAAGGTCTCTGTAGAAGTGCCTCTAGGGAGGCAACTTTGAGTAGTAAAGCACCGGCCTTAGAGTCAGAAAACCTAACTGCAGCATATTTTGAGTCAATTCTTCCCCTTATCCCTTTGCCACCTTGGACAAGCTACTAAACCTTTCAGAACCTCAGTTTTCTCATCTATGAGATGGAGTAACAATTCTTTCCTGGTTATTGTGAAGATTAAGTGAGGTCACATTTATAAGGATACTTGATAAGCCAAAACACATTGCAAAAATGCAGGAGTTCTTCTCACTGTTTTAGTGGCAGAACAGAAAGTAACATGTGATGATCAGATGACTAACATTTCAACATGAGTCCAGTGTTTGTCTCCTTGAAATCTAAGGGCTGACTGGAGAGACAACTGCAGAGAAGCAGGTTTTCCAATATTCTGGTGCTTCTTCCTTCTTGATAGGAGTGAGGGACCTCCCAGGGCCTTGTGTGCATGTCTCTGCACTCTTTCCAAAGCCCAATGGGTCTCTGGGACTTGCTTTAATGTTCTTAATTTATTTATTTATTGCATTTTAGGTGTTGGGGTACATGTGAAGAACATACAAGATAGTTGCATAGGTACACACGTGGCAGTGTAATTTGCTGCCTTCCTCCCCTTCACCTATATCTGGCATTTCTCCCCATGCTATCTCTCCCCACCCCTGCAGTCCCTCCCCTATTCCCCCAACAGACCCTAGTGTGTAGTGCTCCCCTCCCTGTGTCCATGTGTTCTCATTGTGAAACACCTGCCTATGAGTGAGAACATGCAGTATTTCATTTTCTGTTCTTGTGTCAGTTTGCTGAGAATGATGGTCTCCAGGTTCATCCATGTCCCTACAATGGACCCAAACTCATGGTTTTCAATAGCTGCATAATATTCCATGGTGTATATGTGACACATTTTCCCTGTCCAGTCTATCATCAGTGGGCATTTGGGTTGGTTCCAGGTCTTTGCTATTGTAAATAGTGCCACAATGAACATTCGTGTGCATGTGTCCTTATAGTAGAATGATTGATTTATAATCCTTTGGATATATACCCAGTAATGGGATTGCTGAGTCAAATGGAATTTCTATTTCTAGGTCCTTGAGGAATCGCCACACTGTCTTCCACAATGGTTGAACTAATTTACACTCCCACTAGCAGTGTAAAACTGTTCCTATTTCTCCACATCCTCTCCAGCATCTGTTGCCTCCAGATTTTTTAATGACTGCCATTATAAATGGTGTGAGATGGTATCTCAATGTAGTTTTGATTTGCATTTCTCTAATGACCAGTGATGATGAGCATTTTTTCATATGTTTGTTGGCCTCATGTATGTCTTCTTTTGTAAAGTATCTATTCATATCCTTTGCACCCTTTTGAATGGGCTTGTTTTTTTCTTGTAAATCTGTTTGAGTTCTTTGTAAATTCTGGATATCAGCCCTTTATCGGATGGGTAAACTGCAAAATTTTTTTCCCATTCTATTGGTTGCCGATTCACTCTAATGACTGTTTCTTTTGCTGTGCAGAAGCTGTGGAGTTTGATTAGGTCCCATTTGTCTATTTTGGCTTTTGTTGCCAATGCTTTTGGTGTTTTGGTCATGAAGTCCTTGCCTACTCCTATGTCCTGGATGGTTTTGCCTAGATTTCCTTCCAGGGTTTTTGTCGTGCCAGGTCTTATGTTTAAGTCTTTAATCCATCTGGAGTTAATTATAGTGTAAGGTGTCAGGAAGGGGTCCAGTTTCTGCTTTCTGCACATGGCTAGCCAGTTTTCCCAACCCCATTTATTAAACAGGGAATTCTTTCCCCATTGCTAGTTTTTATCAGGTTTGTCAAAGATTGGATGGTTTTAGATATGTTGTGTTGCCTCTCAGGCCTCTGTTCTGTTCCATGGGTCTATATCTCTGTTTTGATACCAGTACCATGCTGTTTTGATTACTGTAGCCTTGTAATATAGTTCAAAGTCTGGTAGTGTGATGCCTCCCGCTGTGTTCTTTTTGCTTATAATTGACTTGGCTATGCAGGCTCTCTTTTGGTTCCATATGAAGTTTAAGGTGGCTTTTTTCTAGTTCTGTGAAGAAGGTCATTGGTAGCTTGATGGGGATGGCGTTTACTCTGTAAGTTACTTTGGGCAATATGGCCATTTTCACGATATTGATTCTTCCTAACCATGAACATGAAATGTTTCTCCATCTGTTTGTGTCCTCTCTTATTTTGTTGAGCAGTGGTTTGTAGTTCTCCTTGAAGAGGTCCTTTACATTCCTTGTTAGTTGTATTCCTAGTTATTTTATTCTCTTTGTAGCAATTGTGAATGGCAGTTCATTCTTGATTTGGGTCTCTTTGAGTCTCTTATTGGTGTATAGGAATGCTTGTGATTTTTGCACATTGATTTTGTATCCTGAGTCTTTGCTGAAGTTGCTTATCAGTTTCAGGAGATTTTGGGCTGAGATGATGGGGTCTTCTAGATATACTATCATGTCGTCTGCAAATAGAGACAATTTGACTTCCTCCTCTCCTATTTGAATACCCTTTCTTTCTTTTCCTTGCCTGATTGCTCTGGCTAGAACTTCCAGTACCATATTGAATAGGAGTGGTGAGAGAGGGCATCCTTGTCTAATGCCAGATTTCAAAGGGAATGCTTCCATTGTTTGCCCATTCAGTATGATATTGGCTGTCAGTTTGTCATAAATAGCTTTTAATATTTTGAGATACATTCCGTCAATACATAGTTTATTGAGGGTTTTTAGCATAAAGAGCTGTTGAATTTTGTCGAAGGCCTTCTTTGCATCAATTGAGATAATCATGTGGTTTTTGTCTTTGGTTCTGTTTATGTGGTGAATTATGTTTATAGACTTGTGTATGTTGAACCAGCCTTGCATCCCCGGGATGAATCTTACTTGATCATGGTGGATAAGCTTTATGATGTGCTGTTGCAAAAATCTTCAATAAAATACTGGCAAGCTGATTGCATCTATGTTCATCATGGATATTGGCCTGAAGTTTCCTTTTCTTGTTGAGTCTCTGCCGGGTTTTGGTATCAGGATGATGTTGGTCTCATAAAATGATTTGGGAAGGATTCCCTCTTTTTGGATTATTTGGAATAGTTTCAGAAGGAATGGTACCAGCTCCTCTTTGTATGTCTGGTAGAATTCGGCTGTGAACCCATCTGGACCTGGGCTTTTTTTGGTTAGTAGGCTCTTAATTGCTGCTTCAACTTCAAATCTTGTTATAGGTCTATTCACAGTTTCGACTTCATCCTGGTTTAGGCTTGGGAGGATGCAAGTGTCCAGGAAGTTATCCATTTCTTCCAGGTTTACTAGTTTATGTGCATAGAGTTGTTTGTAATAATCTCTGATGATGCTTGGAATTTCTGTGGAATCTCTGGTGATATCCCCTTTATCATCTTTTATTGCATCTATTTGGTTATTCTCTAGTTTCTTTTTTATTAATCTGGCTAGTGGTCTGTGTATTTTGTTGATCTTTTTGAAAAACCAGCTCCTGGATTTATTGATTTTTTTAAAAAAGTTTTCATGTCTCTGTCTCCTTCAGTCTGCTCTGATCTAAGTTATTTCTTGTCTTCTGCTAGGTTTTGAGTTTTTTTTTTATCTTGTTCCTCTAGCTCTTTCAATTTTAATGATAGGGTGTCAATTTTGGATCTCTCCTTGCTTCTCATGTGGGCACTTACTGCTATATATTTTTCTCTAGAGACTGCTTTAAATGTGTCCCAGAGATTCTGGTATGTTGTGTCTTCATTCTTATTGGTTTCTAAGAAGATCTTTATTTCTGCCTTCATTTCATTGTTTATCCAGTCAACACTCAAGAGCCAGTTGTTCAGTTTCCATGAAGCTGTGCGGTTTTGAGTTAGTTTCTGAATTCTGAGTTCTAACTTGATTGCACTGCAGTCTGAAAGACTGTTTGTTATGATTTCCATTCTTTTGCTTTGCTGAGGAGTGATTTACTTCCAATTATGTGGTCAGTTTTAGAGTAGGTGTGACATGGTGCTGAGAAGAACGTATATTCTGTGGATTTGGGGTGGAGAGTTCTGTAAATGTCTACTAGCTTTGCTTGTTCCAGATCTGAGTTCAAGTCCTGGATATCCTTGTTTATTTTCTATCTGGTTTATCTGTCCAATATTGACAATGGGGTGTTAAAGTATCCCACTGTCTCTTTGTGGGACTCTAAGTCTCTGTAAGTCATTAAGAACTTGCCTTATGTATCTGGGTGCTCCTGTACTGGGTGAGTATATATTTAGGATCGTTAGCTCTTCTTGTTGCATCGATCCCATTACCATTATGTAATGTCCTTCTTTGTCTCTTTTGATCTTTGTTGCTTTAAAGTCTGTTTTATCAGAGACGAGAATTGCAACTCCTGCTTTTTTTTTGCTCTCCATTTGCTTGGTAAATCTTCCTCCATCCCTTTATTTTGAGCCTTTGTGTATCCTTGCATGTGAGATGAGTTTCCTGGATACAATACACCAATGGGTTTTGGCTTTTTATCCAATTTGCCCATCAGTGTCTTTTGATTGGGGCTTTTAGTCCATCTACATTTAGGGTTAATATTGTTATGTGTGAATTTGATACTGCCATTTTGATGTTAGCTGGCTGTTTTGCCCATTAGTTGATGCAGATTCTTCATTTTGTTGATGCTCTTTACCATTTGGTATATTTTTGGAGTGGCTGGTACTGGTTGTTCCTTTCTATGTGTAGTGCCTCTTTCAGGAGCTCTTGTAAAGCAGGCCTGGTGGTGACGAAATCTCTGAGTACTTGCTTGTTCACAAAAAATTTTATTTTTCCTTCACTTATGAAGCTTAGTTTGACTGGATATGAAATTCTGGGTTGAAAATTCTTTTCTTTAAGGATGTTGAATATTGGCCCCCACTCTCTTCTCTCAGCAGAAACCCTACAAGCCAGATCTGCTGTGAGTCTGATGGGCTTCCCTTTGTGGGTAACCCGCCCTTGGCATTTTCTCCTTCATTTCAACCCTGGTGAATCTGACAATTATGTGCCTTGGGGTTGCTCTTCTTGGGGAATATCTTTGAGGTGTTCTCTGTATTTCCTGGACTTGAATATTGGCCTGCCTTGCTAGGTTGGGAAGTTTTCCTGGATAATATCCTGAAGAGTATTTTCCAGCTTGGATTCATTCTCTTTGTCACATTCAGGTACACCTATCAAATGTAGATTAGGTCTTTTCACATAGTCCCATATTTTTTGGAGACTTTGTTCATTCCTTTTTACCCTTTTTTCTCTAATCTTGCCTTCTCATTTTATTTCATTGAGTTGATCTGCGACCTCTGATATCCTTTCTTCTGCTTGGTCAGTTTGGCTGTTGAAACTTGTGCATGCTTCACGAAGTTCTCCTGTTTTGTTTTTCAGCTCCATCAATTCACTTATATTCCTCTCTAAGTTGTCCAATCTCATTAGCATTTTGTCAAATCTTTTTTCAAAGTTCTTAAGTTTCTTTGCATTGGGTTAAAACATGTTCTTTTAGCTCACAGAAGTTTCTCGTTACCCACCTTCTGAAGTCTGATTCTGTCATTTCATCACACTCATTCTCCATCCAGCTTTGTTCCCTTGCTGGTGAGGAGTTGTGATCCGTTGTAGGAGGAGAGGTGTTCTGGTTTCAGGTGTTTTCATCATTTTTGCGCTGGTTTCTTCCCATCTTTTTGAATTTATCCACCTGTCGTCTTTGTAGTTGCTGACTTTCAGATTGGGTCTCTGAGTGGACGTCCAGTTTCTGGATGATGGAGTTATTTCTGTTTCTTTATTTTCCTTCTAACAGTCTGGCCCCTCTGCTGTAGGACTGCTGAGGTCCACTCCAGGCCCTGCTTGCCTGGGGATCACCTGCAGCAGCTACAGAACAGTACGGGTTGCTACGAGTTTCTTCTTCTGCTATCTTTGTCCCAGAATGATGCCCACCAAATGTCAGTCTGATCAGTGCTTTGTGAGGTGACTATTTGGATATACAGGGGTCAGGGAGCTGCTTGAGGAGACAGTCTGTCCTTTGTAAGAGCTCACCTGCTGAGCTATGAACTCCGTTGTTCATTCAGAGCTGCTAGGCAGGTAGGTTTAAGTCTGCTGTAGCAGAACTCATAAACCCCTTTTTTTCCTCAGGTGCTGGGGAGTTAGTTAGGGCTTTATTTACTAGTTTCCATTGTGCTGCTGCCTTTTTTTTCAGGGCTTCCTTGCCCAGCAAGGAGGCAACCTACTCACTGTTTGCCTGCAGAGGCTTTGCTGATCTGCTGTGGGCTCTGCCCTGCTGCCATGTGACTTTCCTTGCAGTCCTCTTTATATGGATGTGGTTAGAACTGCCTCAGCAATGGTGGCCCACCTCTGTAATGGTGTACTCTCTCTGTAATGGCAGGTTGCCTTGGCAATGGCGAGCTGCCTCAACAATGGTGAACTGCCTCAGTAGGGGTGGAGTGCCTCAGTAATGGCGGATGACTCTCCCCCACAGAGCTGGGGTTCAGCTGTGCTTGCCATGAAACTCTCAACACAGAGCATTTCCAATTGCTTTTGTGTGTGTGGAGGGGGGTGGGACCCGCCGAGCCTGATCCCCTGGCTCCCTGGCTCAGAGCCTTTTTTTTTTTTTTTAAGTTGAATGGTTGACTCTCTCCCAGGTATTCCAGTCGCCTGCTGAAAAGGCACCAGGATGTGTGTGGTTTCCTGTGTGGTGACCCACCACACCGGCTGAAACAACGGTGCTGAGTTTCATGGTGCTTTTTTGGCTGGGACTCTCCTGGCCTGGCTCCCCATTTCAGTCCCCTGTTTAATCAGATGAATGGGTGACTCTGCCTTCCCAGAGCTCCAATCGCCAGCTTAAAAGGGTAACCAGACCAGCGTATTTTGTGTGGAGAACCACCACGCCAGGAGCCAGCAAAACAGCTGCACTGGCAACCCGTGGGGCTCTTCCGCCTGGGAATCTCCTGGTCTGTGGGCAATAAAGATCCATCTGCCGAGAAGATCCAAGATGGCCCCTTAGGGGCATCTCAGGATCACGGCTCCCAGTGAAAGCACAGAGGGTGAGTGGATGCCGCATTTCCAGGAGATCTTCATTGCCCACAGACCAGGAGATTCCCAGGCAGAGGAGCCCTAAGGGTCGCCAGCGCGGCTTTTTTGGCTGGCGCAGCTGTTTTTATGGTGCCATGGTTCTCCATACAAAATACACTGGTCTGATTGCCCTTTTAAGTTGGCAATTGGAGCTCCGAGAAGGCAGATTTGCCCATTCATCTGATTAAACAGGGAGCCAAGCCAGGAGATTTCCGGGCAGTGCCACTGTTTCAGCTGGCAAAATGCGTCGCCACATGGGAAATCACACAGATCCCAGCGCCCTTTCACAGGCAACTGGAATACTTGGGAGAGAGTCAACCATTCAACTTAAAGAAAAAGGCTCTGAGGCAGGAAGCCAGGTGATCAGGCTCAGTGGGTCCCACCCCCACAAAAACAAACAAACAGCAGCAGCAATTGGAAACGCTCAGGTTTGAGAGTTCCATGGCAAGCACAGCTGAACCCGGGATGGCCCAGCTCTGTGGGGGAGGGGCGTCCGCCATTACCGAGGCAATCCACCCCTACGGAGGTAGTCCACCATTGCTGAGGCAGTCTGCCATTGCCGAGGCAACCCACCATAACAGATAGAGTCCGCCATTACAGAGGCGAGCCACCATTGCTGAGGCAGTTCTAACCACACCCATATAAACAGGACTGCAGGGAAGTTCACACAGCAGTAGGGCGGAGCCTACAGCAGCTCAGCAAAGCCTCTGCAGGCAGACAGTGACTAGGCTGCCTCCTTGCTGGGCAGGGAAGCCCTGAAAAAAAGGATAGCAGTACAATAGACACTCATAAATAAAGCCCTAACACCCTGGGACAGAGCACCTGGGGAAAAAAAGGGGGTGGGGGGTTATGAGTTCTGCTGCAGCAAACCTAAATGTACCTGCCTAGAAGCTCTGAATGAACAGCTCAGCACTGGAGCTCCTATATAGAACAGACTGTCTCCTCAAGCAGCTCCCTGACCCCCATATATCCAAAGAATCACCTCACAAAGGACTGATCAGAATGACATTTGGCGGACATCATTCTGGGACAAAGATAGCAGAAGAAGAAACTGGTAGCAACCCTTACTATTCTATAGCTGCTGCAGGTGATCCCCAGGCAAGCAGGGCCTGGAGTGGACCTCAGCAGTCCTACAGCAGAGGGGCCAGACTGTTGTTAGAAGGAAAACGAAGAAACAGAAATAACTACATCATCAACAATCTGGACATCCACTCAGAGACCCAATCTCAATATCAGCAACAACACAGAGAACAGGTGCATAAATCCACAAAGATGGGAAGAAACCAGTGCAAAAATAAAGAAAAAACCAGAACACCTCGCCTCCTACAATGGATCATAACTCCTCACCAGCAAGGGAACAAAGCTGGATGGAGAATGAGTGTGATGAAATGACAGAATCAGACTTCAGAAGGTGGGTAATGAGAAACTTCCATGAGATGATAAAAGAACATGTTCTAACTCAATGCAAAGAAACTAAGAGCCTTGAAAAAAGATTTGACAAAATGCTAATGAGATTGGACAACTTAGAGAGGAATATAAGTGAATTGATGGAGCTGAAAAACAAAACAGGAGAACTTCGTGAAGCATGCACAAGTTTCAACAGCCGAACTGACCAAGCAGAAGAAAGGATATCAGAGGTCGCAGATCAACTCAATGAAATAAAATGAGAAGGCAAGATTAGAGAAAAAAGGGTAAAAAGGAATGAACAAAGTCTCCAAAAAATATGGGACTATGTGAAAAGACCTAATCTACATTTGATAGGTGTACCTGAATGTGACAAAGAGAATGAATCCAAGCTGGAAAATACTCTTCAGGATATTATCCAGGAAAACTTCCCAACCTAGCAAGGCAGGCCAATATTCAAGTCCAGGAAATACAGAGAACACCACAAAGATATTCCCCAAGAAGAGCAACCCCAAGGCACATAATCGTCAGATTCACCAGGGTTGAAATGAAGGAGAAAATGCTAAGGGCGGGTTACCCACAAAGGGAAGCCCATCAGACTCACAGCAGATCTCTCAGCAGAAACCCTACAAGCCAGAAGAGAGTGGGGGCCAATATTCAACATCCTTAAAGAAAAGAATTTTCAACCCAGAATTTCATATCCAGTCAAACTAAGCTTCATAAGTGAAGGAAAAATAAAATTTTTTGTGAACAAGCAAGTATTCAGAGATTTCGTCACCACCAGGCCTGCTTTACAGGAGCCCCTGGAAGAGGCACTACACATAGAAAGGAACAACCAGTACCAGCCACTCCAAAAATATACCAAATGGTAAAGAGCATCAACAAAATGAAGAATCTGCATCAACTAATGGGCAAAACAGCCAGCTAACATCAAAATGGCAGTATCAAATTCACACATAACAATATTAACCCTAAATGTAAATGGGCTAAATGCACCAATCAAAAGACACAAACTGGCAAATTGGATAAAAAGCCAAAACCCATCGATGTGCTGTATCCAGGAAACCCATCTCACATGCAAGGATACACAAAGGCTCAAAATAAAGGGATGGAGGAAGATTTACCAAGCAAATGGAGAGCAAAAAAAGAGCAGGAGTTGCAGTACTCGTCTCTGATAAAACAGATTTTAAAGCAACAAAGATCAAAAGAGACAAAGAAGGACATTACATAATGGTAAAAGGATCGAAACAACAAGAAGACCTAACGATCCTAAATATATACTCACGCAATACAGAAGCACCCAGATACATAAGACAAGTTCTTAATGACTTACAAAGAGACTTAGACTCCCACACAATATTTGTGGGAGACTTTAACACTCCACTGTCAATATAAGACAGATGAACGAGGCAGAAAATTAACAAGAATATTGAGGACTTGAACTCAGACCTGGAACAAGCAAACCTGATAGACATTTACTGAACTCTCCACCCCAAATCCACAGAATATACATTCTTCTCAGCACCACATCACACCTACTCTAAAATTGACCACATAATTGGAAGTAAATCACTCCTCAGCAAATGCAAAAGAACGGAAATCATAACAGTCTCTCAGACAACAGTACAATCAAGTTAGAATTTAGAAACTTTCTCAGAACAGCACAGCTTCATGGAAACTGAACAACTGGCTCTTGAGTGTTGACTGGAGAAACAATGAAAGGAAGGCAGAAATAAAGATGTTCTTCTAAACCAATGAGAATGAAGACACAACATACCAGAATCTCTGGGACACATTTAAAGCAGTCTCTAGAGGAAAATATATAGCAATAAGTGCCCACATGAGAACAAGAGATCCAAAATTGACACCCTATCATCAAAATTGAAAGAGCTAAAGGAGCAACATCAAAAGAATTCAAAACCTAGCAGAAGACAAGAAATAACTAAGATCAGAGCAGAACTGAAGGAGATAGAGACACAAAAACCCTCAAAAAAATCAATAAATCCAGGAGCTGGTTTTTTGAAAATATCAACAAAATAGACCACTAGCCAGATTAATAAAAAAGAGGGAGAATACCCAAATAGATGCAATAAAAACGATAAAGGGGAGGCCGGGCGTGGTGGCTTAAGCCTGTAATCCCAGCACTTTGGGAGGGATTACAGGCTTGTAATCTCAATCAACAGATCGAGACCATCCTGGTCAACATGGTGAAACCTCGTCTCTACTAAAAATACAAAAAATTAGCTGGGCATGGTGGTGTGTGCCTGTAATCCCAGCTACTCAGGAGGCTGAGGCAGGAGAATTGCCTGAACCCAGGAGGCAGAGGTTGCAGTGAGCCAAGATCATGCCATTGCACTCCAGCCTGGGTAACAAGAGCGAAACTCCATCTCAAAAAAAAAAAGATAAAGGGGAAATCACCACAGATCCCACAGAAATTCAAACCATCTTCAGAGAATATTACAAACAACTGTATGCACATAAACTAGTAAACCTGGAAGAAATGGATAACTTCCTGGACACTTGCATCCTCCCAAAACTAAACCAGGAAGAAGTCGAAACCATGAATAGACCAATAACAAGATCTGAAGCTGAGTCAGCAATTAAGAGCCTACCACCCAAAAAGAGCCCAGGTCCAGATGGGTTCACAGCCAAATTCTACCAGACACACAAGGAGGAACTGTTACCATTCCTTCTGAAACTATTTCAAATAATCCAAAAAGAGGGAATCCTTCCCAAATCATATTATGAGACCAACATCATCCTGATACCAAAACCTGGCAGAGACTCAACAAGAAAAGAAAAGTTCAGGCCAATATCCATGATGAACATAGACGCAAAAATCTTCAATAAAATACTGGCAAGCTGACTGCAACAGCACATCAAAAGACTTATCCACTATGTTCAGGTAAGATTCATCCCGGGGATGCAAGACTGGTACAACATAAGCAAGTCTAGAAACATAATTCACCACATAAACAGAACCAAAGACAAAAACCACATGATTATCTCAATTGATGCAGAGAAGGCCTTCGACAAAATTCAACAGCCCTTTATGCTAAAACCCCTCAATAAATTCGGTATTGATGGAACGTATCTCAAAATAATAAAAGCTATTTATGACAAACCACCAGCCAGTATCATACTGAATGGGCAAACAATGGAAGCATTCCTTTTGAAATCTGGCACTAGACAAGGATGCCCTCTCTCACCACTCCTATTCAATATGGTACTGGAATTTCTAGCCAAGGCAATCAGGCAAGAAAAAGAAATAAAGGGTATTCAAATAGGAAAGGAGGAAGCCAAATTGTCTCTATTTGCTGCCTCCTATTTGCTTCTAAAAACTCCTGAAACTGATAAGTAACTTCAGCAAAGTCTCAGGATACAAAATCAATGTGCAAAAATCACAAGCATTCCTATACACCAATAACAGACTTAAAGAGAGCCAAATCAAGAATGAACTGCCATTCACAATTGCGAAAAAGAGAATAAAATATCTAGGAATACAACTAACAAGGAACATAAAGGACCTCTTCAAGGAGAACTACAAACCACTGCTCAACAAAATAAGAGAGGACACAAACAGATGGGGAAACATTCCATGTTCATGGTTAGGAAGAATCAATATTGTGAAAATGGCCATACTGCCCAAAGTAGTTTACAGATTCAACGCCATCCCCGTCAAGCTGCCACTGACCTTCTTCACAGAACTGGAAAAAACCACCTTAAACTTCATATGGAACCAAAAGAGAGCCCGCATAGCCAAGTCAATTCTAAGTAAAAAGAACACAGCGTAAGGCATCACACTACCAGAATTCAAACTATGGTACAAGGCGACAGTAATCAAAATAGCATGGTACTGGTACTGGTACTGGTATACTGAGATATAGACCAGTGGAACAGAACAGGGGCATCAGAGGCAGCACAACATATCTACAACCATAGAATCTTTCATAAACCTGATAAAAACAAGCAATGGGGAAAGGATTCCCTGTTTAATAAAAGGTTGCAAAACTGGCTAGCTATGTGCAGTAAGTAGAAACTGGACCCCTTCCTGACACCTTACACTATAATTAACTCCAGATGGATTAAAGACTTAAACATAAGACCTAACACCACATAAACCCTAGAAGAAAATCTAGGCAAAACCATTTAGGACATAGGCATAGGCAAGGACTTCATGAACAAAACACCAAAAGCATTGGCAACAAAAGCCAAAATAGACAAATGGGACCTAATCAAACTCCACAGCTTCTGCACAGCAAAAGAAAGTCATTAGAGTAAATCAGCAACCAACAGAATGGGAAAAAATTTTTGAAGTTTACTCATCTGATAAAGGGCTGATATCCAGAATTTACAAAGAACTCAAACAGATTTACAAGAAAAAAACAAGCCCATTCAAAAGTGGGCAAAGGATATGAACAGACACTTTACAAAAGAAGACATACATGAGGCCAAAAAACATATGAAATAATGCTCATCATCACTGGTCATTAGAGAAATGCAAATCAAAACTACATTGAGATACCATCTCACGCCAGTTAGAATGGCAAGCATTATAAAATCTGGAGACAACAGATGCTGGAGAGGATGTGGAGAAATAGGAACACTTTTAACTGCTGGTGGGAGTGTAAATTAGTTCAACCATTATGGAAGACAGTGTGGCAATTCCTCAAGGACCTAGAAATAGAAATTCCATTTGACCCAGCAATCCCATTACTGGGTATATATCCAAAGTATTATAAATCGTTCTACCATAAGGACACATGCACACGAATGTTCACTGCAGCACTGTTTACAATAGCAAAGACCTGGAACCAACCCAAATGCCCATCAATGACAGACTAGACAGGGAAAATGTGGCCCATCTACACCATGGAATATTATGCAGCCATCAAAAACGATGAGTTTGTGTCCTTTGCAGGGACATGGATGAACCTGGAAACCATCATTCTCAGCAAACTGACACAAGAATAGAAAATCAAACACCACATGTTCTCACTCATAGGCAGGTGGTTAACAACGAGAACACATGGACACAGGGAGGGGAGCACTACACACTGGGGTCTGTTGGGGGTATAGGGGAGGGATAGTGGGGGTGGGGAGTTGGGGAGAGATAGCATGGGGAGAAATGCCAGATATAGGTGAAGGGGAGGAAGGCAGCAAATTACACTGCCATGTGTGTACCTATGCAACTATCTTGCATGCTCTTCGGATGTACCCCAAAACTTAAAATGCAATTAAAAAAAAGATCCGTCTGCAAATGCAGTGTCCACTCACCCTCTGTGCTTTCACTAGGAGCTGCAATCCTGAGCTGCTCCTAAACGGCCATTTTGGATCTTCCTCTCTGCTTTAATGTTAAAGCGAGCAGAAGGTAGCAGAGAGCTACATCTTCAAGATAGTTTCCCTGGTCATCCTACCTTGGGCACATGTCACCTTGCCTCCCATTTCTAGGAGCCAGAGCAAGATAAATCCTCCATCTATCTCCTGCCTCCCCTCCCACACCTTCACTGAAAGGCAGAGGACCCCTGCCTCCAGCTCAGGGGAAAAACCAGATTAACCCTTCTGACCTGACAGCAAATGTTAGCAGTCTGTCTTGCTTCTCATAATGCCAGTCTGGGCACCAGTCAGTCACCGTCTGTTAGAAATACAGAGGATATATGGCAAAACTTACCCACACATGCTGAATCGAAAAAGAGCCGTTATTACTGCAAACTCTATATACATTATTTATCAAATGAACTCTCCACAGTAGGAATACAATTCATTTCTACTCTCTCGCTCTTGTTCTTTCATTTCAATAGGAGATGAAAGAAACCGTTTATAGAATCTTTTTGGTCATTACTCATGTGGCAGTATCCCTGGCTAGGGTTTGAAGTCAGAGCTGTCTATTGCCTGAAGGGAGTGGGCTGCTTCGAGTGGGAGAGAAACAGCCCCTGTCTGCCAGGCTTTCTCAGGCTCCCCTCTCCATGGCCCACCACTGCTGCCACCCCACCTCCTGGAACTGTGGAGAACTGGGTCTTGCTTCAGATTGCAAGACACACTCGAGGAGGTGTGAACCTTGGTTCAGAGGAAGGCCAGTAACAACGTATTTTCTTTGCAGCATTAGTTTTAACAAATTATCACAATTTGGGGAAGGTGTTCTCAGTAGGTTTGTTTGGAGTCAAGACCAGCTCCCACTTGGCCTCACATTAGAAAGCAGAAGAAATAAATCTCTTACTCAGTTTACACTGGTGTGAGCCTTAAAATGCAGATTTTCATAATCATGTTGACTCAAAGTAAGGAGTTTTGTCTGGTGGAGATGGCAGTGGTAATGGTGGTAGTAATAATGTTAGAGGTAATGATGGTGGAGGTGATGGTGGCAATGATGATGGTGTCGGGGATGATGGTGTTGGTTGTGGTGATAATGGCAGAGGGGGTGGTGGTGATGGTGGTGGTGATAATGGCAATGGGGGAGGTGGCGATAATGGTGGAGGTGGTGGTGATGACAGAAGGGATGGTGATGATAGTGATAGTAATAATGGTGGTGGTATTAGTGGTGATTGTAGAGGTGATGGTGGTGGTGGTCATGGAAGTGATAGCAGAAGGAATGGTGAAAATGTTAATATGCTGCTAATATGGTGGTAGGGGTGGAGGTGGAGGTGGTGGTGATGGTGGCGGTAGCAGTAGAGGAGACAATGGCAGTTGGAGGATAGTGGGCGTGGTGGTGATCATAATGTTGACAGTGATGGTGATAAGGGTCATGGTCTGTGCTTTATGGTAGAGGGTAAAAATATAATCTTTGCATTCAAAATAATTTTTCTTAAGGAATAGGAGACCTCTTGGAAAAAAAAGCACTTTGCTCCTATTTCAGATCAGACCTTGATAAAACTCATTATCTGAATTCCTGTCCAAATTTGCGTATCACAGACTAGAGGCTGCAAAGTGAAAATTCCATTTGTGAGGCACTGACTGCCTGCTGGTGCCCAGAGCATTTTCTTGACTTTGGGATGAGGTGTGCTGACCATTCTCTCTCCTAAAAGACAAATCTTGCTTACTGCGGACCCCAGATCCAGTTCACCTCCATACCTCTGGACGATGGTGACTCCCCTCCTCAAACCTTACCCATTCATCTTGGCTCATATATTGCCTTAATTATTATTTATTTAACCTTTGTGTATGTTTGACCTCCCCAACCAGATTGTAAGCTCCTCGAAGGTAGGGTGCATGCCTTGTCCTTAAATCTCATACCCTTTAAACAAATATATATGCATTAAACAAATGAAGGAATGGATTGGTGAGTGATCTATGGTGTTATTATTGTCTCCAAAAGTACGCAGCATAATGGTTTACACAATAATCATAACATTAATTTGAGCATAAAGATCTTATTACTTGCAAGAAAGAGGGAATTTAGTTACTGCTACTGCAATAGCACTTACCGAGCTCTGCGCCAGGCTCTGTGCTCAGCCCTTCACACACATTATCTTCATTGATTTTGACTACAAGCCTGTGAAGTGGGTACTATTTCCCCATTTTACAGATGGAAAACCTAGGATCAGAGAGTTTGAATAATTTGCATTATTTGGTTAAAAACGCTTTCTATTCAGACAGACGTGAGTTCAAACAACTCTGGCCTTTGCCAGTTGCATGGCTTCTATGGTACCAATTTTTGTTCTGGGACCTGAGATTCCTTATCTAAAAAGTGAGAAAATAATACTTAATTGTATGAAGGAGGAGTCAGTGAGAAAAACCTCTTTCTCTTTTACAAATATATACATAATAAAATTACAAATTATAAGTAATGAGTATAGTATTAGACATATTGCATACACATATACATATACCTTTGCTCAGTACCCAAGATAAAGTAAGTGCTATGTCAATAGTAGTTCTTTTTTCTATTTTTTTGCTCAAGGTCTCCAAGCTTTTAAGCAATGAAAACACATTCATTTATAGATATGGTGTAGAGCCCATGTTCTCACATACTTCAGATTCAGCCCCAGAAACAACCTGGGCACAGTGGGTGAGTCACAGAGCATCTTTTCTAGGAGTGAGGATGCCATATGACCAAACCAGGCAGGCTGGGCTGGCTGTCCAACTCAGTGGTCTACCCCAGGCCAGAACTCAATGTCTTGCTTAGCAATCTGCCTTCACATGCCCTGATGGCGGTAGCCTGGGATGCCACCAATATCATTTATAATGCCAGAGGTGCCATCTATGGGAACAGAGCCCCGCCCAACACATCCTAGTGGTTAGGGCAGCATCCGCCAGCAGTGTGATGGTTCAAGTCTCCCTAACTGACCAGCAGCCCTTGCATGGTGGCTCTGGGGGCACATTTATCTTCTGCTGTTCTACCCAAGTGTTAAAAATTAATTTAACTCTGATCACACTGACAGGGGAAAAGTTAATAGAAGTTTTATTTTTAATATATGGGGAACCTTAACAGGATTTAAGCTTAATGCCTCAGAAATGGGAAGGACCGCTGACGATTTATCTACCCGAATCTGTAGACTTTAGAGGGGAGCTAAAGAAATGGAAGAAGTATTATTCCAGCAGCTAGAGGCAGGATTGAAATGCGCCCCCCCCACAGCAATTGGGAGAAATGCCAACAGTCTGCCAACCTTAGAAATTGACTCATAAATTGTCCAAATCCTCAGTTTCCCCTTATTGCCCTGACCTCCAGTTTTCCTGACTATCCAGAAAATATATCATTTCAATTTTTTAAAGACATAATAGAGCTTGTCACTTAGAATCATAGAATTTTAGAGCTGATTTCTTCCAGCTATAATAATTTATGATACTAAGAGACGTGGAGGGAAACTTTATAACAGAAAATTGTGCTGCACATGGGCCATACATTTTGTTTTAGACATGGCTCTAGGCTGTTTTCAAAAGCTACTAACTTAAAAAAATCTCTCATGCAAAACATTCTTCAGTACACTTAGGCTGAACTGCCTGAACTGTTCATTTTGAGACGATATTTCACTAAGGAGGCCAGTCAACTACTTTTACTTGGGAGATTTATTAGGCACCAACTAAGTGTCAGGCATTGTTGCAGACATCCACGGATGCAGCAGCAAATGAAACAGTCAAACATCTTTGCCTTTATGGAACTTGCATTGTAGTGAGGGGACACAGAAATATCGACAAAATAAAAAGTTACATATCATGTTAGAAGGTGATGTGTGCCATAAGAAAAACAAAGCGGCCAGGTGCGGTGGCTCAAGCCTGTAATCCCAGCACTTTGGGAGGCCAAGGCGGGTGGATCACGAGGTCAAGAGATCGAGACCATCCTGGTCAACATGGTGAAACCCCATCTCTACTAAAAATACAAAATATTAGCTGGGTATGGTGGCGCGTGCCTGTAATCCCAGCTACTCAGGAGGCTGAGGCAGGAGAATTGCCTGAACCCAGGAGGCGGAGGTTGCAGTGAGCCGAGATCGCGCCATTGCACTCCAACCTGGGTAACAACAGCAAAACTCCATCTCAAAAAAAAGAAAAAAACAAACAGCAAGGAAGAAGTGGAGGCTATGGAAAGAGTCCACTTTAAATAGTCTGTCCAGGAAGGCCCTTTGCTCAAATAACATTGAGTAAAGACTTGAGGGAGGTGAGGAAGCAAGTCTGTGACCCTCCGAAGCAAGAGCACCCTAGGCAGAGGGACCTGGAGGTGCATAAACTTACCTGGCATATTCAGGAATCATCAGGAAAGCTAGTGTGGCTGGACTGGGGTGAGCACAGATGAGCTGGTGGGCCCAGGGAAGACGCAATCAGGCAGGTACAACAAGGCTTAGAGCTGCCGCGTAGGTCAGATGACCACACATCTTGATAGCCCAGGACAATCCTGAATTAGTTCTGTTCTGTTGTCCTGGAAGAATTATTAATAATGCCCCTGTTCACTCTCAAAGCGCCCCAGTTCGGTTGATAAATTATATGGTCCCTCTGCATACAGGTCACCAGCAGGGCTTTGGCATTTACTGTGAGCAAGATGAAAACCAAGGGAGTTGGAACAGTGACAGGACCTAACTCTCATCCTCAAGGATATCCTCTGTTGCCCTGTTCAGGAAGACCTGACAAGGAGCCCAGGTAGAAGTAGGGGAACTATCTCTAAGACCTTTGCCAGACTCACGTCGTTGCCTCTCTCCCTCAAATGTCTCCCATTTTGTCTGCTGGTAAACTCCAAACAATCCTTCTGGCTTTTCAGGGTCTCATTCAAATGTCTCCTCCTGAGTTGCAATACTCGTCTCTGATAAAATAGACTTTAAAGCAACAAAGATCAAAAGAGACAAAG
This sequence comes from Callithrix jacchus, assembly GCF_049354715.1. NCBI lineage: Eukaryota > Metazoa > Chordata > Mammalia > Primates > Cebidae > Callithrix > Callithrix jacchus. The sequence goes on from NC_133519.1 coordinate 27,727,881, forward strand.
AAGAACATTACATAACAGTAAAAGGATCGATGCAACAAGAAGAGCTAATGATCCTAAATATATGCTCACCCAATACAGGAGCACCCAGATATATAAGGCAAGTTCTTAATGACTTACAAAGAGACTTAGACTCCCACACAATAATAGTGGGAGACTTTAATACCCCACTGTCAATATTAGAGAGATCAACCAGACAGAAAATTAACAAGGATATCCAGGACTTGAACTCAGACCTGAAACAAGCAGACCTAATAGACATTTACAGAACTCACCCCAAATCCACAGACTATACATTTTTCTCAGCACCACATCACACCTACTCTAAAACTGACCACATAATTGGAAGTAAATCACTCCTCAGCAAATGCAAAAGAATGGAAATCATAACAAACAGTCTCTCAGACAGCAGTGCAATCAAGTTAGAACTCAGAATTCAGAAACTAACTCAGAACCGCACAGCTTCATGGAAACTGAACAACTGGCTCTTGAATGTTGACTGGATAAACAATGAAATGAAGGCAGAAAATAAAGATGTTCTTAGAAACCAATGAGAACAAAGACACAACATACCAGAATCTCTGGGACACATTTAAAGCAGTCTCTAGAGGAAAATATATAGCTAGCAATAAATGCCCATATGAGAAGCAAGGAGAGATCTAAAATTGACACCCTATCATCAAAATTTAAAGAGCTAGAGGAGCAAGTTCAAAAAAACTCAAAACCTAGCGGAAGACAAGAAATAACTAAGATCAGAGCAGAACTGAAGGAGATAGACACAAAAAAAAACCGTTCAAAAAATCAATAAATCCAGGAACTGATTTTTTGAAAAGATCAACAAAATAGATCACTAGTCAAATTAATAAAACAGAAAAGAGAGAATATCCAAATAGATGCAATAAAATATAATAAAGGAGATATTACCACAGATTCCACAGAAATTCAAACCATCATCAGAGATTATTACAAACAATTCTATGCACATAAACTAGTAAACCTGGAAGAAATGGATAAATTCCTGGACACTTGCATCCTCCCATGCCTAAACCAGGAAGAAGTCGAAACCCGGAATAGACCAATAACAAAGTCTGAAGTTGAAGCAGCAATTAAGAGCCTACCACCCAAAAAGAGCCCAGGTCCAGATGGGTTCACAGCCGAATTCTACCAGACATACAAAGAAGAGCTGGTACCATTCCTTCTGAAACTATTCCATATAATCCAAAAAGAGGGAATCCTTCCCAAATCAATTTATGAGACCAACATCATCCTGATACCAAAATCCAGCAGAGACTCAGCAAGAAAATGAAACTTCAGGCCAATATCCATGATGAACATAGATGCAAAAATCTTCAATAAAATACTAGCAAGTTGATTCCAACAGCGTATCAAAAAGCTTATCCACCATGATCAAGTAGGATTCATCCCGGGGATGCAAGGCTGGTTCAACATACGCAAGTCTGTAAACGTAATTCACCGCATAAACAGACCCAAAGACAAAAACCACATGATTATCTCAATTGATGCAGAGAAGGCCTTTGACAAAATTCAACAGCCCTTTATGCTAAAAATCCTCAATAAATTTGGTATTGATGGAACGTATCTCAAAATAATAAAAGCTATTTATGACAAACCAACAGCTAATATCATACTGAATGGGCAAAAACTGGAAGCATTCCCTTTGAAATCTGGCATTAGACAAGGATGCCCTCTCTCACCACTCCTATTCAATATAGTACTGGAAGTTCTAGCCAGAGCAATCAGGCAAGAAAAAGAAAGAAAGGGTATTCAAATAGGAAAGGAGGAAGTCAAATCGTCTCTACAAGCATTCCTATACACCAATAACAGACTCAAAGAGACCCAAATCAAGAATGAACTGCCATTCATAATTTCTACAAAAAGAATAAAATACGTAGGAATACAATTAACAAGGAATGTAAAGGACCTCTTCAAGGAGAACTACAAACCACTGCTCAATGAAGTAAGAGAGGACAGCAACAGATGGAGAAACATTCCATGTTGATGGTTAGGAAGAATCAATATCGTGAAAATGGCCATACTGCCCAAAGTAATTTACAGATTCAATGCTATCACCATCAAGCTACCAATGACCTTCTTCACAGAACTGGAAAAAACCACCTTAAACTTCATATGGAACCAAAAGAGAGCCCAAATAGCCAAGTCAATTCTAAGCAAAAGAACACAGTGGGAGGCATTGCACTACTGAACTTCAAACTATACTACAAGTCGACAGTAATCAAAACAGCATGGTACTGGCACCAAAACAGATATATAGACCAATGGAACAGAACAGAGGCAACACAACATATCTACAACCATCCGATCTTTGACAAACCTGACAAAAACTAGCAATGGGGAAAGGATTCCCTGTTTAATAAATGGGGTTGGGAAAACTGGCTAGCCATGTGCAGAAAGCAGAAACTGGACCCCTTCCTGACACCTTACACTATAATTAACTCCAGATGGATTAAAGACTTAAACATAAGACCTAACACCACATAAACCCTAGAAGAAAATCTAGGCAAAACCATTCAGGACATAGGCATAGGCAAGGACTTCATGACCAAAACACCAAAAGCATTGGCAACAAAAGCCAAAATAGACAAATGGGACCTATTCAAACTCCACAGCTTCTGCACAGCAAAAGAAACAGTCATTAGAGTGAATCGGCAACCAACAGAATGGGAAAAAATTTTTGCAGTTTACCCATCTGACAAAGGGTTGATATCCAGAATTTACAAAGAACTAAAACAGATTTACAAGAAAAGAAACAACCCCATTCAAAAGTGGGTGAAGGATATGAACAGACACTTTACAAAAGAAGACATACATGAGGCCAACAAACATGAAAAAATGCTCATCATCACTGGTCATTAGAGAAATGCAAATCAAAACTACATTGAGATACCATCTCACGCCAGTTAGAATGGCAAGCATTAAAAAATCTGGAGACAACAGATGCTGGAGAGGATGTGGAGAAATAGGAACACTTTTACACTGCTGGTGGGAGTGTAAATTAGTTCAACCATTGTGGAAGACAGTGTGGCAATTCCTCAAGGACCTATAAATAGAAATTCCATTTGTATATATCCAAAGGACTATAAATCGTTCTACCATAAGGACACATGCACACAAATGTTCATTGCAGCACTGTTTACAATAGCAGAGACCTGGAACCAACCCAAATACCCATCAATGACAGACTAGACAGGGAAAATGTGGCCCATCCACACCATGGAATATTATGCAGCCATCAAAAACGATGAGTTTGTGTCCTTTGTAGGGACATGGATGAACCTGGAAACCATCATTCTCAGCAAACTGACACAAGAACAGATAATCAAACACCACATGTTCTCACTCATAGGCAGGTGTTGAACAATGAGAACACATGGACACAGGGATGGGAGCACTACACACTGAGGTCTGTCGGGGGGAAACAGGGAAGGGACAGTGGGGGGTGGGAAGTTGGGGAGAGAGAGCATGGGGAGAAATGCCAGTTATAGGTGAAGGGGAGGAAGGCAGCAAATCACACTGCCATGTGTGTACCTAAGCAACAATCTTGCATGTTCTTCACATGTACCCCAAAACCTAAACTGCAATTTAAAAAATTCTTATTAATAAACTAATAACAATAAAAAAAAAAAACCAAATGTCTCCTCCTTCTGAAGTCTTCCTTGACCCAGTCCCACAGTCCCAAATCCTCACAAAATTAAAGAGTGCCTTGACTGATGTGTTTTGCATTTGGTTGTCAAATTTGTTATGATGTTTACATATTGTATTTAGTTATTAGCAGCATACCTGCCCCTACTGCTAGACAGTGAGGGTCTTTCTTTTGAAAGGGGAAATTCATATTTTATTGAGGCCTATAATAAGGTAGATGCTTTCTAAGGTTTTCATTTTTCATTTAAAATGCACATTAATTTTAAGGAATGTTGTTTTGGCCTTGTTCTGATTATCAGTGTAACACACCACCCCAAAATTTAGAGGCATAAAATAACGGTCATTCTATTATGCCCATGGATTCCATGGGTGAGGAGTTGGAAGAACGCAGAGCTGATGTAACTAGCTGGTCTCTGGGTGGTAGAATGGCGGGAGGCTCGGGTCTCTGGGGGACTGGAGGATCTCTTTCCAGGATGGCTTCTTCATGCACATGTCTTGCCCACTGCTGGCATAACTCACAGGCTAGGATTATCAGCATGAGTGTGACCTCTCCAGCATGGTGGCTTATGTGGTGGCTCAGTATTCCTGAGAACAAGGAAGAAGCTTCATGGTCTTCATGATGTAGCCTCAGAAGACACATAGTATCACTTTCTCCATCCTCTATTGGTTGAAGCAATCACAAGCTGCTCAGATTGAAGAGGAGGGGATGTAGACCCCACCCATCAATGTGAGGAGCAGAAAAGAACGTGTGGCATGCCATACTTAAATCTGTCCCTCTTCCCACCTTGCAGATGAAGAAACCAAGGCTCAGAGAGTGTAAGATACTCATTGAAAATCATGCAGCTAAAATACAGTGGAACCAGGCTGGGCATGGTGGCTCATGCCTGTAATCCCAGCAATGAGGGAGGCCAAGGTACGTGGATCACCTGATGTCAGGAGTTTGAGACCAGCCTGGCCAGCACGGTGAAACCCCATCTCTGCTAAAAATACAAAAATTAGCTAGGCCCCAGTAGGGCTTTTGAGTTTACTCTGAGCAAGATAGAAACCATGGGAGTTGGAATAGTGAATTAAACCACGGGAGCTGGAACATGGTGTTGCATGCCTGTAATTCCAGCTAGTTGGGAGGCTGAGGCAGGAGAATTGCTTGAACCCAGGAGACAGAGGTTGTAGTGAGCTGAGATTGTGCCATTGCACTCCAGCCTGAGCAACAGAGTGAGACTTTGTCTCAATAAATAAATAAGATAAAATGGAACCAATACTCAGAGGGCTCTGCTGCACTGCAGACCACATGCTCTTTTTTTTTTGGAGACAGTGTTTCTCTCTTGTTACCCAGGCTGGAGTGCAAAGGCGCCATCTCAGCTCACCTCAACCTCCGCCTCCTGGGTTCAGGCAATTCTCCTGCCTTAGCCTCCCGAGTAGCTGGGATTACAGGCACATGCCACCATGCCCAGCTAATTTTTTGTATTTTTAGTAGAAACGGGGTTTCACCATGTTGACCAGGATGGTCTCGATCTCTTGACCTTGTGATCCACCCGCCTCAGCCTCCCAAAGTGCTGGGATTACTGCGCCTGGCCCACATGCTCTTTTTATCTTATCTGAATACCTGTTGTGGGGAAGAGAGAATGTCTTAGTTCTACCACTCTATGTTTAGCACAGAGTTTGGCACACTGTGAATGAATGGATGAATGAATGCAGCTTGGCCAGCAGCTCTTGAGCATGCTCTGATCTCTGCCTGTAATCTGAATGAATGATTCTAACAATGAGAATTTCACACACTGTGGCAAGAAGCATGGAAGACATTTAGGAGCATGGGAAGATGTTTTGGATACAGCTCTGTCTACTAAAACCCTTTTAACAACCCCAAGAGACAGACTAGACCAGCCCCAACCGACAGACAACTAGACCCATTTAGAAGATGGAGAAACCGAGCAACTATCAAGTAGCTGCAACAACACTAGGCCTAAGCACACCTTCCTTTCCCTGTGAGGACAGCAGGGCCCATCTCTGGAAAAAAACTCACCCTGTCCACCCCTTTCTCACCACCCGGTCGACCTGTTCAGAAAGGTGAAATATGGTTAAAATGAAAATGTTTCACCTTTGATTTAAAAAAAACAAAAACAGCTGGGCACAGAGGCTCATGCCTGTAATGCCTGCACTTTGAGAGGCCAAGGCAGGAGGCTCACTTGAAGCCAGAAGTTCGAGACCAGCCTCAGCAACAAAACGAGACAAGTGTCTAAAAAGTATTTTAAAAATTAGCTATGCGTGGTGATCCATGCCTCTAGTCCCAGCTACTTGGAGGCTGAGGTAGGAGGATCGCTTGAGTCCAGGAGCCCAGAAGTTCGAGGCTGTGGTAAGCCATAAGCATGCCACAGCACTCTAGCCTGGATGACAGAGAGACCCTGTCTCTGAAAAATAATAATAATACAATAATAAATAAATAATGTTTAAAAACCAAAAAACTGCAAGTTAGGAACCTAAGCTCACATCGTGGCCCTCTGCAGAAATCTGTGTCCCCAGTCAGCTCCCCTCCACTCTCTGGGCCTCATCTTTGTGATCTAGTTCCTGGCGGTCTGTGACTCAGTGGCTACCCTTCCACAGCTAACTTTCTGTGGCTCCAGGGGACAGACCATAAAATTCTCTTTCCCTCAGCCCTCACACCTGGCTCAACATCAAGTCTGGATCAACTTTATTTCCAAAATATGTCACCAATCATCTGGGTAAGGCATTAGTGAGAGTTTTTTGCCTTATTCTTGCAACTTTTCCGTAAGTGTAGTTTTCATCCTTAGTCTCTCTAGATTCTCCATACAGAAGGCAGGGTGGTCTTTGGTGTTTGCTTTTGTTCTGGTAAGACATATGTAACAAAATATACCATTTTAACAATTTTAAGTGTCCAATTCGCTGGCATTAAGTACATTCACATGGTTGTCCCACCGTGACCACTGTCCATCCCCAGAACTTTTCCATCATGCTGGCTGCATCTCTGCACCTGTTACACAGTAACTCCCACTGCCCCGTGTGACTGGCTTATCTCACTCCACATACTGACTTCACGGTGCATCCATGGTGTAGCATGTGTCAGAATCTCCTTCCTTTCTAAGACTGAATAGTATGCTACAGTATATCTATGCCACATTTTGTTTATTTATCTCTCAAAGGACATTTGAGCTTTTTCCACCTTTTGGCTATTGTGAATCATGCTGCTTTTACAAATACAAATCAGATCCTGTCACTCTTTACTCCCTTACAGCCCTCCCAAGCTTCACAATCTAAACTCCTTTCACTCATCCACTAGGCCTTACAGGTCCCTGCTTCTCTCACCTTTGTCCCCACCCCCCACCCCAGCTTCCCAGGCTCCAGCCATGGCAGCCTCTGCCCAGCCCTCACACACCTCAAGCATGGCCTGGGAGGGCCTTTGCACCGACTCTTCCCAGGCCTGAGCAGGGCCAGCTCCTTCTCTCCATCCAGGTCTCTGCTGAAATACCTCCTCCTCCGACAGCCTTCCCCACCCACCTGCACTGCAACAGCCCCCAATGTCCATGCAGTCCCAGGTGCTGTTCCCAGGGTTTATTTTCTTTGTAAAAGTTACAGCCCTGATATCCTGTCACATCACTATTGTGTGTTGCCATTTGCCCCACTAGACTTTCAAGCAGGGCGCTTTGTTCACTGCTGAGCCTCAGAGCCCAGAACAGTGCCTGCACACAGGAGGCACTCCCAACGCTTGTGGGATGCATTAAGTCTGAATATCTGATTTGGCCATCCAGAGTGAAAGTGTGGCAGAGTAGAGGAGTCCCAGGACCTCAAAGGGAGCGGACAGAAGGGAGACACTGGTGCACGACACTGAGCCCCATTACATTCTCACCTCAGTTGCTGACTTCTGCTTCCTCTTTTTTGGCTGCTATGTTAGCTGCCTCTGAGTGGGAGCCTGGAACAGAGAAACATGTGGCATGGCATGGCACACGTGACATAATACCCAAAGCACATGTCCACTCTCAGCCTGTCAGGCTCTGTGTTCCCAGAGAGCTCAGAGATGACAGGTGACACCTGGCTGGGTACAACCAGAGCAATTCTTTATAGAAGTACACCCAAGTCACTGAACCATGTAACATATAAGGAGAGAACCCATTAGTCTGTGTCTGTCCAACGTTCAAAATGCTAAGTCATTTTTCAGGCTTGGCTTGATTGCTCTTTCATCAATAAGAGCTACAATCCTGCCAAGCTGGGAGCAGACAGCTCTACCTGCTGCTGAGATAGGCAGCAGAGGGAATCCATAAAGGGCTGAGCGAATACCAGCCGCTGGACTATGTTCAGCAGGTTCCACATGTCTGCTCCTCTGGGATGGTGTGTCCAAAAGCATCTCCCCCATCCTAGTGCCACCGTGACAAAATCCCCCATTGAAGAAATGTAACTGAGGCTTCTCCTGTGAGAAGCCACTTGGCATGGCAGAGCAGCAGACAGAGGCCGGGCAGCCTGGCTTCTAGATCACCCCTCTTACCAACCAGGTGCCTTGAGCAGGCTTTATATCTCTTTGGGCCTCAGTTTCCTCAAGTGCAAAGGCAGGCAATCGGGCCAGATAACCTAGGCCCTTTTAGCTTGGAAATTCTGAGCTCTTGAGCTCTTTGGACAGATGAAACAAAAGGTTGCAATGAGAAGAGAGGAGAATCGCAAACTACCTTCATCTCCTTCACAGTCTGCCTTCCACCAGCTTGTAGTGGGGTTGTATAATTCAGACTTCAAGCTAAGCGTGAACGTATCTGTATGGGAAAAAAAGAACAAGGGAGGAAATTACTCCCCTTCCCCTAAAATGAGCAGTTAACAACCTATGGGATGCCACAGATACATGGAAGCAACTTAACTGTGCTTTCAGACCCCCATGATGCAGATGGTTTCTCAGGACCCCCTAGATTTTTATGGGCCCCTTTAGGAAGAGCCACTACCCCTAACTGCTATGTCCCACACAACCCACCTGGTCAAGGTCCATGTTTCTATGGAGGAAGACTTCATTCATTCGTTCATCAAACAGAATGTGCTGAGCACTTACTTTGTGCTAGGCACTCTAGCTACAGAGATAGAAGGTACAGTCCTTGTTCTCCCAGAGCTCATTGTCCAGAAGACAAGTAAACAGGGTGAGAGGCCTGTTTACATAACAGTGATACATGTTATGAGCTATGAGCTGTCTCACAAGCCACTTTGGGAGCCCAGAGCAGAGAACTTAACCCAGCATTGGGAGAGGTCCTCAGCTATCAGGGATATCTCCCTAGAGAAGGTGGTCCCTGAGCTAGGTCTTAGGGGATTCTACCTAAATATCTCCATTTTTGTCATTGTTAAAGTTAAACTCAGCTCACAGTCGCAAGGGACTAGGGCTTGAGGAGAGGAGTGAGGATCTGATGGGAAAGGAACAGAGGGAGTAACTGTGAAGCCCCACTTAGGCCCTGCTGAATCCAGAGGCCATGAAAATTTTATGGCCCCAAATGACAAGATTGGAAATAGTTTTCTCTCCACGGTCCCAGGTGAGGAAGAGGGTCCATTGATAGAGTGTTGGGACTTTTCCAAAAGATGCAGTAAATGCACAAGAGTGAGGGAGCAGACCCTCCTCCAGGAGAGTGGTTTGAGTGACAGACCCAGGATCTAAAGCCAGATGGGAGAAGGACGGGAAGCCAGGCACGGGTGGACTAAGGGAGAAAATAGGAATGGTGGTGAGCTCTCACTGCAGGATGAGCAGGTGTCAAAAGCAAAGCATGATTGAACTGAAGGTGGCTGAGAGGATGCAGGTGGAGTCCATCTGTAGTCGGGCAGAAAAACTGAGACTTCTGAGTTACAAATAAGGAAGTCTTAGAGAGGGAGGCTCAAATCTCAAATGAAAAGTGGCAGGATTTTCCCAGTTGTCTTAACTCAAAAGCCTCTCCTCTCTTTTATGAGAGCAGGAGAAAAAGAATCTCTTCAAAAATCCAGCCCAGTTCAGTTGAGGCCCAAGATGCTAACCATCCCATGAGATCCCCAGGCTTCTTCTGACCTGTTGGAAAAGTCTCAGCATTTCCTTGTAGCTTCATCTTTCCTGTTTTCCCCTCCACCTCAATCTTTACTAATGCCTTTTCAGAGACAGATGGCAGCCATGAGTATCTAGTCTTCAGGGCTATTCATATAGCAACTGACCCAGTACCCATAAAACTGACTCCTAACAGGTCTGCAGAACCACTGCATATATTCAACAATTTAGCATGTGCAGAGAAAAAAGAAAAAGAGGAAGAAAAGGGAGAGGAATGAAGGCCCTTAAGACATCCTGTGGGACTAGCCCACCCTTGAGATACTCAGGGCCTGTGGTACCCTGGGAATTTCTGTGGGTATGTGTGTGTTTGTGGGCATGTGTGTGTTTATGTGTATGTTCGTGCACATACATGCATCTGGTGTGTGCACATGCATGCATGTGTGTTTGTGTATGTGAGAGCAAAGGAGAAGAAGAGCGCCCTGGGAAAAATGGTTTTTACCAGCTGGTTCTATAGAGGTCTGCAGATGTCATCTAATCAGCCTGCTTGGGCAGATGGCAATTTCTATATAGTGTTTCCTTCCACTCCAAGTGGTTTGTGCCGTTGTGGATAAGACAGTTCAGGATCTTTGCCGAACCTCTCATAATCTGTTACCACGTAAATGTGTCAGCAGGTGGCAATACTGGTTGGCTGATACTTGGGTCAGATGCCAGGACCTACAGAAAAATAATCCTCTTAGATTGGAGCCAGGTCTTCCCCGACTCAAGGAAGGACCAAAGTATGCCCAGGCAGCTTGAGCACTGACTAGCCCACTCTCCGGTGTTGGTGCAGTATCATGCCAGGCTGCTCTCTTGGCATGGAGGGAAGCAGAACAGCTCAGAGCCACACCCACTCCCTCCCTGTGTCCCCCTGGCTGCTTCTGGAATAGAAACATCCACAGGCTAAGTCCTACATCACAGGTTTGCTGGTGGGACTCCAGGGGTCACTAAAGTGAATATCTGAAGCCTTGAACCTGGAAACACTGCGACTCACCTGGGAGGGTGTGTGGTTGATTGGCTTCCTCCAGTGGCTTCTCGTTGCTTCCACTGCTCCAAAGCTGAGCCAGCATGCCTAGGTCTCCATGTGTTACATATGAGCATTTACCTTGGCCTGGTCTGAGGTGGATAGAGGAGCACAGAGAGCTACTGACCACCAGACTTAGAAGTTACAAAATCCCTGAAGGTGCAGGGCACCGTGGCTCACGCCTGTAATCCCAGAACTTTGGGAGGCAAAGGCGGGCAGATGATGAGGTCAGGAGACCCAGATCATCCTGGCTAACATGTCTCTACTAAAAATACAAAAAATTAGCCAGGTGTGATAGCGCGTACCTGTAGTCCTGGCTACTTGGGAGACTGAGGCAGGAGAATTGCTTGAACCCAGGAGGTACAGGTTGCAGTGAGCCGAGACTGCACCACAGCACCTCCAGCCTGGGTGACAGAGTAAGACTCTGCCTCAAAAATAAATAAATAAATAAAAATTAAAAAAAAATTTTAAATTCCTGAAGGCTCCTTAGAGCAGGATGTGGGAGGTAAGATAAGGCTACTTATAAGGGCTCAGGGGCTCACCTAATTCAGAGAAGCTGAGTTTGAGGAGAAGGTCACTGGGTGCTGCCATGGCTTCTGTTCATGGGCAGGGACAGTGAATCCAGGAGCCTATTTTTGTTTCCCAGTGGAAAGCAATGAGCAGCATGATAGTGACAGTAATAATAATAACAGGCAACATTTATGGAGCCCTTTCTACATGCCAAGCAGTGTGTTAAAGGTTTCTCATGGATTATCTCATTAAATCCTCATAACAATCTGAAGACATGGGTACATAATTGGTCCCATATTGCATATGCCGGAATGAAATTTGGTGATATTAACTGAGGAATTTTCCATTGCTGAGCTCCGCACATCTCCCTGACCACACGGAGCCAAGGCCTTCATTGCCTCAGAAGCAACTCTTTGCCTACAAATAGAAAGAATACAAAATCAAGAATAGAAAGCAACTAACAAACAAAAAAAAGAGAGAGACAACACAGAAATCATGTTTCCAAACAGGCATTGTAAAAGGCACAGCAGAGGCAGCAGTCTTGAGGTCCCCATGCTTCTGATTTGCAAAAGGACCAAGACTTTTTAATTTGCTGTTTCATAGAGAAAATGTAAGTTCCAAAAGTTTGACTTTATTAAGTCAAAAGCAGAAGAGACTGAATGCTAAACAGGCCAGCCATAAACAAGGGCTGGGAAGAAGGCAGAAAAATGAATGATGTAAGAACCACGCCTTTCCCTCCTTCCCCCTGCCCACCCTCCAAAAAAGAGCAGGAATAAAACCAGAGAAGGAGGAGTGGAGAGAAGGAGAAGTAAAAACCTTCAGAGAAGCAGGGGGAAGACCAAGAAAGAAGAACAAATTCACTTCTGGTGTGGGGCACTGGAAAGGGACCAGGCCTCTCTCCTCCCCACCCCCTCAACGCCCACTCGTCCCCAGGCTCCATACCACCATTACTTACAGAAGATAGAAACCCAAGTGAAGAGTGAGAGATCCCAGATGAAGAATGCTGGGCTTGTGTCCCAGGGGTCAGCATGGGATGGTTTTGAGCGTCTGGAACACAAACTCACATGAATATGCATACACACAAGCACATGCATATAACATACCACACACATACATAAACATAACACACTCATGAATACTCATACACATATACACACATGCCCATACATATAACACACACATGCACACAACACATATATGCATGCCCATATACACATATGCACACATGCACACATGCACACACATGCACATACACATGAACACGCATACACACAACAAAGTCCAAGGCAGCCACACCCTGAGTGCCTCGTGGGGTGGCTGGTCCTGTAGGCTGTCTTAAGGCTATTATTTCTCTCCTTTTCTCAGCTCACCATGACTTACAGTTCCCTTGCTCTGAGCACCAAGAATGAGATTTTTTTTGGTACTTTTTTCAATATATAAATAATTTGGGTTCATTGTAAAAAAGTTAGAAAATGTCAATAACAAAATGAATAATTAAAATATCACCATCCAGAGATGGCTACTATTAATAATTTGTGTGTCTGTATATATCTGTCTATCAATCTATACATGAGTTGTATCTTCACAGCAATATAGCTTCCATTTGGTTTTTAAATCAGATAGAAAAGGATGAGAGCCATAAATGAGACTATGTCACCCATAACTACAAGGCAGCCCTTATTTCAGAAATTTCTATCTGGTCCCAGAAAACTAAAATAAAGAAAAAATAATAGCCATTTTGTGGGTGGAAAAATGAATCCCTCAAAGGAAGACGTGACACAGCCCAGCTTCTGATCCAGGATTTGGTAGAGAACCAGGTCAGAGCCCAAACTCTGATTCTGATACAGCAGCTCCCTGAGTACAAGCATCAGGCCCTGAGTGGCTGAGCTGTCATTCTCTTGGCTGCATGCAAACCAAGAACTTTGTTTGTGTCAAAGTATGTGCAATGCCTTCTTGCAAAATGACCTAAATTAGAAACCCTCCTCTCAGGAGCAGAAAATTCTGCATTGAGGAGCAGGAGGGGTAAATCCATCCATAAAAAAATGACAGCCACGACTCTTTAGACCTACATAGTTTGGGATCAATATCCAAACCACAGTCTTAGACAAGAGTGTGAAAAGATTTAAAAAGCCAGACACACGGGAACCATGTGTTTCCCATAATGGCTCAAATGAAATTATATAGTCCAGAACATTTTAAAAGCAAGCAGCTTATTTTGAACAGGGGCACACAAAGGCTGCTGATGTGCACTGTGAAAACTCAATAAAGGGGAACATCTAATGAAAACAGATATAACGTACAACTGCAATCACAGGTCATGCATGAAGTATTAACCTCAGGGAGTGTTCTATCAGTTCTGGGGTTATGGATTGCGTCTCTGGTATACAATTTGGGAGATATTGGTTCTCCATTTCGTAAGAGAGAACTTGAAGCAGTAAATGTACTTATTTCTTCTTTAAATGCATACTGTAATTACCAGTCGGCAGTGACTAAATGTTATTACCCATCTGTTGGCTGCTCCAGGACCTGTAATGAGTAAACCTTAGCAGGTTATGCCATTTTCTGTAGCATAGATGACTGCAGCTTGCACACGCCTGTAAAGTCAACACTTTTTGTGTTGAATGTATTGTTGAAATTTTTTACAGAGAAACCAAGAAATGAAAAAAAAAATCTTTGAACAGGTTTAAAACTTCTGCTCAAAATCTTCTGATGAATTCTCATTGCAGTCAGCATAGAATCTAAATTCCTGTGTTTGGCTTACAAGGCTTTAAATTATCTGGTCCAACTCTCTTCCCCAGCTCTGTCTCAGGCTTCTTAACTGCCTTACTAACTCTGCCAGGCTGATCTTCAAACATCTTCCAAAGCATTAAATTCACTCCCCACTCAGGGCCTTCACACACTCTTTCCCCTCTCCCTGAGCCATTCCTTTCTCTGTCCCCATACTCTCTTCATGACTTTTTCTTGATCATTTTTTCAGGTCCCAAATTAAACATCATCTCCCCAGCAAGGCCCTGCGGTGGCCTCCAACAGCATCCTGTTGGCTCTCTCCAAGTTATCAATTACAATTTAGAGCTGTCTGACTGTGTGGGTTTACAGGTTAAGCCTCTGTCTCTCCCATGGGACAGGACAGCAGAAACTCTGCCTGTATTATTTACCACTGTAATTCTAGCAATAAGAATGTTACCCACCTTTTTGAATGAATGAGTGAATGAACTATGGTATTTGTTATTTCTGGGACGTGGTGTGTGAAGGACAGGTTTGAGTCTGGACCTAACATATTTGTAGGAATCAGGGCCCAGAAAGTTCTGACCATAGACCAAGGAGTAAGGAACTCAGCTGTGGGCCAGCCACACTTCCTCTACCTGACGCACACCTGTTTGTGTGTGCATCTCTTTCTTTGCATGCCCCCAAATTCTGTTCAGCTGAGCCAAATCCTTAGACCATCTAAGGCCCCCATTTAGTCTTGCATATTCCTTTAAAGGGGTCTTAGATTGCTTGGTCAGGAAATCAAGAGGCTCTTTAAAACCCATTCTCATCTTGCAGGGGTCCTTCCTCTCCTGACCAGCACAGCATAACTCACAATGTGCCACTTTGTTATACTGTCTCTATCGGATGGCTTGGCTTTGTATGTTGGTTTTAATTTTCTGATCTGGTTATAAGTATTTTGATTGGAATCTCTGATTATGGTTTAACTCAAAAGTTGGCTGGGCCTCCCTGTTCCAAGAGATCTAGATTTAATGGACACAGACCACCCCCCAAGTCCACGGCCAGATGAAGCCTAAAGCTCTCCCATAAACATGGTTTTATGAGCCCCTGTGGCTTAAGCATACATCAGTTAGAAATCCAGTCCTCTATCAGATTCCTCTGCAGATCCTATACCCCAAAATATCTGTAGGGACAGTAAAATTTCCTAAAGGTTTCCAAAGAAGGAAATCACTTCTCAAACTAAGGAGCAATCTCAGAATCTGTCTTTTTGCATTCCCTTTTCTTCTTCCTTCCTTATTAACTCACCATCTTCTTTCCTCATAGACCCTCCCTCCTCTTTCTTCCCAGTCTTTCCTTTTTCTCAGAACTAAGACAATTCTCCTTGGTTCTGGCAGAGAAATGTAGTGATCATCTATGGAAGCTGAAACACGTACTGGGGCTGTCTCACCCTCTACCCCAGACCCTTAGCAAAGCTATTTAAAAACTTCTTACCACAGACTACAATCTTGCTTCAGTAACGCCCACAGTCACTACTACAGAGCTAAGCACATAGAAGATGATGAATAAACACTTGCTAAGCATTGACTGGAAAACCTGATTGAACTGGGAGCCTGGGGTATAATCTAGTCTCACGAGCAGTTAGTAGAGATAGGGCATTCTAGGCCAGGATTCACACCTCTGATCTTCCTACTGTGCAAGATAAGAGTGCCCTTCTCCAAAACTATAAGGGTAGCGCCATTCAGAGCAGGAAATCCATAGCTCAAATTAAAACAAGATGGCAATAAAGTGACACACAAATACTAGTTGTAAATGCTGAAGGGACTTCATCAAGCAAAAGGGCACAGCTTTCCACTGCAGCATAATGCAAAGGCATTTTTATTACTTTGGCAATTGGCAAAAAAAGTCAAATGACTTTATGGGGCTTCTTCTAAATTACCTTTATTAATGTATGTAATATTATTGAAAAATTATACTACAGAGTAAATGTTCCACTGAGCTACAAGTTGCCTGCAGGAATGTGCTGTAAATATACAAGGGTGAATATGTTACTATCTTTACAACCCATTTCACACTTATTACAGCCTTCTAAAAGCAAAATAGCACTGAACATTTGGAAAAGTATAGAAATTTTACAACATGGTATACAATATAGGTAAATTGTAGAGCCTGGAAATGTATCAACTGCCTTTGAGTGTTTTAACGTGTTTCAGAGTTGTCTTAAGACTATGTTCTCGACCTCATGATCCACCCGCCTCAGCCTCCCAAAGTGCTGGGATTACAGGCGTGAGCCACCGCGCCGCGAGGTCAAGATATCGAGACCATCCTGGTCAACATGGTGAAACCCCGTCTCTACTAAAGATACAAAAAATTAGCTGGGCACGGTGGTGCTTGCCTGTAGTCCCAGCTACTCAGGAGGCTGAGGCAGGAGAATTGCCTGAACCCAGGAGGCGGAGGTTGCGGTGAGCCGAGATCGCGCCATTTCACTCCAGCCTGGGGAACAAGAGCGAAACTCTGTCTCAAAAAAAAAAAAAAAGACTATGTTCTCCTAGATCACTTGCACCTCTCTGATATGTTGACATTTGCTTTGAGAAACCCATTCTGGCTGATTTGAATAAATATAGTCTCGGGCAGTTGACGAGACTCTTCCTTATTATGCTTGAATGCTTGGAAAGAGAAGCGCTAATGGCTGAAGCATGCCAGGGCAGATGCAGGTGGAAGCATTTTCCTCTTCCCTCTGCTTTCTCTGTGTGCATCTATCTTGACAGAAAACACATCCAGCCGTGGTTCAGGGCTTCCAAATGCAATCTCTGTTTGCATGAGTTGGCCTTGAGACCACCTTCTCACTCTCAATGTTCCAATAATCCAGTCAATATAATTTCAGAGCCCTAAAATTCAATATCAATGCTTTAAGCCATCTCTCTCCTGGTCTTCCACCCTCTCTCAGGCACGACCCTGGGACCACTTCATATCCACTCACTTTCATCTTGTTCCTACGTAAGCCCCCTACCACTCTTGTTGTTCAGAGCCAAACTGATGGGGGGTCATCTTGTCATAATTTATGAGACTAGTTTCCATGTCCTGCTGCCTGCTTGTCACAGTGAATTCTATGAATTGGTTGAAAGAGAAGGGGGAAGAGAGGAGGGAAAAAGCCCAAATAAGAAATAATAAGATATAAAATAAAAGAGAAAAATAAGATATAAAAAAAGGAGATAAATGAGGCAAACTAAAATTGACTGCACTGCCTACCAGCTGTATTCTTCAAGAGCCCCTGCTTGGGAGAAGATGAACAGGCAGCCCCTCCGCAGACTAAAACCACGGCAGTCCCAGAGACTACCGTCATCCAACAGATGCCAGCTTTCCCCTCTGTTACCACTGCAGCTAGCTTCAGGTTGGGAAGACTTCCAAATGCAAAATATGTCACGCTTCTACATAACTTTTCAGCTCTGTTTTTTACTAATTCACACCCCTCTTCCTTGCGTATCTAACCCCCACCACCTTGGCTTTTAGACTTTTAAAGAAGCCTTTCCTCATGTTCTTCCCTTGACAATATGATATAATATTAGGAGCTTTTAAGGCTAAGTCACTGATAAATAGCTGGACAGAAATCATTAGCTGGGAAGGCAAAACAGGAAATGGTACTACCCAGGCCAGACTTAGGACTAGGTAGATGAGGTATAGTGATTTCTATAATGTAGCTCGAGGGTCTACCTAGAGCTCGCTCACCAACACACACACACACACACACACACACACACACACAGAGCTGTGCTGGTCATGCATGGACCTGACTTCTCTCAATCTTTTGAAAGTGTCTATTTTTATAGCTGGTAGAATGTTGTCAATGTCTATAATGGATTTGCGTCTCATTTAATATATATTGTATCTGGTATTATTAACAAATATTTAAGTTGGTGTAAAAGTAGGTAAATTTGTAACATGCATACATGTACATATAAAACACTATATGCATATAATGTGAAATCACTCATCTATTATATTTTTAGTCAAAAATATGTTGTTTTCTATCATGATATCCCTTCTTCTTTTTGCATAATTCCAACAAATATTCTAAACACATAAAACAGATCAAAACTAGAGTGAAATTACATCTCCAAGACAGAAAAGAAAACCGAAACCCTAATGTGAAGTCATTTGGCAGATCTCCAATTCACTTATTTACCAACCTGTGTTAATGCCAACCTCGTGCCAGGCATCATGTTAATTGCTGGGGACAAGAGGATGATACAGAGATGAATTAAGACATATGCTCTCATCTTCGTACTCAGCTGATGACCTGGCTTATTTCTTTGAGAAAAGGAAGCAATCAAAAGAGAAATCCTGTCCACTCCCACCTTCCCATCTACCAATCAGCTTGCTTTTATGGCCATATACTCTGCCTTTCCTCTAGTGACTAGGTCATATCTAAAACCATTGGATCTTATCCCTCTCTCCTACTTAAGGACATCAGTCCAGCAGATATCCTCTCTATTAGTATAATCTATTTTCCTCTGTTCTTAAATCATTTATGACTTTCACAATTTGAAATCCAATGGTCTGTTTCTCAAACCTCAGACTGAAGATCTAATAGGACTAACAGATCTTATCAAATTAATTCTCAACTCTTAACAGAATTGTATTCTCCCCTGAAATACGGTCTTCAGTTGGTATCAGTTAATCCACTCTTTTAGTTCCCCTCTCACCACCATAGTTGCCCCTTCTCATTCTCCTTTGCTGGGCTCTCCTCATCAATGAAATCTCTAAATATTGGTGTGCCACAAGGATCAGTCCTTGGATTCTTTCTTTTCTCCTCCTACACTCACCCCACCCATTTCCATGAATATTCACCAAATTTACATCTCCAGCCCAACTTCTCCCAAATTCCAGATTCATATATTCAACGTTCCCCTCAATACGACTTCCTGGAGTTCTAATCGCTATCTCAAATTTTATATGTCCCCAGTTGAACCTTTAATTAGTCCCTATTCTACACCTGATCCTCTGTGATCTTTCCTGCCATAGGTAATGCAATGCCAATCTTCTATTTCCACAGGCCAAAATACCTGGCACCATCTTTAACTTCTTTCTTTCTCTCACCTACTATCAATCCATTAGGAAATCCCATTAATTCTTCTTCAAAAGGTGTCTAGAATCTGACCATGACATACTTGTTCTTCCACTGCCATCCTGGTCCAAGCCACCAGCATGTCTCACCTGCCTTCTAACTGGTTTTTCTACTTCCAACTTGCACCCCTCCCCAACTCATGAGATTATTCTCCATAAGCAGCCACGTGATCTTTCAAAGCATAGGTCAGATCATGTCATTCCTCTGCTATAACCGTCCAACAGTTTCCCAATGCAGTTCAGTCCTTGTCCTTGCGGAGCTCACAGTCTAACAGAGAAGACAGAAATATAAAAATAGATTACCGAGGCAACATAAAAGTGCAATGATAGAGTGCTGGCTGTGGGAGTGAAAAGGAGAAGCAATTACCCCAGAATCATGGTGAGAATTATGGAAAGCTTCCTGGAAGAGGTGATATCAGAGCCTCAAAATTAAGGAGTTTTTGAGGTAAGGTGTGTGGGGTGTGGTGAAAGTAAGGAACTGGAGGGCAAATGGCGGGAAGGTCACAGCGTTACTGCCCAGCAGGGGGTGCTAGTGAGCAGCCGCGGTGCTGGCCAGCTCCTCTCTCCAGCCGTCTGGAGAATGGCTGGGAGGGCTACAGGCAGGAAGCCGAGCAATATCAGTTGGAGGACTCATCTCCAATTCAGGCAAGAGGTGATCAATTATCAGGCCCAGGGAAGGAACTGTGTTCCCAGGGACAGTCAACAGACCGTATGTCAACAAAAAAAGGTGGCGTTTCTCTGGAGCTTTTATTCCTTCCAGTGCTCTGCCTCACTCCTACTCTGGAAATGGATGTGCATTACCTCACAGGCTGTCAGAACCTTCCTAGGAAACCAGCATGTGGACGAATCTTGAAAATGCAATCTGGCCGCAACCAGAGCTTTGCATGCTGGTTCCTTGGGGCCACACACTGAGACACTTTGCAAGAAAATTGAACAGAAGACAGATGGCAAATGTCATGGGGCCTCACACAACTGAGAAGGCAAAGGAGTAAACCAGAAAATAATGCACTGAGGACTAGAGTTCCTGGAGCAGGCAGAAAAGTAGTTACTTCCCCTGTCCCTTGACTATGAGAAGCAGGCAGGGTACTGACCTCCTGAAGGAGCAACTGTGGTCTCGGTGACGCGATGGATGGGTTTGATATTTATAAATTGATGGGTGAACTGTCCCATGTTTCTTCATTCTGAATATTCTTTGAGCTTATTACATCAGCTCAGAGTGAACGCTCTAAATTTAGACCCAAACTTTTTCATGTTTCCAAGGGAACTGTAAATTACTTTGTGAATGTACATACAACACAGCCAGCAAAATCTGTTTGATGAAGCCCTCTCCTGCACTCAGAGTTAAAGGCATCTCATAAATTGTTGCCTTGCCCAAGGTTCTGGACAGTAGCTGACAGCCTCAGACAGATTGTCTTCACTTCTCCGTATGACACTTCTGTAGGAGGCTCTACTGCAAGTACAAAGGACACAGGCCTTCAGCTGTGACATCCCCTAACTCCCCAAAGTCCCATGTTGTTTCTGTGAAGGGTTTCTTGGATGGAGAACAGAGTGAGAGATGCTATGTTGCTTAAGATGAGCCATCCAACTTGATGGTGCCCAGGCTACCCTCAAAGTATCAAATCCTACTTGATAGTGAAGACAGAAGAGGAAATGATCTAGGAGGGGATAGTGGAGCACGTGAAGTATTTTTTGATGAGGTTAGTGAATCATTTAGGGCTGAGTTCAGCTATACTCACAGAGACTGGAGGTATTGATGGCTTAAACAATGTATAGGAAGTCCAGAGACATCCAGTCCAGGATTAGTATTGTGGACACAGTGTCAACATGACCCTAGGCTCCTTCTGTCTGCTCTTTACTCCTCGAATTTTGTAGTTTCCTCCTCACATTCACTGCATGGTCCAAGATGGCTTCTGGAGCTCCAACCATCATGCCCATGCTCCAATTAATAGGAAGAAGGAAGATGAAAGGGCAAAAAGGGTGCAATTACCAGCTGGCCAGCGCCTGTATTTCACAGCTGGTCAACTTTCTCAGAGTCCCACATTATAATCAACTTACATCTCATTGGCTCTACCTTGATTACCTGGCCACTCCTAACAGGAAAGACTGGGAAATGCAGTCTTCAAGCTGGATGCAATATGGCCCCAAATCACTTTATGGGTTTGCCACCAAGAGAGAAGGGGAGAGCCAGTACTGGGTGAAGTTTAGCAGTCTCGGCTCCAGTTAGGTTATAAGCATATAAGGAGCAGAGCAAATGCCCCTAGCCTCCTAATACAATACGGTGGGAACTAAAGCAGTATAAAAAAATACTCAGCAAGATAACAGCCTCGAAATAATGGGAAGACTGCAAAAAGAAAGGAAAGGAAAGATGGAGGATAGAGGGAAGAGGAAATGAAAACAGGAAGGTAAGAAAGGAGAGTAAGAAAGATAATGGGGAATAAGACAAGGGGGAAATAAAGAGAAGGCTATAGAAAGAAAGGAAAGGAAAATATAATGCAGGTGTTTCAGGGTGCCCATTTTCTATCCTTAGGGGTGACTTCTGCTGTGTGGGCAAGTTTTGGATTCCTCTTTCTGGAGCTGAGGGTTTTCTTCTGTGTCTTCCTTGGTGCAGGGCTCCCTGCTATTACTTCTAACAAAGACGTTCCAGTCTTTTCTCATGCAGTGCCCAGAAAATGGGACCAGCCAATCCCTGTATCCTTTGGCTACTTTTGCCCATCAGCTTTCACCAGACAATTCTCACAGTTCTTTACCATTTCTCACAATTCTTCACAGGTCAGCATCTTAAGGGCCGATGTTGCCTTGCAGACCTGCCTCTGGGACAGATTGTCCTCTGTGGATGCCTCCTCCACCTGTGATGTGCAGGCCCTGCTTCAACACTCCCACTCAGCAACCCCATATCCCTGGCCCCCTCTTCACAGGCAGAGGCTCACCCATGACGCCTTCTTATATCTTGCCAGTTGGGGAAACAAGATCTCAAGTCTTGGAAGAAGATACATTTGGTGTTATTACCTCCATCAGCAGCCTGCAGATAGAGACACAGAGAGAGAGAGAGACTGACTGATTATGGTTCACAAACAAGAAAATGAAAATGAATGTGGACAGCCCCTTTACCCTGCCCCCACCCATCAGAGCTGAAGACTGACTGATCCTCTTACTAGGTTATGCAGAAGTAATCACTATTCACATACATCTGTTTTCAGTGGCTTTCTGGCCCTGTCCTTGAGGGACCAGACCACTACCATGACCACTACTCTTCCTCTATGATTGTGCTAGAAAGCATGGGTTCTTCCTTCTCTGCCTGGGGGCTGGCCCCATTACAAGAAAAATGTCATTGTCAGTGGAAGCTTTCCTGGCCACCTAGGAGGAATGGTGCCCACCCAAGGAAGCTAGTTTTACTCTGGAGCTTCCTAGGATCTAAAGAACTGAGTGAATGCTAGTTCAATCCCCCATGGAAGGGAAAGAAGAGGAAAAAGGTGGGGATGTCGCCTACGGTATCTATCATCTTAGTGAGAATTTAAGCTAAGCTTGTGTAGAACAGATTGTGTTCTTAAGTCTGTTTTATATTATCATCAACACCAAAGACAGTGCTGTCTCCACACGGCTGGCACTTGATAATGCTTGTTAGATTAACAGATGAGAACATGTCTATTGTTTCTCAGCACCACATAGTTGAGATGAAAACTTAAATATTTTTAATAATGAATTTATATTTTAAAAACTTCCAAGGAAAGGATTCAGTTTCAGATTTTTTCTCCCAATTGATTGATTCCTCCCTAAAGGTCCATTTAGTACAGTCCCCAAATGAAAAGGCAGTTGTGAGAAAGTCCGTTGCTGAATGTCATGCAGATGATTATGCAAAACGCAGGCTGCTCCCCAGGCCCTGTGGGGAGCTGTGAAAGATTCTATTCCTGGAATAGGTACTCTTAGGAGATTAGGCAGATGATGAGGTCAAATATCTCCCCAGTCCATGTATATACATGCAACATAAGATGCCCAAATTGGACTCCAGAGAGACTCCAAAATACTTGTCATAGTTAAAATAAAATTTTCCTTCCCATAGAAAATTATATTTTTTACTACAAAATATGTAACAACCCATTATTGCAGAAATAATTTTCCCTTAAGTAATGCCATTTCCCTGGGCCCTCTTTTTTATATGGTAGATCCAAACAAGTTTTATCTAAAGACAGTAAGAGGAAAGCAGAGAATAAATTTACAAGATTTCAATGAAAAACATGGTTCTCTTTGGATGTGAAGGAGACGTATCAGCCAGCACTGAAGGAGGAAGATTCTACAGTAGAAGGGGCATGGAACCAGGAATCAGGAGCCCTACATTCTAATCTCAGCTCTCTCACTAAGTATCGGTTTTCCTCACCTGTCAAATCAAAAGGCATCAGGTGATCTCTCAATTCTGCTCTCTGGTTCCATGACTTGGAGTCTGTACTCATTGAAAGTACATGGAGATGGGAGTGGGGAGTAGTGGGAAATATTCCTGGACATAACATGATCTCAGCTACTAGAATGATCTTCCTAGCCTGCAATACGAGAAAACAAATGTTCTCTTTTAGACTTTTGTCTAATTCTGACTTCAGGACTCCTGACTTAATTCCTTCTGAGAGAGTTAATTCCTAAGAGTCATCCAGGTTACCATTCAGCAACTTCCCCACCAATTTCTTTCTCAGTTTTACTGTTACTATTGCCACTATCCACTATTTAACTTCCTCAGGCTCTAAGCAGAGCCAACTCTAAACAAAGCTGGCTGAAAATGTGTTGGTGCAATAGAATTTGTTGTTCAAGCAATATACTGGGGTTTCAGCAACCAGTTGTGGTGAAGTACTGCCATTTTTCTCACCACCAAAGGTAATGGACCCAAGGATATACAGCAGGTTCTATCTCACATACACATTCCATCATTTTTGTAGAGTTGCACAATGGGCTATGAGAAAGTTGCCAGGAGAGTGTGCTGTGATCAATTAGCCATGTCTGTCATGAGGAAAAAGCAAAAGTAAATACACAGAGTAAAGACACACATATCATTTATCTGCTATCCCTGGGCTGCTGGGCTTTTGGGCTACCAAACTGTGCCTTCTCGGCAATGAGACTACAATGGCAAGGATCAAATTCTTCCAGAGAAAACATCTTTCCTCCATCAGTGACATTATACAAAACTCTTCTTCCATATTCCAGACCCTACCCAGTTTCTCCATCTAGTTCAACCTGTGCTCTACATCCTTGGGAAGCACATCACAAATAGTGTTTCAGATAATGTTAATCTCATAAGATGCTATTTAAAAGAAGGCCCTTTGGTCTTACAGTCAGGATTCTCTGCATGCCAAATTCAGCCAGACAGCTAATATTTTCATCTGGTAGTTACTGAGCACTGATCATACTGTAGGTTCTGTTCTAAATGCTTTGCACGTATTAAATTAATCCTCACAGCTCTATTTTGTCTGTTTCACAGATGAGGAAACTGAAACAAGAGAGCAACTGCTGGAGTCAGGATTCACTCTGGCAGTCCAGATTTAGAATCTGTTCTTTCCACTACCACTTGATGCTGCTTCCTGTTCCTATATTTATCTATATCATCTGTATCTTTATCTATATATCAATTCTAAATCTATATTTACGTATATATACATCTATATCTTAATGATTCACAAATCATGTTTGCATGTTAAAGGTTCTGAAAAATTTTTCTGTAAAGAAATCTCGTGCTGTTTAATTATATGATTCTTTAATTTATTTGATACAAGGAATTCCCCACAGATACTCTTTTCTCCCTTTGCTTAGCTTCTCATCACAACTCATATCACAGGATGTTCTAGAGCACCATGAATACATCCTTCTGAGGACTGAGCTATAAAATTGAAGGATGAGACTCTTAAATCCTGGCCTCAGATTTCTGCGTTATTTGGACCAAATGTATAATTAGAAGACTCAAAACCCAAGGGAAGACTGCCTAGTTTTTCAAGTCCCAAATGAGCTTAAAGGGAGTCCCTAAATGAAGAAAACAGGACAGACTCTATCCCTGTGCGACTGATTAAGTAAGTGATGATAGATGACAGACAGACGAGTCAAGTCAAACCAGGAATAAACTAAGAGTAGCTGGTGAGCATTTCCACTTACATGAAATGAGATTCATGCAGCATGGGGGAAAAGGCTTGAAATTCAAACTAAAGGGATTTGCATTTGAGTCTGAATTCAACCAATAGCGGAAACTTTACTCCATGTTATATGGCTAACATACAATATTATGCCAGATAGGTGCTCAAAAAACATATGTTGGTTTGAACAAATGTGTAATCTTGAACAATTTACTTAGCATCCCTAAGCCTTAATTTCCTCATATATAATATGAAGATGACAATAACTTCGACTTCCAGGGTTGCTTGGAAAATTAAATTAGATGATATGTTTTAAAGCAAGTTTTAGTTTTAAAGCCTTACGTGAATGTCAGCTGCAAGTCCTGTCATCATTAACAATAATAAACTTAGCAGGATTTGAAACACAGCCAGAGTTTACATCTGTTCCCTCAGCCACGTCTCACCAGACTTATACCATGAGCAGGACATGCTGGTCAGCAGTAGGCATACAGGGATACCCAGCCTCTAATGGAGCAAGAATTAAAAAGTAAGACCATTACGGACAAAGAGCGACAAACCCTAACCAAATTTGCTTCTAGTTCTGATGAAAAAGTTCTCCCCCAAATCCCTTAGATGTCAAGGCACTGGTTTACTGTTGATGCACAATAGCTACTCAATAATTGTTTGCTGAATTCACTAACTTACACATCTTTAGGTTACTTAAAGAAGCAGAATGCCTGTCTTCTTAACTTTCCCCTCAACTGTTTCCCAAAGTTACAAAAAAGATAGAATTTTTATGTAAAAATCCAGACACCAATCCCAAATCCATTCTGCTGTATTGCATTTTTTGTTGCTGGGGCAGAAGTGCCTTGGAAATTGAGAAGGAAGGAAGGAAGGAAGGGAGGAAGGGAGGAAGGAAGGGAGGGAGGGAGGAAGGGAGGAAGGAAGGGAGGGAGGGAGGAAGGGAAGAATGATGGAGGGACAGAGAGTGGGACGGAGGGAGGGAGGGAGGGAGGAAAGGAAGGAAGGAAGGAAGGAAGGAAGGAAGGAAGGAAGGAAGGAAGGAAGGAAGGGGGGGAGGGGGGGAGGGGGGGGGAGGGGGGATGGATGGAGGGAGGAAGGGAGGGGAGGAAACATGCTGCCAGTACCTCATACACCTGTAAAGACTGTAAGAAACTCTTGCTTCTTCTTCCTGAACTAGCTTCTAAAGCTGCCCTGCCCAACACTGTGGCCACCAGCCACATGGAACCACTGGGCACTGAAACACACCTAATTCTGTTATGAGTGTAAGAATATATGCCATATTTCAAACAGTATAAAAAAAGCAAAATACATCACTCATAATTTTTATAAGGATTCCATGTCAACATAATATTTTAGCTATATAAAGATATTTTGGCAATATAAAATATATGGTCAAAATCTATTTTATCTGCTTACTTTCACCTCCTTAGTGCAGCTACTAGAGAATTTAAAATTACATACATGGCTCACACTCAGTGGCTTGTACTGTATGGTCATTGGACAGTGCTGCTCTGTAGCAATGATTGGTGAGTTGTGGATCACAAAACCTATTTAGTGGGTTACAACTTGTGTTTTTTTTAAAGACGAATAGAACAAATAAAGTAGATTAGAATGCATGGCATTGTGCAGGCCAGTGGTGCAATGGACAACGTGTCTGATTAGGGATCAGAAGATTCTAGAATGCATGGCATTTAGTAAAGGTAAATACTCTTTTGTGAAACTCTGGTTTCATATACACACATACATATGTCTATACACACGCGCGCGCACACATATTAGACAATAATTATAGCTGTATTAGGTATTAGGTTACAAAGTAAAATGCATTTTTATGGTCAATAGAGTAGAAGTGCTTGAACATCCCTTTTCTAAATTGGCCATGATGAGACAGGACTTCCTCGAGCCACAGTGTCCTGGCATGAACAACAAAGGCTATGATTTGTATCTGACAGGGGACATTCAGAGATGCATCAGGTCAGTGCTGTCACTTTCAAGTTCTGCCTGTGGAAACTCTGCATGCTCTCCTGAGGTTGCAGTAGAGGAGAGAAGGTCAGCTACACTGCCTCCTCAGCCAGCCCTGTGAGTCATAAGAGTGCAGAGGCTGGCATGGGAAGCAGTGACAGCACCAACCATGAATCCCAGTGGCTACTGCGGCCCTGGTAGATGCAGGCAGGGGAGCAAACACAGTATCCTAGTATCCCAGGAGCAAGAAGCAACACCCCTCAAAGGCCAATTAGACCTCACCCCATGTTGCTAATATTATCCATAGAGATGTGCTTCTTCCTTCAGCACATCCTTGTGTGGCCAGAAAAGTGTCTTCTCCAGACTACTCCGGGAATCTACCACTCCAAACCCTTCATCCCTTGAGGTAACTAAATTAGAAGAATACAAATGCTGCACTCTACTGGAGGCTGAGTCTCCCTGACCTCAGCAGGCTCCCGTTACAGCTTCCTCTGGCAGCCAAAGGCCCAGCTCTAGGTTGATTTAGGACCCAACAACAGCAGAGAGGCAAGCCATGGTGTAAAGAACGCTGGCCTTATAGGTGGCAGAGACTGAGGCTCACCCAGGGCAGTAGTCCTGACCTGATCCCAATGATGCAAGGCTGTAGACACCATGGTAGTTATGGCTTCCTGCATTGTGATAGCTGTTTAACCCCAATAATGCCCTGGAACTCTCAGCATTGTTTTTTACCTTACTCACTGCTGAGAGAAGAAGGGCATGATGGACCCTATGTCCCCAGGCCCAGTCTATGAAAATGTTGAAAAAAATGCTACTCTGCAAATTCAGGTACAGTGACAGTGTGCAGTGTATGGGGGGAAAGGGTGCAAAGAGATCCCACTGCTCCCAGATGCAGTTTTACCCTGCTCAGTAGTGATCAGTGAAGGCCATTTTCACAGCTTCAGGGGACACTGCTCCAGAAACTGATGTCACAGATTTTTATAAACACCAATTCCATCCCATGCTCGTAAATTACCCAGGAGAGTCACATCAAAACATCCATGATGGTAAGAGCTCATTCAGCTTGTGTTCCACGTGGCACCTCAGAAAACACTATCAGTCAATGCTCTTTTTAGAGCGCTTATTTTGTGCTAGGCTGTATATTAAATACTTAATATATATTATGTATTAAACTCTTAAAACCACCCTATGGGATCAATGTCATTATTAAGTATTTCCATGTTACAGATGAGAAAACTGAGGCTCAGAGAAAAGACATTGCTTGCACACAGTGGCAGAGCCAGTACACTCAGACTAGATTCCAAAGCTGTATGATTCCCAAGCTCCACACCTTTGGCACCATCTTGTCTCCTACTTCAAGTATTCTCAATATAAGGTCTCTTCGACCATGGTTTCAAAAACCCAAAATAACATCTACAAATCTCAGGCCTGAGGTCTGCTTGTAGTGCTTGGAGTGAGAATTACTCCCAGAATCTCTCTGGATGGCAAGAACCCATCCTCCCCTGGCCCCCCAGGTCTGCTGACAGATGCAACATTCCTAGAACCCTCTGGCTTAAGTCACCCTCCAGGTTCTTCAGCTTGATATTTCTTGCTTAGTTTCCAAGTAACTGAAGCTCTTTCTGAGCACGTGCTCCAGACAGAAGCCAGTGGTTACTGTACTCCATTCACACTTGGCCACTGTCCCTTCCAGCTGCCTTTGAAGCTTCAGCTACCCTGGCGGCAACTAGCCGGTGCTGGGTGGAGAATGGGAAGCAGGCGTTCTGCATCCCCATGTAGACTGTCTGCTCGGTCTCCAGTCCAGTCACTCCCATCCTTGCTGACTTTTCTCTTCCCCAGAGCTTCAGGTCCTCAGGCCCAAGGGCCCTGCTATTCAGATTGGTCAGAAACCACAGAGTTAGGGTTCATTATTCTGATTAGGACCAAACAAAATGCCCCCTACAACAGCTGTGGGGTTCAGACACAATTCCGAACACCCGTTAATGGAGAGGAAGCTGGTCACCCTGTCAACACTTACCAAGGCTTCGCCACTGACAGAGATATGTGCTCGGTGCCAGGGCGGAGGGGAAAATACAAAAGCTGTTCCCTTTTTGGGAACTGCCCAGCTCCCACCACTGCCTGGACGTGTCTGACCTGCTTGACAAGGCAGCCCAGCTTCCCATCCAGATCCAAGTCAACCTTAGACTTGCCTTCCGGGCCTGTTTGAATTCGGGCAGAGTCACTGGGCAGTGCTTCCCCCGAAACAACAAGACCGAGGAACTTGTTGGTTTAAAGTATTCATTCTGAATAGGATGCAATCTCAATTATGGTAATACAGATTTTTTAAATGGAAAAAAAAATCCCACCAAAATCAGTAATTAAAAATACAATCTGTATGTTCTAGTTATTCTATAATAAATACGTATTGATTTTCGAATCAGAAAAAAAAGGCTTTTGTTTCAATATAGACTTACTAATTTAGCTTTAGGCCATTGGTGCAGGGAGACTAACCCTCAAGGCCCACAGATTTTGGGTGGTATACTCACATCCAGACCCCTGGAACTTGTGGGATTCACATCTGGTTCTGTTAAATGCCTCCTCTCCTTCTGCCTCTGACCCTAGTGGTGCTAATCCAGCTATGCAAGTTTCAGCTGACCCTGGCTGCACCCTCTTATGTGGCTTTATCCACCCTAGTCCCCCCAGCTGCATGCTCCAGCCCAGCTCAGGCCAGTCTGCCCTGACCTTGAACCATGATGCTTGCCTCTGAAGCCTCAGGTCCAGCTGCTATATCCAAGTGAATTGTTCCAAACCCTGGTTCCTCTCTGGTTTCTTAGGGCCCAGTTTCAGGGACCACACAGCACAGGAACAACCAAGGAATAATTTAGGAATCCTCACAGTTCCTAGGGGATTGAGGTCTCAATTCACGTCCTAGTCAGCCCCACTCTGGAAAGTAGTGTTGACCATTCCCTGAGAGTTACTGATTATCTGCATGAAGCAATGATCTTCATCTATACCCTGGGTTGAGAAGATGCATAACAAATGCCACCATGGGATTTGCCACTCAGAGTCACCCGAGCACCCTCAATTCTGCTCAATTCAGCAATTAATTCAGCACCCAGTGATGATGCACCCTCCCCTTTGCACCCCCGCTAAGGCTGAAGCTGAGGAAAATGGAGGAGGAAAGATGACCCCACAGCTGGATGGCCCATTATGAACCTCTGGCCCATGAAGAAATGAACACTGTGTGCTTCTTTATGTCTGATGTGTTAACAATGCTGATGCCTTCCCATCAATTATGCGCCACTTTGTAGCTTATGAAATGTTTTTGCATATACTTCATTCTCACTATAAATAGTCCTTACTTCACAGATCTGAAAACTGAGACGGAGCAGTCACAAGACTTGCTCAAGCTCATAAAGCCCATGAATGGAAGTGGCATGAGAGACAGATAGGCGTTGTGTCTCCAAAGTAGATGGCCTGCTCACCAGGCAATGACCCCTCTCTAGAATTTCCCTGGCGAAGACCCCTGGAAGGGAGCACCTATGACCCAGCTCACAGCCAACCACTTCATCAAGTCCAAGGGCAAAGAAGGCCAAAGATCACTCCATTTCTGAGAAGCAAGTGCGTCTGAGAGACTGAAAAGGACTGTGTAATCTGGGAAGCCAGCTTCTCAGTGAAGAAGGACATGTGGCAGGAAAAGACAATTAGAGGGTATGGATGGTCTGACAGGTACCAAGGTCGATAATGAGAAACAATGTAATAGGCAGCTGTAATCAAGAGAAACTGGGGCGGAGGAAGACCTATAATCCTGGAGCTATCAGTGAGAGAGGCTGCAAAGTGGGTAGGCAGGACAGCTGTCACCCGAACAATAAACTGTGCCGATGGCTAGCATGATAGTGGGTCCCAGCCCTCTGGGGCCACCCCACACACTACTAGCAGCAGTTCTCCCAAACAGCACTGCAGAGAGAAAAATTCTGGAAACTTTGGAAGCAGGAAAGACCAATTCATGGAAATATGCAGGACACCTGGGTAGGTAAGGATGGCTGGAACCACATCACATGTGTGGGTATATGTATTTAGAGAGAGACAGACTTCGGGCTTGGGCTTTATGCTGAATGCTGCAATAAAAGATAACTAGATTGTAGACTCTGCCCTCTAGGGACCCTCGAGGGGGGAAAGAAACAGCTCTGCAGATAACTATTGTGATAAGTATATAAACAAGTTCTGTTGGAGCTCAGAGAGGGAGATGATTGTCACAAATTCTTTCTCATAAGAAGGCTTCCCAATCAACTGCACATAGCTCTTGACATTCAAAGACTATGGAATCAGGCTGCCTAACTTTGAATCTTGGTGCCCTCACTTAAAGGCTTTGTGACTTTTAGACAAGTCACTTAACCACTCTGCCTCAATTTCATTTCTGCATCTGTAAAATGGGACAGTAATGATAGTCTGTATGACTGCAGGGAGGATGAAATGAGGTAATGTATAAAGCCCTTAGAGGACTGATTGGCATGTGCCTGGACGATGTACATATCAGTCTAAGAAAGCCCTTCCTTTCCTTTCCTTCACAGTACAATCCTGCATGCTTATTGGGAGGGGGCAGAATGCACAAGTTCCAGGACACATGTCATATCTGATCAGCTTAGCCTGAAGGTGGTGGGATTTTCCCTTCCCAATCAAATGCAGCTGGTTTGGGTAAACCCAGCCACCAGTCCCATGTTTTTGGTCATCTAGGAAGAACCCAGAGATCTCGTCATTTTGGAGAAAGGCAATAAATATTCCTGGTTGACTCGATACTGTGGACTCCTTTTACAGATCAGAAGTTTGTATCATTCTAGACACCTTTGTGGGTATAGACTAAAGAAGGTACAATATTCCAGTGGTAGAAAGACACATCACTGCCTAGCTCGTAATTATCTTCTAACAACCTCTGGTGAGTATGACATGGAAAATGATCAGAACCATTCTTCTGGGCAATAGCTCACCTGCTTCAGGGTTTCTATTTAGTGAACGGAGCTAGTGTCTTGCTCAGCAGGGGGAATACTTTTATAATGTTTTCCCTGCAGCAATCCTGTTTGATAATGCAAACTAGGATCAACGAAATAGGTTTTCCTATTAAGAACTGCAAGGAAACAATCAAGTTTTAAGTTGTTGCTAGGGAAATAGCAATACCTCTTGGGGCCTGGTGATCCAGTCCTGGAGGAGGAGGATGGCTGAATAAATCCATAGAGAGAAACAGCAAGGCCTCCCTCTGCAATGACTGGCTTTGGCTTCACTCAATCTAGTCTGGCTCTCAGCTGCAGACTCAACCCATGTCCAGCTCTGCTGCTTGAAGTCAATGCTGGTGCGCTCCCACACCCTCACCTCGGTGAGCTGCTCGCTAAAGCAACTGTAAGTGTCCAGAGAGTAGAGAAAGTACAAGGCTGGAACTTGAAA
Organism: Callithrix jacchus; assembly: GCF_049354715.1. Lineage (NCBI taxonomy): Eukaryota > Metazoa > Chordata > Mammalia > Primates > Cebidae > Callithrix > Callithrix jacchus. Next base: position 27,760,414 of record NC_133519.1, read on the forward strand.
AAAAAAAAAAAAAGTCAGAGAACATATTCTTCCTGAGAAATAAAGATAAATAATTAAATAAACCTGCAATTCTATTATATTTTAAAATGTCACTGTATTTTTCCAACTTTCCTATGAGAAAAACAAACTAAAGAAGTGAGCTGGATTCCTTTTTACCTTGTGAATTTTTCAGAGATAGTATACATTACCCTGAGAGCACTTCTTTACTACCAACTTTATGGCTTGTTATCCATAGGATTGAGCCTTAGTTTACTCATCTGTAAAGTGGAGCAATACACCCACTTTACATGCTTTACGGAATTGGAATCAATTGAGATGTTTACAAAAGCACCCTGAAAACTCAAATGAGCTCTGCAAATACCAAGTGTTCTGTTTTTCTGACTCATTTTAGTGCTTTTCAAAAGGGGAAAGGTAGGAAGATCAATGTGAGAAAAAATGTTGAAACCTTTTACAGGCGATAAATCTTCTCTGCTACAACATGAAGCCACGCCGAACCATGTCCACTGTTAGGTTAGTTGAAGGCTGTTGTTAAAATGAAAATGTCACTGTTATTTATGGCTTAAGTCTTACCTGTTTCCAAAGAGGTTTTCAGAAGGCATTAATTTATTGCCAATACTGTATCTTGTATCACTTTGGCATTTGACTACTGAGGTAATGAGTCACAGAGGAAGGTAAGTTTTAAACAGACTTGAGGACAGGAAGAAACATCTGGAGTCAACAGCCCCTCCAGGAAGTCAGGTTCCTGTGGGCACCTGCAGGGACAGGCACTGGACAGCCACGGGTTGGTCAGTAAGGGAACTGTGGTCTGGGCTAGTTGAAATTGAGCCATTACCATTCTTCAGCCCCCAAAGAGGTGAGAGGAGTGGGTGAGAGGTTACCAAAACCTGGAACTAGAGTCTGCTCAGTGGTACAGAGAAGGTCACCTTGAGAGAAGCAAGCAGTGCCCTTCAGCCAAGGGGCACAGCCAGCCCCAGGCAGCTTCCAGAGAGGCAGTGAGGACCTGACTCTCCTCCAGACCGCAGCTCTCTGGGTGAGGCTCCCCTTTGGCAGAATGGGAAGCTCCAAGGCAAGAGAGCCTCCCGGGAAAGAGATCAGGGCTGAGAAGGATGGAATGAAGGTCTGGAGGGGCAAATGAAGAGTTCCAAAGAGTGTGTGTGCCAAGAGAAGGAGTCCCGCACAGCAGTGCGCCGCAAAGGCTGGGGAGAAAGGGACACTGCTGAGGAAGAATTGCAGTAAAAGGGAACTGGACACCATGCACAAGTTATTTCAGACATAAATCCCAAACCCCTGAAACATCCTGCATCCTCTTAGTGGGATTTTTTATAACCTATGTGGATCCCACAGAAACTTTGGGAACCCCTCAAAACATGCTCTGTTTATCAGCGTCTCTCAGAGCCCACTCAGTGCCATCTGTATTCTTATGCTGTCAGAAAGGCAGCTGCATGTAGCTAAATGGTCAATTCTTGTCTTTATTCAGATTGAACACATTTAAAAGTCCAATATTTTATAATATATATCCTAAATTTAGCAGTTAATAAAAGAACATTTGAATTCCATTGGCTCCCCCTTTTAACAATAATGAACAAAGATGATGCAGTATAACTTAATGGAGAGCAAACTGCTTTTGTCAAGAAAGTGAGACAAAAGGAATTTAAGAAATTATGTACCCTGAAAAACCACTCTCTAAAGTAATAGGGAAGGCTAATCTGAGCCTTACTGACTAAATAACTGCAAAATAAGATAAGCAATAAGAAAAAAGTCTTTTATGTTTTTCAGGTTGAAATTCATCTTTGGGGCCAATTGCAACTGCAGCTGTCAAAGGGTTTCTTAATCGTGTTACGCCCTGCTTTGAAAACAGTGCTGGCTCAACAAGCCCATAGATACAAAGCAAATTTCTAACAATGTCAATCACGGCTCTGCCATCTTCTTAACATGTTTCATCCATGAACACACCCCTACGTTGTACTATCCCAGGAACCAAGCCCTTCTGCAAACATGACTCCCCTCATTCTCTACTCCACTTCAACTGCCTTTTCCATTGCCTCCTCCTTTCAGAATCTTTCTCATTCTCCAAGACCCAGCTTAAAAGCTACCTATGCAACTGTCTTGCATGTTCTGCACATGTACCCCAAAACCTAAAATGCAATAAGAAATTAAAAAAAAAAAAGCTATCTTTTCCATTAGTCTTTCTCTAGAGAAGTCTTGCAGTTAAAATGCTTCCTTCTGCTGGGCTCCCAGAAGAATTTCCCATACCTCTGAGACGGTACTCTCATGGCCTACTATTTATTCTTGTTATATGAATTCCTTTTTCCCAGTTACACAGGGAGTTGCCTGAGACTTCTCTAGCCTGACGTGAACATCTGGAATGGAACCTAGCCCCTTCCTGGCATGCAGTCAGTGTGTAACTGAATTTAATTAAGCAGGTTGTGCTCCATATACCAGTACTCTCAGAGCTTCCTCAAATTTCAGGTAGAAAATAATAATGTTATTTCATGCACTAGAAGGTATAATTCACCTGCTTGTAGTCTTTGGGTCAGGGCAGTGCTATTTCATGCTCTAAAAGACATAATGCACACAATGAAGTAAATAACTCCTTTAGACTACTAGAGCTGAACTTTAATAAGTTGCTACTTCCAGCACACAAGTAATCTGAAGAAATGGATAGCCAATATATGAAAGCAATTATTTGCTTCCTGCCGGGAGGATCAACTCCAATATAGTTATGCCATATAATTGGAAACAATATGAATTTGATATTTGAATCTGTCATTTAATATTTTTAGGGCAGATGGATTTATCTGGTATTCTGGATGTGGATGAGTATAATTTTCAAAGGTGACTATTCCTAAGATTTGTTTCTAAAGGGTTTCAATGTTCTAAAAAAAAGCAGTTTCTACATTTACAGTTATAATTAATTTGAAGTTCTAAGCACATATTAGCAGTGTTTCCAGAGCTTCATGTCCAGTGGTCCATCTGCTAAAATGCTAATTGTGACCAGCCCCTTATCTAACAGGAACACACCAATATGTATGTATTATTTTCAGTTTTAATCAACTTTAAAACTTCATGAAAACTGAAGGCGGTCACTTCAGCATCCAGACTTCCTATCATTGGGCCTTGGGGCTCCAGTAAACTCTGCTGATTCTATACCCTTTGCCGCCCACCTCCCATCCACTGCCTACAACTCCTCTCCACCCAACATCCTCTCCATCTGGACCCAGATACCATCTGTCCAGTCACATATCCCATGCTCATCTCTGCTCACCTTTAAAACACTAATTTAAAATGAGTGATGTTAATTCAGTACATAAACATGCACTGGCTTGCCTTGCTCTTTAGTTTCATGTGTATTAACCTAGTCTTCTCAACTAGATAATAAGCCTCATGAGGGAAGAGACCACTTCTTATATTTCAAACCAATTTCTCAATCTGTTTTAAAGGGGCATGGGCAGGAAACAGAAACCATCAACTTGGGCTACAGTCTGACTGGCAATCTTTCTTACAAAGAAACTTTCTTTGCAGTTGTATTAAATGTAGAGAAAAAGATGAAAGGTAATATGACTCTTGAAGAAGAATAATTGAACAGTGAATGGTAACATGCTGTTCTCCAAGCACAAGAAACAGATGAAAAATAGACATTAAAGATAGGAAGAGGTCAGGTGCTTGGAAGAATTTCTGACCAAAATGTTGTAGATTAATTAGAAATTCATTTTTTATATCCTACCTACTTTCTAAGTATAGAGGCAGCTGCTGAAGGGAGGCTACGGTGTCTACTACTGAACCGAGAGCCTGGAAATAATGATGCAAGATTTAGTTTGGTTCTAGCTTACTGTGTCACTGGGCAAATCATTCCCATATCCTCATCTATAAAATGGGAATAATCTCATCAATTCTTGTGAGGATTAAATGGAATCATATACAACATGTTTATGTGTGTATGTGTGTATTTGTATATGTGTGTATGACAATTAAATACATATATATATATATATATGTATATAATTGTCAGAGGCTTTACAAATGTTAAGAATTCTCTGTAGCCTATAAAAATCAAATAAATTCTGACTTAAATTAGGTTCTATTTATCATAGGGAAACCTAGTTCATACATCATAAAATTTTAGCGTTAAAGTTACAAGACAGACTTTCCTATTAACAGCTACCTAAAAAGGAGTAGGTGCCCCCTGATCCCCAGCAGTAAGATTTGCCCAGCCTTGCCAGTTATATTGTAAAGTGGAATTCCAACTTGGCTGACCTCACCTTCACTTCCAATCTTCACTTCTGATCATGACATTTTCGTTACTCCCTTGGTATCATTCCCTTGATTGATACTCAAGATCCCATTTTCCAGATGAAGAAGGAATCTCCCTGAAAGGTAATGTCAGTTAGAGTTCTCCCAGATAGTACAAGGCAGAATCAGAGGAAAAGACTAGAAGCCGGGTCCCATAAACCAGCCACTGAGGTTTCTCCTAATCCACACTGACATGAAGCCACAAACACACTGGGCTGACAGCCTGTGCTGAAAAATGAGTGTGGATCCATTAGGTTCTGAACCAAAGACCCTTCCTACAGATTCCCACATGGGGATACATCAAGGAGCACATGGTCAGGGGCGTGGAGCAGCCAGGCCTGGTGGAAGGCAGCATCCAGGCTGGCCCAGCACATCCTCCTACACCATTCCATGTCCTTGTTGATAGCTTTGGGCCAGCCATGGAGTCCTGTCTGCTGGGAGTTTTCTGCCCTCAGGTTCTTTTCAGAAATCTGACAAGCCCAATAAAGGCCTAGCGCTGATGGAGAGGAGCTGGCTCCGAGTTCTCCCAGCAGCCCTGTGCTGCCTCCACTGACACAATGGGGCTGGCTGTAATCACATTACACCCTCGTCTTTCATAATTACCCTCTTTCTCCAAGTGACAGAGCATCCCAACGGCAGGGAGGAAACTATTTTTAAACGAATTCTAACTAAGAAAAAAAAAAGCACACAAAAGGAGTGTCATTTTCCACAGACATAGTTCTGGTTTATAAATCACCCCTAAGGACAGAGTGGGGACCATGAATGGCAGAAGCTGGAAAATCCAAATACAGCACCAGCCACCCAGCCCCTGGGAGGTCACTTCTCCTTCCCTACCCAACAACCTTCACACTCACTTCATTCTCCCTCCTATACCCGCTTTTTTTTTCCCTGAGGCCCCTCTGCCTCATGGTGGTCTTTTCCATTCCGTTTTGACTCCGGAAAAAAGAAAAAAAGAAAAGAAAAGTGCTCAGAGGCATGTGGGTACCTTCTGGCTACTTCTTTTCCTCCTCACCCTCCCAGTCCTTCCTCCCAGTCCTGCAAAAGTAACAGGAGGTCATGCAGGGGAGGAAAGGAAAAGAAAAACAACTTTAGATGGGACACAAGCCTCAGCCAACCTGGGTGACCCAAGTCCCTCCCTGCAGGCCTCCCTGGAGGGGAGTGAGCACCTCATTAACAAGGCACTAAATCAGCCTTGAGGAAGATCCTGTTATCCACCTCTTACAAATTACCCGGAGACACCTCTGGTGCTGGCCATGATAATTATATTGATAAGGAAGCTGGCGTGAAGGAAATGAATCAATGGAACCGCATGGATCTCTTAAGTATCAATCTATCGAATTACTGCAACTCTCTTGCACTCCCATTTGTAGGGTCATTAACCATCTGTCTTGCTCACCACCATTAGTGTATCATTGAGCCCTGCGTGTGTTATCTATCCCTCAGGTTGATATTTTCCCACTCTACCTGTGGAACTCATCTGTTTCTCCATCAGCCTGGCACTCTTCCATTGTTTTTTCTTCTCTGCCTTCTCTTCTTATTCTTCTTTCTCTATTTTTCCCTCCGTTTCCCCTTAGTTCACTTGGGCTGCTAAAAGAAAATACCATGGACTGGGTGGTTTATGAACAAAAGAAATTCATTTCTCACCATTCTAGAAGCTGGGAAGTCCCAGGTCAAGGTGCTGGCAAATTCAGAGTCTGGTGAAGCCTCACTCTTTGGTTCTTAGATGGCACCTTCTAGCTGTGTCCTCGCATGTAAAAGAGGCAAGGAGAATCCTTATCTCTCTTTTATTTTGAGACAGGATCTTACTCTGTCACCCAGGACGGAGTGTAGTGGCACAATCTCAGCTCACTGCAGCCTCAAGCAACCCTCCCACCTCAGCCTCCCAAGTAGCTGAGACTACAGACGCACACTACCACGCATGGCTAATTTTTGTATTTTTTGTAGATACATGGTTTCGACATGTTGCCCAGGCTGGTCTCAAACTCCTGGGCTAAAGCAATCCAACTGCCTTGGCCTCCCAAAGTGTCTGAATTACAGGCGTGAGAAACTATGCCCAACCCTCTCTAGAGTTTTAAAAGGGCACTAATCCCATCCATGAGGGTTTTGCCATCATGACCTAATCACCTCCCAAAGCCCCTACCTCCTAATGCCATCCCTTTGGGAATTTCAGTACATGAATTCTGGGGGAACCCAAACATTCAGACCATGGCATCCTGCTTCTCCCTCTTTCATTGGCCCATTATGGTTCTAGACTTTTACTCGCTCTAGTCTGTTTGACTCATCTGAGATATAAGAAGAGTGAGGAGCAGAGAGGAGGCTCTTCTAGTCCCCTCGAGCCTTCTAAGTTATTACCTGTAGAGACAGGTTTTGCATCTAGTTTAAACATTACCCATTGCCTCATGCCAAAGACACAGAATGGGTCCCAGAATAAGTGAGACCTCTCTACAGGGGACGAACATATCCAATGCAGCACTTCCAGACATGCCACAGCATTAGGCCAGGCCTTCCTCATGGGAAGTTGCAAAATTTGTCCAACAGCATCACTAAACAGTGCCAAAGAAAGAGGCCACCTGCAGAACAGTCAGCATTCTTTGCAATACAGAAGAATAGGAGGTGGCAGTAGAGAATGAAGCCAGAAAGGAAGCTTTCAGGGACAAGAAAGAAATCCACTTTGAAATAATTGTCACGAGCTTAGCAACACTAAGGGCACATTGATTAAGGAGGCATTTAATAAACATTAGTTTCATTTCCCTTCTCCCTTCAGCAGGCCTCAGAGGAAGTGAGAAAAATGGAGCACCTCGTGACATTCATTCTATCTTTGTTGTCTGCCTTCCCCTAGAAAAGCAGCACAGGAGAGAAGCAGAGAGGTTGATAGTGGTGTGACAAGGGCTTGGGATGGAGCTGGAGTGTAGGACACACTGGGGGACCTCAGAGAAGTGAATGAAGCCTGAGGGAGTGCATGCAAGGCCATGGGTTTCTGTAACTGCTGGCTCGGTAGAGAATTTCCTCCTCTGGAAAATGACAAGTTTAGAAAATGCCCCCAGCTCCTCTAGGACCAACCAAGGTTTACTGGGTTACAATTGCTCCTGATTTTGGGGACACTATAGAGGCTGGAGACTTTTAAATAAAGAGCCACAAAACAATCCTCCTCTCAAGAAGAGACTGAAGCAATTTGTGGGGAGATAGCTTGGATTGGTGGAAAAAACATTAATCTCCAAGTCATCCCTGCTGGGAATTCCTAAATCTGAACCCGGGGCAGAAGAGTGTTGACTTGTAAGAGCTCTAAGTCTTTTCATGAGAATGGTATTTAGACCCTAATTAAAGCTGGCTGGAAAACAGCTGCTAAGAGCACAGACCATGGTTGGCAAAATATGGGTTCAGTCTTGCCTCCAGTTCATTAACTGTGCAATTTTGGTGAAATCCTTTGGCCTTCCTGAGATTCATGTTCTTTATTTTAAATAATGGAGATAGAAAGAGGACCTACCATCACAGGAAAATCACCACAGGGCCCTGCTGGTTGTCTGCAACAAGACATGTCAGAACGTCAGAATCAAGTCTGATTGACTGATGTCCCATTCTGATTGGTTGCAGCCCAAACCATACCAGTTGCTAAATATCTTGACTCCTAAATATCACTCTTTCCTAGCTTATAGGTTGTTGTGAGATGTAAATAAAGTGATACAGGGAAAATGCTTAGCTTGGCCCAATTGCTGCTAGTATTTGTTATGGGATGAATTGTGCCCCAGCTTTCCAAAGATGTGTTGAAGTCCTATCCCCCAGAACCTCAGAATGTAACCTTATTTGGAAATAGGATCATCGCAGATATAAGTAGCTAAGTTAAGATGAGATTGTACTGGAGTAGAGTGGTTCCTCTAATCCAGTATAACTGCTGTACTTTTTTTTTTTTTTTTTTTTTTTTGAGACAGAGTCTTGCTGTGTCGCCCAGGCTGGAGTGCAGTGGCACAATCTCAACTGACTGCAGGCTCCGCCTCCTGGGTTCAAGTGATTCTCTTGCCTCAGCCTCCTGAGTAGCTGAGACTATAGGCACATGCCACCACAGCCAGCTAATTTTTTGTATTTTTAGTAAAGACAGAGTTTTGCCATGTTAGCCAGGATGGTCTCGATCTCCTGACCTCATGATCTGTCCACCTCGGCCTCACAAAGTGCTAGGATTACAGGTGTGAGCCACCGTACTGCTGTACTTTTAAGAAGACAACAGTATGAAGAAACAAGGAGCACACAGTGCACAGACAGGCACAGACTGCAGTGATGCATCTAAAAAGCCGAGGAATGGCAAAGGGTGCTAGCAGTCACCAGCAGCAGGGACAGGGGCATGGGACAGATTCTCTCTTGGAGCCCTCAGGAAAGATCAACCCTGCTGATGCCTGACTTTGGACTTCTGCCACCAGACTATGAGAGAATAAAATTCTGCTGTTTTTAGGCCACTCAGTTTGTAATTATTTGTTTCGGCAGACCTCAGAAACTAACAGTGTTATAGTGGGTAGGCTCCTCAAAGCCCAATGGGACCAAGAATCCATAAAGTATCAGGAAACAGAAGATCTCAGTGTTCATTCTAGCCCAACCACTCATCTGATGCTTAACATCCCCTCTTCAGCACTCTCATTAAATAGTGTTTTGGCTTGTACCTGAACACTTCCAGTGACCAGGAAGTCACTACTTACCATGACAACCAGGTAGCTTTCATTCTTAGCAATGCTAGTCTGTATATTGAGCTAAAATCTGTTTCCTTGTAGATTTCCCCATTTGGTGGATACCACCTCCCTGACACCTTTTGCCATACACTTAGCATTTTATAACCCTTCAAATACTTGCATTCATTGAACAAGCCATGCTCTTGCACATATACTGTTAGCAAACATAAGTTCTTCTACATGAAATGAACTTTAGCCTTCTCCAACTAAAGAATAATCCATTAAAGTCAACTTTGGTATTATCACCTGATAAGGGTAGGTTACGTGATAGGAAAAAGCAATCCCCAGATCTGGGCTTCAAACACCAAAAGATTATTTCTCACAAGACATGTTCACTAGGAGTCAGCAGGAAACTCTATGGTTACTGAGGGACCCAGGCTGACAGAGCAGAGCAGCCACCATCTTGAACTCTGCCAGTCACCTCCAGGGAGAGAAAGCTCTAGGGTGTCTCCCATCAGCAATGCTAATGCACCAGCCCAGAAAAGATACACACCACTTCCTCTCAAAATTCATCAGCCAGAACTAGTGCCCTGGCCTCACCTAACCAAGAGGGAGCTGGAAGATATAGTCCCCCTAGAAAGCCAGGTCAGAAATATTTGGCCATCGGCTCTGATGGCCACCCCACCCACTCTGCGTGCCCCTCCCTGCAACCCCCTGGCAGAGTTGCTGGCATCTTCTCCAGCCTTCTCAGAGCAGTTGATGTATTTGTTAGTCATGGTGATTATCACATTGCATTGTTGTCATATTTATTTGTGTTTTCATCTTCTCCATGACAATGAGAGTTTCTCAAGGATAGGTTAGAGCATAATAAACATTTGATATGTGGATACATTTGAGAACAGTGACCGTCTATCCAGTGTAAAAGCCAAAGAACTTAAGGAGTTTACAAGGCTGGGCATGACCTGGCCCCCACTACTTCTCTGACCTCATCTCCGCACAGGGCTCATTCATTTGGCCCCAGCCACACTGCATCTGAAACTCACCAGGCCGGCCCCCGCCTCACAGCCGCGAACTCACTGTTCCCTTACCATCTACTCAGCTCACCATCCCACTTCTGCCATGTCTCCTCTCAGCTGTCAGCTTATCAGAGAAGCCTGTCCCGACCATCCCTATACAATGTTGTTCTGCCCTGTTAACACCCCGCCCTCCATAGCAGTTACTTCTTGACACAAACACAAACTCATGTGTGTTGCATTCTCACATGTTAAATATTACATAATTTGTATAATACATTATATATGATATATATAATTATTTCTGGTATTTATTTATCTGCCCCAACCCACGTAGGCACACACACTTGAATGTAACTTCTATAAAGAAAAAGACCAGAATATAGTAGGGACTCAATAAATATCTGTCAGATGAATGGATGATAAATAAATAAATGTACCCCCAGTGTCTTCACATCTTTAGACCAAAATGCTGAACTTACCCCTCTCATATTACAGGATTTTGAGTCCCTTCATCATCCCAGGCATCTAGAAGTGACCAATGATCAGTGCAGTAAAGAGTAGAACAACATAGCCCTTTGTCTATCTTTTACCCTATATTTTAATTAACAAAGCCTATGTTTGAATAAGACTTTGGGGGTTACAAAAATCACACTGTTGACCTACTCATAGCAAGTTTAGTTACTGACTAAAATATTTGGTGTTTTCACACATAAAGCTGCACCTTCCCCTCTCTATGTAATTTTGTAGCTGTCAATTTGGACCTAAAAGTGGAGGACCTAACATTTTTCTCTCTTAATTTCCCTGTCACTTGTCTTCCTTTTCATTGATAATGTCATTTATTCATTCACTTGAGTGTCAACTATGTACAAAAAAGCTGTTAAGTGCTATGGGGTGTTATGTGATCATTTTGCAATTCCCAGAAGAATTATTCAGCAATATCCACATCAGTCAGATAAACAAACTTTGGTTCAATGAGGAAGACAGGTAAGACCCCTTCTGTGTGTAAATGACTGATAGCAGAGTCATACTTGGGAGACTTTCAACGACAGAATTGCAGAAGTGATACTCAAGAAGGTAATGCCTAGAGAATCTGAAAGTGGCAAGGCACACAGAGCCTTGGATAAGAGGGGCTTGGGTGGAGCTTACAGTTAGGAGAGCAATTTGATTCTGACATGTCACTCTACTTTTCCCCAAGGCTGATTTGCCTCCTTTGGAAGTCACCAACAGATCACCCTCTCCCACATTGCTCCAAGGATCTCACCCATCTTTGGCCAAGGCTATGTTAAGGATTGGGCTTTTCTGCTGTGCACTAGTGGATAACACATTTCATATGTTCCAGTTATTTCAGGGAAGTTCTTGACTAGGGGAGGAACCAGAACAATTATTCCACTTGTCGACCATATTTATTTATGTTAGTTAACGTCAGGTACTGGGTAAATATTATACAGATAATAATTTCATTAGCATTCCAAACTTGTAAGATAAGAACCATTATTATCTCCATTTTATAAGTAGGGAAACTGAGGCACAGAGAGGTTAAGGGAAACTGAGACACAGAGAGCTTAAGTAATCTTCCCACAGCTAGAAAATGAAAGTGCTGAGGCTTGAACCTTAACCGAGAATCTACCAGCTCCAGAGTCTATAGTCTCAACAGTTCTGCTCTGCTCCCTGTCTGTTTTGGAAGCAGGGACAGAATATAGTCCAGTATATAATGTAAGGGCAGAATAATAAGGCATGATTTTATACTAGGCACTAATACAGGTTACTCCTAATAAAATCAACCCTCAGGCATTGTTCAGAACTGAAATTGAACAGACCAGTATCTAACTTGAGGATAATGGAGAGGAATTAAATTAGTTGGAGAATGATTTAACCTTTTGCTCACTGGGCATTTTTTCATGAATTCATCTTTCCATCCTTCCAGGCATCCACTTATCCACTTATTCAATAACTATGCACTGAGCACTCTTGCCATCCTGGAGCGAAGGTCACACACTGCAGCTAGGACAGGGTCTGACTGACAAGGATCTAGCAGTCCAGGTGGGGAGAAACAGGCAAAAACCCAGAGTCTAGCACAGCAAACGCTGCAGAGGGGGCCCTGGAAGAGAGGGACATGAATTCAACCTGCATTTGGGAGAAGAGCTGAGGAGGTGGGAGGGAAATGATGAGAGAAGAATGCTCATGGAGGAAAGAACACCGAATCTGATCCTAGCAAAATTTTCTAATCGCAATATTCCTAGGAAGATCTTAGAAATTATACAATTTCCATGAAAGACAAGAGAAAATGGAACACTCTTTTCAAGAAAGGCCCAGGGACATAGTAACTAATTACACAGGTTTTGGAGTCAGTCAGACTTGCATTCAAATCTTAACCTCTCTTGGCAGAACTTCCTCCATTATAAAATGGGGCTAATTATAGTGTCCCATCATGAGGTTGTCCTGAGAGTCATGTAAGCTCATGCGTGAGGGGCACAGTGCAGTCTGTACCGAGTACAAATGCAATAAACTCTAGTTGTGACCTTCTCAGACTCATAGTCACACTCACTGCTCCTTTAGTCCTTAATCTTCTTTGTAGCTTTAACGTTTAGAACCAAGGTTTGTAAATCTCTTTTCTGTTTTGCATAGAGAATACAAAGGGAATATGGTTTCTGTAAAATTGATTTGCATCCCAGTGAATTTATTGTACTCTATGGTTCTTGGTGACTAGGTAACCAGCAGAGGAGCTAATTCATTATTTTAGCAATTTAAACAGGAACTTGGAAGAAAAGCACCTTGTGGTCACAGAGCATGGGGATGATACTAACAAGAAGATTAAAAGGAAGTTCAGCTCACACAGCCCTAGATCGTCACAAATGTGCCCAAGGATTATTAACAATCACAGTTACCTGGAACTATATTATTTGCCGGGTTGGTTATTGTGAAGACAACTTGCATGAATAGATGAGCTGAAAGGAACTCATGAAGTTATTCTGAAGTGGCTGGCAGAGTCCCTTTGTACTAAATATCTGAGGAAATACGAGAGAACACCCAAGGCTCCCTGGTCCCCTTCATCCAATTTCTCACCTGGAAGTGAAAAGAAACTCTGAGTTCTCCTTCGAGGAACAGCCCATCCACAGGGCCCCAGCCCCCAGCCTCATATTTCATCCAGGAACCACTTGCCCACCATGGGACCAGACCCATGTGTTCTAGACAAGCCTTTTGAGGAAACAAAACAGCCATATGCAGAAGCAGTGACCATTTTCAGAGATCCAGTCCTCTAGGGAATGAAGTCTTGGGACTTTATGACCTTGGCATCCACTATTCCTTCCTGACGCCCCCTCCTTGAAAATCTCTGGCTGCCTATTCCTGAGCTTTATAGGCTTGTGCAGAGCCATGGTGCCAAGGCATAGGTCTTAGAGGTTGTCTCTTTTCTTGGTTTCTCTTGCAGATTCGCACAACTCCCTGCTGTGTGCTGCAGGCTGGTCCTGAACCCAGAGCTCTGGCTGAGAGGATGGCGGCAGATGGGGAAACAGTGGTTCTGAAGAACATGCTCATTGGCGTCAACCTGATCCTTCTGGGCTCCATGCTCAAGCCTTCGGAGTGTCAGCTGGAGGTCACCACAGAAAGGGTGCAGAGACAGTCAATGGAGGACGAGGGAGGCATTGCCAACTATAACACATCCAGCAAAGAGCAGCCTGTGGTCTTCAACCACGTGTACAACATTAAAGTGCCCCTGGACAGCCTCTGCTCCTCAGGGCTGGAGGCCTCTGCTGAGCAGGAGGTGAGTGCAGAAGACGAGACTCTGGCAGAGTACACGGGCCAGACCTCAGACCACGAGAGCCAGGTCACCTTTACACACAGGATCAACCTCCCCAAAAAGGTTTGCCCATGTGCCAGTTCAGCCCAGGTGCTGCAGGAGCTGCTGAGCCGGATCGAGATGCTGGAGAGGGAGGTGTCGGTGCTGCGAGACCAGTGCAATGCCAACTGCTGCCAAGAGAGTGCTGCCACAGGTAGAGTCTGGGAGCTTGCAGCATGGTCTCAGGAGGGGAAGGAGAGGGCTGTGCAGAGAGGGAGAATGCACCAGAAGGAGCAATGCACTTCCAGCAAAAACGCACTCGAGCAAAACCCCAGCATCTCTTCACACGGTCAAAGGGAAAAAAGTGCCCTAGTCTGTAGCCGCCAGTTAATATGTCTCTAAGATCTAAATGCAGTTCTTCCCAAGGGATTCAGTTCAGGGATTCTCTACACTGCGTAGCCAGTTTGAAATACATTAACCTGATTTTGGGGGGATGAGTCAGGTAATGGTACATCGGTTCAGCACAGCAACTTCGATGGCCAGCAGGGAATTTGATGTCTGTCTTCATTCATCTTTGGTTTTCACAGGCTGTTGAATTGATATCTATCCATGTTAACCTGAGGGACTAGAGAACGCAGGCGCTCTGTTCACTCAATCGCAGCCTTTCTCCCATCTGAGTAGATGATAGTCATTAAGGTCTCAGAGGACCTGTCCCCATCTTTTCCCTGCCTCCTCAACGAGCACACAGAAGCGTATGCACACACACACACTCACACACACACATGCATGCACACACACATGCACATGCACATGCTCTCAAACACAACACGCACAGCTTAGTTCACCCTCCAAAAGGCTGAAATTTCAGGGGATTTACTTCTAACACTGCCCACCCCCTAATTAGCAATCCTTACAAGTTATTATCTTTACCTCTCTGTAAGACATAATTAAGTCTTCAGAATCAGAATTCCCAAGTTCAGATCCTGGCTTTCCTGCTTCCTAGCTGATGACCTAAGCAGTTACATATCTGCGCCTTCCTTTCCTCGTCTACAAATGGCTCTAAGCTAGAGCAACAAGAAGTTATTAACAATAAAAGCACCTATTCGGACGTCAGCCTGGCTTCTGTAAGTACCATATAAGCAATAGCTGTTATCAGCTGACCCCAGTGAGTGGGAATTGTGTCTGTACCCCTCTGTGTACAGCTTTTCTCTTCCAAAAGGTACCTTAGACCCCATGCAATTCAGCTCTTTGATGACAAGAGGCATTTGTCTTGAGTTCAAGCATGGGCCTTGAGGGTCCATGATCTCAAGGCTTTCATAGGATGAAAGCAGGAGGTGGCAGAGTGAAATTTTCACAAAGCCTGGATGACCCACAGCTGCAGATTCACATTCACATTCACATTCACATTCACACATTCACCCTGAGACACAGCAAGATAAGAGGCAGTCACTGAGGACTAGAATATTTCATGGGTTCTCTCACCTCCTTCTCTTCCCCATAACCAACACTATAAATAAACAATCTGAAGAACAGAAGAGCAAGTCCAGTCCTCCTGTGCTTCAGTGACTACTGCCAGGTCATTTGGTCTTTTTAATGGAGCAGGAGAATAGGGGAAAGTCCTAGGTTTCCATGGGCATGGACCCCAGCTTCCTATAAATGGACTTTTTACCAGCCTTTCACCAGGATTCCTAGCAAACATGGAAAAAAATCTGCAAGGAAGAGCTAAGTTAAGTAATGTCAGTAAAGTACATTTTCATGGGGGCAGCATGAAGCGGCAGAATTAAAAAAGGATGTAACTTACTAGACTTCATATCCTCAGGGCCAAGTGCAAAGAAGGATGCCAGCAGGTACTTCATTTGTATTTGTTTAATACGTTTACTTCAGTCACGCTAGGAGATAAATTAGCCACTGTAGTTATCCCACAGTAAGGGCTAGGACAGAGACATACATAGAATCCTAAAGGGGTCATAGCAAACAATAACTAAATGAGAGCAAGGTCCTGGAGCCTTTGAAGTAACCCTGGCGCTGGGTTTTGATGAATGAGCAGAGGGAGTCAGCTGGCAGGCAGGGAGGGGGTGGGACAGGTTTGTAACACATAAGACCTTTCTCCGAACAGTGGACTCAGTGCTCAACCTACAGCCCCTCAGGTCCCTCACAGTCCCCATAGCCAACACCTGGAAGTCCTTGTCAGAGGGCTGTCCTCAGTTTGTTGGAAAGTTCTTGGACTGTCCAAAGAGAGAATGAGGGGCTGGGGGATTCGCATGCCCTCAAGGACAGACCTTAACCCACAATGAGATGCGACCTGCACTGCCCAGAGCACCCTGCAGGACTGAACCCAAGTGATTCTCTTGGGACTTGACTTCATAATGCACCCAGGCTTGAGCGTGTTCCCTTCCCGATTTACCATTCTTCCCTATCAGATTTTCCTGGGAACACCTTCCAACAAATCACTTTTACATGAATCTTTATTGAAGATCTGCTTCTAGGGAACCCACCCTAAGACACCTTGAAGGTGAGCTCCTGGAGGACAAGGGACCAGCTCTCATTCACCTTTGCCCCAGCCCTGTGCTAGGCATAGAAAGCCCATATTAGGTGAAAATATTTATTAAATTGAATATATATGAAACTATGTTGAGCTTCACTCTCAGCAACAGAAATCTGGTCAGAGAATGAGTAGAGGTCTTTGCCCATCCTTCCCCAGCACCACTGACAGGAGAGGCCACTGCTGCTCTTTGACCTTCTCCTTGACCATTCCAGGACAACTGGACTATATCCCTCACTGCAGTGGCCACGGCAACTTTAGCTTTGAGTCCTGTGGCTGCATCTGCAACGAAGGCTGGTTTGGCAAGAACTGCTCGGAGCCCTACTGCCCGCTGGGTTGCTCCAGCCGGGGGGTGTGTGTGGATGGCCAGTGCATCTGTGACAGCGAGTACAGCGGGGATGACTGCTCTGAACTGCGGTGCCCGACAGACTGCAGCTCCCGGGGGCTCTGCGTGGACGGGGAATGTGTCTGTGAAGAGCCCTACACTGGCGAGGACTGCAGGGAACTGAGGTGCCCCGGGGACTGTTCGGGGAAGGGCAGATGTGCCAACGGTACCTGTTTATGCGAGGAGGGCTACGTTGGTGAGGACTGCAGCCAGCGGCAGTGTCTGAATGCCTGCAGTGGGCGAGGACACTGTGAGGAGGGGCTCTGCATCTGTGAAGAGGGCTACCAGGGCCCTGACTGCTCAGCAGGTAGGCAGGGGAACTCTCTGGGGTGTTGGCAAGGGTGGTCCAGCAAACTAGCTGGATACCTCCAGTTAGCTGGGGAAGAAAGATGAGTGAGCAGGTGAATTTTAGGCAAAATAATTCCCAATTGGGCTGGACTCATTTGCTTTCCAAGAGAGCTGATTTCTTGAGTCAATAACAGTTGATGAGGCAGTTTAAAGGGGATAAAGAGTGGAAATAGCAAAAGGTCCAGTTCAGGCTGAGAGCTGGATTGTTCCCCCTGAGACTAGGCAACGGTAACTTGACGTGGGGGAGGGTAGACAGTGAGGTCATGGGACCACCTTAGCCAAGGCCGTTCTCTAACTCTGAGGGATCCCAAGTATTCCACCCACTCAAAATTATCTCCTTTTCCAGTTGCCATATTCCATGAATGCCTTCCACAATGCTACTGCAAAAGATGGTGGTTAGTCTGTAAGGCTCTCTGATTATCTTGGAGCTTACAGATTGCAAGGTGTTATTAATTTATGAAATGATTCTAGTGGGGAGAGTATTTGTAGACAAGGGCTTAAAAGTAAACAGGAATAAAGTACTAAGGACATTGGACAACAACTAACATTCTAACAATTAGTACAGGATATTAAATGAATATGACTCACTTTGTTCCAGATGACTATCTAGCAAATTAGAACCAACCCTGTATATGTACAGTCTTCACTGTCAAAGCTAATAGAAAGCTGATGTCCTAAAATGGGGATCTAAGCCCAACAGTGAGAAAAAATCAGTATCTCATTGGGGCTGATTGTCCTTTTGATGTAAATCAGATTGTTTATATTATTTCACAATAGCTCATCCTCTTCTGACTAAATCAGTTTTAAACAGTACAGATTAAGTGGTTGATCCTTTCAGAGGGCCCACTGGGATGATGTAAAATAAAAAAATAACAACAAACAAACATTTTAAACCCTCTACTGGAGCAATTTTAGGAATTTTCTAATCAGTCATGTGACATCAGTGGAAGAGGAAACCTGGTAAGCCAGGTTCTCCAGCCTCCTGTGTGCCAGGGTTACCCCCTCCTACATGGCAGACACTTCCCTGCCCATGTAACTTCAACTTAAATTATTTTCAAAATAGATGGTAATAATGAAAAGCAAAACAAACACAATGCACTGCTTAGGAAAAAATCTAATGTTCCTTAACTTTTTCCATATCCAATTATTTCATTTAGCCTCCCAATTTTGTTTACTGAATTGAAATATCTTTCTAAAAATATAGTCACCACACCAATTATCCCAAAGTGAAATTCAAGCAGAAGTTAGGCCTTATTTTTTCCGAATCCAAAGTCACCAGGCACCTTCTGGGAAGCCAGGCTGAAACATGGCCCCAGTTCCCATCCAGAGGATCAGGCTCCATGATGCCCCATCTGGAGGATGCCCAGAGTCAGTTTGGCCATCTCTGTGTTAATGCTATTCTGTAGCCCACATGCTTCTTAGTACACTTAATCTTTGGTGGTCTGAACATACCTGTCATATTCTTGACCCTACCTTTCTACAAGGATGGGTTCATTTGCAAACAAAATCTTCATCTAATCCAGGACTTACACTGAACCGGTGATAAACCCTCCTGGCTACCTCGGGGAAGACACAGCAGCTGCTAGCACAGCTACAACTGGGTTAAGTCCAAGCTATGAGCACATTACCTCTGACATGTTACCTCTGTGCTGCTTGAGCAACACTTCAATAGGCCCAGATAAATTACTTTACAGGTTCCCAAAACATGTGAAGAAGGACAGTTGCATAATCTCCATCTGTTCCTATAGCAACCCAAGAGCCACCACTCATGGGCAGGAGGTCTGCTCTTAAGGCCTGTTTTTAAAACCAAGTGCTACAGGTCTCTTCCAGAGAAGTATCTAGGTCATTATCTAAAGTGCTAGTTTGCCTGCTCTTTGTGAAAAGGCTGTAGGAGAAGGGGCTATTTATCCACTGTTTGACGTTCCTGGCCAGGCGCACACACCACAGCACTATATTCCCATTGCCCACAGGAATGAGGAGAGGAGAGAGAAGGGTTAGGAAGGTGAAAACACTGAGAGCCACAAAATATATTTCCTTACGAGGCGTTCTTTTCTCTTTGGCAAGGGCACAGAAAATAGCTGCCCACTGTGTGGATTTCATTCTGAGGCCCCCTAGGTCTGCGGCGCTTGAGCACAATTGGATAGTGTTGGCAAGGTCATACGATAGTGTTGGCTAGGTCAATACATCCTAGCCTTGATCTATGCTCATAGCGTGCCATGGGGCAAAATCTCAAGACTTCTGCCTCCATTCTCTGCCCACGTAGAGATAATAGAACAAAACATTCATGAATATGAGAACTTAAAACAGGCCTTAGAAAGAAGCTTCTCACTTTACAGATTTAAAAAGCAGCAGTCAGTGAGACAGATTTTCCCAGAGCCAGACAGCTAATTAATGGCAGAATAAGAAAAAGAATCCTGGTCTCCTACCAGCTTCTAGCACTCTTTTATCTTCTCTGGAATGCAAAGTAGAATAGAATTGAAAAATAAAAATTTTAAAGCCACATACACAAAGAAGTAGCCTTTTGATATGAAAGCTGAGCCCCCATCACATGATTTTTAAAAATGGGGTGTCAGAGGTAGTAGGGTGGAAAAGCACATTCAACCGTTTGTCCACATCTGCCCCCACTGATGGTGGTTATTGCGGGGGCTGGCCAGAGAGCTGGCCAAAACTCCCCTGGAGCCAGCAGGATAAAAGAACCATGAGAGCAGGGTCTTGAGACAATCCAGAAAGCTGTTCCCTGGACTTCAGTCAGACCCATGGAGATTCATCAGTGTCAACCTTTGCTCTGTCACACTGCAGCCAGCCCAAACTTTGGCACCTGAAACTACTTGTTCTTTGGAGTAAGACACATCATGGAACTAATTCCAACTGCTCTCACCACATAAGTGCAACATTTATGCAAGATCTAAAAAGGAAACAGCATGGCATCTTTGCAGATAAGCAACCCTGATTCCCCAAGCCACAGTTTATTTCTCTTTAACAGCCTGCCCTTCCAAAAGTTGACACCTCAAAGAAAGTAAGGCTAAGAATACTTTGCACCCACCATAAATTCACTGAATTAAGGCATGAAGCTCTTTGACAGTTTACAGTATCATTCTATAGAATTTTCTTTTATAAGGATTACTGACGCCTAGTATACATACCTGCTGCTAAGTTATAGTGCAAGTGGTGGTGGTCTCCTCCATCGAGCCACCACTGTCAAGACCACTTCCACCACGAATGACACCAGTTGCTGCTTTCTCAGTCAGAAGTCAAGGCAATGTTTACCACCAGGCTCAGGCCTCAAGCTAAGTTGCCAAGATTAAAAAAAATCCTTCTGCACCTCTTTTTTTGCTTTAAAATCCCAAAATGCTCTCCTTAGATCACTCTCTATTGTCAGTATTAGCTTTGAAGAAGGAAGTAAAAAGGAATACCCTGACTTGTTCCAAAAGAATTGTTGGTGACTTGAAATTTGGAGTGGCCATTTCTGCCACTAAGATGAAAGTCCTGCATAGGAATGTGAGTTCAATCACAGAGACAGGCACTAAAGAACCTGTTTAAAAAGAGTTTTCTTACCTCTACAATGAGCACGGGTCTAGAGATCACATCTATTAAGATCATCTGAATTACTCCTAAGATAGTTTACTTTGGGAGGCCATGTATAAATGAAAGAAGGCATCTGGTGCAATCTGTAACCTGCTGTCTAAATTGTAGGGGAAAGAATGAGAAATGTAGAAGATCTGGGTTTCCGAGTCAGTTCTGCTGTGACCCAACTCTCTGACTTTTGGCACATCCCTGAACCTGGGATTCGGTTTCCTCATTTGTAAATCTGGGACAATTATATCTACATGAACTACTTCATAGGGCTGCTATTAAATATTTTTTAAGATTCTACTTAGATGCTATATCTGAAAATAGTTTATAGGCTATGAAATGCTATGTAAACATAAAGTGGTATTGTATATCGACTAAGAAGTTTTATGGTCATTCTGCCTGCATTCAATTTCTAGCTTCTACGTTTGCTGACTGTGTGGCTCAATTTTGTCATCTGTGAAATAGAAGTAATAATGATACCCTAATCCCATAGTGTTGGTAAGAGGATGAAATGAAATAATCTATGTAAAAGTGGTTAGCATTGTACCTGGTGCATAAAAAATGCTCAGTATAATCATGCAAAATCCTGACAGGTTCTAAATATCAACTCTTCTTCTGATGGCCCAGGAGTCATTTTGCATGTGTTATATAGGCTGTCCCAAAGGTCTTAGTGAAATTCAAAAGTTTAATAAGGTCAGAACTATAGGTGATCCAGTTTATAAAGCATCATTTGAAGGTTTAAATTTCATTTACACTTCTTTAGCTTTATAAACTTTAAATAAACATTTTTAAAATTTTTGGTTTGGTCAACATTTGCCATCCTCAAGGAAGCTCTGCTTTCTAGACTGTTTTATTCAATTAATGGTTTTGGGCAGAAGTAATTGAAGCAAATGTCCAACAGTGCATATATATGCTGCTGATTCTATCCTGTGAATCTGGATCTGTTAAAGGGCTCCTGGTGTCTGCATTTGCTGAGGTTTTGAGGGTGCATATGTGAGTACAATGAGGAGACAGCACTCTCCACTCACATGGTCCTGCAAAACACAGCTGGTCACAGATTATCTGCTTGTTAAGGTGAAGGGTGAGATTAAGGGGAGAAATTCAAAACCTATGACAACTCTTCAACTAATCGAATCCTCCACTACATATACATTTATAAGTTAATAACAACCATTTAAATATTGGCCTGATCTTTGATTTAATCTATGGGCAGGTCTAATTACAGACACACTGGAGGTAGCCTCCTAGTTTCTTAAAGGCTTAATTATTTAATGGCCACAACACTGGTGAATCTTCATTTTCCAAGACAATGATACACAAAAGGTTATACCAATGTGTTTTAACCTTTGGTGACTCCAAGCAGCATTTGAGAAATCAGACAAGAAAGAAAAGCAAAGTCCTCAAGAATGTTTCTTTATCATCATCTCCAAGATCGCGGCCAATAAAAATTAGTTTAACACAAGCTAGATTTCTTTCAGAGCATAAGTGGTCTTCTTTTAAAAGGGAAAATTCTAAAATAATGGGATGTTGAGTGTCTTCCTCAAGCCATGGTATCCAGGACTTACTGTTTTGGCTTCTCATAATTTGCAAGATAATCAGAAAATAGTTTTTATTTCCACTTGCCGAGTCAGATATTGGCTCCCAGGGTAATCTGATGACAATAACTTATTAAACCACCAAAAATTTTGGCCAGTGGTGTGCTGTTAAATATCTAACAACCTCGCTCTCTAAAGGAAAAAATTTTAAAAGCCCTGTTGTGCAGCATTTGCCAGTTTCCATGATGTAAATACTATCTCCATGGCCAATTTCAATTACCAACATGACGTCACTAAATATGGAGCTGGAAACAGATGTGTAGTAAAGTACAATCAGAATATTTCCACCAGACAGATAGAGCACACATAAATCATCTTAAAGGTATAGATAATATTAAAATGTAGTCAAATGATTTGAAAGTGATAAATTTTGAGTATCTATTACCTTTGTTTTTAATGTAATTTACTTAATTGTTAGATCCTAAAATTGAATCTTTAATAATGGCTGTATTCAACAACAGTCTTGAAATGGTCCTGAAAATTTAAAAATCAGCTTTTGCAAGCCAGTAGCAGCTGGCTCCAGTGCACGACTAGTTTATGATCTTATGGAAATTGGGGTACTAAGCACCAAAAAGACAAGAGCCTGCTCAAAAAAAAAGTTACAAATCACTTACAGCCATTGAGCCCAGCAGAACATATAGACATGGCATGGGGGTGAGATGTGAGGAAGAAAGTTGAGTCCAGGATGGGGAAGGCAATCCTCTGAGCTCATGCTATCTGTGTATTGCCTCCCGGTAGTTGCCCCTCCAGAGGACTTGCGAGTGGCTGGTATCAGCGACAGGTCCATTGAGCTGGAATGGGACGGGCCGATGGCAGTGACGGAATATGTGATCTCTTACCAGCCGACGGCCCTGGGGGGCCTCCAGCTCCAGCAGCGGGTGCCTGGAGATTGGAGTGGTGTCACCATCACGGAGCTGGAGCCAGGTCTCACCTACAACATCAGCGTCTACGCTGTCATTAGCAACATCCTCAGCCTTCCCATCACTGCCAAGGTGGCCACCCGTACGTACCATTTCCCCGTCCTGCTTCATTTTTCTTTTCTCCTACATGAGATCATGGGCATTCATGATAGTAGCGTCTTTTCTTAATTCTTCAGGGATGCCTGGAATAGTCATTGCCCTTGAGGGGAAGGGCTACAGATGTGACCCATTTAGAAAGGGTACATCATTAGAAAGGCACTTCTGAATAAGAGAGTTTCCAAATTCAGGCAGCTTTTATAAATTATAGAACCAAAAGTACAAAAAGTACTTTAATTATTGAGTATTGACTTGTTATAAGCTAGACTCTGATTAGAAGGAAAGTATCAGACATCTACAGACATTGAATCTAGTTAGGGATGCAGAACAAGGAGATATGAAATAGAAGCAAGTGCCAAAATGGTATGTTCTCGACCAAGTGTACAGCAAAGCGAGAAAAAAATCTTATTTAAAACCACAGCTGATAACATCCCGTTCTCCTGATAGAGAAGTGGCATAATTTCCTCCAGATCTTTTATTTAGTGAAATATCTTAATAGTTCATTTTAGTTATAAAAGTTGAAGCCCTAAGCATAGTTTAGAAGGATTCACAGGGGAGAGAGAGAGAGAGATGGAGACAGAAAACAAGCTAAACTTCTCTCCATAAGAAATGAACAGCTTTTAAATACATAACAGGAAACTTCTGTGGGTATGTATCTATATTTTGTATATTTTAAAGCATAGAGAAATATAAAAGATTACATACCAGTTATTAACACTGTATCAAAGAGTAGAATAAGAGAGAAAATTATCATATTTTTCCTTACACCCCTCTGAATTCTTAAATTGATAAAATAAGCCTGTTTTATGATTTCAAGAGCCAGGCAGAGGAATTTAGGCAAGAGAAGTTCTCATTACCCCAAGTCTACTGCAAAACCTGCATGAACACAAATGCCTGTATGCCTTATGTGGAAAGTCTTCGGAGAGATCAAGAAAAAGGGCTGTATCTGATTAAATTCTGGGAAGAGAGAAAAGAACATTCAGAGGAGACGAGGTATGAGTGATACAGAGATTTCTGGCAATAACAAGAAATAGAACAAGAAGTAAACATGAAAACAAAAGCCTTCTAGAATTCAGAAAGCCCCTGGGCCAGGAATTGGGACTTACGACCAGATAAGGGGTAAGAGATTTGAGCCCATTTTGTGTAGGTAAGATGGTATTTGGGTAACAAATGCCATGAAAGTTCAGAAACAGAAAAAGTCAAGGTAGAAAAAGCCCTGAAATCTTCGTGGAAGCTCCAGCACTAAATTGCACTTTGAAGAATGCAAGGACAGAGACAGGCAGAGGGGAAGGAATTTAAGAAGTCATCTTGTCCCCTTGTTTTTCAGGTGACAGACATTCTGTTATAATTTTGGACTCCGCTATGAGATGAGTAGTGCTGAATCCGTTAATATGCCTATAATTATCTCTGCTTACATTTAACTTTTTTTTGTATTGATTTTTATTTTTTTGAGACAGAGCCTCTGTCACCCAGGCTGGAGTGCAGTAGCGTAATCTTGGCTCACTGCAACCTCTGCCTTCTGGGTTCACGTGATTCTCCTGCCTCAGCCTCCCAAGTAGCTGGGACTACAGGCACCTGCCACCACGCCCAGCTAATATTTTGTATTTTTAGTAGAGATGGGGTTTCACTGTATTAGCCAAGATGATCTTGATCTCCCAACCTCGTGATCTGCCTGCCTCAGCCTCCCAAAGTGCTGGGATTACAGGTGTGAGCTATATTGGACCTTTTTAAGAAAGAATTCCTCTGGTGCCTAAGAACTGGTCTTAAATGTCTGCAATGATTGTGCAGAGAGGCAGGTCACCATCTGCTGCTTTCCCCACCTTGCTCTGGGATGAGTCACTGCCCTAAGTGCCTGGCGTGACTCCCAAGCATCTCCTCTCTGATCCACATGCACGCGCAGTGATGAGGTTTCCATCTCTTGTGGCATTTATTATGCCAATTCAGGGCATCCCCTCAGGCACACTCCCAGGTGACAAGGACAAAATCATGTAAACCACCTGACACACCTTCAGTGCGTTCACAGTCAATCCTGCTTTCCAACCAAAAAGCATGAGAATGCTTCCAAACAGGAAGGATGAGAAAATCTGTCCTTTTTCCAATGGGAATAGCCCATGAGAGGCAAAGCTAAAATGGGAGCAGGCTTCCTGGAGAACTGAGAAAAGTCATGCTGTCATATTTCAGGGCTGATAACTGGAACTCCATTAGGACAAGCGCACTTCCATCTCACAAAACCTACGCATGTGTATGTGTCTGTGTGGTTGGGGGAGAAGGGGTGGTGGAAGGAAAAGAGGGAAATACATGAAATGAAAAATTTAGACCATCCTAGACTTAGCAATTTGAGCTAAACAAAATACTCTCAATGTACATCAGACAATCAAGGAAATCACTGTAGCATTAATCCTGAAATTGGTTTGCTCCGATTGGTGCCTCCCTTTTCCTGTATGCACAATGAGCACACTGATAGAAGCCATCATAGTGCCTCCCAGGAATCCTGTAAAGCTTCTAAAGATACTGCCCAAGTCCTCTGAAAAAGGCACTATATTACACATGAAATGCCAAGATCTACCACATTAGTAAGATAAGGAAAGTGATTTCTGCATTTTAAGAGTAAGCTAGTAATGTAATAAAAAGCATTAACATTGTTTATATAGATTGTGTTTAAGTTAACCCACATATTCTATCAACACCGAGCACTAGGGCCATAATGGAGCAGGCTGATCCTGCACCTGGGACTCACTGTGTCTGGAGTAAGATTGGGATTGTCCACCAGACACCACCACACCCATGGCGTGGAGGGCGTCCATCAAGACAAAGCACCAGGCAATGCTCTCTGTCCCAAGGGTTAGCCATGACATTGTCACCTGCATTGCTGTGTTTCAGATCTCTCCACTCCTCAAGGGCTACAATTTAAGACAATCACAGAGACCACCGTGGAGGTGCAGTGGGAGCCCTTCTCATTTTCCTTCGATGGGTGGGAAATCAGCTTCATTCCAAAGGTAACACTCACCTGTTAGACTGCCAAACAGACTTATTTGAAGTTTTTGTACCTCTAGCTTGGAATCAGGGGCAGCAAGGAAAGCACTACCCAATATCTCTCTCCATGCCATTAAAGACACAAAACGGCATGTTGTGGGTGTCTGGAATACAGAACATTTCTGTGACAAATACGTGGGAAGGACCCACTGACAAGAGTAACCCTGAGAATGGCACCCTGACCTTGCAGAATAGAGGATGCAGGAAGCAGCCACCAGCTCCAGCTCTCTGCTGAGATAACTTTGGGGTCTGTTGAGCCATGGTTTTAGTAAGTATGAAAATCAGACCCTCAAAAAATTGGGGCTTCTCTTTAGGACATAAGAAGAGCCAAACTGAATCAGTCACATAATCAGCCAAAAGCTTCGTTCTGTGCAGAGAGATGCACCAAAGAAAAGTCAGCTTCCATGGCATCAATCTCTAAAGGTTACAGGCATAACACGAAAACACCTTGGCTCTCCTGGACTATTCATAATAAAGTTGTAACCTCTTAATTTAGCAACATTTTTTATAAATTATATTATTAGCCTATGACTTTTAAAGTATCCTAAGATTCCTTTCTACTCTTTAAAGCAGTATTTTATTTATTTTCTTAATTGTGAAACTAACTTTTCCAAATTGCCAGAGGTGCATGCCTGGCTCTAGATTTCCAGAATTTGTTGACCCTACGAATGTCCTCTCTAAGTATACCACTCATGAGGATATAAAGTTCAATCATACTCCTTCCCTCTGTCTTTATTCTTCAATGTCGAAGAGCATTTTTTCAGCCATTCAACAGACTTAATGACAGATGACACGTTTTTGGCTAGGAAGACTATGATTTCACCATCCTTTTACTTCAAAATTCTTAGAGCCATGAACTGTTGGAGTTACAAAAGACCTTCAAGTTCACAGGGTACGACCCCTCATTTTACCTCTAGTTTACTTTAGTTTATAGAGTCTACAATTCAGAAAACTTGAAGGACATCATACAGCTAGTTGGGTGACAGGCTTAAAATGAGTACCTGGGTCTCCACCTCCTATCCTGGGGCTCTGTTCACTAAACCTGGATGCTCCATTCTCTTATGTGGATACAGTCGTACCACAGTCACATCACAGCAAGGTAAATATGTCTACACAGACATCTATACAAATATGTCTTATCTGAGTTACAGTGATAAATAAAGTACAGCAGGAAACTGAGTTATGTAACAATTGAAACAATCATGCCACCTTGTTGCTCAGAAGAAAAAATTATGCCAGGCTCTCCTGTTACATATATCCAATATGCAAAACTAACTCTAATTAAAAGAGAGCCTGACCAGGGAATGCCAAGGCCAAATGCATGGCCACGTGGTTTAATAACTGTTGTGACTTGTAGGTTGAGACCACTGGCGGGCATTTGTCACACTGATTTATGAGAGTATGGCTATAAATTATACATAAAACACCCTGAGTACCATAAATAGAGGCCACAGAATAGGGGAGAATGGCAGGGCCCCCCAAAAAGGCTCTCTTGTTTCTTCCATTTCTAAGGACATAGAAAGTATATGGAGAGAAAAAGAGAGAGGGAAAGATAAGATAGAAAGATAGATAATAAATTCTGGATCAAATCTTACTCTTTCTCATTTCCTCTTCTACCAAATTGCCTCCTCCTTCTCTTTGTGTTATCTTTTTCTAAGCTTCCTTTTTCCTTTCTTTGTACTTCATATTTGGTTGTGTCATAGAGTCCTAATTTATAGTGAAGAGGAAACAAGACATTGACAGATTCACACTGAATGTAACATCATAAGAAACTCCAGATATAGCAAAATATTAGCTCTGGTTTATAAACAATTATCTAGGAATGTCTTAGTTTGAAATGTGTTGTGTGTGTATATAAAGATGTTTACACACAAACACACATGACTATCCTCTTCTAAATAGCCGAGGGCATGGTCATTACAGTAAATGCCAAAAAGCTCTGATGAATGTTAACTATAACCATCCAACATTTGATCTTTGGCAAGAGCCAATCTGCACCACCTCAGGACTAATTTTTATTGGCAAATTCAGCAAACTCAGGAGAGGCCAAAGAAATGTTCTTAAGAATTGATTCTCCATTTGCCAAATCCTCATAGAGTGGTATCATTCTTATGGAGTCTATGGGGAGTTTTTTCTGGCCCCAGACACTCAGCTGTCAGCAAGGAGGAAATAGAAATAGCCCCATTTTAAATTCACAACCCACAGTTAGTGTTCCATACCTTTATCTTTCTCTCATCAGATTTCTCTCCCAGTGACTTTTCTCCTTTGCTTTCTCTGCTTCTCCCCACTGTCCAGAACAATGAAGGAGGAGTGATTGCTCAGGTCCCCAGTGATGTTACATCCTTTAACCAGACAGGGCTGAAGCCTGGGGAGGAATACATTGTCAATGTGGTAGCTCTGAAAGAACAGGCCCGGAGCCCCCCTACCTCGGCCAGCGTCTCCACAGGTGAGTGCCTCCAACCCTTCTCCCTATAGCTACCTACTAGGTCACTCAGGGAAAAGAACCCACAGGAGTGGAGAGACAAAAGAGGTGCAGAATTCCTCCCAGAGCTGGGACAATTCTGGTACCTGCGATGGAGTTACTCTACCAGATCCTTAGCTTATCATCTTCCTTATTACTCATCCTTACAAGCACTGACATCTGGGAGAGTGCTCCATGGAGACAATTCTTTTGTAATATTTCCATTGTATTCCTTCTGATCTTATTAAGAGCCCCATTTGTCAGCCCCTGGTGTCATGAGCTTTGGAAGCAGCAAGAGCTGACCCACGCTTACCTATGATGATATTTGGAGAAAGTCATCTGAACCTTCCCAAACCTCAATTTATTTTACCAGATAAGCAAGAATAATTTATGATAAACAAGAATACCTCCTTCATTAAGTTAATATGAGGATGGAATTAGATAAAGCACACACAGCGATCAGCTCTGTGCCGATGACAGTGAGTGCTCAATACTTGGTATACACACATATACTCAGAGAACATACTCAGAAGCAAAAGTGGTAGGAAACGAGTCATTCAGAAATCAGTAGGTATGGGTTGGGTCATTGTTCAAGGTGATGGCTTAAGTCTATTATAATTTCATCCCCACAGTTCACCTCATTCAAGATCATTATACTTCCAGGATTGATTCATTAATTGTCATATTTTGCCTTATTGTTTCCTTAGCTAACAAAGGATGTTCAATTTCAATGCTGTAAATGAGCTATTGTGATGTATAAATGTGTGTCCTCACCAAGAATATCTCCAAAGTTATAAGCAGCATCTGGCATAATTTTTTGTTCTCATTTTATTGTTGATGGAGCTGAAACTCAGAGGCTAAGCAACTTGCCCTGTCAATAACAGAAACTGAGATAGGTGACTATTGGTACAGCTTTATGTGTTTTTCATAAACAGAAATTGACATATTAGAAAGCCAGTTTTAAGTCCAGGACAAAAGGCCAAGGTGGCCAGAAATGGAAACCACAATGCAATGTAATGAGACCACGTTTATAGATTAGTGATTCATCCTCTGCTACTGAATCCAAACAAACAGCATCAGGTGCTGAGGCTTAAGCTCAGTTTAGCAAACGTTGGTTCGGAACAACTGTGGCAGTAGCTTGTGTTCCATCCATGCACCAGGGTTCTATGGCAGTACCTGGAGAACAGGATCCAGCAGGGAGCCAGACCTCTAATTCCTCCCTCTTCCATCCCTCCAACCAGGGCGGCTCTACTTTGATCTGTTTTATATTTTGTACATCCATTTAAGATTTTGTCCTTTTAAAAAAAAAGTTTACCACCCAGAAAGCTTTCAAACCATTGTTCTGATCCAAATAGTATGCTTTAGAAGAAACCCCATAACCTGTAGGAATCCCTCCAGAAGGCCAGTGGCTGGGGTTTTTCCACAGCTCTGTGCCCCAAGGTTATGCTAGAACATGAAGAGTTGACATTTGATGATGTGGAGCAGAAAGGTGTGATGTCCTTGCTCACCCATCATACAAGCATCACAACAACACTTCTATCACAAAACACAGGTTAACAAGAGAAAGCATTACTTACTTACTTACTTACTTATTTCGAGACGAAGTCTTGCTCTGGCGCCCAGGCTGGAGTGCAGTGGCATGATCTCAGCTCACTGCAACCTCTACCTCCTGGGTTCAAGCTATTCTCCTGCCTCAGCCTCCTGAGTAGCTGAGATTATAGGCACATACCACTATGCCCAGCTAAGTTTTTGTAATTTATTGAATCAAAGATTCATGTGACTCAGGAGCCTTCAGAAATGAAGATCCAAAGACCTGGGGGAAACTGTCTGTTTTTATGCTTAGGTTGTAGGAAGAATGGACAGCCATGTAGAAATGTAATCCGACAAACAGCTATAAGCTAATGGTAATAGTCCAAGGGAGAGACCCAGCAAGGCCTGTCTGCTCAGATTCTTCTTGGCCTCTCTGTGAAGCATTCCTTCTCTGCCTCCTCTATGGGGCAGGACCCTACTGGAATGAGGGTCCTCAAGGAAGAAGGGAGGAGGGAGAAAGTGACCTTTCTAGGTTTTATGACTTGCTTTGGGGAAGAGGAGTTCTAGTTCCTATTACCCGCCTTGAGGAAGCAGAATTCCGGTTTCTGTAAATCACCTCAAAGGCAGAAGGAGGGTCAGGGGATGGGAGGACTGACCTTGCTTCCGGGGCTGTTTCTGAGGCTCTTTCAATCCCCTTTAATTCAAAGTACTTAGCACACCAAGGTGCCAAACTTTGGGGTGTCCTGTGATGAGCCCAAGAATAGCATGTGCAGCTTCTCCTCTTCTGATATGAAATGTTTCAGGGTGCCCAAGCTACTCCTGTAATTTGATATTAAGAAAATATTAGTAAAAGACAAAAGGCTAAGAGGAGAAGATGGTTCATAAGAGGATAGAAAATACTGCAGTTGAGGAATGTTTTTCTCCTTGAATATTGAGAGAACGTAGAGAAGGTAGTCCAACCTTGCCTTAGTCTTACAGTCAAACCACATTCTTAACATTTGCAGTATTTTTTGGTTTGGCAGTTCCTTAAGATTAAAATTAAAATTCCAGATCTAAAAATTTGTGGTAAAGCTAGGCAGAATTATTTTCGTTTAAGAAAATATGTCCTTAATACTTTGGCTTCATCTACAGAGTCATGAAGAAATGGAAAAACATTTATTCCAGTTTACTTTTTTGAGCAGGGCTTGTGCTTGTTTAGAAATTAGGAGCAAAGCTGAGAGCAAGTTGATCCCTCCTTGACTGGAATGGAACATTGCTACCAAGTGGCCTACCAAAGGGCAGAATCCGAGAGTGGCTGCAACAAAGATGGTTGGCTCCCAATTCTGTGTGCTGTTTTTAGGAAACGATTGTTTAATTATTTCCTTCTGCTAAGGTCAGACCTACACCAACCCCCTACTGTGAAGCTCTGTGTCCTCATCAGGCACCCAGGCTGCCTTCTTCTAGGCAGGCCATTTTGTGAATGCAAATTACAAGACCTCCTGCAGCTAAAGACCGCTGTGCTACATAATCACATTCTAATATGTTCAATCCATTATGATTAGGGTTTTCTGGCTTTAAAGAGTTGAAGGACAAACGCCTTCTGTGGTCAGGTGCATTTCCCTGACACCTTTTTTTTTTTTTTCCTAAAAAACCCCAGTTTATTGAAATGCTTCCCCTTTCTCATGGATAAAGAGGATCATTCATTCATTCCATTTACTCAGCATTCATTTACTGAATGTCTACTATGTTTCAGGTATCATGCTTACATGGCAGGCAGCTAGGAGGCCACTTCCCCCATTTCATAATTAAGTTAAAATAAATGTGAAAGGCCTAAGTTATCTAAAACCACCAAGTGTAGCATGCTGAAAAGAAACTGGATATGTTCTGTTAAATCACATTAGTACCTCAAAT
Organism: Callithrix jacchus; assembly: GCF_049354715.1. Classification (NCBI taxonomy): domain Eukaryota; kingdom Metazoa; phylum Chordata; class Mammalia; order Primates; family Cebidae; genus Callithrix; species Callithrix jacchus. The sequence continues at coordinate 27,792,520 of NC_133519.1, forward strand.
ATGAAAATCAGGACTTCATTTTAACTCCAAACCAGGTGGCACCCAAGTGGTCTGGTTATTTTCATTTTAGCTGGTGCTGGACCAAGAGTCCTAAGCAGCTTAAGAGAAGACAGGACTAGGCTAAGACCCAGAAAGAGGGAAGGGTGCCCAGAAAGGCTCAACCTTGAAAAACTGAGAGACTCAAAGTCCGCTTAAGACAGTCCTGAGGGAGAAACTTCATTCTGGAAACAGAGCAGGTGGTGGACCAGTGTCGACCATTTAGAAACAAGTCTTAGTCCAAACTCTCTAGTAACAAGGAAGAGATACTTACTTAAACTAGCTAAAGCAAAATAGAGAATTTATTGGAAGGACATAGAGTATCTCATGGGAACCCCAGGGCCAGAAATGCATCTGGGCCTCATAAAAGACTTGCACCAGAAAATGGAGCATCAGCAATCAAGTTATTCCATATATGTTTCCAGAAGCTCTGCATGGTCACTCGCTTCTCTCTCTCTTTCTCTTTCTCTCTCTCCCTTTCTCCCAGTTTTCCCTTTTCTCCAGATCAAATGTTTTCTATATCAGTATTAGAATGGTAGAGAATGGCCGCACCAGCTCTGGCTCTGCATGGTTCAGCACAGGCTAATTAGAGAACCAGAGTTCTGGTTTTAGTTCCAAGTCCTTAAAAAATATGAATGTTAATAATCATCTCCAGCTAGAAAGGTATAGTCTCAATAATAAATAAAAACATGGAGGCAAGAGTGTGTTGGCCATGCAGACATCCCATGAGAGTTGAGAAGACAATTTCCTATTCTCCTCACTTGGATGTTTCTTTTTCTTTCTCCTTCTGCATTCCCTCACCTCCCCATTATCTGATTCAGTATGAACAGAACCTCAAGTGGGTGTTGGAACCACAGGTGGTGGGCCCTCCAGGAAACCAACCAGCTTTCCAGGTGTTGCTGTGACCTGCACAATGCCGGAGGCCAGGGCTTATGAGGGTCATAGACTGGAGAACCTGGGAGAGGTGACTGCAACCCCCTTCTGGTAGAAATATGCAAGAACAGGTGGAGAAAAATACCCGTTAAGAGGCTGTTCCAAAGCCGGGGTCCTTTTATCCTTTTAACCAGAGGAGCAAGTTTACCGAGAAGGCGTGTTTCATGTACACAAACGCAAATGTCTTTTGGGTTTTTAAACAGTCTTAGCAGCTGTGTTGACTGGGCTATTGGAGTGGCTGAACAGGGACATCTTTTGAATACTCATGATGACCTCTTTGGCAACCAAGCTGGGAGTCTCGGATGTTTAGATGGGCTGGTCATTTCCTAGATCTCTCCTCAGGGCTCAACGAAGGTGACAGCTGAGTGGCAGACACATGCCAGAAACCCAATTCTCAATTCCCTGTCCCATGACCTCCAGAAAGAAACAGGGCCGACTCTTTCAATCTAGCAAGCGCCCCTCCCTGCCCAGACTGAGCAGTGCCGTCACCTGAAAACTACAGCCTGGTAAAAGAAGAATTAGACCAAGATTAGATTCTCAGAAAGGGCCTTCATTTTCCTCATCTGTAAAATGCAATAATAATACCCATCCTCTCTCTGATTGACCAGATTTCCGTAAGGAGGGGAAAGCTGACGCCCAAGGCTTATTTCTCACTCAAACTTTTTTTTCTGTTTGATCCTTCTTAGTCATTGACGGCCCCACGCAGATCCTGGTTCGAGATGTCTCCGATACCGTGGCTTTTGTGGAGTGGATCCCCCCTCGAGCCAAAGTCGATTTCATTCTCTTGAAATACGGCCTGGTGGGCGGGGAAGGCGGGAGGACCACCTTCCGGCTGCAGCCTCCCCTGAGCCAGTACTCGGTGCAGGCCCTGCGGCCTGGCTCCCGCTATGAGGTGTCAGTCAGCGCCGTCCGCGGGACCAACGAGAGCGATTCTGCCACCACTCAGTTCACAACAGGTACAGCTGCGGTGGAGGAGAGAGGCACAAGGAGGGAAAGGGGTGGAGCCAGCCGGTGGTGTCGTCAGAGCAAAAGGGGTATTGGGAATGAGGGAGGTGTGCCAGAGCGTCGGGCTTGTCACAGACACTGCGAGAGGTTTTCAGCACAGAGGAAAAGCAGAGCGCCGTCACTAGGAGAGGAGGACTAACTTCTCAGGCTACCTCTACTGCCGGCCCATCTGTGCTTGATAGAAATCCTTCCCCACTATGCGCCTCAGGTTTCCCGTTTGTAAAATGACAAGTTTGCCTTGAACACATGTAAGCATCCATATTGCTACTCCAAATGGCAATTTTGTGAGAATTCAGGAAAGGTGTCTCTTTCTCAAGGCACATCCTTACCATGTGCTGGAAATTGTCATCACAATTCTATACATCTACAATGACTACACCACCATGATGGTGTGCGCTGGCATTGCGCTAAGCCCAACCTGTACAACTCTAAGCAGACCTTCTGACAAATTCTGTGACTCACCATGACATTTGTAAGCACTAGCAGTAAAGCTAATATGAGTCTGACTCCCACCGACAGGAAGTTAATAAAGCCCATGGAAAACCTGCGTTGCTGTGATGACCAGCCACCCCTGCATTACCAAGGCCACTGGGATTCTTAAGGGGCTTTGCCAACACCTGGGAAAGGCCAGACCTTGGGTGACTTGCTCCCTGACTCTCTCAGTGCCCATCAGTCTGGCCAGCTAGTGGGCAAGTAGGACAGGCACCATCCAAAGGACGGGCTTCCTGGCACCCTTTATTGGGTCAATAAAGCACCGTGATCAGATTAGTGATTGTGTCTGCCATCCGCATTCTCAGTCTCACCCTCTTTGCCTTGGGGTGGTCACATGTCAAATAATATCTCTGCCAACTTCCAGTTGACCCAGGGATCAAAGAAAACTGATAACATCTATAAGGTCTAAGAATCAGCATCTTCACATGGGGTTAAGTCAAAGAACCACTAACTCAAGAATTCTACCTTGGATTGTGGCATAAGAGCCTGCTACAGAATGGAATGAGTCCAGAGACTTCAAAAAGATTCAATAAATAAGTAATAGCTCTGTGTTCCACTGGCTTTAAACTCCATTGATAAATAAGGCAAAGAGTGAAACAGATAGACACCAAACTGTCCCCTAGATTGCAGCATGTAGCTTAGTGTCATGACCAGATGGGTTTGCAAACTGAATAGCCACTGTGGACCTGGGCAAGTCTCTCCATATGGCAGAAGTTGGGGGACTACCCAGGTTAAGACAGCATGAAGGAACAAGTAGAGGCCTGAACCCTTGGAACAACCTGTCCCACAAGAGAGGGAACAGAAGGGTAATGCCCAGGCCCTACTGCAAAACTCAGCATTTAGATAAGCTTATTTTCTCCAGCAAAAGAGAGACAAGAGTCTTATAACAGGAAGGAAACATCAAGAGCAGGAAAGAGCTTGTCCCTTAAAAAGGAGCAAGTGCAGACTTTGACAAAATGGAGAAGGTGGGTTTGATTCTGAAAAAGACCCTTTTAGGTTTTCTCTCCAGCCCCTGGGCCAGATCCCATCCTCTCACCCAGGGGGTGCCCAGTGGGATTTGTACCGAACATATCTTGGAATCCCAAGTGACCAAACGTGCACTTGGAAACAATGAACTAAATTCTGTCTACTTCTCTTCCCTTCTGCTTCCTCACTGAACCAAAGATGCTTGTGTCCCTTCTTGGTTAATTCTAGGTCGGCTCTCACTTCCCACCCCTACAATACCACTTGCTCAGGGGGGTGGTATCTTCTGTGGGCCATGAGCCCTGCATCCTTTTCTTAATTTCAAGATAGTTTTGTTTGAAAAGTGGTTTCTTTATGCTCTGCTCCGAAAAGGAGTTTGAAGAGGCAAAAAAAGAGAAGAGAGCTCTTGAGCAGCATGGTGAAAAACAAATTCTTGATGTTCAGGTCGACAAGATGGAAGCAGGATTGGCTGGCGGCCCAGGAAAATTCCAATCAAGACAATTACATTCTGCCTCCTAGGAGCTCCCCCTGAGTTGCAGTTCATTGTTACATGGTTTTCTGTTTCCGGTTGCCTGGTGGATTGGCAGCTGTCAGCCAGCTGACTTCTTAATACAGCCTCAGCCTGCAAGTCAAATATGCTCCCCTCTGCTGGAGGAGGGTGAGGGGAAAGAAGGGATGAGGAGATGCAAACAGCACTGCAGACAGATTCTCCAGGCCTGGGTTGGCAGGTGCCAGTTGAATGATGAGAGGGTATCCAGCCCCTCACGATGAAGCCCTCAGTCATATCAGAGCTCCGCTTAAATTCAAATTAACCAAAGTGCTTTTCCAGGTGATGACTCTGACACTAGGAGTGCACTAATTGCACAGGCAATTAAAACGGAGATTTGCTTCCTGCATGGTGACTAGGATATTTGCTTGAGTTTAGAGCTGTTCTGAAAAAGGAAAGAATCCTGAACAAAGTGCACCATGGCCTGTGATTGGAGAGAAGCCAGCCCAGAAAACCAAGAAGCCAATCTCCAAAACCCCTCCCTGCCCTCAGCAGCTCTGGTTTCAGTTGCCCTCAGGAGGGAACTCCTGGGACCATTTCTCTCCTCTGGAGGTCTTCTCTTTAAGCAGATCCCTCAGGGTTCCAAGCACAGCCACCAGGGCATCTGGTCAACCAGAGGCCGCTGTTTTGACTTGAATGCCCCAGATCTCTCTTTATGGCTATTACAGGTTGAATCATGTTCCCTAAAAAGATGTCGAAGTCCCGATCCCGTATCTGTGAATGTGACCTTATTTGGATATAGGGTTTTTGCAAATAATCAAGTTAAAATGAGGTCATTAGAGTGGGCCCTAATCCAATATGACTATGTCCTTATAGAAAGGGGAAATTGGGCACAGAGACAGACATACCCACAAGAAGAACACCATGGTGAAAATGAAGGCTGCAATTGGGATGTGTCTTCCACAAGCCAAGAAACGCCAAAGATCACCAGCAAATCACTAGCAGCTACGAGAGGCATGCAACAGATTCTCACCCAGAAGGAAGCAACCCCACTGACACCTTGATCTTGAGTCTGTGAGACAATAATTTCTATTACTTAAGACACCCAGTGTGTAGTACTCTGTTATGGCAGCCCTGGGAAACTAATAGGAATATCCAAGTCCCAACAGCTCGAGCCCCTACCTGCTTGGTAGTGATGCTTCTCTCGGACTCTTCAGGAAATTCTTCCACAATTTCAATCTGGATGGCACTTGCCACCTCAGCTAAGAATCTGGCTGCAAATAGCAGAGTGGGGCTTCCTGCTCATACAAGACCAGCACTCTCAGTCAAAGCTATCCTGTTTTTCTGCACCTTCTCACCCTAAGCATTCTCAATGCCCCACAGCTGAAATATTTAACAAGACTTTTCTAAAACCTGATTTGTGTTTATCAAACACATACCACGTGCCAAGCACTATTCTAGGCACTGAGTTTACAGAATACACAGAGAGACAAGATCCTGGTTCACATGAATTACATTTCAGTGGAAGAACTGGACAAGGAAGAAAAGACACACCCAAAATTGTTCTGATCATGAGTGCTATGATGTAAAGTGAAATAAACGATCCAGAGGGATGGCCACATAGGGCTGAGCAGTTTGAAAAGGACTCTCTGAGAAGGTAATGTTTTAACTAAGACCTAGATGACCTAAGCCATGTGAGGATCTTGAGAACATTCAAGGCAAAGGCAAAAGCCAGTGCAAAGGTCTTGAGGTAGGAATAAGCCTGATGAGTTTCAAGAGCAGAAAAAAAGCAACATAGCTGGGACACAGCAAATAAGTGTAGATGTCATACATGGTGATATCTGAGCAGCTCAGCTCCCATCTACAGGGGTGCCCTCAGTGGCCCCTCCCTCCTACAGTTCAGACTTCAGGCCGGATCACGCAGAGCGCTGCCAGCCACAATTAGGAGTTTATAACAGGAAGCAACAGAAAAGTTTCAAGCAGGGGAATACTTAATCTAATTTACATTTTAGAGACTAGATATATCTATTCCAGTCTCAAGTCTCTCCACAGGGCCCCCCACTAGACATCTGTTTTTGCCTTGCCCTTGACCTGCTGACATTGCAGGCAACAGCTCAGCTCCCATCTACAGGGGCGCCCTCAGTGGCCCTCCCTCCTACAGTTCAGACTTCAGGCCAGAGGGAGCAAACAATTTCAACTCATCCTAGCTCTAACAACCACCTTCGCAGACCTCATTCTCAGGATTGACTTCTCTCAGGACCATTGACATTGGAGGTGTCTGGTCCCTTCAGAGACAACGCTGCCCCTTAATCTACAGGCCACAATCTCTATGATCAAAAATACAAAAAAAGAAAGAAACAAAAAGAAAACCCGAAAACATAGTCTTTCTAACATTTCTAAGGCCTGGGTTTTTAGCTGTGGAGAGCACTAGGTAGAAGTCTCAACCTTAACCCTAAACCTAAATTAATTTTGCTCCAGTTCACTTCGAGCTGCACATCTCAAGCCCAGCCCAGTCCCTTTGCCCAGCCTCTCCTTGTGCATGAAATGTAGGGGCATACAATGCAGGGGCAGGTGTTCCTCCACATGCCTCTCCATCCAAGTTCCTCTCTCCATCCAACTGCTAGAGAAATAACACACATAACACATCAAGAATGCATAGGATCTGGCAATCTAAAGTATAGTAAGTGAGGAAATATTTCGCAGGAAAACAAGCTGCAGAGACATAAATCTGCTGAAAGATTCACCCAATTTACATCACTAAACAGAACACTTTTCACTCCGAAGCCTCTGCGCTCAGACTGATTCACAGCATTTCAGTTTCCACAAGAACAATTGGTGGAAACTTGCCTTGCATTTGCAAATTAAAACAGTCCACTGGAGGTTTTCTCAGAATGAATGGCTAGTTCACCCCAAAGTTAAATTCAAGTGTCAAAGGCAAGAACTATTTTAAATGTTTTCAGTGACAGCTGTTCTGGGCAGCATCTTGTTGCACGGCAAGTTGTTTATGCTGTTTCTGCCCCAAAGAGGCCCGAGGAGATAGGCAGTCCTGGGAGAAAAAAAAGCAGTGGCCCCGTGGTCTTTCTGTGGCAACCCAAGTGAGCAAGCATTGGGGTTGTGGAACTCAGAAAAAGCTTCAGAGGCCACAGGAAGCCAGCCCAGGCCTTGGGCACCTATTTCTGTACAGGGCATCAAGCTATGTTCTGCACGTGGATTGCCTAATTCATGCAACAACCTGAAACGTTGGCATTATCTGCCCTTTTTACAGAGGTGGCCATCAAAGCCAAGCAAGGTTAAAAGACTTGCCCATGGTTCCATTACCAAAGATGTCAGAGCTGGGGATCAAACTGAAGCCTGACTCCAAAGCCTATATTATTTCTGCTACATCACATACTCCATATATCTTTTACCTTTACAGCTGTGTTTATGCAAGTAAACACAGGGGAAGGCACCTTATACTTCAAAATCTTGAAATCAACAGTTTTCTTTTTGTTTAGTGGTCAAATTTGATATTGTTCTATTCCATCTCCATCGCTCAGGAGCTGGCTCTGATTTTCTTTTACTGGGGTCTCCCTTGTTTTGTTTTTAAGCTCATGATGTTGACTGGCTCATTTTAAAGCTTCCAGAATGCCACTGGAACTCTTGAATGGAAATAGGGGAAGTACAAAGTGTGTCAATCTCCACCTCCCAAGTAATACTCTCACCTGTCCAAGGAATTTGTCATGGCAGACCAAAAAGCTAAGGGTAGCTACAGTGTTCACTCAAATGTGAGCTAGAGAGTCAGGGGGTGTGGGCTGTCACCTCCAATTGTTTCAGAGTTCAAGATGCACCACAAATGTACATGACATTATCACAAATAATGTTGGCGATGTCTGTTTTTAGAGATCGATGCCCCTAAGAACTTGCGGGTTGGTTCTCGTACAGCAACCAGCCTTGACCTCGAGTGGGATAACAGCGAGGCCGAAGTTCAGGAGTACAAGCTTGTGTACAGCACCCTGGCGGGTGAGCAGTATCACGAGGTACTGGTCCCCAAGGGCATTGGTCCAACCACCAGGGCCACCCTGACAGGTGAGTAAGACCCATCTCTTGAAGTGTGCTGGTTGCTGAGTCTACACCCTCATAGTTCTTTCCCCAACCCACCCACCTTACGAACCCATGGCCAGTTCCTTTGGATCTCATTTCTTAAGTGCCTTGCAAATATGCCTAGTACTGTCCATTGTACGGCCATCACCTGTCTAAGCTACTATCATCTCTTTTTTTTTTTTTTCTTTGAGATGGAGTCTCTCTCTGTTGCCCACACTGGAGTACAATAGCGTGATCTCAGCTCATTGCAACCTCCACCTCCTGGGTTCTCATCTCTTATCTTAACCACTGCAATTGTTAACCTCACATTGTGTCCTGGCCCACCCTTCACACCTTCAGTGACTTTTTCAAAGCACATTTTTGATTATGCCATTGCACTGTGCAGATATTCCAGGGACTTCCCACTGCTCTTAGGATAAGCCCAAACCTTAGCCTAGTTTCCCCTGCCCTCTCCAGGCTCACCTCCCACCAACATCCCCTGGTGCTTTCTGGGCTCTAGGCCCACAAGTCTGCTTTTTCCCATTTCTCAAACACGTTTTCCTTCCTGCCACAGGGCTGGCACATGCTGTTCCCTCTGCCTGATGGGAACCTTTTCACCTAACCAATGCAGGCTTCCCTTTCCACTCCCAGGTCACTCCCCACTTCAGGGAGCCTATTTGGTTCCTGGGAGAGGTCAGTTCCTTGTGTCCAGCAGCCTCATCTTGTCAGTTTCCACTCACCTCTTAGCACTCCTCAGATTATCATTTTACATGTGTGGCATGATTTGACTGTCAATCTCCACCCAAGACCTAAATCTCTGTGAACATTAGACCATATTCGGTTTTGCTCTTCATTGAATCTCAGGGTTCAGCATTTCCTGAACAAATGAATGAAATGCAGAAGTTCACTATGACTTGGGTATGGACTGCAAGAGTTCACTGATAAAGTGAGAGCTGAGTCATGCCTTGTTCACCCTATGAAACGTTTGGGTTTATTCTTTGGGGCAATGAAGAGTCATTGAGAAATTTTAAATAAGGTGATGTAACAACTGGATTGTACAGAGAAGGGCAAGGTCAGAGGCAGAAAGACTGGTTAGAAGGCTGTTGGTGGAGTCAAATGGAGACGATGATGGCATGGACTAAGGCAGTGTCCGCCGTCACCATGACACCTGGCCGGGAAGTGTTCCCTGCCCCCTGGGAGTATGATACCCAGTGAACACCTCTCCTGAGGCCTTTGGCTCACCTATCCAAGAAAACCTGCCTGCCCAAACTCACCAAAGGGTAGAAGACTGGAAATGGGGCATGGTTTTCAGATGAAGGAGTTACTGTGCAGAACAGTCATGGACCAGGAGCTGCCAATGTTCTCAAAGACAGAGAGTTTGCTTAACTTGTGTCTTGGATTCCTGCAAAAGTATGTGCTGTCTCAGTAGACAAGGGATACACAGCAAAGAGTGTGTACAGTAAACAAGGGCAGTCTAATCAAAGTTGTTTTCTTCCCAAGTTAAAATCCCAGGCCGCCTTGCCAAATACAGCCAGTTAAAGTAAATATAATAAATGCCTTTTCCAGACAGACGCAATCCTGAAGGCATAGCAAGGAGATGGGAAGATATGCTGATCAAGCAGATTAACAGGGTGAATTAGGCAGAGAAAGGATAGGCCAGCTGGCATACGGCCTCACAGAGAGCTAGAAACAGTCACAAAAATTAAGCTAAACCAAAAAAAAAAAAAAAAAAAAAAGAAAAAGAAAAAACTGAAATGATACAGGAGGGAACTGATTCTGAGCACAGCCCATCCCTGCCTAGAGCCGCAGGCTAATTTGGTAATTAGCAGTTATATAAAATCGACGGCTAGCTGTTCAGATGGAGGATGCACCAAGAAATCCTGAGAGAGACAGAAAACCCAGACACATCCTAGTTATTATTTCCCACTACTGGGAAAAAAGAAGATTCAACACTCACGGATCATCTGTCTTATTCCAGGCACCTCATACAGTTACAGCTTCTTTCATCCTCACAACCACCCTCATGAGGTAGGTATGGTTAGCGTCCCCTCTGTACAGATGAGGGAACTGGGGCTCGTGGAGTTTGAAAACTTGCCCATGTTCACAAAGCTGGCAAGGGACACAGCTGTGATTTAAAGCCAGTCCCTCTGAGTCCCAGTCAGAAGGTTCCCCTTCCACAGCTGCTTCTGCTAAAGAATTAAAATGTAAGGGACCATCCACATTTAAATGCCACCAACCTAGAAGGGATGGGAAAATTATTATTGAGTAGGGGGCTTAAATAGGTTGATTTTTTGTTACAGTCAGATTTAAAACATTTTGAATATATATATTACATTATATTACATTTTCATATTACACATAATTATTTGAGGGAGCTCTCTGCTGGGGAGATTTATAAAGGCAAATAGCTTAACATAATTTAAGAAGGGATTACTGGCACATGAGGAAATCAAGTATATTTGTACTCACTGAGACACTAGTTGCAAGGATTGCTGGTTCTCTTGCTGAGGCTTCCAGGGAAGGGAAGGGAGAGCCATGAAAAAGAGAAAGGAACAAAAGGGAGCAGCTTGACTCTGGCTCTAAAACATTGTGCTTTCTCCCTCACTCTCCAACTTGAAGCCTAAAGAGTTCAGTTTTTCAGCCTCCAACGCTTGTGTTCAGACTCAGTTTGATTTGAATGCTCTGCTCCATGCAACACGCTAAGAGCCTAGACTTTCAGCTCTGTATCCAGGCTTGCCACTTGCTGTGTGATCTGGAACAGTCGATTTAACCTCTCTAAGCCTCTGTTTCTTCATCTGGTCCAGGGGACAGATACCACTGACCCCACAGCACCATCATGAGGTGTTCATGAGGCAATACATGTAACTAGTTGAAGGTAGTGCTTCTGACAACAAACTACTCAGTAAGTGGATGACAGTGGTGGAGAAGAAAGATATGAAGAGATCTGTGAGCTACTGGATGGTTTGGGATGGCCTCCTTTAGTCCACATGGCATAGTGGTGTAGACCCTTGCCTCTCACAGCGTGGTACAGCACCAGCAGCCCGGGCATCACCCCCAGAAATGTTGGAGGCCTCTTTCCCCAAGAACTACTGACCCAGAGCCTGCATTTTAGGACCCCTACTTCAATGAAATCCATGAGCAAGAAGCAATCACTTAGAGCACAGCTTTGGGAATGCCCCCACTCAGGTGTGAAGCCAGCTTCATAAAGTGTGCATCCTTGAGCAAAGTTCTTCAACTTCCTGCACTTCAGTTTTCTCATCTGAAAGACATCCTGTCCACCTCATTGGGTTGTTGTGAGGATTAAATGAAATCATACATAGATCTCTATTCAAGCACTTCGGATGGAGCTGGGCACACAGCAAGCACTCAATACCCATTCAACTTTTTATTGGTATTCATCCCCGCAAAGCTCAGACCTGAAGCCACGGCAGCCTGGCCTTTGCCAGGCACAAGGTCAGGCCCCCTTTACTCTCACTGCTGACTCTCAACCCTTAAAGCTCTGTGGCACCTGTGTTTGCCATCCCCTGCAGGAGTCCTTGTCTCTGAGGCCACCATTTTCCTCTTTGCTGTGGAATTCAGGCGCTTCCTCACTCTCCTGGTCTCTGAGCCATTCCCAGGGCTTGCTGGCAGCAAGTACCCTCTCCCAACCTTCCTTTTTACAAATGTCATCCTCTGCCACATAGAGTCCAGGCTGAGGCCCAAAATTCCAAACCTTCCCTCCACCTCCATTATTCTCTGTAGGCAATGTCCAGAGAATTCCTTCTGGGATATGAATTTGGTTCTGAAGAACAGACTCAATGTCTGTAATGATTTTTTTTCTCTGCTCTGGTGGCTTCTGTAAGTCTGTTTTAGGCTCAGTCACTTAACCTGGATGATGTCTTTTTGGCCTGTGCACCATACCTATAGTCCTAAAGGGGTCCTTGAGTATTACACGCCTTACTAGCCAGATTAGAACCTGGCACCAGGTAACAGGCTACAACACTACTCTGCTTTCTGAGCAGCAACAAAAAACAATAAATCATTTAGAAAACTCCAAATGGAGGGAAGGAGGGAGGGAAAGAGAGAGAGCGGGGAGGAGAAGATTTTTAGTTCCTGATTGCAATTTGGCCAAAAACATCAACTTCCCTGCCTGGGACTAACGCAAATTACAAACACTACTCTGGCCTTTGTGTCTGAGGTGACTGTTCTAATCTGTCAACAAAAAGGCGTGTGGCTGCTGTGTTTTAGCAGGAGGGAGCGGGCTTGCCCTCAGCCATCCACACTTTCTCACCTGGTATTCCCTCATTAACAGAAGCCCAGGATCCTTGAGGATTTCATGACCAGGAAACAAGGCAAAAGGAGCCGGGCCCACATGGCCACAGGAGCCCCATGCTCTCACAACCATCCCTTCATTGCACCCTTCACCCACTCCACAGGGCACCTGCCTGTGGGTCTCATGGTGGCACTTGCCAACCTGCTGCCTCTCCCTGTATCAGGACTATCTCTATCTCAGTTGACAAGCTGAAAAATTGCCAGCAGAACCTTGGAAATCCAGAAGCTTGACAGTTCCTACAGATGTGATACAACATAGGACTGCAAGAAAACAGACTCACAGCCAGCCACACTTGATGAGCTCACACCACAGGCACACACAAACACACCTACACACTCATATGCACACATACATGCACACACTTACATACACACCACACATGCTCATGCATTGACACACACTACACTTTCATATACCCTCACTCTCTCTCTCTCTCTCACACACACACACACACACACACACACACACACACTAGGCTGACGTCCGCAAGCATGTCCCGATCATGCTTTGGGAGTTGCCACCTTCAAGATTTCTGGCCCAAATGGGGATCTAGTGGTGAGAAGATGGCCTCCTCAGAGTACCTTGGCAGGCCATGTGCTTGTCCACAGGAGAAGAAATCTGAGACTCCAGAGGGAGTCCAGCTGGCAAGTCAGCACTGACCACAGCACTCGATGCCCACGTCGCCCTGTCTACACTCCCTGATGGGCCAGTGCACAAACACCAAACCCAGCGCCAGACCTTCAATGCCCCGCAGCTCTTCTGAGGAGAGGACCAGGCACAAGATCTGGGGGCCTGGGCCAGACAGTGCTCAGCCTCCTTTGGGTGAAGTCACAGTGACCCCAAGTGGTCACTTTGGTAAGGCACCCTCTAAACCTGGTGTCGCCTTCCAGGGGCAGCAAGGTGGGGAGTGGGCTGCAGAGACCCAAGTAGAAGAGGAAGAGAGAAAGGGCAAAGGCTTCCACATACCTCTTCCTCGCGGAGTTGGGACATACAGGGCCTATTCCTTATTTGTCTTAAAGCCTGGGGATAAGGGGACCAAAGGCAAATCCAGATGGGGATAGTTCAGCTGCAGCTTCCACTTCCTTAGCAGGGAGAACTTGTTCACAGCAACAACCCAGAACAGGGACGCTGCCGCAGGACAGAGCTGATGAGCTGTGTTTCTCATTAATTCCACCAGCAACAAGAACGCTCCATCTGGGAACAGTCCTTAGAAGTATTATTTTTCTTATCAAAATGGGCTTGTTAGGCCAGTCCCTTTCCTTTAAATCAGGATGGAATTGGCTGCTTCTCTTGCAACTTGATCATGCACACCCAAAAAAGCAGGGAGATGGCCTCAAAAGCCTGGCTTGTTCAGAAAACCCTGAAGATGCACCTGTCGTTATCCAAAGAGATAAGTGTGGGGAGGCTGGGAGCTCAGATCTCCATTTAACTAAAAAGTAGATTGGTGCCTATCTGGTGTGATTTCAAAGGCTCTCCAAAGATCCTCTCCACATATATCCCCTATGAAACTTCCGGTCTCCACATTCCACTGATGGCAACTTTATGAGGAACCCTATATTAGTCCATGGGTTTCCATGAATTATTTTACCAGAGCTGCCTTTGCATGCCCTGTTTTCTCTGTCTGGGATGCCCTCCCTGCCACCAGGTGTCCCTGGATCCTTCAAAACCCAGTCCAGATATTCTTTCTTAGAAATCTCCCAGCATTCCCCACCACTGCCGCCATACTGCTTCTATGCCTGTTTTCTCACTACACTGCATACTGAAAGAAATCAAATCTTTGACCCAAAAGACCTAAGAGTCTAGTGAGGAAACCAATATGAAAACTAACAACAACAACATAATTCCTATAAAAACTACAGATTGACTGCAAGTTCCTTGGGGACAGGGTCCTCAGTTTGTCCCTTTCTGTGAAGGTAGGCACCCAGTGCTCTAGGGCCAATCACATCCCTAAGCTCAGTTTCATAGACTTGAGCTTCACAGACACTTGGGAGATGATCCCAGGGATTTAGAGATGGAAAGGTTCATATTTCCTCATGTTCACCTGAGCCCAAGTAAGCCTGCAGACCCCAAGTGTCTTATTCATGTTTTTGCTAACAAGAGACAGCAATCTCAGTTCCTTGGGCCTCCTTCTCCCTACCACTTTCCCTGCTGGCAACAGCAAGCATGAAGAATAGGTTTCCAAAACAGGGCGAAGTGAGTCATTCTGCTTTTATCACCACAATCTTTGCAGTGTAGGTGAGAATGTGCTAGCTTCTGTTCCTCTCTAGCCCTAATTAATCTATGAATGCTCATTATGCCCCATTCTGACCACTAGAGAAATCCATATTTCCTTCCCTCTATCTTTCCTTATCGTAGCTTGCTTCAAGTTCCAACTCAAATACCTCCTCTGGAAAGACTTATCTGACTGTTACAACCCATGCTGATCTTGTCCTGTTAGCAGCCCCTGCTTCGGTCCTGTATTAGTCCATTGGCATTACTATAAAGGAATACCGGAGGCTGGGTAATTTATAAAGAAAGGAGGTTTGGCTGGCTTACAGTTATGCAGGGTGTATAGGACACATGGCACCAGCATCTGCTTCTGGTGAGGGCCTCAGAAAGTTTACAACCATGGGGGAAGCCAGAGGGGGAGCCAGCACATCACACAATGAGAGAGGGAGCAAGGTTAGGGGGAGGTGCCACACACATTTAAACAACCAGATCTGACGAGAAGTCACTCACTATCTTGAGGACAGCACCAAGCCATTCATGAGAGATCCGCCCCCATGACCCAAGCACTTCCCACTGGGCCCCATGCCAACGCTGGGGATGATAAGGCAACATGAAATTTGGAGAGGACAAGCATCCAAATTATAACAGGTGCCAAATCACTCTCGAATTCCAGTTTGCTTACTTCACTCTCCTCCTGGCCTGTAAGACTCAGGGATGGGAACCATGCTATGATGTGTTGGAAAGAACAGGGGATTTGGATCCCAAACTTAGTTTTATCATGTATTAGTTTTGTGACCTTGACCAAGGAATAGACTTCTCAGAGCCTCTGTTTGCTCAGCTGCAACACCCTATCGGTAGCGCTGCAGGGAAATTAAACCACATGCGTGAGTCTTTAAGAAGCTCAGTTATATATAACTGCATAACTCTTTGCCATCAGACACACAGAAATTCTTCATTTTTTACCCCTCTTTTCCTTCCTTCCCCTTCGTCATTATTCTTTTCCATGTAGCTTAGTGCTTGGCATATTATGGGTGCTCACTAAATAATTAATTTACTTTTTTAGAACAGATTCCTTTTCATCCCCAAAAAGGCAAGGCTAATGTCTTGTTCAGCTCGCATAGCCTTGTGCCTGACACAAAGGAGGCCCTTAATAATATTTGCTGAGTGGATGACTATGCTTTAGGGGTTCCAAGAAGAATGGGTGTGAGGTGAAAAAGTTGAGAAAAGCATCAACCTCCAAGCTGAACAAAGAAAGTTCTATAAGGAATGGAAAGCAGTGATTTCCTATGGGATGAATTTTCTGTGCTATTGTTAAAAAAGGGAACAGAGTCATTTATATGTTACCACTTGCAGGAATTGGATGGAGAGATAAAGGGGGCATTGATAGAGAGCAATGGGGTCTTGAAAAAGTGAGAAATCCCTAGGAGTACTCAGAGCGCTGATATATAAGCGCACTAGCTATGCCTCCGATACATGTTTTTCTTTTCCAGCAGAACTGTATTTTACCTGCTGGCAAAGAGCAACAATTCACTTGTACCATGGAAGAAAGCTGCTGAAAATCAAAGTAAAGCAGCAGGCGCAAACCTATAGGCGAGTCCCACTTTTCCATCCTCTAGACAGAAAACCTGGGAAGAGAGTGTTTTAAATTCTGCTCTGCAGTTTTCTGGGAGAAGATGATTCCATTGTAAATTATTGAACATTTCATTTAAGCTTCATAAATAAGAAACTGGGATGAAAGTGTTACATGTTAGATCTGTTTGGCAATGCATAATTTCTTCCTCCCTCGGTCTGTCACCCTTCATCTATGCTGGAGAATTTCTACTTCATTATAGGCAATTGAAGGTCTCAATCAGTTCCCTGAGAAAAGTAGTTTATGTCCCAAAGGGAATCTCATTTCTGCAACCAAGGATGTACCTGGGACTCACTGAGCATATTGACAGAGATAAATGTGTGCTTCAAAGGGATCTGGGGGTGTTGCAATTGCCCACTCAATCTAGAGACAGGTACTTGGCCCAGCCAGGGCAAGGTCCTCACTGCCACCTGGACTCCCTGTGTCACTGGTTTCCAACACAGCCAACAGGGTACGCTCCAGCAAACCAACAACAGATGTACCCATGACCAGCCTTTACTTGCCTGAGGCAGTTTTTATAGTAGATGAGAACACACACACACACACACACACACACACACACACACACGCACGTACTCAAAATCCAGGAGTAGTTCTCTGTGCAAAATAGTAAAATATTAGCTACCACCACTAAGACCCAGGCTTTGAATTTTAGTGGACTTTAAACACTTTGATTCATGTAATCTTCATAATGACCCTCAGATATAGATGCTGTTATTATTCTCATTCTTCAGAAACTGAGGCTCAAAGATGTTAAGTAATCAAAATTACGTAGGTAGAAGGTAGAAGAGACTGAATATAAACATAAATATGTCAGACTTCAAAGGCTCTCTAACTTCAAAGTTTACCTCCACTGGTGTTGCCACTTTAGAGAAAGAAAGAATTAAGGGTTGGGAAAGAAAGAAGCTGGTTTAAGAAAAGAAAAAGAGGGCTGATTCTGATGCCTGCCCAGACAGGGCTTAAGGACTACATTCCTTGGGGGAACTGGCCTGGTAAGCTCTGCCATGCTTCAGCAATATTTATTGCATGGGCTGCCCTAAAGCCCACTGAGGAAGGGGATGAAGAACGCCTGGCTGCCAGGCAGCGTTCCTCTCGGCCAAGCCAAGCCATTTGTTAAAGAACTGTTGCTCAAAGTATTTCCCATCAAAATCAGGGGGAAAAAAAGTATTTCCCATCAAAATTCTAGAGAAATCACAGCTGCCCTGAGGAGCCAGTGAGATGGAAGGAAGTAATAGGACATCCCATTCCTCCTAAAAGCCCTGAACTCAGACCAAAATCCAGGGGGCATCTCTAGCTGGTCACAGACCGACTCTGTGCCACAGTTTCTTTTTATAAAAAGATGATGTATTGTGTTGAATAACAGTCCCCTCAAAATGCATGTCCACCCCAAACTTGTGAGTGTGACCTTATTTGGAAATAAGGTATTTACAGATACAGTACAGTTAAGATGAGGTCATACTGGATTAGGGTGGTCCGTAAATTCAATGTGACTGGTATGTTTATAAGAGGGGAAGACACAGACACATAGGGAAGGGCCACGTGTCTACAGAGGCAGAGTCTGGAGTGACGCAGCTACAAGCCAAGGAATGCCAGGGACTGCTGGCAACCACCAGAGCCTAGGCCCCCCAGAGCCTTCAGAGGAAGCATGGTCCTGGCAACACCTTGATTTCAGACTTCTAGACCTCAGAACTGTAGGAGGACACAATTCTGTTGTTTTAAGCCACACCCTGTGTGGTAATTTGTAACAGCAGCCACAGGAAGCTAATGCAGATGGAGAAAAGACTGCTTATCCCACCTTCCTCTCAAGGTTGTGATGACACTTCAAAGCACATTCCATTTTGAAAAGCACAGATATTATATAAACACAGAATAGCACAGCAATCAGCCATGAGTCCCTGCAAAGCCCCACAAAGAGCCTACTAGAAGGACTCGGACTGACCATTAGAGGCCCCCGGGTGATCACTTGATTTTGTTGGTTTTGTTTTTTTTGTTTTTTGGTTTTTTTTAAGACAGAGTCTCTCTCTGTCACCCAGGCTGGAGTACAGTGGCACGAGCTCAGCTCACTGCAACCTCTGCCTCCCAAGTTCAAGTGATTCTCCTGCCTCAGCCTCCCAAGTAACTGGGACTACAGGAGTGTACCACCACACCTGGCTAATTTTTATATTTTTAGTAGAGATGGGGTTTCACCATATTGATCAGGCTGGTCTCAAACTCCTACCTCAGGTGATCCACCCACCTTGGCCTCCCAAAGTGCTGGCATTGCAGGTGTGAGCCACCACACCTGGCCTTTTTTGGGTTTTTCTACAATCCCAGTCCTAATAGATAAAGATGAGTTTGACACCAGTTGTATCAGATGAAATAGCCCTCAAAGAATCCCAAGCACCTATGAATATAACCACCTTATGAGGCAAAAAGGACTTTGTAGGTGTGATTAAATTAAATATCTTGAGAAGGAGAGAGTAGCCTGTACTATCCAGGTGGGTCCAAAGTGATCATAAGGACTTTCATAAGATGAATGTAGGGAGGTCAGAGTCAGAGTAGATGCGATGACAGGAGCAGAGGTCAGAGAGAGAACAGATCTGATCATTCGAAACTGCTGGCTTGGAAGATAATGAGACCATGAACCAAAGAATGGAGGCAGCGTCTAGAAGCTAGAAAAGGCATGGAAGTGGATTTTCCCCTAGAGCCTCCGGAAAGAACACAGCCCTGCTGAACTACTTTAGATTGCAGACCACCTGAACTAACTGTAAGAGAATCCATTTTTGTTGTTGTAAATCACTAAATTGTGGTGATGTGTTACAGCAGCAATGGGAAACTACTACACCAGTCAAACCAGTTAGTCTGAAAATGAATGTGAAGGAGGACAGGGAGAGAACCCAGAGATTCAGATATTCTAGAAGCCTTTCAGGGATCCTTTGTAGAAACCCCCCAAAAGATTTCCTCAGAGAAGCTTATACCCTTTAGTGGGATGGTTTTTGCATTTCCTCTGTCTTCCTCGACTCCCCTGGAAGTTATTCTAAAATTAGATGCACAGCTTTAGATATTCTGAGGCCTGAATTACTGAACTTGGCAAGGAGCCCACAGCAACGGAGCTTCTGCATGCCCTATTTGACAGCCCTGTGCTTAGAAAAAAAGTCCATCTACTCTTGCTCCCTTGAAGGGACCTAGGAGTCCCATATGGCCTCGACTCCTATAAAAGGTGTAGCTTGGTCTTTGTATATAACATTCAAGAAATGCTTTACAGGCCCCTGTCCACACTGTCTCTCTTGATTACATATTTCCGAAATTCACAATTCAAGCAAGAGATTTCCCTCACTGGTTCAAGCCAACCTGAGACACTAAGCATACAAGGAGTCCTTGTATCCTTCGGTGAGCACACCTCTGAAGGTCACTGACAAGGCAGCCTCAGTGGCTTCCCAGAGAGCCTGGCTGCAAGAAGGAAGCTACGCATGGGCTGATTCATCCTGTTTGGGATTCCTAAGTAGTGAAATTGGGATTTCCTAATAGTTGAAATTAGGAGAGTATTCAAGGAGGACTAAACACAAGGTATGAACAGGCATCTAAGATCATTTTGTTCCCTGCTTTCAGCCTTCCTTGTCCTGCCCCATACACAGAATAATGTTTGTTTCTCTACTCACTGATAGATCTGGTACCTGGCACTGAATATGGAGTTGGAATATCTGCCATCATGAACTCACAGCAAAGTGTGCCAGCCACCATGAATGCCAGGACTGGTGAGTAGGAGGACTGCTGAGGAAGAAAACCAGGTTAGCCTATAAACCTAAGAAGTCATGGAGGCTTATCCCGGCAAAAATTAGTCAGAAAGCAATGTCTCCCAGTGAACGGGTCTCTGGTGACAACTGTCAGCCTAAATACAACATCCACCCTATACCTAACCTCTGACCTCTGACCTGCAGGATGGAGTCACCCTCTTCCCCACAGACCTATGCTCGCCACCCCCCGACCCCTGCCAGAGTCTGAAGAGCTGCTCAGAGTTGTACAGAGCAGACATGAAAAAGCCTAAATAGGTTGATGCCATTGCAGGCCATGTTTTTATCTAGACTACCCCAACAGCAGGCAGAATATGGGGCATCCTTCACCCTGTATGTACCATAGAGGCCCTCACAAAGGCCACTTGAGTGAAGACCTAGACTTGCAACAACCCATTAAATCTGAGGGCAGAAGAAAAGTCCAGTTGAGACCCTTGCTGCTCTAGATTCAGCAGTTTTGCTTCTAAATCCTGGATAAATTTCAAAGTCATTTCAGTAGCTATGGTACTAGTAGTCTGGGCTGGGCTAGGGATTTTAGACCAACCTCTCTAGAGAACCACATGGACAAAGGTCTCCAGGTCCTCAGATCTAGATATGCTAGATCTCAGAGCTAGATATGTTCTAACCAGATCTAGGCCTGCTAGATCTGGTTAGAACAAGTCAAAATAGCCTCAGGGTTGGAGGCTACTATTGCCAAGAAGGGCATATCCCTACTGGGTGGTGGCTACCATTTTGTCCTTATTGGTTTATTGAGAAAGGATGGAAGAAAATGAATATGGAGAGCTTGAAAATCAGCAGTCAGCTCTGTCCCAGAGGTGGATGCAATCCAGTGGTATCAGAGCTCACAATGCCTTTCTGCAGATTGTTTGTCTGTTTGCCAAGCCTCTGGCCATCATTCAGAGAGAAGGTGCTTAGTAAAACGTGAGGTAAGTGTCATCAATGACAAACCAGTGTTCACAGTCAGCAGGCCTGCTGATAGCTTGGAAACACGCAGGGCAGGCCAATAAATACTGCCCTCCTCTGGAACCTGTGTAAAATAGGCCATTTATTTCAATCCACAGAACTTGACAGTCCCCGAGACCTCATGGTGACAGCCTCCTCGGAGACCTCCATCTCCCTCATCTGGACCAAGGCCATTGGCCCCATTGACCACTACCGAATTACCTTTACCCCATCCTCTGGGATCGCCTCAGAAGTCACTGTACCCAAGGACAGGACCTCGTACACACTGACAGATCTAGAGCCTGGGGCAGAGTACATCATTTCCATCACTGCTGAGAGGGGTCGGCAGCAGAGCTTGGAGTCCACTGTGGATGCTTTCACAGGTACCAGGGCAGCAGAAATCCCAGCTAGGTTCAGGGATCAGTGGATCTTAGTGTGAGAAATTCATCCAGGTAACTCACTCTTCCAATGTTCCATTTCCTTTGGAGAAAAGAGATGGGTAGAAAAGTATAGAGGCAAAACCAAGAAGTGCATCAAGAGGGAAGGTTTGGAAGTAAAGCGGAGAGGTGAGCAACAGCGCTACCTGCCTAAAACTGTCGGGTTGCTCTATGGCCTTGACATACTTCATTCTGTCCATCTTTCCCTGCTGCAGTAAATCAGTGGGAATTCAGAGGATCTGTGGGATCATATTAAATTCCTTCCAGGGTATAGGCTTTCAATCCTGGGTCAGTATTATGATTAACTCACAGAGGTATTTCTGATTTTAACAGAATCCATTTTCTCATATTTGGATTGGAAAAAGTAGAGTGAAAAGGACTGGAGAGTGAGGAGGTGGAATCTCTGGGTCAGTGGGTGAACGTGTAGCCCTTATTAGCAAGGAGAGCAGATCCCTTTATCCCAGAAGTTCTTCTAGCCCAGTGGCCCGTCTCCTCACATGTTTCATCCATCTCCTCTCTTTGCAGGCTTCCGTCCCATATCTCATCTGCACTTTTCTCACGTGACCTCCTCCAGTGTGAACATCACTTGGAGTGACCCATCTCCCCCAGCAGACAGACTCATTCTGAACTACAGCCCCAGGGATGAGGAGGAAGAGATGACAGAGGTCTCCCTGGATGCCACCAAGAGGCATGCTGTCCTGATGGGCCTGCAACCAGCCACAGAGTATATTGTGAACCTTGTGGCTGTCCATGGCACAGTGACATCTGAGCCCATTGTGGGCTCCATCACCACAGGTGAGGCTGGAGGACTTGGCAGCAGGTGATGAAAGGGGTTCTCACAGTAGCCTTTGACACATCGATGAAATTTTAAAAGAGAAAGACCCAAGGAGTAGGGGACTGCTTCTATGGCTAAAGAAAGTCCATGAGGTGTTCTGAAACAGCTACTCCCTCTAGTGCTACAGAAGATGCATTAGATGAGAAGCTCCCATTTGGAAGGTGGGACGAAGTCAATGTCTTGAGGAGGTCAAAGCTTGACTGCATTTGTCCAAAAGACCTCCCATTACCAGCCTAGAGAAAAAAACACTGAAGAAAGCTAGTCTCCAAGAGGAATCCCTCTACAGTGAAGAGACACCTGTTTCTATTCTGGAAAGCCATCTCTTGACTGCCCAGAAAGGTCACTGGTACAAGTGATGCTTCCTTAGTCTCACATGGAACTAGCATGCAATCAGGTAGTGACCTGGCATTCAGAGAATGGGATTGATTCGTATTTTGCTTAGAAAACACAGGCACTCTGAGATGAATTGGACCAGTCCTAGCTTATTCTTCCCAAATATAGTTACTTTCAAATATGAGGTACATGTGGGTGAAGGCATGTATGTTTGGGTTGTTTCCTACTCACAAATTGGACAAGAAGATTAAACACTCAATTGATCAACTCTGTGATCCCCTAGCAGTCAAAAAAAAATCCATGGCATAAATGAAAAACAATTTAGGAAAATGGATTTGTTCTGGACTTGGGCTCTGAAATCCCTATACAGTCAATAGACAGTCTTCAAAACTAAAACCAAAGGTGGCTGCTAAAAATAAGAGATACAGGCAAAATTGGGTTTGTCTTTAAAAAGCTAACTGAGAGAAAATGTCTGTATTTCTCCCAGTTCAAAACAAAACATATGAACTTTAAAAAAAAAAAAAGTTCCTCGTTGGCCTGGAGATAGGTAACAGGTACAGAGCTTGCCAACTTGACTTCTTGTTGTTAAAATGTTCTCCATTAACTTAGCCTTGGCCATACCTACAAGGTTGCAAGTGAAAGATGAGCCTGACCATGGTTTTAAGGATATTTTATTACACAGAAAGATCTTGTCTGCCTTTGGGACAACATTGGCTTTTGATCAACATAAAACCAGGGATGAGAATTTCTTTTTCACACTGTACTTTCTGTCTTTTTCCCACAACCACTGGGTCCTTGTAGGAATTGATCCCCCCAAAGATATCACAATTAGCAATGTGACCAAGGACTCAGTGATGGTCTCCTGGAGCCCTCCTGTTGCATCTTTTGATTACTACCGAGTATCATATCGACCCACCCAAGGTAACAAAGTTATTTGATTTCTCAAAGATACTAGGATTTGGGTGAAGATTATGGGAGAACTAGCATATCCCACAGAACATCCACTCCTGCCTGCATTTTTCCTCCTCTCTGTGGCATGCTCCATCGGAAGGAGAGTGGGCTGGTGAGCAGCCAAGAAACCTTGCACTCACCAATGCCTCTTGAGAAAGGCTTGATTATATTCATCCAGAAAGCAGGCCTTTCACTAGCAGAGTTAACTGGTCACCATTATCTAGGCAGTGTCATGAGAAACAAAGGGCCCTAGAAGAATCTGCCAAGAGCAAGGGTCACATGAACTTTCCTATGAGAATGAAGTTTAAGATCAGGATCCAGAGGGATGGCTAAAGACCCAGCAAAGCCAGATGGAGCCTTGGAGGGAATTACAGTGATGTGGTCCCATTTCAGCCACTCCAGCCAAGTTATGAGTCAGAGGAAATTGGCCCAGACCTCACCTGCATCCTGCCAGTTCTTGCTGGTACATGTGGCATTGTTAAGGAAGTAGAAGGCACACTCACTTCCAGTGAGGACACAGACAGTTCTCCAGGCTACACTGTCTCTAGACTGTGTGGACTGCTCCTTGCATCAGTGCCCTCTACACTGCCTTAGAGAAAACCAGCTTGTTAGGAAACCACTTAATAGGTAGCTCATTTTTCTTTGCTCCAAGGAGCCCAGAAAGTAAAGGAGTAAGACCAGTGTGCAAGGCCTCTTCACACTCCAGCATTCCAGTCCATGAACCATTTATCGTCCCTCCCCACTAAGTGCTAAGCCCACACCCATCTGTGCTTCATTAACATAGACTGTTCCAGGGGCTGCTTGAATGAGAGGGCTGCTGAACTTTAACTATAGATTCTGCTCTTCTCCAGTGGGACGACTAGACAGCTCAGTGGTGCCCAACACTGTGACAGAATTCACCATCACCAGACTGTACCCAGCTACCGAATACGAAATCAGCCTCAACAGCGTGCGGGGCAGGGAGGAAAGTGAGCGCATCTGCACTCTGGTGCACACAGGTACGCGTGTCTCCATGCTGTGTCAAGTCAGGACCCTGGCTGAGGACCTAGGTGAAGTTGTTAGGGCTCATACGAAGGTTCTGAACAGTGAGGCTCCATTTCAGGGTGCTCTTCCCACTTACTGTGTTGTGCAGGGCAATTTGCAATTTCTCTCCCCCTGATATTCCTCGCTAATACTAAACATTTAGAAAGTCACCCTCTAGAAGTCTTGCTGGTTTAGGTTAGGCATGTTCATGAAACTTCCAACATAAATAGTGCCCTTTCAAAGACATGTGGTGGAAGTGAAATCTAAAACAGACAACTGAATCATTCATCTGATTTTGTAAAAGACTCGGATAAGGAAATTTCATCTCAAAGAAGAAAAGGGTCATTATTCCAGTAACGAAATTGGGGTCATGAAATTCATCATCAGATATGGCCAGAAACCACCAAGAAGCTGCATTTGCTCTTGCTTTGTGCTCCAGGGAGAAAGAAGGCACCAAAGTGGCCATAACTCCTTCACCCTGGATGAAAGCAGTGGAGGTGATGTGGCTCCATGGACATCCTGGGCTGCCTGTAGGAGCACCGTGTCACTCATGTCTCTGACAGGGCCCCCAGTCAGATCCAGACGTCTTCTGCATGCTCCATCAGCTCTTGCATAATGACTAGAGGAAGGGAGGTGCAAGGGAGAGGCTGGCTTGCGATACAGGAAAGTGGGGAAGGGTAGTCCAAATCCCATGGCCTCCCTCTTGAAAACAAGCCCATGCGATGAGCCTGAGGAGAAGGCTCTTTTGGTAGCGCCACTGATCCTCTGCCTCTGGCCCCTCAGCAAGTATACCATGCAGAACTTCCAAAGATTTTCTGTAGAACTCACTAGCAGGCACAGCCAAAGTTTTCTGTTCCCAAACCCTAGACCAAACCTCCTAGTTAAGCCATCATTCCACAGCACATGGGAAAACATCCAGCTTGCTTTATCAGGAGAATACCTGGATTTTCTACAGTTGCTTAATTTCCCTGGAGAACGGTATTTTTCAAAGGAGGAAAATATACTTTGGAATTCCTCAGTGCTTAAGTAGATGTCCTTAGAAGCTCAGAAATAGCATCTCTAAAGCAATGGGTCAAGAAACATTCCTTCAAAAACACAAAAATTATCCTTCTAAAGACAGCGCTGGATATTCTTGTCTTCCCTAGTCTCCTTCCAGGCTTATAAGTACAGATAACTCAGCCATTCAGTCCTGCTCCGTCTATTAAATTACCTGTGACCACTAAAATATCAACAAGTGTTGACCAGAAGTGGAGTCCAAACAAAAAGAAGCCTCCATCCCACCTTTCTGAACCTAGAAATTCATATTAAAGAAATTAGCCTTTTTCCCATTGAGGACAATAAAGTGTATTTCAAGACCCTTCTCACCCCAAGATAAAAGAGAGCAGCAAATTTAGTCAAAAACTCATTTCTTTAGCAGGGCATGGAGTCTCAGCTACTAGGGAGGCTGAGGCAGGAGGATCACTTGAACCCAGGAGTCCAAGGCTGGAGTGAGCCACGATCATGACACTGCACAGCAACCTAAGTGACAGAGCAAGACCTTGTCTCTCAGAAGAAAAAAATTCCTTGGATTCTTGGTCATGAGCGGCTAGTATCTCTAAAGCAGATATTTGGATCAGCAACTCAAATGGTGTGCTTATCCAAACTGCCATCCCTCAAGTCTAGGCAGAACTATTTTGCCACCTTCCAATAACTAGATTGCCCAGAATGTCTTATTTTGCTGTTGCTTGTTTGCTGTTCTTCTACCTTGAGATCTATGATCTTACAACTTTCAGAAGTGAGTACTGCTGCAGGGTGTCACGGTTGTCTCATGGCATCATGCATGTCTCAGAGAGATCAAGCCAAGTATAGTGTCATCAGGGCTACATTTGAAAAACTCTTTGAACACATAGATTATGGACACAATCCACATTTTAACATTAGGAAAATATTTTCCTGGTTGTTTCTTTGTCATAAAGGACATAGGCAAGTGAAAAAACACTTTCAATTAGAGAATAGGGCCAGATCAACAGCAGGTCTTAGTTCTCAAAAGTAAATTGCATGATGCTTAGGTTGAGCTGATACCCGAACTGTTTTAATAACATTCACTTGTGGCTGGGCGCGGTGGCTCACGCCTGTAATCCCAGCACTTTGGGAGGCCGAGGCGGGTGGATCATGAGGTCAAGAGATCGAGACCATCCTGGCCAACATGGTGAAACCCCACCTCTACTAAAAAAATAGAAAAATTAGCTGGGCATGGTGGCACATGCCTGTAGTCCCAGCTACTTGGGAGGCTGAGGTAGGAGAATTGCTTGAACCCGGGAGGCAGAGGTTGCAGTGAGCCGAGATCACACCACTGCACGAAAGAGCAAGACTCTGTCTCAAAAAAAAAAAAAAAGAAAAATACACAAAAAAATCCACTTGTAATAAATTCTAACCTGATGGAACAGAAGCACAGTAATAAGGCAAAGGCTTAAAGCATGGGCAAGTAAGACTAGAAAGATGATCCTATGACAAGCACACACTCTGTTCCCCCAACAGGCCCTCTTGACCTCCCTAAGCCTGGAAGAATCCTCTTGACTCCTAATGCAACAAAAAGAATACCCAGGACTCAGTTCTGAATGAGACTTGTGAGCAGTGAAACAATCATCCAATAATCAGATTTGACTTTTGAGGCAACCTGACTGACCCCACGTAGACATTCCATGGATGTACCTTCTATATTCTCTGTCCTAGGGATACTCCTGACCCTATGGAGTTCCCACCACACGTCCTGAAGCTCATCAACAGAGATCTTTCCACGAGGCACATCCTAGCATTTATAAAAGTGCAAATCCTGGGAAGTGTGATTATCTCATTAACTATAAAATTTTAACAACTGCCATGTGTTCTTGGTTGCTACATCTAGATTCAAATGTTGAAAACCCATTCCAGCCATACCTTGAAGTCCTTTGTAGTACCTGGCACAATACTGTGCACGTAAGAAGTTAATGAATTATTTAAAAGGAAGAGCTGGGGGCAGTTGGGGGAGAATTGGATACTTGAGAGGCGGGAGGAAGGAAGAAATGGAAGAGGCTGATGGAACCAGAAGAGGAGAAAGGGAAGAGGTTTTTGCTCACTTCATTATTTTGAAAAGTGCAGCAGCAGTCGTGCACCATGAGTGGAACTTCTGAGATCATTCCCTGCACTTCCACTAGGCAGCTGCTCTGACCTTTAACTGATAATTGATTCTGTTTCAGCCATGGACAACCCTGTGGATCTGATTGCTACCAACATCACTCCAACAGAAGCCCTGCTGCAGTGGAAGGCGCCAATGGGTGAAGTGGAGAACTACGTCATTGTCCTCACACACTTCACAGGTGGGTGTCTGCAGGCCTACAGATCAGGCAAGTGGAAATGGTGGCAATTGGGGCTGCAGACCAGTATGATGTGAATACACAAAACATTTTGTCCATCTGAAGGACAGATTAGAAATGTTCCTGCTTCAGGTATACTCGGAAGCCCTCGAGATAGCCCCAAACTTTAGGCCAGGCACAGTGGCTCATGCCTGTAATCCCAGCACTTTGGGAGGCTGGGGTGAACGGATCACTTGAGGTAAGGAGTTCAACACCAACCTGGCCAACATGTTGAAACCCCGTTGGTACTAAAAATACAAAAATTAGCCACACCTGTAGTCCCAGCTACCCAGGAGGCTGAGGCAGGAGAATTGCTTGAACCCAGGAAGTAGAGGTTGTAGTGATCTGAGATTGCACCATTGCATTCCAGCCCAGGAGCTGCAGCAAGACACCATCTCAAAAAAAAAAAAAAAAGATATCCCTAAACTCTGCAAACTGTATCAAATCTAGGAACTGAGAAAGCTGAATCTAAAAGGTGCAAGAAAGGCAATTAACCAAAGGCAAGTTCAAAAACAGAGCAATAGCACTAGGAGGATGAAACTCAGAACGGAGCTAAGATTTGCCCCCAGAATGCAACAAACAAGAAAGCAGGCTTTTCTAAATATTTGCAGAGCAAGAAAAACACTGAAGATATGGGACTACCAAGCTTGGAACAGATAATACATGATCAGAGGGGACAAAAGATTCAGGACTACTAAACTCTTCTGTTGTCTCTGTCTTTTCTACTCATATCTAGCACAACAGGTTTCACCAACACAAAATCCTGAATTTCACTGTCTTCTGCATCATGCTTGTTCACCTTTAACCATTTGAAGTTGAACAGAACAGAGAAGTCCCAAGCAAAATAGTGTTGAGTCTCCAAGTCTCTACGCTTAGGGAAATTATTTCACTTCCTACATCAAACACGTGATCACATTAATTGTTTTGGGTTACATTCAGGAATCCAGAGAACAAAGATACCCGAAGACAGAAGGCAGGCAGCTGTCTTCGTCTTCAAAAATGGCAGAGAAAGCCAATTCTGAAAGCTGCAAAGAAGTAAATTCATTGTCAAAGCTTGGGAAGGTAAAAACTCAAACAGACTATTAAACAACTTAGAAAAGGAAGTAGTGATATACCAGCACAGGTTCACTGAGCGAGAATAAGTTTTATCAAAACTACTTTATATCTTTGCTTTCATTGGCAAATCTGCTAGTACATTTGTATTTCAACCAGGCATTAGAAAACCTCATTACCCTTTAGTCCTTGGTTAACATGGAAAAATACATGAAAGGTCCTATTTGGAGTTAGCGAGAACTGTAGCTGACTGAATGATCCTCCATGAAGAATGGATATCATTACTATGGATATGTCCTAACCCCTCTGTGTGCATGCACAATCCATGTCAATTCCTGCCATCCCTCCTTGCGTACTATGATTCTCCATTTTTTAACTATCACCATGCTTTCTCAAGCCTCCATGCATTTACATATGCTGTTTCTTTCAGGGTTTCAGCCCTATCTCTGTCAAAGCTTCCCTAAAGGCGGTCAGACACATATGCTCACAGACACAAAACACACAGCTCCACCAAAGCAATGAACTTCCATTCATTCAACAAATACTTCTGATGCCCTCCCATGTGCCATACACTCTATAAAGCTATAAGGATTCATAAACAATAACTGAGTTCTCATCTTTATGGAACTTACTTCTAATGATGTTGCAGAGAAGTAAATAGTTATAACTTAATGTGAGCGTGTATGCTATAGGCAGGCACAGAACACCATGGGCCTTGTTCAATGGGCTACTATGATTGGGGTCAAGGTGTGGAGGGAAAGAAAGATGAAAAGTCTTAGATAAAGTGAAAGAAGAGGAGGAGAAGAAAGGGAATTTCAAGAAAAATAGCAGACTGTGCATTTGCAGAGATGTGGGAGTGTGAGCAGTCTAAAGAACTGCCATAGTTTCACATAGCTGAAGCATTGATAAATGGCAAGATGTGCAAAGGGGGACACTGAAAAGATAACGTCCTTACATATGTTCTTCCAAAGCATTAAGTGTTAGTTTGAATTTTAACTTGTTTCTATGCCTTTAGACCACAATAAACCTGAAACCTCAAGGCCCTACCTAATATGAAAATGTGCCTAGTAAACTTTGTTAAATACTAAATAATTTCAAAGTATTCTAATTTTCCAACAGAGGAGTTGGCCTGAACTAATGAACAGTTTTATCAACAGCTTGAATGAATTCAGAGAAGACATGCTTACCAAATTTGTGTATAAAACAATATTGTGGTCAATAGAATCCAAGTTCAAAAATATTTGAATAAACTAAAAACAGTGGCCCAAAATGCAATCAATAAAGCAAAATGCAATAGAAATAAATGCAAAGTTCTGCCATGGGCACAAAAAATCAACTAACAAAATTGGCCTGGGAGGTAGGGGGAGTGGTACAAAGAAAGCCTTTGATTAGCAATAATTTTGGCATATGGCAACAATATCACATGGCATTCCCAAAACCTAACAAACTAGTATAAATCACATGAGCACAGACTGACCCTGTTTATTTCATTGGTCAGTACCTTTCAATTATTGTTCTCAGTTCTCTGAGTTTTACACTTTACCAGGGACATTGATAAACTGTTATTTGTTCAAAGAAAAGCAGACAGGATTGTGAAGGTTTTAAAATTGTCTCATAACTGTGATGGGAAGTGGGGGCCGAATTTTCTCAGTCTAGTGGAGAGAGAACTTGATTAGGAAAGGCGGTGGAGAGGAAGAGGTCATGTAGACAAAGGATTAGATTTATCCTTTATAACTCCAGAGACCCAAATAGAAGTTATAGAGAATCTGACCTGTACATAGAACACTTTTTTTCAATTAAGATGCAAAAAGAGATGAGTGGGGAATCCTTGCATGGAATAACACACCAAGCTAGATAACCTCTAAAAAACTTTTTCCAAAATTCTCTATGAGTAAATCCATGTGAAACACCTTTGGATTTGGTAGATCTTTCCTAAACTGAGTAGCCTTATTCATATTCATCTGATTTCAGTTGCTGGAGAGACCATCCTGGTTGATGGAGTCAGTGAGGAATTCCAGCTTGTTGACCTGCTTCCTAGTACCCACTATACCGCCACCATGTATGCCACCAATGGGCCTCTCACCAGTGGCACTATCAGCACCAACTTTTCTACTCGTGAGTACATGGTCATCTACCTACCCCATATCCCTGGGGACTTTTGTGGATTCTAAAAATGATTAGTTTTCTTGTGGTGGACTAGATTATCACCTATAGGCTTTGGACAGAGCAGCTATGAGCTGTTCTTATTTGAACTGACTACAGCCCAAATTCAATGAAACTGAGCTACAACTTTTGGCCAGCAGACACTGTTTCCTGCTCTCACCCTGGGTGACAGCAGAAGAACCAGGCCAAGTGAGGTCTTTACTCGGAATGCATCTGCCCCAGCCAAGTCTGATGGATATTAAAAGGCTAGATATCTAGGAGAGAGCTACTGAGTAGGAAGTAGACAAAGGTCCCATGTGGAAACATTAGAAGTTCACAAGTGAACTTGCAGACATCAGGGTTTCAGGATACAGGGTCAGTTTGGAAGATACCACATCCAAACCTAGAGGCCCTGTGAGGGAAGGGGAAGTAGCTACAAGAATGATTGTGGCACTGAATGATTATCTTCTGACCCAAGAGCACCCTTTATGGTCCTGTCCAAGCCAGAATGAGGATCAGCATGTAAGCAACCCTGAGACAAGAGAGGTGGGCAAATAGATACCCATGCCTGAAATCAAGCAGGGGGAGGAGCTGGAGAGGCAGGCATGCCTTGGCACTTTCTCCTCTTTGCAGTCCTGGACCCTCCGGCAAACCTGACAGCCAGTGAAGTCACCAGACAAAGTGCCCTGATCTCCTGGCAGCCTCCCAGGGCAGAGATTGAAAATTATGTCTTGACTTACAAATCTACTGATGGAAGCCGCAAGGTGAGGTTTTGCTGGAAAGGGAAAAGACCATTTCTCCCAAGTGAGGCCATGTGGAAACTGACTAGTGGAGTGACCAGGAGGCAGTGGAGGGAGGGGGAAGGAAGCAAACCACAGGGCAATCAGCTTCCCATCAAGGAAACACAGCCTGCTGTTGAGGAGAGAGCCCTAGTCTGCAAGCCGGAAGATTTTGATGATAGTCCTAGCTCTGCTATTACTCTACGTAAATTGAGGCAAAGAGCTAAACCTCTTCAAGGCTTGCTTTCTTCTCCAGCTAATGAGGGTCTCTACCCCTGCAACTTCACTGGGTAGTGCTGGTGCTTCCAATACAATGACACAAAGCACATTGGAAACTCCCAAGTACATGGTATTGGAATAATTTTTCACCAACAGGGCTGAGCAAACATGAGCTGGATACCAAATTCAATAGACTTTTATGCCTCTTGATAAGCATTATAAAGGTGTTATCTGTGTAGCCAGCAGTAAAGAAACAACAAATTTTTGTTTTATTTCATCAGTTGAAACAGGTCATCCAGAACACTGATTTGCAAGTTTTTGTTAGCAAAGGAACCTCTTTTTAAAGGGAACTCATATGCAGAAATCAAAAACATAGAATACATTTCAACCGAGTTAGTCTGCTTTATAGAAATAAGGAGGCCTTGGATCCCACTTCCTTGGCTCTCTCTCTGCTCTCAAGCAAGCCCAGTGCAATCTGAAAACTTCTAGATTCAATAATCCAGGTGTTTAAATGTATCCCAATGTGCATTCCTGAGATAGGAGCTGGACTGATTTCACATGAGAGCTCTCCTCTCTGCTTATTGGTGCAGTTATCTCCTTACTGTGGGATGGAGAGGATGACAATGGCCAATGCAATAGCGACCTAGCTGGCCAAAGGATTTGGCCACTGCAATAGTGACCTAGCTGGCCATAGAATTGCCCTTCCCTACTTTCCCAAATTGCAAGCCAGTTGCTCCCTTCCACCACCCTTCCTTTGGCTCATTATACAGGAGCTGATTGTGGATGCAGAAGACACCTGGATTCGACTGGAGGGCCTGTTGGAGAACACAGACTACATGGTGCTCCTGCAGGCAGCACAGGACACTGCGTGGAGCAGCATCACCTCCACCACCTTCACTACAGGTGAGGGAGCATGGCCATCTCATGCCTTCTTCTCTACTTCCTGAGGTTTGGCTCCTGAGCAGCCTCTGCTGAGACTTGCCCTGGGAGCAGCTTATTTAAAAAGCTCAATTGCCTCCTCCTTCCTTTCCCCTTTCCAAGTCCCTGCCAGGAAACCTCTCACTAACAAGGCAACCACAGGAACCAGCAGCACAAATTCCTGGTTCACCCAGACCAACTAAATGCACCAAGTAAAAACATCAAGTTCTGGCTGGGCACGGTGGCTCATGCCTGTAATCCCAGCACTTCAGGAGGCCAAGGTGGGTGGATCATCTGAAGTCAGTAGTTTGAGACCAGCCTGGCCAACATGGTAAAATCCTGTCCCTACTAAAAATACAAAAATTAGTTGGGTGTTGTGTACATGCCTATAATCCCAGCTACTCAGGAGGCTAAGGCAGGAGAATCACTTGAACCCCAGAGACAAAGGTTGCAGTGAGCCAAGATCATGCCACTGCACTCCAGCCCAGGTGAAAAAGTGAGACTCTGTCTCCAACAAATAAATAAATAAAAATAAAAAGACATGAGGTTCCTTCCAGTTCAGATTTTCTGCAAGTGTTTTTCCAGCAAACTTCATCCTTCTCTTCCTCCTTCCTTTTCTACCTGTCATCAGAGACTCATTTAGCAAAAGCAGACATAGTAAACCCTCAACATTAAACCTGCAGCTCTTCTCCATACACAAAGCTCTTCTGCATTCCTATGGTCTCACTCCGTTCTTGTAACAACCAGTCGGGAAGTCCTTATAATCCCCGTTTCACAGATGATGAAACCAAGGTGGATGAAAATCAAAGACTTATATGGCTAGTAAATATCTGGGTCAGAACTTGAACCCAGGTCTTCTACTGCTAAATGCAGCTGTTCCTGCTGCCTTCCCTCCTTAAGTCAGCAAAAGATACCTGAAAAATGCTGTTAAAGGATTAAACAAAAAGTCCTAACAGGAAATAACCTAATATCTGAGTTTCAAGAGTTATTTGCCAAGCACTGTTTAGCTGCGTTACATGTATTATCTACTGTAATCTTCACAACAACCTACATGCTATGCACTATCATCTCTGTTTTACAAATGAGGAAACTGGGCCACAGAGAGGTGAGGTAACTCACCCAAGATCCCATAGTTCTTAAGTGGGGGAGCTGGAATTTGACCCCAGATGGTTCAGCTCTGGGGTCTGTGCCATTAACATTTCTACCCCTCCCACAGTGCCACTCTACCATCTGTAATGTGAGGCTCCTCAGCCCAGACTTTGAATTCTCTCCCTGCCCCACATTGTGGGTGTGTGGGCTTGCATACATTTGAGGCAAACCCGAGCATGTCCCATATACTCAACCACATTCTGCCTGCCATCTCAGAGCACCAGAATGACTGGATTTCTGTCTGTGCCCCAGAGCTTTGTCCTCCATCCCCAGAGAGGTTAGAGAAAGTCCCCCAGCCCCACCAGGTGTCTTCCCCACTGCACTCCTTCTAAATGACAAAGAAAGACACTGATCAGATACGATAAAATGTCCCAGTGGTTCTACAGAGTGTTGAGATTGTGAACGAGTCCTCTTCTCCCTTCTTTTTGCGCTTCTCAATACCACACTAAGTGTCTTTAAGGAGCACATTAATCAGAAAAACAAATGTTTTAATTAAAAACATAAAAATAAACCTTGGGCACACAAACAAGACATGAATCCAAGATGTATCTATACCAAGTGGAACTTAGAACATGCTTGATCTCTTTTATGGGGCTGGAGTCAATTATGCTCCCCTCTGTGCTCTTTCAACGGTGTCTGATCTCAGAACTAAGGTGTTAGCTTCTTCTTGTTAAGCCCTTCCTTGCCCATTCACAGGTTCATTAAAGAGGCCTCCATGGTCCTCTTTTGCACGCCACCACTTAAAGACCCACGGGTTGGAGCTTTCCATTGAATTAAGAATTTCTTTTCTATTAAAAGGACACAGATGACAGACACTTAAACCGAGCTCCCAATTTGCATATTTATTAGTCTTAATTAGTCATTTTATCCCCAAAATGCATGGGCTTCAGTGTTTGCTCTGTGTAGTATGGGCTTTTAATTCCCACTCTGGTGATGCCACAGCTAGCAGTTGTGAGCAATATGACAAGGTGCCTGAAGTCTCTGTGGCATCTTACAGCTGTGCCTCGCTCCAGACCCGCCTGGGCTGTAAAAGTAAACCAGCTTCTGTGCCCCTCACTGCCCTCTCTTAGATGCAGCTGCGCCAAGGGGTGTGGAACTTTTTGGATCTGGGATCCCATATTCAGCTGGGGCCTCACTAGGATCAAATAAGCAGAAGATTAACAGCACATGGAAATCTGGAGAGGAGGCAGAATAGTATCTTTGTTTGGTGGACAGTACAGGGAGCTATCAGGATGTATTTAGGTTGTGTATAGGTTTTTACAAGACTCTAGTTGACACCAGGCTCTTGGGACATGACCAATACCAACTCAGGAAGGAGAAAGCCGAAGAGCTCAATTTCCTATGCAGTGAGTGTAGCTACTGACTGAGCTGCTCTATGTAGAGTCCGTATTATCACTTCCGTGGTACATGGCAAAGATATGTCTGTGTTTGGAAGCTTTTGCAGTTTTACTGGAAAGCTCAGATTTAAGTGTAAGTCACTGATGCATACCAAACTCTGCTAGCTTTGTCTTGGAGATTTATCGTAACCTACTGAAATGACTGGTTGCAGAATGGAAGATTCTTGGACAGAAACCATGCATGTGGAAGTGCCCTGCACAAAGCCTGGCACATAGCAGACACAATAGATAGTGGTTAAACTGAATAGTCAAATCTCAGCTGCAGAGCACAGAAGAGGGGACTCTGGAAAAACAAAGCCTAAGGACATTTTTAATACCCTTCGTAGGGATGGCACAGGCAAAGAGGTATAACCTTCAGGAGTACAATGCCCAAATTCCCTCTAATTTCAGGCTCTGTCTGCCACCTCAATGCAAATTTCCCTGAATAAATTCCACTAGGCTACATAGTCATTTGCATGTTAATGTTAATGAGGTCTCATTGCCTGTGCCACCGCTCTACCCCAAAGTTTTCTACCCCTGCCCAAGAGCAAATTTTATTAAGAAGGAAGAGAATACAAGGGTATCAGCTTACAAACTTGAGGGGGGAGGCAGGGAATGGGGACGTTTCCAGGAAGGAAAAGCAAAATTGAAGAGCAGCGTATCTTCACTTACATGCAAGACCGGAGTGCTGCCCGTCAGGACCCCACAGGCACAAATTACTCTTGCTAAGAAAGAAGTCTGAGAAACACGGGAAGCCTCCCAGGTGATAGCAAGCCAGGGCTAATGGACTTAGAGGCTAATTTCTTTTTAGCAATTAGCATCTCTTCCAATTTCATTGACAGTTCCTGAGTTTTCCACTTAGCAGTATCCTACTCTTAGCGTGGGCTGATCTCAGCTCCTCATTCTGAGTGTTTCCTATGCCTTCTGTGATGGAACAACAGAGATGAAAGTTTGGCCCTAAAGTTGCCTCTATCACTGATAAACCCTCACCTTGTCCTGAGTGGACCAAGATAAGTGGTTCATTTTAAGCAAGATGCCACCTGATGGCCTCGAAAAGAGTTAAGATGTCAAAAAATAATAATAAAACTTAAAAAAAAAAAGAGAAAAGAACTGGTACTCACAAACTCTCAAAAACCTCCTTTGATCAAAATGTCTTCCCTTGTTGTGTTTCTGCCACAGAACGTAAGTCCGTTTCATTCTTTCCATCATGTTAATAGCTTCCTGTCCTCTTGTCTCTAGTGTTTGCACAAAAATCTAGAGGGAATTAAATACAAGTAGTATGGAAGAGAAAAAATGTGGATATATTATTTATAATTTACTGTCGCCTGAAATTTTATCCAAGGTCTACTTGTCTTTTAGAGATATGAATATAAATGAGAAAACAAATATTCCCCACAGAGCAGCCAGGACTTGGTGAAATGATTGTCTGAGAGGCAGTTTCATTGTCTCTTTTAATACTATAAAAAGCAAACAAGGTTCTCGCTAAAGCTTATCCTAAGAGACAGTGAGCACTATAAAATAGGTTGTCTTGACCTTGAGGTTAAGCGAAGACAATCATTTGCAGAGGTACCCAGAGATGGGTAATAAGAAGTTTCCTTTTATTACCTTTGCTCCAGTCCCTGCCCTCCCACATCCAGACTGAGCTGCTCTGTGGGGCTTTTTAAAAAAACTTTGGAATCTAACACAAGCTTCAGCTTTTGAGGTTGTGAAGATTAATGAAGATTGGCACACACTATACTCTGGGACAATACGTGGTGGATCATAGAAATTCACATACTTATCAGACAGGTATTCTAGCTAGAAAGGAAAGCCTTATGATCACTATCCATGGCTATCTACCCTCAGATATGCCACACATCCTTTTCACCAAAGTGGGGAGGCGATGGGGCTTCTCTCTGCTCTGCTATTTAGAAACAGCTTGAGTTCTTGCTTTATTAAGACAAGCAAACCCCTAAAAGAAGTCTACCTTCTTATTTAGCTGGGAGGAGGGGTGGGGTGGGCAGCAACCTGGCTGTGAAGAAGGAAGTAGGGCACTAATGATCCCATTTGAACAAACCATTTCCATGTACGTGCAAAATTAATAGAAGGATAGGTGTCAGATCAGTGGTCTCAATTAATCGCACTCACAGTGTATCACATATCACCCATGTTAATCTCCAAGTCTCAGTCTGTATTTACTCATTTATTTCCTTTTACACTCTTCTCTTCCACCGTCCATTAGGCAAGCATTCTGATGTATTATATTTGTGCCCTTCTGTTTGTATGTATTTTTGAAAAATGTATTCTTGTAAAATTAGAGTATAAATATTTTAAATACATGTAAATGGTATCAGATTACATAGTTCATTCCCTATTCTGTTTTTGCTCAGCACTGTTTTACAGACCCATCCATGTTGTCATGCATATACATAGTCTTTTGCTTCCACTTGTGAAATACTGCATGATGTGCACCCATCACATTTTACCTCTCCGTTCTCGCAAAAATGGACATCAGATTGTCTCCAACCTCCCACCACCACAAATGGTGCTGCAATAAATACTTTGTACATGTCCACTTATGGGTCACTGAGGTAATGCCTTCTGAAATATATACCCAGAATAGGAATTGCTGGGTCATAGGGGAAGTGTTTCCATAGTCTATGTGCTGCTCTTTCACGTGTTTGTACTGTCCTCACTCCCTCAAACAGTGCATGGAAACTTCTGTTTCCTAACGATGTGCATCATTCCAGATGCCTTGACATGGCCCAGCTTTGTAATTTTTAATAATCTCATAGAGCATTGATACCTCATTTTTCTAGTTGAATGTCTTTTTTTTTTTTTTTTTTTGAGACGGAGTTTGTCTCTTGTTACCCAGGCTGGAGTGCAATGGTGCGATCTCGGCTCACCGCAACCTCCGCCTCCTGGGTTCAGGCAATTCTCCTGCCTCAGCCTCCTGAGTAGTTGGGATTACAGGCACACGCCACCATGCCCAGCTAATTTTTTGTATTTTTAGTAGAGATGGGGTTTTACCATGTTGACCAGGATGGTCTCGATCTCTTGACCTCGTGATCCACCCACCTCGGCCTCCCAAAGTGCTGGGATTACAGGCGTGAGCCACTGTGCCCGGCCCTCTAGTTGAATGTCTTTAATAATGAGTTGGAGTTTCAACATCTCTTCACATGTTTGTTAGTCTTTTCAGTGCTCTTTTCCTCTAAATTCCCTGCTCACATAATTTGTCCATTTTCTGTCAGGTTCCTGTACTCAATATTAGCTATTATTTGAGTTTTTGAAACCTCTTTTAAGAAGTCTTTCTCTGCCTGTTGGCCAAAAGGTATTCTTCAATACGTTCTGCTATTCACTTTCTAGATTTATTTCTTTCTATTTAGTCTATTTTATAGTGGTATTAGTTGAGGATACAGTTTCATTTTTCTTTCTATAGTGGACCAGTTCTCCTAACATCATTTGTGAAATAATCCATCTGTTCTGCATTGGCTTGTGGTGCCTCATTGTATATTTGTATTTTTAATAAAGACAGGGTTTCACTGTGTTAGCCAGGCTGGTCTTGTTTGTATTTTTTTATCAGAATAATGCTGGCTGCAATGAATGAGTTGTGCCATGTTCCCTCTTGTTCTATTTCCAGGAAGACAGTGTATAAAATTGGTGATATTTATTCTTTGAATTCACCAGTGAAGCTATCTAGGCCTGGAGATTCTTTTTCTAGAGATTTGAAGCACAAACAATTTATAAAAATAGTTTCATACATTCAGATTATCTTTTCATTTTATCTTGCACAACTTTTGGGATGTAGTAATTTTCCAAAAAAAATGGTCTATGTCATCTAAGTTACTGAATTGATCTACATAGAATTGTTTGTACTATTCAATAGGACGGGGACATGTGATCCCCCAGAGGGAGGCAGTGAATCTTGCCAAGCAATAGTAAAACCTACTGTTGAGGCAGGAGAATAGGGTCTGGAGGCAGGGAATCTAAGACCAGTTCCTGCTGACTTCCCAAAGCTGGATCGAAAGGGAAACACCTAGGTATGGAGGCAGGGACCCTAAGGCCAATTAATGTCAACTTCCAAAGGAAAAACCCCATCTCCCCAGGCCCAGTAACAAAGGTTTAACCCTCCCCCTTCTGCCACGTCTCAGCTGGAATGGGAAAGTATCTTGGATTGGCTACCCTAAGCACCGCCCATCCTTTCATCTGCATCCAATTCACCCCAGCCTTTAATTAGCCACAGACCAAATCCTTCATCCAGATAAGGAGTAGCTGATAGAGACCTCAAAAGGAGTCCTTAAAACCTGGAAAACTTTGTAATGGGCCCCTGAGCTGCTTGCCCAGGCCCACTCCCACCCTGTGGAGTGCTTCCTGGCTTTAATAAATCCCGGCTTTCTCTGCTTCATTCCTGTGTTTTGTTCCTTCGTTACTTTGCTTGTGCGTTTTGTCCAATTCTTTGTTCAAAAACGCCAAGAACCTGAACATCTCATACTCGAGGTGTGCCTTCCAGTAACACCATA
Source organism: Callithrix jacchus (assembly GCF_049354715.1). Lineage (NCBI taxonomy): Eukaryota > Metazoa > Chordata > Mammalia > Primates > Cebidae > Callithrix > Callithrix jacchus. Next base: position 27,832,442 of record NC_133519.1, read on the forward strand.
GGTTGAAGGTGACATTGTGAATGTTACAGCAAGACCTTACATATTACTACATACAGAACTTCATCTGGCCTATTTTAAATTGTGTTGTCCCAAATGTTTTCAGAATATCTAATTTTAACTTTCCTTTTCATAACCATAGGGGAGGGATAGGCTATAGTGCTCACATGGCATCCTACATTCAACAAATACTGACTGAGCACCTTCTTTGGGTCAGACACTTTTCTAAATGCTGAGTGATGAATAAAGCAAGCCAGATGATTATACTCCCATGGAACTTATATTCAAGGAGATGAGCCAATGAGAACTGACCAACAATAAGTAAATAAACAGACAGTATGAAAAGCTGACTTCCAGGACAGCACCTAGAGTGGGAAGTCTTTCCTGATTATCACTTGCCACTTCCTCCCCCATCCCAGACCCTGGTCTCAACTCGGGTGGTCAGAACAAGCTTCTCTTTAGCTAAGATATGTGAGCCAAGATTTGAATAATTAGAGTGCATCCACAAAGAAGAGAATTTCAGGCCTAGGGAAGAGTAAGTTTGGCCTTTTCTATCTGTTAAAAGAAAGCCAGTGAGGCTAAAGAATAGTGACAGTGGGGAGAAGTGCATGACAGAGACAGAGCATACAGGGCTTTGCAGGCCATGGTAGGGATTCTGGATTTTATTCTAATTGCAATAAAGCAGCCACTGAAGGGTGTTTGGCAAGTAAGACATAGGAAGAGATCAGATCACCATTCACATGATACAAAAGGTCACTCTGGATAAAGTGTGGAGAATGAATACAGGTGGAACCAGAATGGCAAAGGGAGACCAGTAGGAGGCATCATCAGGACCCAGCCCTCCCTGGCCATGTTGAATCAAGAGCCACAGAGAGGGGCCAGGCTGGCAACTGCCAGTCTGTGATCAACCTAATCTGCCATGAAATTGAGTCTTCTGAGAAGTGGATCCAAGGAATAATAAGACAAGTGATGTCAGAATATTTCTCTAGTACTACAATGCCTTCAGCTGACCTGTGAAGGGCAGATTTGAATGTCTGTTGCAGTTGCCCTTGGGTAGAAGGCAGGTGGTCTGCAGAGCCCGAGGACCTTCGGGAACTCTGTTTAGGGTGAACGCGTCAAAGCTGTCTTGTTCAGTCAATTCTCCACTCACTCTGTTACTTCTTTACAGGCTACTGTCACTCTCCTCCTGGGTTCCCACTACTATATCCTGAATGGGGTTCTGCCTCCAGGCTTACCACCATCTTATTCATTCTCCACACTGCAGTGAGAATGTTCTTTCTAACAAGTTGAGCTTAAAGTCCACCAATAGACTCTTTCTCCAACTGCCTCCATAAATGACATGATCCCCCTACTTACCTCCCCAGGGCTCTCTCTCCTCCATCCCACCGGATTCCTGCTCTGTCTCCTGCTAACCTTCAGTTTCCCAACAGGGCCATGCTTGTGCAGAGGCCTGGAACACCCTTCTTCCACCAATTTGTGGCCAGCATCTATGTCAGTTCCTAAAATAACTTTCTGATTAGCAGTTGCCACTCTGCCCTGTCCCAGGCCCCTAGCTGGGCATCATTGCACACCCACATCCAGGTTTTGCCAGCCCCCAATGTCTCTCTCTTTCCCAGAGCACTTAAAGCTCAAAGTTATATTGTTTCTTCCACCACAGCGTGAGCAACCTGAAAGGGTGTGACTGTGTCTTTTCCTTATTTATATTCCCATCTTTTAGCCCAGCAGACCCTCCATTATATGTCTGTTGAATTAATAAGAGTGTAAACAGGTAAACATACTGGAAGACACTGTGAGAAGGCCAAGTGGCAGCTCTGACAGCCCATGTGTGCTGAGCAGGTAGCTTTGCCCTGTCCTCAGACTCAGACTGCCCATGACAGTCTAGCCAGCTACTCTGCAGACGTGGGCCATTGATTCTAACGAGAGAGTCCACCACAAACCAGATTCTGGGAAAACAAATCTAAGTGCTGATAGCCAGAGTTGGCCGCCTGCGCTTCTATGGGGCAACACTGGGTTCTGCACTCACCGAGAAACCTGCCCCGTTTTTAGAGACAAATGCTGACATTGAGGCTTCAGTCCTGATGCTGAGGCCAGAAAAGTGGACAGACACTTGCCAGGGCTATTAAAGCTGATTATTTTAAAGGCACCCCCAAGAATCCAAAACAAGTAAGGGGCATGGCCACGACAGAGAAAGTCTGTCCCTGCAGCGATGGTCCCCTGACTGCACTGCATGTCACGTAGCTTGCTCCACTCCACTCAGCATTCAGCCTCCACTGCCCAGCACAAACCAATTTCCAAGCAATTCTTCCGGTGAATGCCCCGGTCCTGTTGATCTCACAATGACATCTAGCAACACTTTATCCTGAGACGTTTCAGGGTACTGAACACTTGTTGTGGCTTTTCTCTTAACTTGGTAATCACCATAGCCTATGCTAAAAACATAAATAAAAATTAAACAAAAGATTCTTCATCGGTCCAGGCTCCAGTTATTGCACTGAAAGGAAGAGAAACCTTCCAGTTTTGCTCTTGGTCTTCAGGTTTTTGCTTTGGGAAAAGTTACTGGGCTGATATATGTTGGGGTTAAAGACAAGTTTCTGATAATATCAAATGGTGTGACATCCTGAGAGCTAGGAATGCCTGAAATTTGCCCTGACAGTCTCCAAAATGTATGAAACCCCAGTACATTCATGCTGAATACAGCATAACAGGAACCAGTGTGTTCTTTATTATTACCTACACCGAAGTCCAATAACCCCCAAAGCAGAGCAGAACCATAAAAACTGGAACACAAAGCTTAGACTCAAGGGTAAACACAGACTCTTATTTCCTCTCCTTCCTATCGCACTCAATCTAATTCTTGGAACCAGCCCACTCAAGACATACCTACCGGAAAGGGAAAGAGGAGGAAAGGGGGAGAGTGGGAGACAGAGAGAGACAGAGATTCAATCTACAGTATTTATCCACCCACCCACAGGGATCTGAGCAGAGGACACAGACCACAGGGCTCCTGTGAGGCACTGCTCAGTTTACCAGTTCCACCTCTTGGCCTCTAGAGAAGAGGAAAATGTGCCAGACAAATAGTGGATTCAAATCCAGCAGGTCTTCAGACTTGTCTGAGAAGCTTCAGTAAAACACTGATTCCCTGCACCACCCTCTGATATTCCGATTCATTGGATCTTCTATGGAACACAGGAATCTGAATTTTAAAAGGCCCCAGTCTGAGAACTATTAGTGAGCCTCTGCTTTCTCTTGTCTGCAAAAAAGGAATAATAATTTGATCAAGGACTAGAGTTGCAGGCTGGAGCTGGTTGAAAAGGAATGATTTTGCTGTAAATGCAGTGTCTTCTCCAAGTTCCAAAGATGTGAAAATTCCAGGTTGCTGCTCTTGATAGTCTGTGTGAGCAAATGCTTGCTGATTGTCTTTACATTAATGCCACAGACTACATCACAGTGAATGGAACCTATAAACAACCAAATGGCCTTGCAATCTGTCAAGGGGAAGGCAAGAGCCATGCATGCATCATTGCCTCACACACACCTGGAGAGCCCTCCACCAACCAGCTCATTGCCCGCCTGGAAGGAAGGAAGCATGGTCCTTCCTCTCCCAGGCCGTAATCTGGGACATTTATCCCATCCAATCTCTTGGCACTGCTTTGAAAACACTTTTTTCTTAAGCTAATTTTATTCTTATTTTCTAACTTTAAAAAAATGAATCCATCTTCTATATGATAGCCATTCAGGTATTCAAAACTCCCCTTCTCCAAGTCATCTCAGTTTACTGATTCGTGTGTAGGTCTAGCTTTAAAGCAACTAATATGTTTGAGCCTGTAAAAAGTACCTATAATATAAATATTAGATCAACCTACATCATCAACATGAAGAAGCCTCTGTGCGATCATTTCTTTCCCCGTTCGGATGTTTGGATTTATATGTGGATTTCTATGAGACTGTCATTTTGAGATTTGTGGGGAGATGTTTTGTTGGGGGCACATTGGATATTGGAAAGCAATTTGGGGTCTGGCTCCTTTAAGAAGCTGAGTTTATTTAATGAAGAAACCCTTCTTCAGGAAAAAGGGCTATTAGTGCATACCTTAGGAGTAAACTGAAGACCAAGGACAATAAATGCTGATCTTCTAAAATGAGAAACTCAAACAGCGAGAAGAAAGAGGAGAAAGAAAGGCAGACAGACTAGTTGTTCCAGAGGCCAGGTCAAGAATAACCGGGAAGCCAGGAGATAATAGCAGTGCTCCCAAAGCAGCAGGGAGAGGGAACAGGGACAACTCACACCTGTCTCCTGAAATATAACTATAGCCTCTAGAGGTAGATGGGATCAGGAACTGCGAAGAGTTCTAGGACATGCTGCAGATGACAGTTAACTTTTCTGTAGCTATAAAGGAAATCAGTTTCAGAGGGTATGGATAATTGATTTGAACACAGAACTTGTTGAGATCTTTAACCTTTGGGGGTGTTTGCTTATAAGGTAAATAAAGGTATTAATTAGTCCTTTGCTGTATGCATAGATGTCGTCCTTCAGTAAATTCTATCATACATTACATTTCCTGCTTTAGGAGAGTGCAAAGAGCACTTAACCCATCTGAAAATGTGAGTTCTGGCAATATGAGTCATGTAATCTTTCTGAGTGCAGTTTCCTTCTCTGTAAAATAAGTATATCTATACCAATCTGCCATCCCCTCAAGTTTCTTGCAAGAATTAAATGGAAATAAAAACACTCAGTAAAGGACAAGTTCTACAGAAATATATTGTCATTCCCTGGTATAACCCTTGCCTTTAGAACAAAGGCATTGCCTTTGCTTGTAAGATACGCCTTTGCATTGCCTTTATTCTAAACTACATTAGGTGGGTATGCCCTCAACCGGGGTGTGACAGCAAGCTGAAGGGCAGTCCTGGTGCAGGGGCAATTAATACCTCTCCAGGGGGGACTTGCATAAACCGGCTCCAACCACCTCTTCCTGACACAGGAAGCTTCCCTGGTGATCTATGATGGGGTCTGAGATGACCAGGGCTTTCAGTGAGGTTGCTATGTCGCCATTCTTGGGTGCCTTTGTGCTGTGACTTACTCTGACCCACCAGCAGACCCTATGCCACACCTGTAGTGCACTAGATCTGCCATTAGGGAACACTGCAATGACTGACACATGTGGTCCCTCCCCAGCCTCTCTTCCTGACTGCAACAGTTAAGGGTGCAGAACCCTATGAATCATGGCATGCTCTTTGTTAACCCAGGAGATAATTCTGTTTACAGAGAACCCACACCACCCTTCCCTACACAGCAAGCTCTGCCTTTAGCTTGCTCTAGCAGCTCCTGCAGTCCAGAAAAGCTCCTCCGGTGGGCTTTCTACTTCTCGGCTTGCCTGCTCAGCATTAAAATTTGCCCTGAAGCTAAGCTCTTCAAGACACAATTTAAGCTCTTCTTTCAGCTAATTAGATACTGTTCTACAAATTGGGCTGTTCTCTCTGAAAGATGAACTGCAATTTACTTCCCCTGCCCTCTCCTTAAACTTAAACTGAACTGTAAAACATAGCCACTTGATTGTTTAGTCCAATCAGGAGATTATTTTGTACAAGGAATAGATAATTCATCTTCTTGCTAATGCCGAGCTTGTTCGGGCATTCCTTAATGGCTACTGTAAAGAAAACAGAAAGCTTTGCTTAGATGCCTCTCATCCTTTCAAAAGGTGTCCACCTACACTGATGTATTTTGGCCCATGCGTCTGTAATCATTGCCTGAGTAACCAATCACTAGCTGCATTAACACATCTTTGCTCTTCGAGGGGGAGAGTTTTATTATCCCCATTTTACTGATAAGAAAACTGATGCCAAACTGATTTACTTAAAGTCAGATGAATAGGTAACTGGAGGAGCTACACCATGAACCCCGCCTTTTGGTCCTGCCGTTTGGTCCTCAGATCCCATGAAGCTGTCTGTTGTCTGCTAAGTCTAACACCAGTTGAGGAGGGGAAGTGCAAGATGATGCCGAGTCCCCACACCCACACCCTGAGCTCAGCTGAGGATTTCTTAGAGCTGTTGATGATGTACCAGGAGACTCACTAAGACCTTCTGTGATCCAAGGAGCTTTGATCCACAGTGGGAGAAAGGATCCTTTCTGGAAATTGTCTTTTTTCCTTGCAGGGGGCCGGGTGTTTTCTCATCCTCAAGACTGTGCCCAGCATTTGATGAATGGAGACACTCTGAGTGGGGTTTACACCATCTTCCTCAATGGGGAGCTGAGCCAAAAGTTACAAGTGTACTGCGATATGACCACTGACGGGGGCGGCTGGATTGTAAGTACAGGCAGCTGCTCTCCTTTCTTGGAAGCATCCTCAGTGTTCTAGTGAACCTAGCTCAGCACCTGCCAAGCCAACTTTACCATCCTTCTGGCCATCCTTTTATCACCCCTGACATGGAGCTCCTCATTACCCTCAAGGCCCTCATTCAGCAGTCCAATCATAGGTCTGGCCAGGCAGGGAAAGGAATAACTATATCAAGAGTGCAGTGGCCTGGGCCCATGAAGGGCCCTCAGGATTACTGCCTTTCCTCCTCCTCCTTCTGTGAGGACAGTTAAGCAGGAGGGTGCCCACGGGATCTTCCCTGCTCAGAACTGCATCTATAACAAAGCAGTGGAGGTGCTGGGCAGAGTGGCTCATGCCTATAATCCCAGCACTTCAGGAGGCCAAGGTGAGTGGATCACTTGAGGCCAGGAGTTTGAAACCAGCCTGGCCAACATTGTGAAACCCATCTCTCCTAGAAATACAAAAATTAGTTGGGCATGGTGGCGCATGACTGTAGTCCCAGCTACTTGGGAGGCTGAGGCAAAGGAATCACTTGAACCTGGGAGGTGAGATGAGATCATGCCACTGCACTGCAGCCTGGGTGAAAGAGTAAGTGAGACTCCATCTCAAAAAACCAACCAAACAAACAAAAAATCAGTTAAAAAGTGTTTTCTGTAGGAGGAGGTGATCACCGCCACAGAGAGATGATCAGAAACTTCCAATTGAGGATTGCATATGGGAAGGCAGATGAGGGCCAAACATGGATAGCTGATTCCCCTTCCCCAGTCTTCCTGCGGTCTCCCTGGTTCTTCCCCAGAGCTGTCACAGCCTTCAGGGAACACCATGGTCAGGAAAACAGAGACACTGTTTCCTGTCACCACCCTCCTCCCATGCCTGATAGGACAATACAGAGAGAGGGAAAATAAGGGAAGCCTCCCAAAGGGCCCCACCTCTTAATGCAGCCCTGTAGGGGTGGCCAGGAGTTCCCACCGCCTGGCCCTAAAGCAGCCCAGCATTAGCTGAATGGCTGTAGGATGGAAAACGAGCCCCTCCACCCTTCTGCAGATTCCCTCTCTCGCTCTGCCAACAGTGCTGGATGTTTCCCAGTGCAAAACCGGTAGTTTTTGAATGGTGATGTGCTCATAACAGCTACTATTGGGAGACATTTTCTTTTATGTTTCTGACATATTTGTGTCTCCTTCTTAGAGCATAATTGGAAATTGAAGCCAAGGCTGATATATTGGAGGTTAAATGAAATAAGCACTTAAACAGCTCAGAAAGTGAATGATATGCAATATTACTTTTCCTGCAATAGGACGATGACAGTTACTAGCTGATTTGAAGTTGGTCCTGTTCTTTTGGTGAGAAATGCTTTCTACTGCACTCTGTAGTGCAAAAGATTCATTTGAGAATCAAGCCTATTTCCCCTGACTATGGGGCTTGATATGTATTCTGAATCCTTTCTACATTGCAGGGGTGCAAATTAGTGTCAACATCACACTGGAGCCTATTCATCAGAGGCCTCTACACTTCAAGAGAAGGGCTCTGAGTGTCTCCTACAAAAACTGCTGTGTAAATACTGAGCTCTGCTCTGAAATGTTCTTCCTTTGGACAGCCTTGTCGTTGCAGATATAAAACCCAGTTATATCAATTTTACTTATCACAGTTTATTTTCCTGAGCATCTCCTTGGGTTTTTTTCTTTCCTTCATAGGTATTTCAGAGGCGGCAGAATGGCCAAACTGATTTTTTCCGGAAATGGGCTGATTACCGTGTTGGCTTCGGGAACCTGGAGGATGAGTTCTGGCTGGGTAAATCCTCCTGATTACTTTCCCTTGATGTGCTTCTCTGGCTCTTTGTCCGTATCTCTCCTTTTTGTGTCCATCTGAGATTATCAGAAACCCTATGTTTGTTGAGAAGCTGACAGCTCGTGAATTGCTTTCAGAACCTCTTGCTCTGTTTAGCTCCACTATTGATCTGTTTTTATCTTACTGTGGTGTTTTCCTCTTTTCTCTGTCTCTTCCCGTCCTCATTAATAGTCTCTAGATGGGTTTTGACAGGAGGCTACTACAAAGGGAGTGAGCGGCCTGGTGGGGGAGGGGCACAAGGAGCAACAGGCTGGCTGGCCGTTTCCCAGAAGCAAGACAACCAGCCAGCGAGGCTGCAGGTCAGGGGGGAAACAAGGCCAGCCACTCTGCTTAGTTCCTCGGAGAATGTTATTACCTGACCTGGGAAGGAAAAGGGGGAAAAAATGAAAGTGGCATTAAAGGTGACTGGCAATTTCCTCGAGGTCTGACACTAGAAGGAAATACAGATTGAGAACGGTAAACACACACCCAAGCCAGGCAGACGCTGGTGGTGCCAAATCCTGGAAAGTGGCACAATTATTATGACCTGTGTCTCTCTCTTGGTTAGATTTTCATAGTGATGGATAAAGGGAGGTAGAGGAAAAAAAATTAATTATCAAGTTCCATATTTGTGGTCTCCTGTCTGCCTCCCCTGCCACTATCTCATTTCATCATCTACTCCTGGATGCCTTGATAACAAGCCCCTTACTGGCCTTTCTGCCTCTAGGACCACCCCATTGTCCACATGGCTATAATCTCCCAACAGGCTCTTCTTGCCTTTTGCACAGATAAACCCAATTCACTGAGAAGGCCCTATTGCAATAAAGAAAGAGTCTAATGAGCACAAGGCCACCAAGTGGAAGGACAGGAGTTCTTACTCAAATCAATCTCCCCAGAAACTCAGAAGCTAGGGTTTTTATGGATAATTTGGTGGGCAAGGGGCTAGGGAATGGGTGGTGCCAATTAGTTTGGGGTGAAATCACAGGAATATGGAAAATGGTCCTTGTGGAGACTGAGTCTCCATCTGGGTGAGGGTTGCAGGTCCAGCTGGGGTCATTTGGTGGCCTGAATGCAAAAGTCTTTTTTTTTTAAAAACATCTTAAAAGACCAATCTGCAACTGTTATCTGTTATCTGTAAGAGCAACTGGGAAAGTCACAAATCTCTGGCCACATGACCCTGAGCAGTAAGAGATTACAGAAAAACTATGCCTACACTTTAGCAGAACTCATAGTTCTGCCCTCCCATAATCCTTATCTCTTGGCCTTTCATCAGTCTTAAAAAGGTAGTTTTAGGGAGGGACTATTATTCTTGCTTTAAAATTAAACTATAAACTAAATTCCTCCCATGGTTAGCTTGGCCTGTGCCCAGGAATGAGTGAGGGCAGCCAGCCAGGGAGGCCAGAGCAAGATGGAATTGGCCATGCTAGACTTTTCTCCCTGTCATGATCTTTGCAAAGGTGGGTTCTTGGCCACTAAAATGATTTTCCTCACGCCCCAAATCTGATCAATGGCTAATGCCCTTTGTAAAACCTTTCAGTGGCTCCACATTACCACCAGGGGAAGGCCCAATGCCCTAGCCAAAGCACAGGCCCTCTCGCACCTGCCTCTGGAGCCTCCTCTGTACCCTAAGTGCCTCACCTGCTTTTCCCCTGACTCTTCCCCAACACCAAACTCCACACATGCACAACCACTGATGCTTCCTCTGCCAGGAGCACTCCTAGCCAAATGTCTCCCTTCCCTACATGCCTTGTGTGGTGAGTGCCATCGGTGTATATTCGAAGACCCAGCTAAGCACCTCCACAGAGCCAGTCCTCACCAATTTTCTCCCCCATTGCCTGTGGGAGAAGTGGCCACTCCTTCTTTTGTGGCACAGATCACAGTATCCATTTTACTTCCTGTCTATCTCTACTATGTGAGCTTTGTTAAGGGCTGGGATCACCTCATATTTATCTTCTAAGCCCATTATCTATATACCTATGACAGTGCCTGGGGAATAGGAGGTACCTAAAACGTAGATAATCAGTACACCAATCAATGATAAGAATTGAGTGCATATTAAATCCACAGATTTGTGTTTGCTGATATAGACAATAAAAATACAAGGTAAAGGCCATACAAAAACATCGACATGAAAGTCAAACAAACTGAAAAAATATCTTACCTTCGAAGCATCAACAAGCAACTTGGGAGACAAGTGTAACACCCACAAATTAATACATCGATAAGCAGACAGGACTCACGTTTCCCAAAGCTGAGCTGCTGTATACCACTTTCACAATTTGTGCCATATTTCCAGAAATATATACACTATCATGCACTTGAAATTTCTATAGATTACTCTTTAATTAAATCTATTTTTAAAAGAAATGTCATTGCATTGCCAAAAATAGAAAGCTAGTTACCATGTGCCACAAATAAAAAAGAAAGCCTCAAAAATAAACACAATTAAAAGAAAACTATATTAATAGTATTCAATGACAGTTAAATACAGAGACTCCAAGACTGTTGTTGCTGGCAGTGGTGCTGGTGTTAAAAATGAAGATTAGAAGGTGTTTCATGCTTTGCCTGCTAAACAAACCACGAAAATACTAGAACCAAACTGAGATTGTGAGTTAAGGTTAGGATCAGGGTTAATATTCATCTATTAAAAAAGACTGAGATTAAATTTGGAAATACCTTTCTTCTTATTATTCAAGGTTATTTAGTGCCTTATATGTCTCATGTCATCAGAGATGCCATCCACACTGGGAAACACTGTTCTAACCTATGAGCTGCTGAAAAGAAGGCCACAGATATTCAGAGAAGAAAGAGACCAGCTTCATGGAGAAGGCATTGAGGGATGAGTCAGTCAGAAGAATGGAGGAAGAAAAGGGATGAAAGGAGGGAAGGCAGGAATTCTTTTGACAACTACAAACTGAGGCCAGGGAGGAAACCCATCCACTGAGAGGAAAGGTGCAAGTAAGGGAAAGAGAACAAGGAGGTGAGTGGGTTGAATAAAGGCACAGCATGGAACTTAAAAATCTCAAAGAGAAGTCTTGGCTTGATGATGTAGGTAAGAGGGAGACAGGGAGGGTTCTTGCAGAGGCGAGGCCTGGTGCGGTGTAGTTTGGCAGCAATACTCAGGTTGGGGATAACACTGTGACCCATAGTTTATATCTTATATGGGGCTCTCTAGAAGCAGAGGCTGAAACAGGAATTCTTGTTCAAGTGATTTACTGGGGGAGTTTACTGGTGAGAAGGGGAATGGGGGATGCAAAATAGGCCAGAGAAAACTGCAAAAATGTGGTTTTGGCTGGAGACTCACGTCGGTGTGATCCCTAGGGAAGCTCAGGATCGTGAATTGCTCCTCAGAGCTGGCTACCACTTAGGCAAGGAAGCCAAGCTTTTGTACCCCTCCACATTAGTCATTGATGGAAGTCTGCTAGAAGGCATGAGGGGAAAGAGCTTCACTTCCGGGATGAAGTAACTCCCATTTGGTCAGGGGTTATTTTCCAAGAAGAAGGTGGCTGCAAGTTGCTAACAGACAATGCTTGTAGCAGCTCCCCAGCTGTCAGATGGATCTATCTGACAATTAAAGACATCCCGGCAGGGCACCATCAGCATCTACTACATCTGCACAGGCACAAGTCCAGCGTGGGTTGCAGGTCAGCAAATCAGCCAACAGCAAACAGCAGTCAAACAGCCATCGACTTACAATCAAGGCAAAGCTCTAAACCTCAAATGGGACAGGAAAGCCAAAACACATGGATGGCCTTCAGCCAATCATTTCACCTCTGTTGGACTTCAGTTTCCTCTTCTCCAAAACAAAGAGACTGGCCTGAGTCCCCACTAAATTCCCTACAGTCGCTGCAATTTTCTGATTCTAAATCATGGCATACTCAAATAGATATCAGATGTCACAGCAAGGCAAGGTGACCCTAGTTCAGTAAGCAACAGAAATCAGGAGGACTCAGAGAGATTACCAGCAACACAGGGTGAATGGTTCGAAGTTTGGGGAGGTAGTTCAAAATTGGAGAGTCCTAGGGCATGGCCAACCAGGACAAGCAGGCAAGAAAATGTATATAAGAAAGTATCACCAAGCGGGGATCTGGACTCTGCCTAACCTGTGGACTTACAAAGGTTTGCCCCTTACAAGAATCTATTAGACCAAGACCTGGGAAGCTTAGAGACAAAGGAGGAAGCAGATGAATGAGGGTAACTGGCTGAAAAGGCCAGTGGAAAGGTAGCAGTGTAAATGTAGCAGGCAGATTAGAGAGAAAGGGACTAGAGTCATATTCTATGACCTGGCTATGGAGCCCCAGGAGGCCTGGAGGCAAAAGGCAGGAGAGGCAGTGTAGGGAAGGTGGACAGAGCCCATCCTGCAGGCTAACAGGAGATGTTCCAGACACTCTGAACTCCTCTAATTAGTGTTTCCATCTCTTGCTTTCGATCACTCACACCCATGTAATACCTCTTGTAATTTTCTTCCAGTACCATGGTTTGGCAGAGGAGGTGACAGGGGACAGGAATCTTGAGGCTCAGGGCTTGTCAGTTACTGAGTCAAGAGGAGGTATTAGGACCCCTGAGTTTCCCATATTGGGAACTCATCAGCAGAGCTGGGCTGGCCTCTTTGCAAGAAGAAATTCAGAGTCTGCCAGGGTCCATTTGATAATAAACTGTGAAGCACCAAGGCCAAAAGCAATCTGGAGTCCCCTTCTCTTCCCTGCAATATGTTTTGAGGCCACAGACGCATTTCCCTCCCATTTTCCAAAGCTGCTAGGGGCCAGTCTCAGTGTATTTTCTGCTCTTCTCCACAGGGCTGGACAACATACACAGGATCACATCCCAGGGCCGCTATGAGCTGCGCGTGGACATGCGGGATGGCCAGGAGGCCGCCTTTGCCTCCTATGACAGGTTCTCTGTCGAGGACAGCAGAAACCTGTACAAACTCAGCATAGGAAGCTACAATGGCACCGCAGGTACTATGGCTCCTGAGCAGACACCAAGGGCAGTGGGCATGCCGTGGGACAAGGGCCCCCCCATTCTAGGCCTGAGCTGCCTCAGGAAGCAGCAGCACCCACAGAGTTCCTGCATTCACTGCCGGCCAGGGAGAAGGGCCATGCCACTGGGAACCACTAGTTCTGGTCCCAGCTCTCCCTGACCGCTCACCTGAAAGCAACTTCTCAGGACTTCAGTTTTTTCATCTGAGAAATTGTAATAATGATGCCTGCCCTACTTCACTGAGTAGTCAGAAAAAAATGAGATCAGTGGAGTGAATGTGCTTTTAAGGTTTAAGAAAGATGCAATGTGAAGATGAAAAAGGATTGTTTTCCTTGTCTAAATTAGTCAATCTGGACTCTTACGCAGTGAAAGCAGAATCATCTACTGTCTGGGTAGACATCTCCCATGCAAAGACACTTAGGAAAACCATCTTTGAACTAGTGCAAATCATGTGATGTTGCCCCTCTCTGAGACGCCCCCATCACCCCCACCCCAAGGCCATCAGCATTCATGCTAACACCAGGTCAAGGAGCAAATGATGCCACTTAGCTGTTCCTCATTGGTCACATTTCTTTTCATTCCTCCACAAGAGCCACATAGGTGTTGGGTTTTCTGTGTAGGTTTTTGTGGCATTTCTACCAAGCAGAACAACCATCTCAGCAAGCTTGGTTGCATTCGTAGTTTTTTTCCGAACATAACATCCAGTCTGCTTCTTGGGTTTTGCCAACCTGTTTCCTGTGCTCTATTGTAACACATTTCATAAAACCTGTTTTTCCAAATATTCTAATGTATGATACAGGGAATTATTGGCCCTTTCGTTAACACCAATTTTAGGGTTAAATGCTAGTGTATAATTTTAGCAGCAATTTCATGCCTCTTGAAATTAAGAGGAGCATCACTGTTGTGCTTCCAGTTACTGCATCTGTTCAATTATTTCCCTTTTCAGCCAGATACTCCAAAGAGAAGACACGCTTTCCTTTCTTATGCTCACATCTGAGATCATTTCCAAAAGCAATGAGATCAGCCTGAAGTGCCCCAACAAAAGGCCCAATTTGACACACTTTGGGCATAAAATAGCCATTGAAATGGAGCATATTAAACAAGACACCAGACTAAATCATGTCAAAAATCACCTGATGCTATTCACTCTCTAAGATTAGAATTGTGTCTGTAGAAAAGCCATTCTGATTTCTCCTACAGGAAAAGAAGCAAGCCCTCTGAGTTCCCTGCAGGCCCCCCTCCCTCCCTCCCTCCCTCTTCTTCATCCCCCGTGCTTTCATCTGCCCTGCTGGGACCCAGCCCTTGCTCCCTCTGTTCCAGCTCTGTCTTGCTTTGGGGCCTATGGAGGCTGGAACAGTTGAACTGCATGTTACCCTCATGGTCTCAGAGGCAGATCCTGCCAACAGTTTGGCTTATCATCATCAACTAATTAGGGTCTGATCTCTCACCTGGAATATTAAGTTCATCTTCAAAAGATGAAAAGCTGGGCTTCTTTAGGCTGCCACCCTCTCTAGGCAACAACACACCAGGGTTGTTCTTTATAGATCTGAAGGTTTCTGGGGAGGAAGAGCCCATCCCCTCTCTTTCTGGCATTTAATATCACCCAATTTCTCCTGGACCTTATCTTTTGTAGTTTCTCATTTTTACTGGCCCTACTGAATCACCCCATTCCCAGGGCCTCCGATCCAAGTTCAGCCTTTTCTCCTGCTCCCCATTTCCTGAGGCTGCAAACATTCAAGTCTCTAAGACGCTATTTGGATCAGAACTAAAAGTTCCAAATTAAGTTATCAATCAGAAGTTGTTAACTCCTAAAAGTTTATTGTGCAAGTTGTGGCGACTCAAAAGAAGCATAAAACATGGCCTCTACAGAAACTGAATGTCTAGTTTTAAAAAGAAACAGAAAGTAACTCATCACACAATCAATAGTACTCACTTCTAGTATTTTTTGGGTTTTTGTTGTTGTTGTTGTTGTTGTTGTTGTTTTTAGACAAAGTCTCACACTTTCACCCAGGCTGGAGTGCAGTGGTGCTATCCCAGCTCACTGCAACCTCTGCTTCTCAAGCGATTCTCCTGCCTCAGCTCCCCGAGTAGCTAGGATTACAAGCATATGCCACCATACCTGGCTAATTTTTGTATTTTTAGTAGAGACAGGATTTCACAATGTTGGCCAGGCTGGTCTGAACTCCTGCCCTCAGGTGATCCACGCACCTTGGCCTCCGAAAGTGCTAGGATTACAGGCATGAGCCGCCATGCCCAGCCTCTCACTTCTAGTTTAAGGGGTTTTCACAGAAGGGGAGTCTCTATGGTGGAGGACGGCATCATGAAGGCAGCCACATAGCCACATTTGACTGAGATCCCCATGGTAAGAAAACCAAGCCCTGGAAGTCACAGAAGGAGCAGATGCTGTGGAGGACAGGAGGCTGTGAAGGGCCTGGCAGAGCAGGGCAAAGTATAAATTCAGGAGGAATAGAGAAGATTGGTGAGGCAGGTACAGCCAGATCCAGAAGCCAGAAACCAAGGGGCAGAGGAATTCAGTCTTAACATGGTAGCAATGGAGGGCCATTGTAGGTCCCAAGGAGAAAAAACAGAAGTGGGGTTTAGGAAGATCGCTGTGACAGCCATGAATAGGATAAAGTCCAAGTGAAGAACAGAAAACAGCTGGTGGCTGCTGCATCAGTCCTAACAGGAGATAATAGGAGCCTTGACGAATGTTGGGAATTAAGAAAAAGGTATAAATATGAACAGTGGTTTGAGAGAGAGAAACCAGGACTTAATGTGTTAAACATATGAGGCGGCTGTATGAGGCAGAAACGGGAAGGGAAGCCAGGCTTTCGGAGGATGTAAAGACAAACATTGGGAGCATGTCTGTGACAGTGGAAGGCAGCCTGAAAGTGGAAGCTGCTCCAGCGGAATAAGGAGGACAAATTCTAGACTACAGAGGGAGAGGCAGGGAGTGAGAAAGTAGGATGTGGGTGGAGGCCGCAGAGTCAAGGAACTGATGGTGAAAGAAATAATCATTAAGGAGTAGGATTAATCTAAGAATTTTTAAGACAAAGGAAATGAATATGACTTAGGGTGAGAAGGTGTGAAAAGTTTTTAAAAATAGAAGAAAAAGGAAAAAATAAGAAACATATTTTACCTTTTCCAGGATCTGGGAAAGATGGGAAAGAGTGAGTTGCACGTGGTGAGGTTAACTCCAGATGGGCACAAAAGCTGAGTCCCTGGAGACTGGAAGGGGAAGACGAAGAAGATGGAAAGGGGAAGACGAAGATAATGAAATTTTGAGTTAACACCCCCCCCCCCGCCCCGCCCCACTGAGGGCATCAGCCTTCCCTATAAAGATCAACCTCTTGAGAGTTAAGTTGTGGTGAGAAGCATTGGAGGCATTGAGTGGCCACAGTGAGCCTGGACGCAGAAGCCACAGAATCAGAATAGGTCTCTCCTCACTTGAAGCAAGGAGAGGCACCCAAGACCTCGTTCATTTAATAAATAGCATGAGCCCCCTTGGCAACATCCCTAGCCACAAGTCCTGATCCTGCTAAGTTTTACCAATTGTTAGAATTACAGTCTAATCCCTCACCTTAAATGCACAATTTACCTGAGCCCCCTGCACAATAGCTCCAGAAAAGAACACGTAGCCTCTGCTTGCCCCGAGAATAGAAATCTTGCCACCTGTTTCAGCAGTCTATTCCACTTGTGAACACCTCTAATATTTAGGTAATTTCTGTCCTCATATATTTAGCTTAAATATCCATCTTTATGTCTCCACGTACTAATCCTAATAATTCCCCACAGAATTTACTGCATTTTTTTCTCAGTAGCCCGTCAAATATTTGGTAACAGTGACCACAGGCCATGACTGCCTCCTGAAGTCCACTCTTCCCCAAGATACAGCCCAGATGTCCCAAGCACTTCTCCTTTGACATAGTTCTGGGTTTTCGTCATCCTGTTTCTTATAGATGGGAACCCTAGTTTGCTGATGCATCTCTTCCTGTGTGGTCTCCCGTTCTGAATGTGGGTTTTTGGGTGTCATCTGAGCAGGCCTCGTGAGCCAGGGAGAAGTCAGGTTGAGGCTGCATGGTGAGACCCAGAATGGCCCAATTCTGCCTGGCTCATCTCTAGCTCCTCCAAAGACAGGAGGAACCAGGAGTGGCCTGTGTCCCATTATGGGCCTGGAGGAAACAGTTGGGGTATGGGAGGTGCAATGAATAGGAGCTGAGTGGAGAAAGTTCTCGGCAAAAGCAGTAGAAGCGATGGAAGCGGGTTGGAGAAAGTAGCATGAAAATGGTTAGCTTGGGGGATAAAGTGGAGGAAGAGTTCAGTACAGCCACGCTGAGAAACTGGGTGGAAATGGAAAGGTAAGTAGAAGCCTCCATAAGTGGAAACCAGGTTTGCTGGAAGTGGGTCAAATATCCAAAAAATCCTGATAAAATAGTGACAAAGGGGACAGCCTCATGAATGTATCTTTTTTTTGCAGGGGACTCCCTCAGTTATCATCAAGGACGCCCTTTCTCCACAGAGGATAGAGACAATGATGTTGCAGTGACCAACTGTGCCATGTCATACAAGGGAGCGTGGTGGTATAAGAACTGCCACCGGACCAACCTCAATGGGAAGTACGGGGAGTCCAGGCACAGTCAGGTGAGCGACGCTTTGCCTCTGCTGTGAATGAGCCGGAGCTGTGGAGCCCATGCTCCCTTAACTTTATGTTTTAAAGGCACACGTGGGTCCTTCGTTTGCCTTTAAAAAGAAATATTTGGAGTCTTGAGAAAAATAATGCAGACAATGGGATAAGATCAGAACAGAGTAGAAGCTATAGGAAGGAAAGGAAAGGACCCAGGAGCTAGAACTTACCCAGAGAAGCCCTTGATGCCCAGCCAAGTTCCTTTTCATTCCCTCCTCAGAAGATCCCATGACGAGCTTATCAGTTCTGGGGACAGCTTCACAGGCTCAACTTTACCCTAAAAAGGGTCCCAGAAAGGTAGAGGTCGAAAATACTAGTGCGAACTGAACAATCTTTCCCTATCAGAGACCACAAGTCAATAGGGCTGGGCTGGGTGACAGGGAAACCAGGAGGACCAACTAGACTTTCTAAGTGTTAACACTGAAACAGCCCACAGCTGAGACATTCCTTAGTTCTGAGCCAACCAAAAGGGTTTGTCACCCTAGTTAGAAACCGCCTAAGTCTCTCATTAGAAGT
The DNA here is from genome assembly GCF_049354715.1 of Callithrix jacchus. Classification (NCBI taxonomy): domain Eukaryota; kingdom Metazoa; phylum Chordata; class Mammalia; order Primates; family Cebidae; genus Callithrix; species Callithrix jacchus. Next base: position 27,850,751 of record NC_133519.1, read on the forward strand.
GAGCAGTCAAACACAGTTTGACTTCCAAACGCTTCCATCATGTTGGGATTTCATAACCATTACTGGTGGATGCCACTCCTAGAAGCCAAAAACAAAGCTGGTAGTAAGGAATGACCTGCAACGTGTTCCCTGTAAAGACGCAGGCCACCAGCACTTTTAAAGAGAAAGCTGGAAAGAGACTCTGCCCCTTTCACTTTATTGGGAACACGGCCTCAAATCTTCATGTTGGCTGAAAATAGCTAACCCCACATTGTGGATTCCCTGTTCCCATAATTACCATTCTTTTGAAGTGGGGCATTCCACGGTGGTGGATGACCTGACATGCTTGTCTTTCTCATGTCCAGGGCATCAACTGGTACCATTGGAAAGGCCACGAGTTCTCCATCCCCTTTGTGGAAATGAAGATGCGCCCCTACAACCACCGTCTCATGGCAGGGAGGAAACGGCAGTCCTTACAGTTCTGAGCAGCAGGCTGCTGCGAGCCAACCAATCTTTTCTGTCATTCGTTTGTCTTTTATAATATGAAACAAGGGGGGAGGGTAATAGCAATGTGTTTTGCAACATGTTAAGAATATGTGAAGGAAGCAGGGATGTAGCAGGAATCCGTTGACTACCATCTGCTCTTGGTTTCTGCTGCCCTGGAGCCTGACCCTCAGTCTCCATTCTCCCTCCTCCCTAGCCCTCCTCAACCTTCACCTCCTTTCCCACCAAGGAGGAAAAGTGGGATGTTTTCTTAAAGGGCCAATTCAAAGGCAAGTTGTGGAGTACAGATCGCTATGGTGCCAGGCAACACACCTTCTTTTTCTACCCTTCTTCCGAGATGTCCCCCCCTTCCAGGTATTTGTGATTTTGTCACAGCCTGCCATAGCCAGGTTCTCACATTGGCCCAGAAAAGAAGCCTCAGCAAGAGAGGTTTGCCAACAATTCCCCTTAAGAGGAAACAGATCAACTGTTCCACATCCCAGCAACCGAGGTTCTTTGCCTTCCTTCCTTCTCTCCCTCCCTCATTCCTTCCTTCCCTCCCTCCTTCCTTCTTTCTCTCCCTCCCTTTTTCCTTTTTTCCTTTCTTCCCTCCTTTCCCCCCTCCTTCCTTCCTTCCCTCCTTCCTTCCTTCCCTCCCTCCCTCCTTTCTTCCTTCCCTCCCTTTCTTCCTTCCCTCCCTCCTTTCTTCCTTCCCTCCCTCCCTCCTTTCTTCCTTCCTTCCTTTCCTCCCTCCCACCCTCCCTCTTCTTTCTTTCTTTCTTTCTTTCTAGACAGGATCTCACTCTGTTGCTCAGGCTGGAGTGCAGTGGTGCAGTCCTTGCTCACTACAGCCTCACCTTCCTGAGCTTAAGTGATCCTCTCACCTCAGCCTCTTGAATAGCTGGGACTACTAGCATGAGCCACCACCCTAGCTGATTTTTCTTTTATTTTTTGGAGAGACGGGGTCTCACTATGCTGCCCAGACTGGTCACAAACTCCTGACCTCAAGCAATCCTCCCACCTCAGCCTCCCAAAGTGCTGGAATTACAGGCTAGAGCCACTGCACCCAGCCCCAAGTCCTTTATAATGGGCCAAAAGTTCTCATCTTCTGACACTTTTACTACATCGGCCATATGTCCTATTACTTTTCAAGAACAGCAGCTGTTTTCTGGCCTGATGGAGCCTTTTGCCTAATTCCAGCCTGTGTTAGACTCCAGAGCCTCACAAGCCCAACCAGTATTTTGGAATCTAGTTCCCAAGGCCTTGCCTGCTCCTGGCCCTGGGTGGCACAGAGGCTATGTCCCTGTGAGTCATTAGCCACTGCCCGCACTGACCCTCAGGTCAGACAGGTACTTTATGCAAAGGTAGGAGTGGGAGATGTTGGTGGCTTTTAGCACTTTTGGGTCAGCCATTGAGGAAAGGACTGAAGAAGTCACAATCAGGGCACTGCCCTAGGGATTATAGTTCCCATGGGAAACACGGATCTCCCCTAGCTTTGTTTTCTCATTTCTCTTCCTATTTGTCACAGATTCCTTTTTCTGCCTCATTTCTGCCGTCACTCAAGCCCTCCTTAGTGTAGGTGGCTTAATAAGAGTCAGAAAAAGAAGGCATTTGCCCAGAGAGCCACATCCCTGACTGATAACCCTGGAAAGAGGTTGAATTTTTTTTTCCTTTTTGGTCCTATGGGAAACAGGAATGACCTTCTTAATGAGGTGAGATCATGAGAAGCCTTTTCATCTTCTTTTACTATTCTGCCTTTGAAAGGAAAAATGATAACAGCCAAAGGAAATTACATTCAGAAATCCAAAGGTGAATAGGCAATAACTGTGGGCCTACTTCCCATTTTATGAGCAGCACTGTCTTCACTAGCATGATTTCATTCTTAAGCCCAAGAGAGCTAGGGCTTTAAAAGGCATAACCTTTCAACTTCTCCTCCAAATCAAATATCAGCAACCATCCCTGCGACATCTGCCCAAATCCACGCCCAGTTCCTTAAGCTGTCTTCTTCCTTTCCCCTCCCATTCCTCAAGGCCCCAGCACCATTTTCCGTAGTGCCTATGTTTGTCTAACTGGGGCAGCATGTACCTTTGCCAACCAGTTACTGGATGAGCCTGAGTGTTGGCAATTTTCTAACTGAAACATCCTCACTCTTACCAAGCTTTGAGAACCAGGATGGACAGTCCCTTGGGCTGACCATCATACCTTGGACCTCATGGGGATGCAGCCAGCCACCACTGTCTGGAGGCATGCTCCTTGCCAATCTCCTAGGCTTTGTCCACTGCTGTGGTGTGGATGTGATACCCTGAAAAATCTAGGCATCACTTCCATTTCTTACTTCACCATGGGCTTCAACAAACAGGGAGGAGGAAGAAACAGAAACAAATCCTTACAACAAGCATGTAAATTGCATAAGACTTAGCTAGAGATGGGACAACAATGAATAGCAGGAAGCACATTGAATGGGAAACTCATCTTAGCTACATGACCTTGACTGGGTTGTTTTGCCTCTCTAGACCTCAGCTTCTTCAGCTGTCAAATGAGAGGTTAGACTAAAATGAGTTCTAATTTCCCTTTCAGTTTTGACAGTCAATAATGCTAATCTGTGATCTGAAAACCTGAGTAGAAATTGGCATGGTGAGAGAACACAATTAGGTAATGAAAAGTCACTCAAGTCCCTGTTTCATGAGGAAAGAAATGAAGGAAGGAAAAAGAGATCGATTCAGAAGTCATAAGTAAAACACACATACACAAGAAGACATTGCAGAAAAGACCATGCTGAGTAAGAGGCAGAACTCATTTTGTCCATAGAAACAGAGCCCAGGTACCTGGGTGGTGCCAGCACAGCCCACTTCATCAAGGAAGTTGAAATGGAAAAAGATTATGTGTTCTCAATTCAGATGAAAGACAAGAAACATCAGTGGAAACCAAAATCTTCCCTTTATTGAAATCATTCTACACTATGGAACATTTTTATAAATAATACCAGTGGCATTGCCTAGCTTCATTTTGAAGCAAGAAAGGGACTTCAAAGATCAGCTCATTCAGCCCTCTATAAAAGGATTATAGATTCCTTTTATAAAGTAGAGTAATTTTCTCATGAGTTTTCACCAAGTTTAAAAGACACTGTGCCCCACCCTCTTCCCAAGGTCTATGGTCAACTTGACTCAATGCTCTTAACTTTCCTCACTGATTCCTGCTTATCCTGCTCCTCTGAGCACAATTTCTCAAAGGCAGATCCAGTAAGCAATACTCGTAAGCACCCACCCTATGCACACCAGTTTCCTCAAGGGACTCAAAAGGAACCAAGGCAGACCCTTCTCCGAGGCTGTTTAACTGCAGACCCATCAGGATATGTATGTACCTACACCCAAAAACAAAACCACCACCAATGACTGCAATAGACCCACTGACTAGACCCAAGACACACGCAGTTTCCCGTTTTTGCATTTCCCCATCATATAAAGATAGTTGCCAGCATATCAAACTCACATCCAGCAGGGTTATTTCTGGAAGGTGAAGGGGTCAGGTGTGGAAGGGATGGCAAGAATGACAAGTCTATGGAAAACTGCTGGCCTTGAGACCCAGAGTGAACCCGTGAAGGGGGGCTTGCTAAGTGTGGCCACAAGGTGGCAGTCACCTCCTGAAACCCTGTGTGAAAAGCCAGGTCTCCAGGTTTCCAGAAGAGCCAAACCAGGACCCAGGAAAACTGGCCAGCTGATTTGTATGGGAGATTGATTTGTAAAATCAACAACGTGTGGCAGCAAGGAAATGCAAGCAAACATCTACAAATATTTGAATCCACCTGTCCCTCACCTACCAACTTCCCCTCCACTACTCATAAAGTGGTAAGACCCCTAACACCCTGCTTCGTGGGAACCAACCAGTATCCTGTTGTTTCAAAGCCAGACCTAAAGAACCATGGTTGTCAATGAGCTCAATGCCAAACCAAACAATACTGATCACATTTTTACGTTTCAAATCCAGTCCCCGAGCACAGCTGTAGATTAAGGGACAGAAGGTCATTGTGGAATCTTTTCAAAGAGCTCTTTTAAAAAAGCATCAGTTGGGAAAGAGTTGATGAGTTCCTCTTTGTCCCCTCTTCTGGAGAAAAGATGGAGCGCGCAAGAAGATGGTGCACGCACCAAGCTGAGGGTGTTGAAATAGACTAGCTGGTGACCTGGATTTGCAAATACTCTTGAGGCATGACAACATTTTATTATTATTTTTTTTTTTACACTCCACTCAGAATTTCAGGAAAGGTGGGGCCCCTTGCCCAGGATATGTGGTTTCCTACTGCTTGCTTCCTTATCACTAGAACACTATTCACCAAATTTCTTCATTCCATGTCTTTTCTTTCAAGTGGTTAGGGTGTGGGGTTGGGGTACACTTTCCACCTTACTTGCATCTCACTGTCCTCTCTTAAAATGTTGTTAAGAAACCTCTGAAAGATTCAAACTTCAGTTCAGTTTCAATAATTCCATAGGAGTTGGGATAATTTGTTTCCACTTGCTTCAAACTTGCCACAGCTGCAAGAGGAGTCTTGGGACCTCAGAGGAACAGGACAGATCTGTGGAGTCTGGGGGTCTGCCCCCACCCAGGTGCTGGACGCTGCATACTCAGCTCTGCCTCACTTCCCTGATGGTGTGCTTTCACCCAGGTTACCGTAACAGAGAGGCTCTGTCCTCTAAAGAACGCTGAGTTACAGGCTGGATTCTGGGGCTGTGCCTGTAGCTTCTCTCTGGTTGTATCACAGAGTCCTCTGACCACATTCCTGAAGGTGTTGAGCTAAATTCCTCTTCAAACCTTTGCTTCTTCCATAACCCAATCCTACACATATGTGATGAAGCTTTCTTCAACAATACTGGAGCATTTGGATGCTACCAGTCCAGAAGCAAGCAGGGAAAGCAACTACTATGTGCTTTAAGATGATGTATTGGTGTAGATTCAGGTCCAATTTGGAAAAAAAAAAAAAAGTCTCTGTTTCCTTCTAATTGTATTCACCCTGGATTTGTTTATGCCAGTTCTACATTCATCAAGCTTTGAGAAACCGGTGGGAAGAAGAAAAACATAAAATTAAGAAGAAACGGACAGATCATTGGAGATTTAAAGCAAGCCTTCTGCAGATGGCGCCATACTAAAATGCAGAGGCCAGGCAGGAGCAGCCATGGGAGAGGCAGCAGCACTGGCTTCTCAAGTTCTGGCCTCCCATCTCCCACCAGAGCTCCTGCCATTCACCCACTTTACTTGAGGAGAAACTAAGGCACCAAGGCCTGTCGTTGCACAGAAAACCAGAGGCAGAGGGCTTCCTTTGCTTGCTCAGCCAATTCTGCATGGATCTCACTTTTCCATCACCAGTGACCACAAGCCTGATTTGTCATCTCCAGCATTCTGATTGATTTTTTAAAGTCAACCCTTGCCTGAAACATGACTTCATTGCACCTGCAGCTCTTCATTGTCCAAATGTCCTTGGCAAACCTCGCAGTCTTTGGATAGTGTTGCATTTTCTTCAAACGGGAAATCCTCCCTCCTTCCTCAAGCTTAATAAGGCTCTCACAGAGCATCCAAATAACACAGCTCTTGTTCCTCAGACACACTCAGAGACCCCTCTGACAACTTCATAAAACAGCTCCTTATTGTCTGGGCTGTGAAGCTGGGTTAATGCTAAAGTTCCAGTTCAGAAACATTTAACTCTATTATTCTCATGACATCAGCTCTTCTGGTTACTGGCACTCGCTCATTGGCACCATGGATTCAGGTCAGGTGGTGCAGGCATCTTCCCTGAGAAGCAAGCCGCACACTCAAGAGGTCTAGAACACCTAGGTCACAAGAAAGGGTTTCAGTCCAGTGCATTGTCAGGTAAATGCATGGACGAGAATGTATGGACTATTATTTTCTTCCCATCACTGGTTTAGCAGCCCCCAGGGAGACCCTGAGTTGCTCTTTTATAGCCTAATATTGAGCACTAATATGGTCAACACTGCCTCTAACAGGCAAATGTTGGAAATACACCTTCAGAGCTGGATAAGACTCAAGATCACCTAATCTGATTCTCTCATTTTATTTCCTCTCAAAGAAACCAAGGCCAAGAAAGGCTAGGGAACTTGCACGCAGGCAATCAGTAATAGAGCCGAGTTCAGGTCTGGTATAGGCTTTTTAATTTGATTATCCCCAAATGACGACTAAGATAAATAGCATTTATTGCATACCTACTACTTACCAGATACTGTGCAAAGGGCTTTACATATCTTACTTTATTAAATCCTCACCATAAACTTAAAGTCAGATTTAACCATTTTATAGATGAGGGAATGAATGGAGGGCTAGGAAGGTTAAGTAACATGCTCGAAGTCACACAGCTACTAAATAGAGCCATAATCTGAACCTCGGTCTAATTTTGAAGCCCTGGATTTTTCCACTTCACGAGGCTGCTCCCTTTATATTTATTTAACCAAGTGACCGCCATCTTGGATTTTACTAATATTCTCACAAATGGGCTTTGATATTACTTCCTCTGACTTTTAAGAAATGGAAATTCTTGCATTTGTTTTGCCATATACTCCAGGGGGTTCTCAATAAGAAACATCCAACGGCTCTTTCCTTTTCTTTCTTTTTAAATTTGGCAGATGAGGGAGAGGGTCCCCAACAGAATGGGAGAGTAAGATAAGAACCAGAACATAAACCCAATACCCCCACCCCACTCTTTTTGGAACATCCCAACATTAGAAGAGTGGGATATTCCAAAGTCATTTTTTTGAAGCTGGAGCAGGCAGTGTAGCCAGGATTAAGGAAGGAAAAGCCACAGGATAAACATGGCACATGTTCCCAGAGCGTCAGCTTCACTCCAGAATTTGGGAAGAAAGGGTTATATTATTAATGTTTCAAACCAGTACAGATAGTGCAAATGCAGAAATTCTATAAATTTTTAGGCTACAACCAGCAGATTACAGACTGATTTAGGCTACCTTCTTCCAGACTTCGGGGAGTACAAACACCTTAACAGACCCCTGCAGGAGTACATCAGTGGAAATATTTGGGGGATGAGGCTAGAAGGCAGGAGATACATTCATTTTACTTTCCCCCGGTTTCTTTTCCCCACACCTTCCCTGCCTCACATCCCCAGTGGATGGGAAGGCACCAGAGGACAGCTGGCTACAATCTCAGCTTTCTTTGCTACTCTGGGGAATTTAGAAGGAAATCAGTACTTGGCAACCTGGTATTTTTAGCTGCCAGGCCAAAACTCCAGACATAAGCACCTTCCCTTTAATTGAATGATGTTTATATATAAAAGAATAGATTTCCCCAAGAAAGAACCCCGGAACACTGGCTCCCTTTCAGTATGGGGGCTGCTTGGGCAGCAGTGACACCTGTGCGTTAGATGCAACAGACACCATGACGCCTGCAGAAATGTCAGCCATCTAAGTGCTCCTTTACCAGCTGCGGAGGCCCAGACTCACACCATGGTCCCACAGACTCAAGGTTTACAACCCACGTAGTCTATTCTGGTTAACACATAGGCTCCTCCTTCTAATCATTGATACATACACACACACACACATGCACATGTACACAGGTGCACATGCACACACACACACACACACACACACATCTAATGATTCCAACCTCGAATACTCCCCAGGCCCATGGGGATGCCCAGGTACCCTAAGCAAGTCACTGTGACACTGAGGAGGGTCATTACCTGGGGCTCCAAGCAGCTGAAACCCACCCTGGTGGTCTCTGGATTGTGGTTCTGAGAAATCATAAACACCAAATCCTCCAATCCCTCTGAATCTGAGTTTGTCATTTTAACCTTTAATAGCCTTTTCAGGTAAAAATAACAAAGACCAATTTACTGACTTTGTAGCTACAGTGAGCTTGAAAAAGCACTTACTTAAAGACTGGAAGGAAGCAAAAAAGAAGAAAATGGAGTACATACTCCTCAGACAATGCACACTTTCATGAGCTAAAATAAAAATAAAAACACAGAGGAAGGGAGAGGAAAAACCAACTTCCCTGATCCTTTCATGTCACTGTAGCTCAAAGACTGGAATCTCTGCTTGTTAACCATTGTTAACTAGTATTTTTAGTCCTGGTTGCTTTTAGCCTCTGTATAGTTCCTTTTTTAAACACATTTTCTATACGTTAATAAAAGATCCTGAAAGAATGACACGTGTCTTCTGAGTCCTTGGGAGACTGGGGGGGCATGCCTGTCTTAAGGATAGGCCTGCCTTCTTTTCTCTGGGCCTCCTGTCCTCAGCGTTTCTGGCCCACTTCTGCCAACATTTCTTCTCTGCATCACCCTTTGGGTGAACTGTTCTCCCCCATGGCCCTGCTCGCCTATCTACGCCCCTTGTCCACCCTGTTTCTGTTCTCTTGTTATATCCTGAATATTTCTGCCCTCCTCCTCATTCTCCCCACCTGCCCCCCACTTCTCTCCTCTCTGCATCTTTCTCTCTCTTCCTTTATCTTTCCTCCCTATCTTCCACCCACTTTCAGAAATCATAAACACCAAATCCTCCAAACCCTCTGCATTTTAGTTTGTCATTTTAACCTTTAACCGCCTTTTCAGGTAAAAATAACATCTCACCCTTTGCTTTTACCATCAGAAAAGGTCACCAGTGGATGGTTGCACCTGGTGCCCCAGCATCACTGGACGGGCCTGGTGTACAGTTTTGAGTCCTTGACCAGCCACAGAGACAGTGACACACTGCCCACCTTTTTCCGGCCTCCTCTCCTGGCTCCCTCAACCCTCAAGTGCCCAGGGGTGGTCTGATCCCCAAGGTTCTAGTGCCATCTATGGGTACTGGAGAACATCTGACAGGCCAGCCTGCCTTCCACTCAATCAGCTCCTCCACTGCCAGGGAGCAGCTCAGGCTAATAATGCACCATTAGCCACTGCCTGTCAGCCTTGGTCACTTGGAAAAACCTTGTCCCTTCCCGTCCCTTACAAATGGACCCAGCGCATAATGTAAGACCAACTCTAACCTCTGGGTTACATTAAGTAAGACCCCAGCCAAGGAACAGCCTCAAAAAGAGGGTCATGAGGGGAACTTCTTCCAGTCCAGATACAGGAGCACAGGCAGTCAGAAAGTGCAGAGATAACTGAATAACAGTGTGGGGTAAGCACCACAAACCCAGACACGCTCTCCCATGCTGGAGTGGGCTCGGGTTTTTTGTCTGTTTGTTGGTTGGTTAGTTTGAGGCAGAGTCTCACTCTGTCACCAGACACCAGGCTGGAGTGCAGTGGTGCGATCTCGGCTCATTGCAACTTCTGCCTCCCGGGCTCAAGCAATTCTCCTGCCTCAGCCTCCTGAGTAGCTGGGACTACAGGTATGCGCCACCACGCCCAACTAATTTGTATTTTAGTAGAGATGGGCTTTCACTATGCTCTATCTCTTGACCTCGTGATCTGCCCGCCTTGGCCTCCCAAAGTTCTGGGATTACTGTGAGTGAGCCACGGTGCCCGGCCAGGCTCGTGGTTTTTAGGAACCTATCCGGGGGAAGTTGGATGACAACAGAAATTACTCAAGGGAAAAGGAGAGGTGGGAGCCACATGAACCAGTGTTGGGGGCATGAAACAGCACAGCCTGCTGGAAAGGGGCCAAGAGTGGTTTAGTACTCACATTTGCCTGGAGTTCAATAACACAGCCCAGAACAGACTGGGCATTGTGCAGACAAAGACCGCCAAGGAGAGACCTTTCTCCACCTTCCATATTAAAGGGGAGAAATAATGAATGCTTTAAAGAAGAAACAGAATCCCAACCCTAGAAACAACTTTTTTTAAAAGGCTCCTTCCTTCTATTCTCTTGTAGGCACCAGCAGGCTTCTTCACACCCCTGGGGCCATGTGTAACACAGGGACAAAACTCCAGCCACGTGGCCATCTGCCGTAGAAGGCGCCCTCACGAACAGCGCAGGCAAGGAACCTTTCTTAGCCCTTGCTCTATGCCACATTTCCTCTTTTTCTTCTCATTTCCTAAAAAAAAGACAATTTCTGGAATGTCAGAACATGGTGGCCCTTTAAAAATAGCCACATTTCCTGTTTTAAATAAGCCACTCTGGAAACCCACAGCTTCTGGGACCCCAGGAGTGACCACTGTAATACTGAAATAAAAACCTGTCACCTGAATCTTGTCCTGTATGTTGTTGTCTGGAAAATGAAAATAGAAACTAATGTGATACAGTGGAACTTAAAGGAATTTTAGTAATTAGTATTTATTCCCAAGGTTGCCAAACTAGCATTGTTTTAACTTAAATGAGCATAATTCACCCGTTGTCTAAGACCTCTGGGTGCATTTACAACCATCTGAACACAGATTTAATTATTGCTGTGTTGTGGGAACGAAGAACTGCCAAGGGTAATATTAAAAGTGGATTATTTAGCAACAGAAATGTTAGCAGCATTAGTAATCAGTGCAATTACCTAGTAGCATCTTCTCACCCGTAATGCCCCCAGTGGCCCTGAGGACATGTGCTTTAGCAGTGACCCCTTTGCCAGTGAGCAATAAGACATCACCACAAATTAGGGCCCTCTGGGCCTGTATCTTGTGCAGTATTCCCCATTGCCTGGGCTTTCAAAGAATTATAAAGAGTACACGTTGAACTTGTAAAGCTACACATAAATGAGTCTCTTGTTCCTCTTCACTCATCTCATCGTCCACATTCAATAAGTACCTTCTGTACACCAGATCCAATGCTGATTCTGGATATACAAAAAGATGAAAGGCCTACACACACCCTGCTTCTCCCAGAAGAAATTTGGTCTCTCTCTCTTCTTTTTCCCTCCAGTTAAAAAAGATTCTTTTATTGCAACTTTAATATCAGTTTGTATTAGTCAGGATTCTCCAGAGAAACAGAACCAATAGGAGATGTATATTATATTTTGTGTGTGTGTGTGTGTGTGTGTGTGTGTGTGTGTGTGAGAGAGAGAGAGAGAGACAGAGAGAGAGAGAGAGAGAGAGAGAGACTTATTATGAGGAAATGGCTTATGTGATTATGGAGACCAAGAAGCCCCACAATCTGCTGTCTGCAAACTGCAGACTCAAGAAACCTGGTAGTATAATTCAGTCCAAATCCAATGGACTGAGAATTAGAAGAGCCACTGTTTTAAATCCCAAATTTTTAAGAAAGAACAACGTTTCAGCTCAACAGATGGGCAGAAAGAAAACTAAAGGTGAATTCCTCCTTCCTCAGTCTTTTTGTTCTTTTCAGGTCCTCAAGGGATTGGATGATGCCCACCCACAATAGGGAAAGCAATCTACTTTACTCAGTGCCCCAATTCAAATGCCAATCTCATCCAGAAACACCTTTGCAGACACACCCAGAAATAATGTTTAATAAGGGCACCCTGTGGTGCAGTCAAGTTGACACATAAAATAAACCATCACGCAGTTGCAAGGCAGTACACAAACCAGACATGGCTCCTTTCCCAGAGGTGTTCCTGCTGGTGGAGAAGTCACTCTAGAAAGAGATTCAGCAATCCATGGTCTGTGGACCAGACATAAATTCTCTTTTTGCCTCTTTCCTTTTCCACCAGTTTTTATCAAACTCCCTACTCTCTAATTCAGATATGTCACACATATGTAAGGCTCCTTGCTTCAAAGTTTTTAAAATAGAATAAAATTTCCAAACTTATATTTATGTGTTCACGAGAAAATGGAAAGAGATATACAGTGAAAAACTCAGTTAATTAGGATGAGCGTTGTCATTTCAACATTGACAAATTTTTTTTTAAGTCAGACACATTTAAAATACTTCTAACTCTAAGAAAAGTGGCAATTAAGGAGTCTCTTGAAGCCAAAAAGTTGACAGAACCTTCGCAAAAAGCTGACTACTGTACCCTGGGGGCAGAGCCCAGGGGCCAGTGGAAGGTATGGATCAACTTTTCAATGTTGATGCCCTTTAATGCTTTAAATAAAAATTGCTGTCATTAGAAATCACTGCTAGGCATCCATTCACAGCTGCGTTCTTCACGACAAACAATAAGCTCCTCAGAGGTTTCTTGGAATATGTGTATAAGAAATGCAGTAGCAATTATGAAAATTCGATATATAGCTGTACAGGAAATTTAACGATCCAAGAAAAACAATGAAAACTATGAAGAATGTATATATCGTGCCTGGATGCAGGTAATACCTGGCTTGATTTGTGAGCCACACTCAGTTTATGACTTTTTTTCCCCTAAATAAAAACCACAAAGTAATAACCACAACTCGTTGTATTTACAACCAAAGCTACACTGAAACAATTGGCAACAATAACAACCTGGGTTGCAATTAAAGGTAACTCAGTTGGCCGGGTGCGGTGGCTCAAGCCTGTAATCCCAGCACTTTGGGAAGCCGAGGCGGATGGATCACAAGGTCAAGAGATCAAGACCATCCTGGTCAACATGGTGAAACCCTGTCTCTACTAAAAATACAAAAAATTAGCTGGGCCTTGTGGCGCATGCCTGTAATCCCAGCTACTCAGGAGGCTGAGGCAGGAGAATTGCCTGAACCCAGGAGGCGGAGGTTGCGGTGAGCCGAGATCGCGCCATTGCACTCCAGCCTGGGTAACAAGGGCGAAACTCTGTCTCAAAAAAAAAGGTAACTCAGTTAACTTACTGACTTGGAAAGGCAAGAGATGGTGGAAGAAGTCAATGCAGAACTCCCTGCCCTCCTATTTTACCCCAACCCCCATCCAGTGCCATTTAAAGATTTTGAGAAATAGTCATATAAATCTAGTTTTTTCTTTCAACGACATGACCTGAATGTTAGCTCAGTTCGAAATGTCCATGACTGCTGCAAAGCAGTGTTTCAGTACAGCAGTACTATTGACACTCTGGTCAGATAATTCTTTGTTGTAGGGACCTGCCCTGTGCTTTTACCCACTAAATTTCAGTATGACCCCCACCCCCTACCATGTTGTAACAACCAAAAATGTCTCCAGACATTGCCAAATGTCCTCTGAGAGGAAAAAAAAAATCACCCTCAGTTGAGAGCCACTGTTACAGGGAGATTTATCACAGAAAGAAGAAATAACCTCAATCCAGATTTCATGGAAGCAACATTTCAAAAAGCTTCAGGCCAGTTCATTTCAGCTCAAAAGACAAAAGGATCGCCCAAATAGAACATTGTTATAACTTTTCTATTGAATTTGTCTTTATATAGTTTATAAATATTTGAAAAGCTTGTATCTGTGTTTTATTTTAGTTTCATTTTGTCGGAATTACTCTGGGTATTTTTGTGGTATGAGATTAGATTACAAGGTAGAAAATGGAATTGATAAAATGACACTTACAGAAAATGAGAGTTTGTCTTACGCTGGTTCAATCAGTCATGGCTCCCCAGGAATCAATTAGATTTCAAACCAAGAGTCACTTGTCAATTAGACTTTAGCTCTGTTGCTTCACCTGATGGACAATAATAAATGGTATCAGTTATTTAAGATCCCCAAATACCTCACAATCTCATATGTCCTGAAGGTTTCTTAAGTAGAAAGAAATACAGAATAATTAGGCACTAAAGATAGGACAGAAGATTTTGTCCCAAAATTCTAACTAAGAATGATGCTTAGGCTCAAGATCACAGTCAACAGAGCAAGGAAGGCCAGTATCACCACCCAAGCTTCCCAAGAGAATGTGAATATCTAAGTCTCATGCCTAAGGAGATATTCCATGGTGTTAGACAAAGCAAAGGGCTAACCAGCTGTAGTCTCAGCTTGTGATAGAGGAAAACACCCTCAGCTAAACCCCTTTATCCAATTCATCTTCCCAAACAAGAAATCTAGTACACAGGAAGGAAGAGATCAGGGGCAGGGGAGGGTGTGGGCAGATGTTCACTTCTAGCTTTTTCAGAGATGTTGCAATGCTGATTTTTCTTTCCTGTTGTCCTGGCCATGCCTGATGGGCAACTTGGTCCAGTTTTGTTTTAAACAAGTGTAGTCACCACAGTAGATCTCTGCAATGGTATGTTAGTTAGGAAGGTCACCAAGATCAGGTCAACATGTGAATGTGACTGGCATCAATGGCCCTCACCTCTGCTTCTCTTGGCCAGACAGACAATTCAGTTCAGTCTCTCAAGAATCTGTGATAAGGTCCCTTCCCGCAAGGGTGGACCTTGCCACAGAGCTCACAGCAAACAAGAACAATTCGAGGTTCACATCTTGGTGCTAAAGGAGGTATGCCATTCTCATCATGATCTTCTTAATCACAGGGTCTTCTTCCAGATCGAGAGCCACTGAAGCATCCCAAAACAGGTCTCTCCTATTAGAGCCTGGCTGCAATCCACTACCAGGTTTGCAGAACCATTGATTTCTCTTCCAAGACAAAAATGCTCTGAGGAGGAAAGACCTCCAGCTTGGCAGAGTAAAGGCCTTATTTTCTTTCCAAACGGCTGGAGAGGATTGGGAAGGGATTGGAAAGGCACCAGTGAGAAGCAAATTCAAATTCCCCTCATCTGAGACCTCTTTGAGGGAAGAGCCTTGGCTTTCTATTTGTTTCCAGTATTTAGCCCAAAACTCTGTTTGGACTCAATATAGAATTGATGTAAACTGAATTGAATCAACCGTATCTTCCATCTATGAAAGAAACTCAACAGCTTTTAGTACTATAAAATTTAGGACAGATCCATAAAATATTCAAGAAGAGCAAATGTTAAGACTATCTGAGGAACAGAGGAAAGAACATTATATTTGACTTCAAAAGGCCTATATAGTTGTATTAGTTTTTTCTCATACTGCTATGAGGAAATGACTGGGTAATTTATAAAGGAAAGAGGCTTAATTGACTCAGTTCTGCATTGCTAGGGAGACCTCAGAAAACTTGCAATCATGGTGGAAGGCAAAGGAAGAGCAGTCACCTTCTTCACAGGGTGGCAGGACAGAGTGAGTGCAAGCCGAGGAAATGCTAGACATAAACCCATCAGATCTTGTGATAACTCACTATCACAAAAACAGCCTGAGGGAAACTGCCCCCATGATCCAGTTCCCTCCACCTGGTTCTGATCCTGATACCTGTGGATGATGGGATTACAATTCAAGGTAAGATTTGGGTGAGGACACAGAGTGGAACTATATCTGTAGTCAACCCCTTTCTGCCTCTTACTGGAGGTGTGGCCTAGGGTAAGTCCTTTCGTTATGCTGAAGCTTAGTGTCCTTATCTGTAAAATGGGATCAAGAATAATATCCCTCCTACTTCACAGACTATTGCAAAGGGAAAACTATAAAATGGGCAGGAAAATGCCTTTCAGCAGACGTTCTTACAACAGAGAATGTGTTAACTCGGTAGAAGTTAAAAGATGTTGAAAACCAGCCTTAAACCTCAACTATCTTCACAACAGCGTTATGGCCTGAAATTTTACTCACCTGGTTCTCCGTAACAACTTATTGCCTTAAAGAAATGCTCTGAGCAAAATAAGAGCATCTACTTGCTATCAAGGGTCAACTGATAGATACCTGAGAGCAGGAAGGGGTCGAGGGTGGGGTTGAAGCTGATGGAAACGAAGGACACAGGAGTGGGACAAAACCTCCATGTCTGAGGCCAGCCCCACCATGACTCTGCTGGGGAAGAAGGGTGAAGAAGACCAGGCTGAGTGCAAAGCCAGTCCAGTATGTTTCAGAGCCACAGGCTCTCTAAGGACAGTCAGGTTCCAGTCCATTCCTCCACCGCCTGTGCTAATCCAGGACTAGAATTAGGATGAGAGGGACCCACAGACCCTCAGCAGCCAGCACAGAGGTAGTTAAATGGCAATCCTTCAGATGCATCGGCTGAAGGCACCTCACTGAGAGATCCCTTATTTTTCAAAACTCTTCCCAGGAGACCACACCGCTGGTTGAGAGGCCTGCTGGGTTCTCCAGTTAGCCCCCTAGCGGGCATGCTTTAACAGTACAGACGTTAACTTCTAGGATGGGGCTTGTGAGTGGCTCCTAAGTATCGTGGAGTTCTGTTGTGGTAAGTGGGCTGCCTGAGACCCAAGGGACTGAGAGGCAGAGCACTGCCATCAGCAGCTTCCTCACATCCCCCTTGTAACTACAGTCTTAGCCACGGTTCTACATACATGTGAAACAAATGTTCAGAGAGTTTTCATTTGAAAAGGCAGCCATGGCCAGGCGTGGTGGCTCACACCTGTAATCTCAGCACTTTGAGAGGCCGAGGTGGGTGGATTATGAGGTCAGGAGTTTGAGAACAGCCTGACCAACATGGTGAATCTCTACCAAAAAGTACAAAAATTAGCTGGACATGGTGGTGCGCACCTGTAATCAGCCACTCAGGAGGTTGAAGCAGAGGTTGCAGTGAGCCAAGATCATGCCACAGCACTCCAGCCTGGACAACAGAGCGACACTCCATCTCAAAAAAAAAAAAAAAAGAAGAAAAGAAAAGGAGAAAAGGCAGCCATTATTCTAAATACCCAGCTTTGCCCCTAAACTTTGCATAGAAACCCCACATAGGAAGGAATGTCTGCTTCTGTCCCTCAGAACAAATCCAAAACTTCCCACTGATAGAAGTGTGGGCTCTCAGAGAAGGTCCCCCACTCCACCCCACTGACTGTGAGCTAAGAGCTGGGCACTTCTGTCTCCCAGCCGCACTCCAGTGGCCTGGGATTGGGGGAACAGATTCACATCCCAGTCCTGACTCTGCCTGGCACTATAAAAGAGCAAACGGCTCATAGCCACCTTCAGAATCATACACCTCTCTCAGCTCCTGACTGAAAAGAAAAGGAACAGAAACTACCTCATTCACACTCACTCCTGCTCGCACACCGGTGGTACAGGCAAGTTTTCAGTTCGTTGAGCTTGTTGCTTTCACTCTGGCGGTGTTGCACAGGCTGTGACAGATGCACTGGGGCCTCTCTGCTGCAGTTTCCCCACCAAGGTATGATATTTACACCATGAAAGCAAGACAGCACCTCCTCACACATAGTTAGGGACACACTGCCAAAGAGAGCCCTGGCAGGGCTTAACGAGTGACCATCTCCACTGAGCCACCTATGCACTCCTGACCTAGGGCCTTTGTTTACTGCTTCATTCATTTGTTCATTCTTGCATGCATGTGTGCATTCATTCAACAAAGATTCCAATACACACTCTGCCTCTTACTGGTAGTGTGCCCTGGGGTAAGTCCTTTTGTCACTTTGGAGCTCAGTGTCCTTATCTGTAAAATGGAATAAAGAATAACTGCCTTTCCAACTGAAAGTGGGGAGCAGACCATGATGGAAAACCAGAGTGGCTGGAGCACAGATGGGTGGGGATGGGTAACACAGGTGCAACTGGGAAGGAGAGCACGACCTATCCAGACAGGGCCTCATGAGCCATGCGTGAATCTTCATCGGTTGTAAGAGTGGTAGGAAGCCATGCGAGGTGCCCAAGCAGGACAGTGAGATGATCATGCTGGCATTTAAAAGAGTTGGCTGTGGCTATTGTGTAAAGGGTGAAGGGGTTCACAAGATTTTTGGGGAGAAATCAAGAGTGGTTCAGATGAGAAATTAGGATAACTTAGACTCAGGTGGTTTTAGTAGAGCTGGGAAAATAGATATGATCAAGAGATATTTAAATGCACAGAAAGAAACATGTGGATGAAGAAGTTATAATGCTGGTGTACAGAACTCCGGGTGGCATGACTAGGTGGGTGGTGGCTGTCCAGCTAAGGAAGAGACACTAGGTGAGAGCCAAAAACAGCAACTCCATTTGGAACATCAGCTAGAGATGCTTTCAGATAGCCAAACAAAGGAGACTGTCAGCTGCATGTACAGGACTAAAGTTCAAAGGAGTGGCCCAAGCCAGAGATATCTGAGGATCACATACATAGCTAGCTCCATGGGCTTGTGACCTGCACAGTCACAAAGGGTCTTATCCTAGCAGGGTGCCATGTTTGATTTCACACTTTGTTGTTACCACTTGAAGTTTTTGAACAAAGGACTCCCACATTTTTATTTTGCACCAGGTCCCCACAAATTATGTAGATGGTCCTTAATATGTCATATCAATAAGATACTGACCACAGTTGAAGCTACAGACATGAATCCATTTGTTCATTCAACAAATATACTCCAGGCATTCTTCTGTGCACTGATGAAATAGCAGACAAAAGAAACAGAAATATCTGTCCTCACAGACTCCATACAATAGCGGATGAAGAAAACAAACGAGATAAATTAGTACAATACATACTATGTGAGATGGTGGGAAGCCTCAGAAGGTAAATAAATAAACACAGGGAGCAGATTAGTCTGCTAGAGCTGCCATTTTAAAAATCCATAAACAACAGTGGCTTAAACAACAGAAATTTAGCCTCTCACTGTTCTGGAGGCTGGAAGCCCAAGATCAAGGTACCAGAAAATTCCGTTTCTGGTGAGTCCTCTCCTCCTGGCTGCAGATGACTGCCTTCTTGCTGTGTGCTCATGTGGCCTTTCTCTGTGCAGGTGGACAGAGCAAGTGCTCTGGTGTCTGTTCTTATAAGGACATGACTCCTACTGGATCAGGGCTCCAACCTTATGACTTCATTTGACCTTAGTGACCTCCTTAAAGTTCGTGTCTCCAAGTACAGTCACATTGGTTGTTAGGATTTCAGTGTGTGAATTTAGGGGGACATAGTTCACTTGGTCTCAGTGGGTGGGAGTGTTGGGGGCAAAGGGTATAACAGAGACTGTTAGCTCTCCCCCAGGTCACCTACAGCTTTTGTGGGTAGTTCTTGTTCATGCCCATGACATTTCACCTCAAGCTTCAATGTTTTTCTATGGGAATGTTAAGGAATGAATGTCTCCAGGATGATCCTCAAATAATTGTAAAAGCAGATGACGAATATACCCCAGCTTTCTTGCTCCTGAGCAGGTCAATTCTGAGATGTGCTCTACCTAATTTCTTGGAGGGTCTCCCACAGTTGTGATACCTCTGACTGACTTTCATTCCTTCCCTTTTCTACTCCCCTATGACCTCACTATGTTTCAGTAAATATTTACATATGTGTGTGTGTATGTGTGTATATATTAAATATATTATAGAGTATATATTTATATATTAAATGTATATTATATGTCAAATATATTAAGTATATGATATATAATATGTAATATATAATAAGAAATATAAATATATAATTATATTTAAATATATTTTAAATATATAAAATTTAAATATAAATATATATATTTATAATTATATATAAAATATGATATATAATATATATTATATAATATTTATAAATATATGATATAAATTACATATTAAATTATATTATATATAAATTATATATCATATATATTAAATATGTTTTATATTATATAATGAATATGAATATATTGTAAATATATTTATATATTATATATAACATACACACACACACATATGTATATAGCACTGGAGAAGACTTCAATGAGGTGATGTTTGAATAATGTCCCAAGAAGGCAGAGAGCAAGTCATGGGGACATCTGGAGCTCAAGTGTTCCAGACAGAAAGAACAGCAAGTACAAAGACCTCAGAGTTCTAGGTGCACCAGTAAAGCTGGTAGAGAGAGACAGGAATAGAGCAGCAGGAAACGGGATCAGCTGGGGACAATGTGAGGCTACACTGTAGGGCAATGCTGGCCAATAGAAATAGAATGTGAGCCACGGATATAATTCTAAACTTTCTAGTAGTCACACTTTAAAAAGAAACAGGTAAAATAGACTTAATAAATTTTGTCAATATATCCAAAATACTATTTTTTTCTATATGTAATCAATATAAAAGAATTTATCAAAAAGATTTTTTACATGCACCTGTAGTCCCAGCTACCTGGGAGGCTAAGGTGGGAGGATCACTTGAGTCTAGGAGTTCGAGGCCAGCCTGGGCAACATGGCAAGATCTGTACCATCTCAAAAGTGTTGGGGGTTGGGAGGTGCAGTATTTTAGTTTCTTTTTCATCAATATATCTTCAAATACTGGTGTATAATTTATGATTGCAGCACATGTCAATTTGGATGCTAAATTTTCATTAAACATATTTAACCCATATTATCGGCTAAATTGCAGTTCCTCAAAATTTATATGTTGAAATCCTAACCCCAAGGACCTCAGAATGTGATTATATTTGGAGAGAAGGCCCTCAGAGAGGTGATTATCGTAAAATGAGGTCATATAGGTGAGCCCTAATCCAATACGACTGGTGTCCTTACAAGAAGAGAGATCAGGGCACAGACACTCAGAGGGAAGACAGTGTAAGACAGCAGAAGATAGCCATCTGCAAGCCAAAGAAAGACACCTCAGAAGAAATCAACCCAGTGACACTTTAAAATCAGACTTTTCACCCTTCAAAATCATGAGAAAACAGATTTCTGTTTAAGCCAGCCAGTCTGTGATACTTTGTATGGCAGCCCCAGTAAACAATTGCAACCTGTATTTAGCTTTCTAAATCTGAAACTACATAAAATTCGCACTTGGAAAAATAGATTCACACACACGTGAGTTGTTCCAAATACACTTCTGAGTTCCTCATTTGCTCAGGTTCCATTGCAAAGGCTCAATAACCACATGCGACTAATGGCTACTCTGCTGGACTGTATAGCTCTAGAGCCTATGGACCATAATAGCAACTTTGGTTTTGACTGTCAGTGAAGTGGAATGACAGTAGAGATTTTTGCATAGAAGAATGACATATTCGCCATAGCTGCTGTGTTAAGAATAGAGTAGGAGGCAAGTATGGAAGCCGAATGTCCAGTGAGAAGGCTAGTATGATCTTTGAGGAAGAAATTATGGTTGCTTAGACTGGGATGTAGCAATGGAGTTGGTGAAAGTGATCTGTTTCTGGATATATTTCTAAGTATAGCTGGCAGGATTTCCTGACGGATTGGATGTCAAATGGTAAAAATCAAGAATGATGACAATTTATCCCAAGCCCTGACTTCTGAAATAAGAATCTTTTAAAGTTGAGATATAATTTACATACCAAAAAATACATCTTTTAAAGGCATACAATTCAGTGGTTTTAGTATTACTCACGAAGTTATACAACCATCACTAAGATCTAATTCCAAAACATTTTACCACTCCAAAAAGAAATCTCATACCCTTTAGCAGTCATTCCCACTATTTCCTTCCTCCAACTCCTGAAAATCACAAATACTTTATGCCTCTATGGATTTTCCCATTCTGGACATTTCATATAAATGGAATCATACATTATGTGGTCATTTGTGTCTGGTGTTTTTCACTTCATGTAGTGTTTCTAATATTCATCAGGAGGGTGTGGTATCCTAAAATCCAAGCACAGAAAATATTCAAAGAAGAGGGAATGATCAGTTAGTTATACTGAATACTGCTGAGAGAAGACATAAAGGAAGAAGTTTATTGGTGCACTTGACAGAGGATTGGCGGTAGTGATGTAAAAAACCTGACTAGAGCAAGTGAAACCCCTAGAGAAATTGGGGGGCAAGAGGGAAGGGGTCTGTGTTCAAGAGAAACCTAAAAGAAGTCAAATTGAAAAAGGAAAAGGCGGCCGGGCACAGTGGCTCAAGCCTGTAATCCCAGCACTTTGGGAGGCTGAGGCAGGTGGATCACGAGGTCAAGAGATCGAGACCATCCTGGTCAACATGGTGAAACCGCGTCTCTACTAAAAATACAAAAAATTAGCTGAGCATGGTGGTGCGTGCCTGTAATCCCAGCTACTCAAGAGGCTGAGGCAGGAGAATTGCCTGAACCCAGGAGGCGGAAGTTGCGGTGAGCCGAGATCGCACCATTGCACTCCAGCCTGGGTAACGAGGGCGAAACTCCTGTCTCAAAAAAAAAAAAAGAAAAGAAAAGAAAAAGGAAAAGGCATTTCAGATTCTCTGCCTCTTCTTTAAGAAATCAAATAAAAATTTAAAAAAATGTGTGTGTATAAAGGATGAAATGGATTCTGAGGATATTCTCAACAGTCTGAGTTCTCTCTTCTTTGAGAAGCAGCCATATGGACCTCTGCAAATATTTAGGCATTTTATTTTAAGATGCGTAATAGTTTGCGGAAACTATTTGGAAGGCCTTATAAGTATACAGTTGGCTTGATCACAACATCCAGCTAAGGAACTGAAAGCCAGAAAATCAGACTACCTAATAATTCAGGGAAACCAGAATACTTTGATATTGTCAATCTACATAACAAACAGAGACTCTCCTGAAAGAAAAAATGGTATTTGGGGGAGAATAAAGCTTTGCAATTAGAACGCACAGGCCATAGTAAACTGTGTGTGTAGTTGGGAAGGTAAAGAAAGACAAAGATCTTTAAAGGAAAAGTGAGGAGGATTACATAATTGTTTTGAGATAATTATTCTTGGCTGCAAAGATCAATAACAAGTATGGTGCCAGTTCAAGGTTAAACAGATAGTTGCTGGGCAATGTTCCTACAGAAGTATTTTTCTGTGTTTGTGTTGAGATCACAATGACCTTTGTGCCATGTTGTGATTTTTACAGTCTTCTGTGACAGTTTTTGTTATCAGTCTTTTATGCATAAGAATGTATCCATCATGGCCTTCTTTGACTTTGTCAAGATTTTGTTTGTTTGTTTTCTAAACACAAGTTACCAAGAGGACCTTTTTATTAAAAAAAAAAAAAAAAAAAAAAAAACTTCTTGCAGTATGATTGCTTCTTTTTATGGGAAACTCAGATAACCTAAAGTCAAACCTGATGAAAAGGCACCTGAATTTAATCAGACACAGGAAGAACATGTTCAAAGCTATGAGTGAACACCACATTATAGAGGACCATAAAGAGGAAAGCCAACACCTTGAGCAGGGTAATACCTGGCTCTTAGTAATAGAATGGGAAGTTTTCTGGTAACATGAAACAATTAAGACACATCAAGAAAAGCCAAGAATAGAGAACCAAGTTATACCAGAGAAAAACATTGCTTTGCTGGACCTCAAGGGAAACATTTCAGTGTCAGGCCATAACAGTAGAGATAGAAATAGAGAAAATGTTACAGGAGCTGGCAAAAATGTTTAAGGAGAGAGTTCTCATCCCAGACTTTCTCAAGGAAACAAAGAAGGATATCAGAAGGCAATGAATGTGACTTACACATCAAATGAAAAGAGACACAGCAAAAGCTGGACTTCTTATATATGAATATAAGAATCTTCAAGAGGAAAACTTTACCTCAAACGGTAATTAGAAATTGCCATTCTAATAACATTTCTAACCAGAAACTAGGGAAACTAAATGTAGCTTAGGAAGGAATGTGGCAGAAACATAAACTGTACAACAGGAAGAAGCTGCAGTTCAGAAGGTAATTGAAAATTTAAAGAAACAGATTTCAGAATTAAAAATCAAAACCTCTTGCAATTTTACTAAGAGAAGATCAATACTTCAAAAGAAACTTGGTTGTGCTAACATAGGGAACCAAAATTTTTTAGTTATATATCAAAGCTCAATCTCTTTAATTTTTTATATCAAAAGCTCAGTTTTTATATCAAAGCTCAATCTTTAGAAAGACATAATTTCCTTCTAATTATAGCCAACTTGATCACAGACAAAATTTCTTTTATAAATTCATCCTTCACATACCTTATTACAACTTACTCAGACTGTCAATGACATGCTTTAGCCTTTTGCTTTGTCCTGTTTCCTCTTTCTTAACTAGTCATTTTTTAATAAATAATTCACTACACAAAATTATTTCTCATACAAAATTTTTTTTAATCTTCCTTACCAAAAATACATCTTTATACCTATACCTTTCTTCATATGTCTCATTCTCTCACTTGCTGGTTCCTTTCTATCTTGTTTTATGTCTTTCCTAAATTTGCTTCTGGAAACAAGCCTCTGGATTGAGACAAAATTATTTTTTTCTCAATAAGGACACCATTTCTATCAGAAAGGCTGCATAGAAGAAACTGATGTTTATTTGGGGATATAGCATTGCAATGGGAACACACACACTGTAGTAAACTCCTTGACTACAAGGATCCAGAACAAGAGTAGTGTTAGCTCAAGGTTGAAAGGCAGTTGCTGGGCAGCTGTCCCCATAGGAGTATTTTTTGCATAAGATTGTAATGGCCTTTGTGTAAAGTTGTGTTTTTTGCAGTCTTTTATCTTTTATCTTTTATTCTTGTTATCAGACATTTATGCATGAGAACCTTCTCTTCATGGCCTTCCCTGGATCTACTTGTCAAGATTTTTTTCTTTGACACAATGAACTCCATTTTGATTCTGACAACTTTCATAGTGTCCACCTAAGATAGAATTTTATTTTCTTTTCACTTCAGACACTATCATATTTATTCAATCTTTAAAGTATTCAAAGGCGAGCAGCAGCATTTGAATCTTTTTCTATTCCTAATGAAAATAAAAATGTCTTCCCAATTTCCTGAGTGGGAATTGAGGCCAAATAGAAGATAGTTTTCCACAGGGAAGGTCTTCCAATAGACCAGAAGTGGGAAAAAGTATATGTAGTAGACATAATACTTGCCAGCCTCCCCAACATCTATTCCCTTTATTCTGCTAAATTCCCCCAAATTCATTCAGGTACACGCACCTTCCCCTAGGGCAGAGTTTCTCTATCTTGGCACTATTGACATTCTGAGCCAGCTAATTCTTTGGACATGGAGGGATGGGCTGTCCTGTGCACTATAGCATTCCCAGATGTTTAGCCTCTTCCCTGGCCTCCACCCTCTAGACTCCAGTACCACACCTCCCTCCCTCCAGTTGCTCCATGGATGCAAAATCATTTCCCCTTGAAAACCACTGCTTCGGGGGCAGAGCACAGTTGTTCAGGCCTAAGTCAATTATTACAATCCCATTCTGGCCCACAGTTATCTTTTCAAGGGGAAATCAATGTCCCAGTTCAGTTCAAGAGTATTACAGCAAATGTTTCTTTGTTAGCTCCAAGGAATGAAATTCTCACTCCCTTTAAGTTCTTCCTCCCTCCCTCTTAGAGTTTCCTGAAACTCTACGAACTAGGGCTTTCATTTTCCCTGCAGTAGGGGAAAAAGTCAGGCTTAGAATGAAAAAAGCCAGGCTTAGAATGAAGCTGACATCACATGAGGCTAAACAGAGACACTGAGAGAAACTGAGTTCTGATTACATTTTCACATTGCTAAGTCAGTTCTGACCCTGAATTATGAATGTATCTCCTTGTTTTGTTTGTTTGTTTAAAACAATTTCAGTTGGGTTTTCTGTTACTTGGTACGTTAAAAGAAAAACTTCAGATAAATTAGATTTAGGAGTTTAACTGAGCAAAACAAATCTATGTGTGAATCTCTCAGAAGCAGTAGAGATTCAGAGAGCTCTGCTCCACAACATGGACAGGAAGCATTTATGGACAGAAAACCGAAGTGAGGTACAGAAACAGCCTTATTGGTTACAACTCTGTGTTTATCGTATTTGAACATCATCTAATCCGTGGGCCACCTGTGATTAACTGAAGCTCCACTGTTGTGACTGGCTGAGCCTCAGCCATTTGTGACAGAAGTTAGGCTTCCAATTAGTTTATGTACTAATTTAGGCTGCAGTTCATTATGTAAAGATTCAAAGTATGGAGGCATCCTCAGGCCAAATTTAGTTTAGCTGAATGCTATTAAAAGCATCTGACCCTGTAAAATATAGTAAGTAGATTTATGACATTTAGACATCAGGAAAGTTTTGACCAAGTCCAAAAAGAAAAACTCTATTATTAACTTCCAGTTTTTAAAAAAAATAGTTAAGGAGAGTTGAACATAACTTCTGCCCATCTTTGAGCTCACTGCATCCATCCTAAAGTCATGTCAGTTGGGCAGTCAAATGAGTTATGTCAAAATCTCCATCATATAGAACCCATCAAAATGTCCTGATTACCATTTCTGGCAGAATGGTCCCAAGAGACCTTATGGCAGAAAAGAAAGATAATGACCACCTAGATTTCAGGTGTTTTTATTATTGCATGATTGACATTGGCAAAATCACCCCTCTGGGTCAACATTTGTCAACCTGTAGTCTATGGATCCTTTGGACCCCATGAGGCCTTTTCAGAGGACCCACAAAATCCACATTATATTTATAATAATATTAAGAAAAAATTTCATCACATTGACAGTTGTACCCATGGTTGACAAAACTACAGGAAGGACCCTTAGCACAAATCAGGCAATGGCAACAAACCATACTCACAGTAATTATATTTTTCACTCACAGTAAAACAGACAAAAAAGTCACTTCACGTAAGAATGTCCTTGACACAAGAGTAGAAATTGTTAGTTTTAGTACATCTTGACCCTGATTGCCTGTCTTTTTAATTCTGTGTGACTAAATGGAAAGAACGCTTAAAGCACTTCTGCAGTATACCCAAGTACAATGATCGTCTTGAGGAAAAGAACTTGTGTTATTTTTCAAATCACCAGCTGAACTCGTTGCTTTTTTCATGAAATGCCATTTTTACTTGAAAGAGTAACTGACAAACTATGGTTTTCTCAGACTTGGGTATCTGGCAG
This sequence comes from Callithrix jacchus, assembly GCF_049354715.1. NCBI lineage: Eukaryota > Metazoa > Chordata > Mammalia > Primates > Cebidae > Callithrix > Callithrix jacchus. Next base: position 27,877,593 of record NC_133519.1, read on the forward strand.
ACATTTCCTCAAAATTGAGCAAGTGAACCTGTCACTTCAAAGAAAACAATCTTGATAAAATTTGAGCTCTCAAGAGAAAATTAGAATTTTTAAAAACTTGTATCCACCACAGTAAGCTTGACAGCTTCCCAGCATTTAAGATCTTTTCTGATGAGATCAGCAGTGATGTTAAAATGTAATTTTTTGACACTGCATAATGAGATATGTCAGATTTGAAAGATCTGCGTAACTCATTGAACCATTTTTCTATTAGGTTGCTTGTCATTTTCTTAATTTTAGGAGTTTTTAATATATTCCAGATGGGAAGCATTTTTCAGTTACATGCATTTATATCCTGGACTACTTGCTTGCGTTTCCACCCTCTTGGTGATATCTTCAATAGAGAATGTCTTGATTTTTATGTAGCTAAATTTATCAATCTTTTCCTTGATGGCTAGTGTTTGTTGGCCTTGTTTTCTGATCCTGAGACATGAATATATTCTCCCATGTTCTCTTCAGAAGCGTGCAGTTTTACTTTCTCATTTAGGTTTTTCATCTACCCAGAATTTATTAGGTTGAATTACATAAAATTGCCTATATTTGACAGCTTTTGACCTGCAAGATTGCAATTCTATATAGTTCAACACAATACACAATGTAAGGCAGGAATATATTTTCATTTCTTCCCATATGAATAGTAAATCTCCCCATTAATATTTATTTACAAGTCTACCTTGCCACTGATCCCCAGTGCCATCTTTCCAATGTGGTTCTTTTTGTCGATCTCTGTTCCAATACTACACCATCTTGATCACTACGGTTTCAAAATAATCCTTGATATCTATAGGGCAAGACCTCCCACCTTGTTCTTTCTTGTCATTGAATTTGGCAATTTTTGACTCTACATTTCCAAGTAAGTTCTTTAATCAGCTTGTAAGTTTTCACCAAAAAACAACAAAAAACAAAAAGGTGAGAATCTTCATTGGAATTGCACTAACTCTATACATCAACTTGGAAGAATAGGCCTGTTCACAATGTTTGGTCCTCCAGTCAATGAACACTGAATGCTTTTCAACTTATGTCTTATTTAATATCCTTCAATAAAAAGTTATAATTTTCATCTAAGAGGTTTTGCAAGTCACTTATTAGATTCACTGCCAGGCACTATTTTGGGTCTGAGATTTGATTTTATTCTACTTACAAGCTAATGAGTTGACCTATTATTGTTTCATGAATGCTGGCAGAAGACACAAGACTCCTGAAGAGATGAAAACTCTCTTACTTACGGCCTAGCAAGCAGCATGTGCATTGGTTTTCCTCAACCCAAGTCCCACGAAGGAGCACAGGTAGATGCTATGCACAGAGGGGGTTTGCCTGGCAGCTGAGGAACTGAGCTTGGGCAAGCCATCATTCCATTGCAAGCAAAAAGCAGCCTTGCTCTTTTCTCCAGAGGAAGACAGTATCTTGTCCTGCAAGGTTTTTCACTGCAAAAGCAACCCTAAGATATGACCTATACGAAGAGTTGTTGGGTCTTGCACTCTCGGCATACCTAACAAGAACTCTAAGAGTATAAAAGACTCATGGAAAAGTATCCCCAAACTTCTCATAATCACATAATCTTGTAAATGATCACCTTTGTAAAAATTTCATTTTCTAACTCTGTTGCTGATAGACAGAAATACAATTTAATTTTGTATACTAACCTTTTAACATGGATACTAAATCATTTATCCTTCCATTCTTTTTTTTTTTTCTTGATACAGAGTCTCATTCCCTCTGTTGCCCAGATTGGATTATAGCGGCATGATCTTGGCTCATTGCAACCTTCACCTCCTGGGTTCAAGCAATTCTCCTGCCCTAGCCTTTTGAGTAGCTGGGGATTACAGGCATGTGCCACCACATCTAGCTAAGTTTTGTATTTTTAGTAGAGATGGGGTTTTACCATGTTGGCAAAGCTGGTCTCAAACTCCTGACCTCAAGTGATCTGCTGCCTTGGCCTCCCGAAGTGCTTGGATTATAGGTGTAAGCCATTGCACCTAGCCTTATCTTTTCATTCTATAGGATAATATCTTGTGTGTTTTCTTAAAAAAAAAAAAAAGAGAGAGAGAGAGAGAAGCCGGGCGTGGTGGCTCACGCCTGTAATCCCAGCACTTTGGGAGGCCAAGGCAAGTGGATCACGAGGTCAAGAGATTGAGAGCATCCTGGTCAACATGGTGAAACCCTGTCTCTACTAAAAATACAAAAACTTAGCTGGGCACGGTGGTCTGTGCCTGTAATCCCAGCTACTCAGGAGGCTGAGGCAGGAGAATTGCCTGAACCCAGGAGGCGGAGGTTGCGGTGAGCCGAGATCACACCATTGCACTCCAGCCTGGGTAACAAGAGCAAAACTCCGACTCAAAAAAAAAAAAGATAAAAGTAAACTGCATCAGTTAAAATAGTATGTAAATCATATTTTTACTAATACAGTGTTGTTTCTTTTGTAATAAACATTACATCTTTTATTCTTTTTTCCTGCTTTATTTCATGCTTAAAATCTCCAGAGCAATGTAAGTGGTGAGAGATAGCACTCTTGTCTCACTTTTTTTTATCTCAAAGTTTTCAAAAGTTGTATTATTATAAATGATGCTTTCTCTTCTTCTCTCCCCTTTTACTTTTTATAGCTACATGCTATTAAATAATTCCTTTCTACTTTCACTTTGCTAAATGTTTATAACGTCCACTTTCACTTTGTTAAATGCTTTGCTAAATGTTATACTGAATAACATATTTTCTGCATCTATTGTTAGTTATTGTGACACGATTTTCCTGCATTTATCTAGTAATGTTAAAATAAACATCATTTTCTATATTGAAATCTTACATTCTTGAGATAAACTCAACTTTGTCATGATGCATTATCAATTTTATACATTGTTAAATTTGATTAATCTTTCTTTTTATTTATGTTGGCATATAAAACTTTCTTCAAGTCCTGCTTTAGCTTCATCTCACACATTTTGACTTGTAGTATTTTTTTAATTATCAATTTAATTTTTTTCTAATTTTCATAAGCATTTCTTCTTTGAACCAAGAGTTATGTAAAAGTGTTTTTTATCCTGAAAATAACTCTTCTAGTTATCCTTCGATCATCAATTTTTAGCTTAATTTGATTGTGCTTGGAAGACTTTACATTTTTCAGTACTGTAAAACTTGTGTAGGTTTGCTTTACAGTCAGCATGTAGCCAATTCTTGTAAAATATTCTGTGTATTTTGAAAAACTGCATATGCTGCACTGGTCAAGGCCATGAAATGTGTTCATTAAGTCAAGTTTTTCCATCGGGTTGTTCAAAATACTCTATATTTTGATTGATACTTTCATTGCCTTTGCATTCAATTATTGAAAAGGGAATATTAAAATGACCTACCATGAGGTTGGGCACAGTGGTTCCTGCCTGTAATCCCAGCACTTTGGGAGGCCGAGGTGGGCAGATCACTTGAGGTCAGGAGTTCAAGACCAGCCTGCCCAACATGATGAAACCCTGTCTCTACTAAAAAATACAAAAATTAGCTGGGTGTGGTGGCGCATGCCTGTAGTTCCAGCTACTTGAGAGGCTAAGGCACAAGAATTCCTTGAAACTGGGAGTTGCAGTAAATCAAGATCACACCACTGCACTCCAGCCTGGACCACAGAGTAAGACCCCATCTTAAAATAAAATAAAATAAGCCACTATGATTATGGATTTGTTTATTTCTTCTTGGAATTCTGACCATTTTTACTTGAATATTTGGATGTCTAATTATTAAGGTATATATAATTTAAAATTATAACTTTTTGGTAAACTGAAGTTCTGTTTTTGTTTTTTTTTATAAAGTGATTATCTCTGGTAAAAAATTTTGACTTTTCTGATCTTAAAATAATTGTACCAGCTTCTTTTTGGTTAGATTTTGCCTGACGTATTTTTTTTTTCACTCTTTTTCCTTATACCCTTTCTATGCCCTTATATTTTAGATGTTTCTTTTATAGATATCATTGGATTTTGTATTTTATCCAACCAGACCATCTTTTTGCTCTTAACTATGTAGCACTTATTCCTTTTTTAATAAACTGTATTTTTAGAACAATTTTAGATTTACAGAAAAATTACAAAAGTAGCACATAACGCTTCCATATATCCCACACCCGATTGCCCCATTATTAACATCCCTCATTATTATATTATATTTGTTATACTTAATTACCTGATATTGACACATTATTACTAACTAAAGTCAGATTTCTTTGGGGGCAGAGGAGAAACGGGGTCTCTCCATGTTGCCCAAGTTGGTCTCAAACTCCTGAACTCAAGCGATCCTCCTGCCTCAGCCTCCCAAAGTACAAGGATTATTACAGTTGTGAGCCACTGAGCCCAGCCCAGATTTCTTTTTACCTAATATCCTTCTTCTGTTCCAGGATTCCACCTAGGATAATACATTACATTTAGTCACAGTGTCCCCTTAGGCTCCTCTTGGCTGTGATGATTTCTCCAGCTTTCCTTGACTTTGACAGCTTTGTAGATTACTGGTCAGGTATTTTGTAAAATGTCTCCCAATTGGGATTTGTCTGATTTTTTTCTCATAATTAGACTTGATATAGTTTGTTTTGAGGAGGAATACCACAGAAGTGCCGTTTTCATCACATCATAGCAAGGGTACATGCTATCAACATGACTTATCACTGCTGACGTTGACCCCACTCACTTGGTTGAGATAGCGTTTATCAAGTTTCTCCATTATTAGGTTTTCCTTCTTTTCCTCCATCCATTCAGTAGTTTTTGAAAGTTACTATGTGCAGACCACACTTGAGTTATGCATTATCTCCCTGAGGGCAAAGTATCTACAGAAATTACTTGCAATTTTTCTGCATGGGAGAATTGTTTTTCTCTTTTGTTTATTTATTCATTCAATCATTTATTTTTATCTCTATAGACTCATGAATATTTGCTTTAACTTTGGGTTATAACTCAATACTGCTTCATTTCGTGGCTCAAATTCCCCCACCTTTGACTTTGGAGAGCTCTTCTAGTTGGTTCCCTGCACCTCTATGTCATGGTGAAGGTTTCTGTGGTGGCTGCTGTAGTTTGAACACTCTCTTACTCTATGGCACTGTAAGACACTCTAGGCTTATTTTGCATCTTTCCTGCCCCAGTCTTTGAATCAACCATTTCTCCAAGAAGCCTGACTTTACTATTATTGAATACTGGTATTATAAACCAAGATCTGGGTGCTAGATGTGTTCATTGTTACTGGGGTGTAATTTATCTCAGGCCCTCTCAGTTGACAGGGCAAAGAAATATCTCTGTGTATATTAACCCACACATAACCATTTTTATCTATAGCAGATGACATAAGTTCTTACTTATGTCCCCAACTCTAGTCCATATGGCTCATTCTAGCCTCATCTCTATGCTTACCTGTAAATTCCCACTCCAACAGCGAGAGACCTCAGTCCCACCATCTGTCATCCATTTACTTAACCGTACAATTGCAGTATCAGGGTTGTTAGCCTGTACCTCAATGGGAAGCAATCTTGTCAGCTGCAGTACAGTGCTTATGTTCCTTTTGCCTTCAGTCTTAACAGACACCATTTATTTCCAAAGCTACCACCCATCTCTCCCACCTATTCTCCCACCCTGTTCAGTGAGATCCTTTAAAACATATTTGTGATCTAGTTAGATTCTACTGTCACCGTTTGCATTATCTCTGGGGATCACTCAGACACCTAAATGATTTTTTTCTTAATTTGCATGCGTTGAGGTCCACCATTTGTGTTATACAGTCCTATGAGTTTTGACAAAAGCCTAACATCATGCATCCTTTGTCAGTGGCATAAAGAAAAGTTTCACTGCCACCCAAAAAAAAAAATTCCTTGGGCTTTCTTCATTCATTCTTCACTTTCTAATCCCTGAGCAACCACCGATCTTTTTGCTGCCTGTATAGTTTTCACATTTGTAGAATTTCATATAATTGTAATCAAATAACATTTAGCCTTTTCAGAGTGGTGTATTTTACTTACCAGTATGGATTTAAGGTTCCTCCATGTCTTATCATGGCTTCATAGCTTATTTCTTTTACCACTGAATAATATTTCATGGATATATCAATTTGTTTATCCATTCACCTATTAAAGAACATCTTGGTTGCATCCAGTGTGGGGCAATTATGAGTAACACTCTAACAAACATTTGTGTGAAAGGTTTTGAATGGACATAAATTTTCAGCCTAACTGGATGAACATGTAAAATGTGATTGCCAGAAAGTATGGTAAGAGTTATGTTTAACATTATAAGAAACTGCCAAATTCTTTCAAAGTGGCTGTACTATTTTGCATTCCCACCAGCAATATATGAGAGTTTCTGTTCCTCTGAATCTTAGCTAGGCTCTTATACTGCCAGCTTCTTATTTTTGACCATTCTAATAGGTGTGTAGTGGTATCTCATTGTTGTTTTATTTGCAATTCCCTAATAACAAATGATGTTGAGTATCTTTTCATATGCTTACTTGTCATCTATCTTCTTTGGTAAGGTCCATTCAGATCTTTTGCTCATTTTTTTCTTTTCTTTTGAGAGAGGGTCTTGCTTTGTCGCCCAGGCTGGAGTGCAGTGATGTGAACACAGCTCACTGCATCCCTGATCTCCCAGGTCCAAGCAATCCTCCCACCTCAATCTCCCAAGTAGCTGGGACCACAGCCACCATGCCCAGCTATTTTTTTTTTTTAATATTTTGTAGTTATGGTGTCTTACTATATTGCCCAGGCTGATCTCAATCTCCTGGGCTCAAGCAATCCTCCCTCCTTGGCCTCTCAAGGTGTCAGGATTATAGGCATGAGCCACTGTGCCTGGCCTCTTTTGGTCATTTTTAACTTGACTTATTTTCATTGTTGTTGAGTTTTATGTATTCTTTGTATATTTTCACTTACTCTTTACGTTTAGTAAACTCATTAGTAAATTTCTATACAAATTGTTTTATTTTGTGTTTTCTACTTGTTCCACTGATTCTGTTCCTTTTCCTCTTTTTTTTTTCTTTTTTTTTGCCTTTTCTGGAAGTGATTGATGATTTTCATCCTTTCATGTTTCTCTTCTTCCAGTTTCCCCAAGTTGGTCTCAAACTTTATTATTATATTATGTATTATTATATTATACACTATTTTCTATTCTTATAGTGACTACATAGAAGTTATGGCATGCATACTAATTTCTCAAAACCTAAATCTTAAAAATACCTTACTCTTTGTCCAGCCAGTAGAGAGACTTTACAAGATATTAACACATTTATCCTCCTTCAGATTTACATACTATTTCAACTGAAGTAGTTGACTTTTATCTTACTTTCTAAGAAAACACACAAGATATTATTTATATTGTTTTATGCAGTCAATGACTATTTAGGTGTACCCATGTATGTACCACTTCTCTCACTCTTCATTCCTTCATCAATCATAATCTGCAATTGCATTCCGCCTGTTTGAAGATTATCCCTTAAAATGTCTGGTAGAGAGGATCCCTGTCAGCAAATTCTCCTGGTTTTTGGTTTTCTGAAAATATTTTTATTTTGTTCATATTCTTGAAAAATACATCTGTAGATGCAAAATTCTAGGTTTGCAGTTATTTTCAGAATATTAAGCTTTAATTCCAGGTTTCTATTATTTCTGCTGAAACAAAATCAGCTTTCTGTCTGACTGCTGTTTCTGTAAAAGTAATGTCCTTCTCTGCCCCTCATAGGTTTTGAGATTTTTTTCTTTGTTGTTACTATCCTGAACTGTTTCATTACAACGAAAGATGTACATTCATTTTAATTTTTTTCCTTGGGATTTGTGGAGATTTTTGAACCTGTAGGTTTTATACTTTAGCAGTTATCAAAAATTTTCATCTATTGTCTCTTCAAATATTTTTCACATCTTATTCTCATCATTCCTTCTGAATTCCAGTGAGATGCCTGTTAGATCTTCAGATTCTGTTCTCCATGTCTCTGAATTTCTCTGTATTATTTTTTATATTTTGTGTTTCTATGCTATATTCTGTATAATTTATTCGACTATCTTCTAGTTCACTCATTCTCTCTTCATCTCTATTTCATCTGATGTTAAATTCATCCATTGGGTTTTTAAATTTTATTATGATTTTTATTCCTACAAATTATATTTGGTTCTTCAAATCTGCCTAGGCCTTCATTATAATTTTGTATTTCCTGCAGATATTTTAAGGTTGTCTTTCATTTCTTTAAACATAGTAATCATATTCATTTTGGATGATGAACTTGATAATTACAATATATAATTCTAAAGTACAAATCTGGTTTGAGACCAGCCTGGCCAACATGGTGAAACCCTGTCTCTACCAAAAAATACAAAACTTAGTTGGGCGTGGTGGCACATGCCTAGTGTCCCAGCTACTTGGGAAGCTGATGCATGGGCATTGCTTCAACCCAGGAGGCGGAGGTTGCAGTGAGCCGAGATTGCGCCCCTGCACTCCAGCCTGGGTGACAGAGCAATACTCCATCTTAAATAAATAAATAAATAAATAAAGTCTAAATCTAAAGTCCAAATATCTAATATCTAGAGTATATCTATAAAGAATAGACTAATATCCAAGGTTTTTGAAGATCTATTTCTTCTGTCTATATATTTAGTAAATTTTCATTGTTAGCTGCACTTTTTCCTTCTCCTTGTGAGAATTCTTTGAGGCCTTGAATGAAAGTGGATTTCTTCAGTGAGAATTTATGCTTACTTTTACCAAATGCTTGGGCATTGCCATTCTGGGAAAACTTTAAAATACGACTTGAAGATTTTTGGACTATCCAGATCACATGAATTTTATTAACACATTCAGATGAAGGTCGGCTTAAGATTTTAATTATCAGTTAGTTTTTCTTTTTGTTTTTTTTTCCCCTCTGTTTTGTCTAGTGCTTAAGCTACTTGCCTTGAAGTTTCCTGGGTGAAGTTGGGTTTAGCTCTCCCTCACATTTACACTTAGCTTATGACATATTGGGGCTACAGAATTTGGGAATAGTCTCTGAACTTTGCTTTCTCTCTCTCTCTTTTGCATACCCACATGCACACACATGCATACACACAGAGGCACTTGTCCTAAAATAATATGAAAAGTGAAGCTCAGGTTCATCATATTCAGCAACAGCCCTGAGGGTAAAGCCAGTTTCAAAGTTGTGCTTACTCCTCTTGGTTGCTGCCTTCCCTTAGATGTTGGACTGATAAATCTTTGCTGCTGTATTTTACCAGTTCTTGGATGCTTTTAGGAAGAGGTTTTAAAATATGCATTAACTCGCTTTTTTAATATTAGCAAGAAGATTGTTGCAGGTACCTAGCCATTATATTACCAGAAACAGAGCAATGCATTTCTGAACAAACATGTTTACAGCAAGAAGATAATTCACAGTGAATTCAGACTAAACAGGACAAAACAGAGATCTGTGGCTTGACAATTTTTCAAGAAAAAACTAAGAGAAATAAGGAAACTTAGATAAATATGACAGCAATTGCCTTTATACACTCACATATACCAAACTAGGAGTTTCAGGCTGGTGAGGATTTGAGGTTCAATCTCTGTCTGTGAAGCCCAGCCAAACTAGTTCTCTAAAAAGACAGATTTCATTAATTCAATGAATATTTATAGTGCAACTATTTTACATCCTGGGGATATGGCAGTGAAAGAAAACCAAGTCCCCATCCTCATTGAATATAAATTCAAATGGAGAGTCATGTCTGTGACTTTTTCAATACTATGTTCTAACCACCAGAGCTATGCAGCACAGTTGGGACACAGCTATCAGTGTCATATTACCTGAGGCCAACTCAGCAGGTGACAAAACATAATAGAGTGAAAAGCAGGGTTTTTTCTTTGCTTTAACAGCCCATGCTCCACCGATGACCCATTATTTTTCATTCCTCTGAGTTAAGTCTTCTTAAATCTCTGCCCCTACCACACTGGGCATAACTGAGAGCAAGGAGGATACTCCTTGTCCATTTGCATGACAAACCCTGCTGCAGTCCGTCATGCTTAGGTCTCTTCCTTTAAGGAAAATCTGGGTTCTTTTCTTCCTTTATAGTCTGTGTAAAATCACTATAGAGGTCTCACCCTTAAGCTTGGGAAGTGAATGGGAAGTTGGATATGCTTTTTAGTGAGTTGGAAATACCCAAGTAAATTAAGTTTATTTCAGGATTGGGAGGTCTTGGCCCTAATTTCAAGGCCTAACAATCTGCTTCTAGAAGAATACATGTGAGCAGAGCCAATGTACCAAGATACCATCTGCTAGCTCAGGACAGGGGTTGCTACCTTCTCACTTGCTGCTGGATCATCTCAGGTTAACACTTAGAGACCCCAGAGACTAACAGAGAGAATCTGCTTCTATGCAAAGTCTTGTCTTCAAAGTCCCAGGATAGCATGGAAGAAAGCAGGGAACAAAATTGCACATGCCCTATACTTATCATTATGTAAATCACTTGGATGTGCAAAAAGAGCAGAAGGCAGCATTTTGCAGCATGTGGTCCTCAATATCTCTTGAAATGTTCCCAGGGGAAAAAATGTAGTTGTTTATCCCTTTCTTGAATCTTCTGAAAGGGCATTACCATACTAAAGATTTTGAGAAGTTATGCAACAAAGTAAAGAATGCTGTGTAATATTATCAGAACATTTCCCAAATATCTGAAATCATTTTACGATGGAAGCTTTTTTTGTCCACATGACACCCAGTGTTTTATGAAATCCTTTTGGGAGGGTGCCCCGAGGAAAACATAGCAGTCAGTATTTTTGTATTAAAGTGATAAGCTTGTGGGGGCATTTTTCCTCCTTTCCAAGTATGTTATAATCTAAATTGTTTTGATGATTTTGTTGGTTTATTTATTTTGGTGTCAGGGTTCCTAGTTGCAGGCTTGTTACCAGAAAGGGGTGCCAATCCAGATCCCAAGGGAGAATTCTTGGATCTTGTGCAAGAAAAATTTGAGTCCACAGAGTAAAGTGAAAGCAAGTTTATTAAGATAGTAAAGAAATGAAAGAATAGACAGAGCAGGGTGTTCCCAAAAGTAAGAGGAAGAATGCGCCCACCTTAGGTACAATGCTTATTTATCCGATAACCAAAATCAGGGGGAGATGTACTCTACTACAAGGATTTGGGATAAAGGATTGCTGATCTTTGTGTAACTACTACCATTCGCAAGAGTCTACATTATTATCTTTAAAGCAATCCTTATTCCTAAACTAGGAATGCTTTAGTTCTTAATGTGTTGGGGCATCAGGACATTTCCTGAGTCTGTTAGGTCTTGGGTCTGTTTCTGTTTCCTTATGCAAAAATATCTTGTGGCTAAGAATTCCTAACCTTCTGGGAATGCCGCTCAGCAGGCCTTGGCCTCATTTTACCCAGTCCCTATTCAAGATGGAGTTGCTCTAGTTCAAATGCCTCTGACATATTTCCCCACTTCCTTTTATAAGGAGATCCTTAATCCTAAGAGTTGCAGAAAGATGAAGATCCATCTTCTGTAGCTTATTCGTGCTGAACAGAGGCAGTGATATTCCCACCTAATCATTAGGGTCTCTTGTATTGAGGCTATGAATGAGCTCAGTCAGAAAGTGTTGGTATGGTGAGCATCATTCACAACTCTGAATCCTGACAAAAGGTGAAATCTGGGAGATTAATAAGTATCCAATCTAAGAAAGCATTAAGTAAGCTTATCTTGCATTCCTACACAAAGAGTACCAGTCCACTGTATTCCACAACAGCAACGCAATATAAGTAAAACCAAGTAAACTAAACAAGAAGGCTTTCCAAGAACTGGGCAATTGCTGGAATCAAGCCAATATGGGTTCGACCAACAGCACATCGGTGGCAGAAATATGAATGTCTAAAGCTTTATAGCTTGCATAGTAGTACGTGAATAGTTTGGAACATATACACAGCATTCAGTTTTGATCAAAGCACAAGTTCCCCCTTGAGCCACTGTTCAAATGTCCAAACCCAGGCAGTTTTGTGAGGCCACCTGCTTAATGTGAGAAGTTTCCTCAGTTAGGAGAGTAAGGGCATGGTATGCATTATTGAAAGCTGCGAGTGTGAGTTTGGTGAGTTCAGTATCAACTGTGGCCACCATGGGGAAACTATAGCCATCAGGTAAAACCACCAAGATGCTTGCTTTTGTCACCCATGGCGAGCCTTTACAACTTCCCAGTTAGATGGCAGAGCGTCCAATTTAGTCAATTTAGTGAGTATATGTCCTGGGAGATACAACCCGCATACACCTTCCAATCCAATTATAAGGTAAGTATGCTTAGCCAAGAGTTCCACAAGCCCATACCCATCACCAAAGAGCAGAGAAGGCACCCATTTTTGGTGAATTATGTTGCTATCCCATCTGCATTTGGTCTGTTAAAAGAAGGGTCTGATTACATTGTTGAGAAGGCCACCATCCCATGTCATGGGTCCCTATCTGGTGGTAACTGTTATTGTGCCTTTCAAGACATAGAGACCCTTTGCTCGATAGCTGTATTTAAACAGCTGTCATCCACCCAAGTCCATCCTGTATGGTATAACCTAAAGTTGGGATTAAATTTAGCTGTTTCTTAATTAGACAAAAAAAAAAAAAAAAAAAAAAACGTGTATTTTTATCTCTCTGTATGAGAGGAAGGGGCTCAGGCCTGTATTCTACAGTGCATGGGGGAAAAGGGTATATGCTTATTATTTTCAGTTTCCCAATCATGATAAAGTCCCTGTAAACTTAGGTTGACTGGTTGAATATGCCAGGGCAATCTGGAAGTAGAGAGAAGTGGCAATCTCCACATACCCAACACTTGGTCTGATTATGCAGGGAGGCTAAAGCCTGTGCCCACTCCGCAAATAAATTATTCTCCGTGTGATTCTAACTGATACTCAAAAGTAGAATGCCCATCCATATTTTTATGTTATTCACCCCTTTTGTTTCTTCTGAACAGGAGCCAGAGGTCACTGGTTGGCTCACAGGAATAAGTGGGATCAGTCTTGTGTTCTGGTGGCCTGTGGGGCTTCATAGGGACAGGTTTAATTCAAGATAACTGGACCCAGCTGTTTATTCCTAGAAGTTTAACTGTAATTGGGGTGCTAAGGAGGACTTCACAGGGTCCCTTCCATTTTGGAGAAAGTTGATCTGCTGTGGATACTTCTTTCCTAGTTTGGAGTAGGACTTAATCTACCCACTAGTTTTTAACAAGATTCTGTTCCTCAGCAGGGAAAGGAAGTCTTTCATTTCCATATTCAAGGAGTGCTTTTTGCACTTGTCCTAAGTTAATAACATAACTTTGTACCTTGACAGTATCTGTGTCTATTAGGAAGTCTGTAGCTAAGAAAAGCCTTTCGAACACTATTTTAAAATCGCTAAGGTGTAGGTTTCCTTTAAAGGCAACTCAAACCCGCAACAAGGCCATAGGCATTAAAGTCAGCCAGGTTTTTTATGTTTCCTGGAAAAGTTTAGCAAGTTCTTTTTAGAGTTCGATTGGCTCTTTCTACTTTCTCTGAAGACTGTGTCCTCCACACTGAATGAAAGCAGTACTGAATTCCTAGGGCTAAAGATATATTCTGGGTTAAATGTTTCCATTAAAGATGAACCATTATCACTCTGCAAGATTTTAGGCAGCCCAAACCTAGGAATAAATTCATTTAATAGGAGTTTAGAAACCTTGATTGCCTTTTTAGACCAGGTAGGAAAAGTCTCAATCCAACCAGAAAAGGTGTCCACAAATACACTATAGATATTTAAACCCGTTTCATGCGGGCATCTGAGGGTAGTCTACTTGCCAGTCTTCCCAGGGATATGTTCTCCTATGCTCAACAGGCCTTACTGAAGGAGAAGGTAAAGGTGGGTTATTTGGGTTATTTCAGGCACCACAGGCTCAAGTTACCTGCTTTCCTATTTTAAGTAAGCCTCTTCCTATAAAAATATGAGACATTTATTGAAACAGGAATATCTTCCCAAGCGAGTAGAGTCATGCAACTGTTGAACTGTTTTCCATTAATTAGCACCCAGTATCAATAGTCTGCTGTCACTAACCAGCCAGTCAGAAGGATCCTGAATTAAGCTACGGCCTTTAACCCATTCTTGTTCTTCTTTAGTATATCTCAGTTCTGTTATTAGTGGGTAAGTGGGCACTAACATACCTCCAAGTTTAACTGGCTTCTTTAATGCAGAGACTTGAGCTGCAGCATCTGCAAAGGAGTTTCCTTTTGTCACACGGGAGTCTCCTTTCAGACGCCCTCTGCAATGGATTACAGCTACTCCCTTGGGCAGCCAAGTAGCATCTAATAAACTTCCAAGTGACATTTTATAGTGGAACCCTTAGGAATTAGGAGTCCTCATTTGTTCCAGATAGCGGTATGAGTACGAAGCCCCAGAAAGGTATATTTAGAATCAGTGGAAATGCTAACTCTTCAATCCTTTCCCAATTGTAGGGCTTTAATAAGAGCCACTAATTCAGCCTTTTGAGCCGAGGTAGAAGCCAGTAAGGCCTGAGCTTCAATTACCTCATGTTGACTGACAATAGCATATCCGGATTTTCTGTTTCCCTGATGCACAAAGCAACTTCCACATGTAAACCATTCTACCTCAGGATTATCTACAGCCTCATCCTTTAAGTACAACCAGTTGGGATAAACTTGCTCCATAGCTTGTATGTAAGAATGATCTAGAGTGCCTGCAAATTCAAGCAGATAGATAACAGGGTTTAAAGTTTGGCATACTTTAAGAGTTACATCAGGAGGGTCTAGCAACAAAGCTTGATACTTTAATACGTGCCCCAGTCATTCTCTGGTGTCCTGTAGCTTCTAGTACTCTTTGTACTTGGTGTGGGGTCAACACCTCCAGATGTTGTCCCAAAGCAAGTTTATTGGCTTCACGTACCAAAAGAACAGTTGCTGCAACTGCCCGAGACATCTGGGCCATGATCTAATTACTTAGAAAAATATGCTACTGGCTGGGGATACCTCCCAGTTTCTGGATAAGTTTCATCCAGAGCGTTCCTTGTTTTTCAGCCACATAAAGGAAAATGGTGTATCAAGATTGGGGATCCCAAGGGCTAGAGCTGTTCCCAATTTCTCCTTGCATGTATTAAAAGCATGTTTTACAATTACTGCATTCAAAAGAATCTTAAGTGTGCTCCTTTTAGGGGTTTACATAAAGGCTTGGCCATATGCCCAAATCCAGGCACTCATTAACAGTAGAATCTTGCCATCCTTAGGAAAGCCCACAGTTGCTTTCTAGTTTGGAATTCCAGGATCCCAGGATGGCTTCCTCTTTTTTTCTGGGGGCTGTTGCCCAGGTGCCAGGGTTTAAGACATATCTTAAATATTTAACTTCTTGAATTGAAATATGGGCCTTATGTGGTGACACC